>NC_046159.1:70700684-71443086 GCF_011064425.1 Rattus rattus
CNATGATTTGGGGCTTTGCTTGTTCTTATTTTTCTAAGACCCTGAGTTTCACCCTTGAGTTATTTAAGATCTTTGAGTTTTATCAAGAGCACTCACAGTTGTATATTTTCCTGCTATAATGTCCTTCTCTGGATTTTAACAATTCTGATAAGTTCTGTTTTATTCAATTGTAGAAATATAAAAAGATCCTCCCTGATTTCTTCATTCTTCACAGGCTGATATAGCTAATCGTCTATTTGTCTGTCTGTCTGTCTGTCTGTCTGTCTCTGTGTCTGTATAGCTATCTCTGTATCTATCTATGTATCTCTGTATTTATCTATATATACATCATCTATATATGCATATATGTGTACATATATGCATCTATAACCTATATATCTAAATATCTCATCTATCTATCTATACATATAGATTTCTACATCTATGTCTATGTGTATAGAATTAGCATCTCTAACTCTGTAATCTCTATCTAATCTACATCTATATCTATTTTTATATTTAACTATCTAGCATGTATGTATCCAATCTAATTACTCTATCTACATCTCCTTATATCTCTATCTCTCCGTCCATCTGTCTGTGTAGATAGATATACAAAGACAGGTCATGGAGTTTGGGTTCAATCTACCACAGCCTGAGTAGAGCAAATGGCCATAGGGAGGTAATTCTGGGAAGCAGACCATACTGAAACTGCAAGACATTATGGTGATAGGGGCTGGCTTCACATGAAGAAGGCTACTATTGGAAGCTTTATAAATTAGGGCTTTTTCTTAGACAATTTATAAAGTGTATTCAGAGTTTATGTCCCGGTTTGTTATTATCTTCTCCTTACCCCTACTGCCAACTTTCCTCCTTAGAAGTCTCCCTCCAACACTGATGACTCTTTGACAGATTTGTACCATAAAAATTCATCTAAATAATAATAGTTACACTTCTAGGGCCAAAGATCTTCTTTAACCATAGATTTTCCAATCCATTTATAATACCAATTATGAGTTTAGAGAGGTTCTGCAAATACAGTGAGAAGGCAATTTTTGTTACTTTTAGTAACAGTCGTGGAGACACTTGAATCAGTGAACCATCTTGCAAGGTAGTGTGTAGTGTAGACATAGTATTTACAGCTTGTAAGTCTGTTGATTTATTTCCTTTCTTCAGCTAGTAGAGCACCTTTGGTGAAAGCTATTAAAGCTATCATGGGAAAGGAACTTTTGTCTTATAGCCAACATGAGTGGTCACTTTAGCAATCTGATAGTATCATCCAGTTCTGGTAGATAGCTAAGAAGAATGGAAAGAAACTATATTGTTTAGGGACCACTGGGGCCCCACCAGACCAATAATTCATAAGGAAGTATTTTACATGTATAATTGAGTTGCTTTAGTAAATCATGGCTTTTCAGGATCAGCATTCTACTAGACATATAAGATCTTAGTATGTGTTTCTGTCTGTCAGTGTATGTCTCTCTCTCTCATGTCTCTGTCTCTCTCATATATTTACCATGGTTTAAGTTTCTATATGACTTATTTTCTTATACATCCTTAGCTATAGTTATTAATCTTTATCTTTCCGTGATCTTCATGCTTGTTAAAATTCCCCAATTTTTTATTTATCCCTTCCGGCTTCCTATAATCAAACCTGTCCTTTAAGGGCCCTTCTACTCTACACAATTTTTTTTTCTGTTCTGTGAGTATTACAAGCTAAATACAAAAATCTAAAGATTTGCAGCTAAGATCCATGTGTTTGAGATAACACATGACTTTTTTCTTTAAAGCTACAATACATCGGTCTTTTTTTGTTTGTTTGTTTTGTTTTTCTAGTTTCAGCAATTTGCTTGCAAATTTCTTCACTATTTTTCTCTACAGCTGAATAAAATTTCATTATGTGTATGTGCCACATTTTTATTGCCTATTCATCTGTTGATGGACATTTAGGATGATTCTGTTTCACAGCCATTGTGAATAGATCAGCAATGAAATAGTTTAATAAGTAGCTCTGAAGAATAATATAAATTCCTTTGAATATGGAGCTAGGAGTGGAAGAACTGATTCAAATGGTGGTTTTATTTTTATTTTTATTTTTTGATCAACCTCCAAACTCATTTATATCATAACTACATCTGTGTGTACTCCTACCAACTATAAAGCTTCATCTTTCCCCTAATTCTCCAGCATTTGATATCATTTCATTTATTGCTGATAGCCTTGATGATTGTGGTGAAATAAAATCTTAACATACTTTAATATTAATTTCTCTGATATTAATCATTTATTTAAGTGTTAACTGCCACATATAGTCTTTATTTTGAGGATTCTCCATTCAAATCAATGGTTCATTTTTTATTGGATTTTTTTCATTTCTTAAAGTTTTGTTATTAATTCTTTGTGTATTATCGATATCGATCATCTGTCACATGTACAGACAGCAAGATATTCTCTATTTCCAAGAGCTGCTTTTTTCTTTGACTGATAGTTTTCTTTACTGTAAGGCACGTTTAAGTTTCATGATACTTCATTGGTCAATGGAAGTTTTACTTCCTGTGCTAGAAGAGAAAGTCTTTATCTGTAACTATGCGCTTTATCTAAGACTTCAATCACTATACTGAATAGGATTAGAGGGACTGAGCTCTGGATCCTAAAGGGGAATCTCTGATCTTCTTCCTTTGATGTGATATTGGCTATAGATTTATCACATTTAGCCTTTACTATGCTAAGGCATGTTTCTTCCATCTCTAGCTCCTCTATGAATATTATCATGCAGGATATTAGATTTTATCAAAGACTATGTTTTCTCAAGTAATTATATGATTTCTGTCTTTGAGTCAGTTTGTTTAATGTTCATTTATTAATTTACACATTTTGAACCATTGTTTAGTTTCTGGAATGAAGCTGTCTTGGTCATAATGATTCATCTTTTAAAAGTGAACTGAAATCTAGCTTGCAATTATTTTATTGAGCCATTACTATGATTTTGTTACTTTTGTGATATTTGTTTTCTTAAGCTTGATTTCCTCAACCACTGGCATATATCTGTTTTTTCCAAGTAGCTTACTTATTTTTATTTTTAATATGAAATATTCCTTCTGGTATCATTAATTACCCTGAATTACCTTAGCTTGTTTTTATAAAAAGTTTTCCTTTATACTTCAAATATGACAGATAGCTTTGCTAAATATAATAGTCTGGGATTGTTTCTATGATTTTTTATAACCTGTAGAAGATCCATCCAGGGTCATTGAATTCCAACATCTCCATCAAAGTATCAGCAGTTATACTGATGGATCTGACTTTATATTGACTTGGTCATTCTCTATTGTTGTATTTTATATTCTTTCTTATCTGTTCACATTTAGTGCTTTACCTATCATTGATATAAGTGATTTAATTTTTTATTTCTGTCTATTCAATATTTTATATATTTATTGCATTTGGATGGTATCTCCACAATTTTGTGTAATTTTCTTCTATAATTTCATTGAAAATATTTTCTGTGCCTTTGACTTGGATTTGTTCCCCTTTGTCCACAATTCATAGATTTGAATTTTTCATAATATTCAAAGGATCATGCATTTTCTGTCATGGTTTTTTTCAAAGTAGGATTGCTAACTTTCACCTTGTCATCAAGCGCTGTTTTCTATTTGATCCATTCTACTGGTAAAACTTTCAATTAAACTTTTTATTAGAATTACTGACTTTTTTATTTCATGTATTATTTTGGGTTGGGTTTTATTCGGTATTTCTGTCTTCTTACTGAACTATATTATAATATATATTAAATATAAATATGTATGTATTTTTATATTTATATAAATTGAAATTTAAATATAAAACCTAAATATAATATAAAATCTAAAGTTTTTAAGTTTTTATATTTCATGTAAAATATATAAGTATATCATACATATAATGCAATTATAATATTATAATTATATGTATTTTCATTCCCTTAATTGTCTTTATTTCATTCAAGTGGTCTCTGTGTATGTATATTTTCTCAGTTTTCATTAATTCTTTCATTATTTGTATATTATTTGAGTTTTTTGAACATGCATACAATTGTATTTTGGATTCGTTGTCTTGATGGTTATTCACTATAAGACAAAAACAAATTGCTTACGGTATCACATACATTTCCTGAGATAGGTCTCATTCATCCTTGGGACTTTATCACAGCTATTCATACAAATACTTTTTGTTAACCTTATACAGAATCCAAAATCACCTGTAGATTCCTCTTGCTGTCCGACATTATTTTGCAATTCTGCTTAATATGCATTACGCTGTCCATTATCTTGGGTTCTTAAACAGCATAAAAAGATTACCTGCAATTCAGCATTATTTTGGTTCTAAATTTCAGTAGATTTACTCATTTCAAAATTTTATGTGCTGAATTAATACATTTAGAAACAAACTACATTTTGTTTATTCATATGCAGTGACGGTTTACATTCCAGTTTATATAAGGAATGGAGAAGATAAAGATGATAGAATTGATGTGGACTGCAATGCAAAGAAACCTTCAGACAGCATGGCTATTGTCCTCGGTAGGTAAGATTACCTCTAGGAGATCAGAACAAGATTGGATTAATTAAGTTTCTGTCATGAAAGGAAGAGGTCTCTGGAGACCAAGCCCTTTCCAAAGGATTTATAAATAGTTAATTATCACCAGTGGAGTGGTACCAGGAAGCCTCAACTTTCTTAGAGACTTACAGGCAGCTAATGGATGCTAGGGAAAGGGGTTTCTGAGAACATATCTTTTCCTAAGAATGTCATTTTTTCATATAGTTAATAGTTTCAAGGGGGAATAATTTTTCTTCAGTTCTGTAGATGCTGATAAGTTGTCTGTGTTCCTTACCCATGTTCTTCTAAGCAACCTTAACTATAATAATAATATTATCATGGTGGAATAATAGAATTATCTTTGTTCTGTAATTAGTGTTGTGTCCGAGGTAAATAGATATTTGCTGATCTCAGGGACAGTGCACAGAACACTTGGTGCCCAAACATGGGTTCTGTTCAAATCAAATATGAGTTTGGGAAAAGTATTTTCCTTATATTTGCTGTGGATGATAGAACATGGAACTGATTCTAGGCTGTCTGAGATTGGAGAGTCTATAGGGACAATCTTGCTTCTCTGTAGTATGAAATTACATGTCTTCTTGATACGATAGCAGTTGTATTGTCCCGGTTATGAGTGAAGGACATACAACCAAGGTTGATCCATCTGGATGTAGAATGCATATGAAAAGAATACAATATATCCATCCTCCTCTATGTACTATAAAGGGACAAGCCTTCTTGCATAGTGTGGTTCACCATAAAAGTACAAAGGAAGGACAAATGGATGATGAACTATATGGTATTTAATAATTCTTTAAAGTAAAATTTATGGGATGGCACTGTAAATGGGTTGTGACATTCTTTTATGTGGCCCTTGCTTTGGAAAATAAGACATGCAATTGAGGCAGGGCTATTTCCAGAAAGAACATGCACACATAAAATTGGAGTATAAGGAGAAGCTGACCTTAGTGTTATTAGCAAGAACGGGGCTGACTCGCAGAAAACATGAGACAGAAACAGTGTGACGGAGATTCTGGCATGCCTTGCCTTAAAATATGAGGAGAATAGGTGTAAGAAGTATATATAAGACCCTTGCCAAGGACTTCCCTGGAGTACAAAGATTGTAACCAATGGGAACAATCAGACAGTGAAGAAAGTAATAGGGTAAAAGTTACAAAAAAATCAATCTTTCATGAAGAAGAGAAAACGCACAATAAGAGAACAGAATTAGAAGCCTTTGTAACAACCTAGTACAGGAAACTCTAATATCATGTAATATTACGCCTTTGAGTAGACTTTTTACAAAGAAACTAAAGCATCTCCCCACCCTCAGATTCATGAGGTCAGTGCACTGAGGTAGATAGGATCTGCCTGAGTGCTGTGGAAGCATAGACACAGTGACATGTCTAGTCTTCTTTTGATGTAGTCTTCACATTAAATCAGTCCCTGACTTAGTGGAGATCCACAAGAATGTCAGTGACTGATTACAGAAAGAACACGAATGACCGAGGACACTAGACATGAAAGATCCAATATTTGATGCCCAGTTCACTGGATCTGATAGAGGTTGGCCCACAGAAGGGATAAGAAAAACATCCATTTAACAAGGACCCCAAGTGGTATTGCAGAACCCAGTGGTGAAACAGTAGGTATGATGTAGGAGAACATCAGACAAATCTGAGGTATTCAAACTGGGGTGTAAATCATCTTACAAATTGATAAAAATGATCAAGATAGGAAGATGAAATAAGGGGGGGGGGTAAAAGAGGCTGTCTGAGTTACTTGAAAGCAATTGTGGCCAAATATACATCTGGTTGTTTCTAGGGTTCAGAAAAAAAATGACAGAAAGCCCAACTCCTTGCTTATGATACTTAGAAAAACTTTAGAGCCTGAATAAAAGTTTAATGAAGGAATAAATGATAGATGAGTATAGATGAAAAAGACGGTGCTTACACCAAGAATAGGAAATTATCATCCCCAAATGAATTGTATACATTCCTCTTCCACAAGGAGGTACCGGAATGGAAATCATTCACTTTGCCACCCTGTCTACTTGCTACCACACGATATGGCCGATGGGGAAGCACCAGTGATCTGTAGATCAGATCTAGAGACTACTAGACCCTGGAAGCACCAAATGAGAGCACAGCAAACCCCCCCCCGCCCCCCCCCCCCCGCTTTGATCCTTAGCTGCTCAGAGCAACAGAAGCCACCTGCAACCCCAACCGTGCCTGTGGAGGTGTGAAAATGCATCAGTGGCAGCAGTCAGGGATGAGGAAGTGTCTGACAATAGGGGAATGGTTGTGGAATGTAAAGAGTTAACCCCTCTCTTCATGCCACTCTACCAAAACAATGAATTCTTGAGGAAGCAATGGAATGAAATCTCCCTATGTTATATTCAGCCTCGCTAACATTTCTTTTCAATCTTGCTTAGCTGCTGATCTTGCTCCTATGTCTTAAAGTAACTCTAATGAAAATCATTGTTTCACCAGGGTGTAATTGAGTAAAACCCTTTGTTTGATCTGTCACTTTTGCTCTATTGAGATAAATAGATATTTTAATACATGCTTTCCTTATATAATAATAATAATAATAATAATAATAATACATTTCTTCTTCATATAATAAAAAGAAATGGAATAGAAAAATAGCAACCCAAGTTTGTATTACAACACACTTTAAAACAACAAAGCTCATTGCAAGAATTATAATAAACATTAATAAGGATTGCATTGAAAATAGAAGAAAGCTGAAAAGGCTTATTTGAATGGGTAGATAATATATATTGATGACAATTATTTTGTCTCTTTGGTTTGAATGGAAGATGTCCATTCTTGTCACTTAAATGTTCCTCAGTCAAATTGCTAGTCTGTTGCAGGATAGATTTCAATCACCAAGCATACAAGTTATCATAAAATATCACCTACTTTTCTAAATCTTAAGACAAATTTATATAAAACCATGAAATTATCCCTGAACCTCACACCTCCTATGTTGTCCAAATTATACATATTTTATATTATATGAGTTTTACAGGATATATGTTTAGAGAGATAATGTAGATAAAATTATAGAGGGAACCAAGCTAGATTAAACTTAATATCATGATACTTTTTATTATTAATATTTATTTAGTAACAAGACAGTCTTTTAGATTTCCTAATCTCTCCATTTATATTTTTCTAAAGGGGTTGGGACTTTTATATAATGGAAGTATTGGCCAGTGATATATGAATGATTACATAGATGGAGGTGATAAGAAGGTCTATTGTGATAGAAATTTAAAGGTGTAAAGGCAACTTAATCCTCTCTCTCTCTCTCTCTCTCTCTCTCTCTCATACACACACACACACACACACACACACACACACACACACACACACACACACACACACGGAAGGGGAGAAGAAATGACAGAGACATTCGCCAAGACAAAACATGTAGCTTCAATTTGGCTAGCTCTCCTTGCCTGGTCTGAGACAATTCCTCAGATCTAAATTGTTAATGCACATAGATAGACATTAGCCAGTTGGGAGGCCATTAAGGGTCTCACCTTTCATCTTCTCTGGTAACAATAGAAAGGGAAACTTAGTAATTGCCCCTTGTTAGGATTTAAAATACCCCATGAGAAAGTAGAGATATCTAGGATTCGTTGAAGTCCATTAAGGAAAAGCTACTTTCTCCTGGTAAGAAGATTGATTTCTGAATTCTGCTTCTGACCCCGTGTGGAACCATGACATTTTAATCTGCCACAAAGATTACAACATTATATAATGTTGTACCTTCCCTTAAGAGTTAATCCAACAGGGCCTGTCAATCATCTGCCCATAAGTATATCCCTCAGGAAAACTTATTCACCTGAAGACATGCTAAGGCAATAGGAATAATAATTATCTCATTAATGAGATAAAAATTTTCTACTCCCAGAAGCCCCTCCCTCAGTCAGTTGTTTGCACATCATCATTGCTAAACCTGCCTGAGTTTCTGTATTCCAACTCAAGAGTAACTTTCTTTTTGTTAATTTTTGGGTTTACTTCCAATAATGATCGAATGCCTAAAGATGTTTTTCTTGAAGGTTTGGGCATTATGACCCTCTCTCTTTCACAGCTATGAGGTGACTCAATTACTACCTTAAATAACAAGTCTTCTATCCTTTACCTCTCTCTCTCTCTCTCTCAAGAAGATGCTGAGTTTAAAAAAGTTAATAAAAATGGTCTTGGGATTTCGTTCTGATCTAGTTTTTAAATTCTTTAGTCAATAAGACTAAGAACCCACAGAATAGGACCCCCAATTTCTAAGTAACACAACTGTTCTTATATATTATCTTTGGCACAAATAAACACAGAAGCTTAGTGAGGGTCAAAGACCTACTTTGTAACATTTGACTGTGACTATCCCTTTCATATTGATGGAACTATAAACTACCCAGAGCTAGGTCAGTCAATAGAAGGACTCATTCTATTCAGATTGTCTTTTCAAACCCTCCAAGATATCTATGGTTTTTTCAGAGATACTGAAACACTTCCCATGTAAGGAAAAGACTCACAAAGGAAATGGAAATATAAATACAATTAGCTTGCCATACGCGAGGGCAATAAGATCATTCCATGCCTAAATTACAAAGTCAGGATGTCTCCCAGTTTTGGAATGGTGTCACCAAATGGGGTATCTCAAAATTTTTAACCCAGACTTGCTCCTTTCTAAAGAAAATACAAGGATAAAGTGTGGAGCAGAGACTGAAGAAAAGGTCATCCAGAGACTGTGTAACCTGGGGATCCATCCCACAAATAGACACCAAACCCAGACACTATTGGGGATGCCAAGAAGTGCTTGCTGAAAGGAGTCTGATATAGTTGTCTCCTGAGCAGCTTTGTCAGAGTCTGACAAATACAGATGTGGATGCTCGCAATCAACCATTAGATTGAGCACGAGTACCCCAATGCAGAAGTTAGAGAAAGGACTAAAGGAGCTGAAGGGGTTTGCAACACCAAAGGAAGAACAAAAATATCAACCAACCAGAGTTCCCAGGCACTAAACCACCAACTAAAGAGTATACATGGAGGGACTCATGGCTCCAGCTGCGTATCTAGCAGAGGATGGCCTTGTCTGACATCAATGGGAGGAGAGGCCCTTGGTTCTGTGTTAGCTGGATGCCCCAGTGGAGGGGAATGATAGGGCAGTGGGGTAGGAATGGGTGGGTGGGGGAACTCCCTCATGGAAGCATGTCCCCATGGGGGATGGGATAGGGGGTTTGTGGAGGGGAAACTGGGAAGAGGGATAACATTTGAAATGTAATTAAATAAAATATCCAATGAAAAAATACAAAATCAGAGTACAAAAGAAGTATGCTAAAGGTATCTTTGAATGTTACCAAAAGACAAGAAGTCTCTGCAATTAATCAAATTCAAGATTATGTACCAAATATGAATGGCACAAGGAAAAGAAAATACACAACCCTGACTTCCTTCCCACTGCTGCTTCACAATGATGATTCTACTGCTACGTCCAAATCCTAGATCTTCTGTATAGTAAAGGTACTGCTACTTATAGAGTGAAGACTATGAAACAAAGTAATTCTGAAATGTAGTTGTGGGAGTTTGAATGAAAATGGCTCACATAAGCCCAGGTGTTTAATTTTTTTCCCAGTTGGTGGACTATTTAGAAATGATTAGCAGATGTAGCCTTGTTGGAGAAGGGGTATCCCTGGGGAGAGGTTTTGATGTTTCAAAAGCCAATGTCACCTGAGTTTTTGATCTTAGCCATTCTGATTGGTGTAAGGCAGAATCTCAGGGTCATTTTGCTTTGTATTTAACTGATCGATAATGAATTTGAACATTTCTTTATGTGCTTCTCAGTCATTTGAGATTCCTCTGTGTGACTTATCTGTTTAGTTCTACACCACATTCTTCAATTGGGTTGCTTGGTTATTTGGTGGTTAGGTTCTTGAGTACCTTATTTTTTTATTGGTTATTTTATTTACATTTCAAATATTATCCTCTTTTGAGTTTCTCCTCCACAAATCCCCTATCCCTCCCCACTACCCTGCTTTTATGAGAGTGCTCCCCCACTCACCCACTCACTACCTCTTTAGCACCCTAGCATTCCTCTACCCTGGGTCACTGAGCCTCTATAGGAACAAGAGACTCCCATCCCATTTGATACCAGATAAGGCAATCCTCTGCTATATATGTAGCTGGAGCCGTGGATCCTTCCATGTGTACTTTTCGGATGTTGGTCTAGTCCCTGGGAGCTCTAGGGTGTCTGGTTGTTCTTCCTATGGTGTTATAAAACCCTTAAGCTCCTTCAGTCCTTGCCCTAACTTCTCCCTTGGGTCCATCAGCTCAGTCAATGTTTGGCTGCAAGCATCCACATGTGTTTTAGTCAGACTCTGCCACAGCCTCTCATTAGAGAGCTGTACCAGGTTCCTGTCAGCAAGTGCTTCTTTGCATCGGCAATAATGTCTGGGTTTAGTATCTGCAGATGGGATGGATCCAGAGGTGGGGTAGTCTCTGGATGACCTTTCCTTCAGACTGCTCTACTCTTTGTCCCTGCATTAATTCTGGATTAATATTTTGAGTTGGGTTGGTAGCATATCACTCACCCTGAGGCCATGCCTATCCAATGGATATGCTCTCTATAAGTTCTCTCACCCCTTTGTTGGGTACTTCAGCCAATATCATCCCTGTTGGAATCTTTTGGGTCCCTGACATCTGGGACTTTCTAGTGTCTACCTCTAGTTTTCCCTCCCATACAACTACACACTTTGATTCAAGTTCATGACCCTATGTATTTATCACCTATTTCCTCCCTCACCTGATCCCCTTTATCAATCTCCCCCTCACCCTCCAAGATCCTTCCCTCTCTCTTCCTCCCATGATTATTTTCTTCCCTCTTCTGAGTAGGACTGAAGCATCCACACTTCGGTCTTCCTTCTTCTAGGTTTCATATAGTTTGTGAATTATATCATAGGTATTCCAAGCTTTTTGCTTTATTTTCTCGTTTTTTTTTAGGGGGGGAGGAGTAATATTCACTTATCAGTGAGTACATACCGTGTTTGGTTTTTTGTGACTGGGTTACCTCACTCACCATATTTTTCAGTTCCATCTATTTTCCTGAGAATTTCATGAAGTCATTGACTTTAATAGCTGAGTAGTTCTCCATTGTGGAAATGTACCACATTGTCTGTATCTGTTGATGGATATCTAGCATGTGTCCTTGTTATATATACCCAAAAGATGTCCCACCATGCAATAGGGGCACACGTTTCACTATGTTCATAGCAGCCTTATTTGTGATGTTCAGAAGCTGGAAATAGCACAGATGTACCACAACAGAAACATGACTATAGAAAATATGGCTCAGTTATGCAATGGCATACTGCTCAGCTTAAGAAGGACGACACCATCAATTTTGCAGACAAATGGACAGAACTAGAAAATATCATCCTTGGTGAGGTAACACAGACCCAAAAGGACATTCATGGCATGTACCTACTAATAAGTGGGTATTAGCCAAAAAGTATAAAATACCCAGGATAAAATCCAAAGAACTCAAAAGGTTAACAAGTCAAAGTGCCTGAGTTAAGATGCCTCAATTCCACATGGGAAGGAGAAGAAACAATCACATGGGGCATGCACAGGTAGGTGGGAGAGGAGACAGGGAGGGAAAAGGGGAACATGATCAGACATTGGAAGGGGAAAAGGGGACAGAAGCCCCTGAGGGCTAGAAGAAAGAATGGAAACAGGCAGCCACAGGAGGGGGGAGGGGATCCTCTAGAATGTGCTCAAGACCTGGAGGTGAGAAACTCTCGGGATTCAAAGGGATGTAGATGAAATGCCCTACCGTGAGGGAGGGAACTTGTAGAGTCTATCTCCAGTAGAATGACAGGGAATCAAGTGGAAGGATGGGGTTGCCATCCCACAGTCAAAACCTCTGACCCAGAATTGTTCCTGTCTAAGAGAACTGCAGGGACAAAAATGGAAAAGAGACTGAGGGAATGGGATCCATCTCAAGGGGAGGCTTTAAGGCCTGACACTGTTATTGATGCTATGGTGTGCTTATAGTCTGGTATGGCTGCTGTCTGAGAGGCCTAACAAGAAACTGAAAGAGGCATGTGAAGACACTTACACCCAATCAATGTACAGAAACCAGGGATACCTGTGGTATAAGGAAAAACTGAAGAAATTGACTCCAAAGGAAGACAAGGAGAATCAACTAACCTCGACACCAGCGATCTCTATAACACTGAGCTACTAACCAGGCAGCATAACCAGCTAATGTGAGGCCCCCTTCACATATAGCAATAGAGGACTCCTCGTCTGGCCTCAGGGAGAGAAGATGCACCTAACCCTCCAGAGACTTGAGGTCCCAAGGAGTGGGGAGGCCTGGTGGAGTGGCAGTGGGGTAATGGGGATCCAGTTCTTGGAGGTGGGAGAGAAGGTATGGGATATAGAACAACTATCAGGCTGACTGGCAGATAGACACTGATTGGTGTCTAAAAAAAGATTTAAAAAATAATAAAATGTTCTGTCCTGTCCTTTCTGCTGGGACAGACTGCTTGCTAGTCTCTCCCCAACCCCCGTCCCTCAAGACACCACATCCTGAGGCATCCCAGGAATCTGCTGCCCTCAGAGCATATGACAACATAGCCAGAGACATCCAAGGAGATCCACTACAATCACTACACCACAGCTTGAAGGCATCCCAGAAGTTCCTCTGTACACTGGGTTACTGGGTAACCATCATCACAGTCTGAAGACCTCCCAGGGGCTCTGTAGCCTGGAGGGCAACTGATCCAAAAGACTGAAAGCCTCCATGGAGGTCTGCTGTACACAGGAAAACAGAAACCACAGTCCATGTCCCCCTGGAGAACAGCTTCACACAGGACAACAACAGCTTAACTGCTCCTCTGAAGGTCATCACAAGACCTTCCAGAAGAACTACTCCAGCAAGTGCAACAGAGCAACAGATTCTTTGCCCTCTGAGACCCTCCAGTTGGAAGGGCCTACATGATTACTAGGAGACCTGAAACAATTTAGGAATAAAAGATGCAGGTTCCAGACAGAGTCATGCAGACCAGTAAACACCAGGGATAACCAGATGATGAGAGGCAAGCACAAGACCATAAACAACAGGAACCAATATACGTAGACATTATCAGAGCCCAGTTCTCCTACCACATCAAGCCCTGAATACACCACACACCTGCAAATCAGGAAGCTTACCTAAAACCCCATCTCATGAAGGTAATAGAGTCTTTTAAGGAAAATATAAATAACTCACTGAAAGAAATATAGGAAAACACAGGTAAACAGGTGGAAGCCCTTAAAGAGGGAACAAAAAAAACAAAAACAAAAACAAAAACAAAAAAAAACAAAAACAAAATCCCTTACAGAAATACAGGAAAACACTATCAAACAGGTGAAAGAATTGCATAAAGCAGTCCAAGACCTGAAAGTAGAAGTAGAAACAACAAAGAAAACACAAATGGAGGCAAACCTAGAAATGGAAAAATTAGGAAAGAAGTCAGGAATTACAGACCTAAGTATCCCTTAAAGAATACAAGAGATAGAAGAGAGCAAAAAGATCTAAAAATCTCTTGAAACAAATGGTCCCAAGAAACAGCTTGGAGTTGCCCTCCTAATATCCAACAAAATAGACATTCAACCAAAAGTTCTCAAGCAAATTGGGGAAGGGCACTTCATATTCATCAAAGGAAAAATTCAACAAGAGGAAGTCTTGATTCTGAACATCTATGTCCCAAATGCAAGGGTACCCACATTCATAAAAGAAACTTTACTAAAGCTCAAAACACACATTGAACCCCACACAATAATAGTGGGAGACTTCAACATCCCACTCTCACCAATGGATAGATCACTGAAACATAAACTAAATAGAGACACAGTGAAACTAATAGAGGTTATGAACCAAATGGATTTGACAGATATCTACAGAAATTTCACCCTAAAACAGAACATATTTCTTCTCAGCACCTCATGGTACCTTCACCAACTTGGTCACAAAACAACCCTCAACTGATACAAGAAGATTGAAATAATCCCATGCATCCTACCAGACCACCATGGGCTAAGGTTGGTCTTCATTAACAGCAAAAACAACAGAAAGCCCACATACACATGGAAACTGAATAATTTCCCACTGAATGATAACTTGGTGAGGGAAGAAATAAAGAAAGAAATTAAAGACTTCTGTAATTTAATGAATATGTTGACACAGTATAAACAATCTTATGGGACACAATGAAAGCAGTACTAAGAGGAAAATTTATAGCAGTAAGTGCCCTGGTAAAGAAACTGGAGAGATCTTACATTAGTGACTTAACAGCCTACCTGAGAGCTCTAGAAAACTCACCCAAGAGGAGTAGAAGACTGGAAATAGTCAAACTTAGGGACAAATATAAATCAATCAAATATAAACAATGAGAATAATACAAATAATCAACAAAACCAAAAACTGGTTCTTTGAAAAAATCAGCAAGATAGATAAACCCCTAGCAAAACTAACTAAAGGGCCCAGAGGCAGTATCCAAATGAACTAAATCAGAAATGAAAAGGGAGACATAACAAGAGAAATGGAGGAAATTTTAAAAATCATCAGTTCCTACTTTAAAAGCCTATACTCAACAACACTGGAAAATCTAGATGAAATGGATGGTTTTCTAAAGATACCACATACCAAAGTCAAATCAAGAGCAGGTAAACTTTATAAACAGGCTCATATCCCATAAGGAAATAGAAGTCATTAAAAACCTCCCAATCAAAAAAAGTCCAGGGCCAGATGGATTTAGTTCAGAATTCTACCAGACCTTCAAAGAGGACCTGATACCAATATTCCTCAAACTATCCCATAAAATAGAAACAGAAGAAACACTACCTGATTCATTCTATGAAGCCACAATTTATCTGATACTTAAACCACACAAGTACCCAACCAATAATGAGAACATCAGACCAGTCACGCTTATGAATATCGATATAAAAATACTCAATAAAATTTTTGCAAACCAAATCCAAGAACACATCAAAACTATCATTCACCACGATCAAGTAGGCTTTGTGCCAGGGATGCAAGGTTGGTTCAATATACAAAATCCATTTACATAATTCACTATATAAACAAACTCAAAGAATAAAATCATAGGATCATCTTCTTAGATTCAGAAAAAGTATTTCACAAAATACAACACCCCTTCATGTTAAAACTATTGGGAAGATCAGAAATCAAGGCCCATACCTAAACATAATAAAAAGCAATTTACTGCAAACCAACAGCCAATATCAAACTAAATGGAGAGATATTTAGAGCATTTTCACTAAAATCAGGGATTAGACAAGGCTGTCCACTCTCCCTTTATCTATTCAATATAGTACTCAAAGTTCTAGCTGGAGCAATAAGACAACAAAAGGAGATCAAGGGGATACAAATTGGCAAATAAAAAATAAAGGTATCATTATTTGCCAATAATATAATAGTATACATAAAATTCTACTGAGAACTTCTCGAGCTGATAAACAACTTCAGCAAAAAAAAAACAAAACACATCATCATCTCATTAGATGCTGAGAAAGCCTTTGACAAAATACAGCACTCTTTCATGTAAAAAGTCTTGGAAAAAATCAGGAGTCCAAGGCACATTCCTAAACATAGCAAAAGCAATGTACAACAAAGCAATAGACAGCATCAAATTAAATGGAGAGAAACTTGAAGCAATCCCACTAAAATCAGGACTAGACAAGGCAGTACACTCTTTCCCTACTTATTCCATATAGTACTTGAAATTTTATCCAGAGCAATTAGACAATAGAAGAAGGTCTACGGGATACAAAGTGGAAAAGAAGAAGTCAAAATATCACTATTTTCAGATGATATGACATAAATGACCCTAAAAATTCCACCAGAGAACTTAGACAGCTGATAAACAACTTTAGCAAATTAGCTAGATATAAAATTAATGCAAACAAATTATTAGCCTTCCTCTACTACTCAAAAGGAAAAACAAGATGAGAAAGAAATTAAGGAATTGACACCCTTCACAATAGTCACAAATAATATAAAATACCTTGTTGTGTCCCTAACCAAGCAAGTGAAAAAGCTGTATGGGAAGATCCTGAAGTCTCTGAAGAAAGAAATTGAAGATCTCAGAAGATGGAAAGTTCTCCCATGCTTATGGATTGGCAGGAATAATATAGTAAAAATGGCCAGAGGTACTACCAACTATACCACTCCTGGACATATACCCAAAAGATGCTCCAACATACAACAAGGACACATGCTCCTCTTTGTTCATAGCAGCCTTATTTATAATAGCCAGAGAGAGGTTTGAAAGAACCCAGATGTGTTTCAAAAGAGGACTGGATACAGAAATTGTGATAAATTTACACAATGGAGTGCTACTCAGCTACTAAACTCAATGACGTCATGTAATTCATAGACAAATGGATGGAACTAGAAAATTACCATCCTGAGTGAGGTAACTCAGTCACTTACTGAGAAGTGGTCATTTGCCCAAAAGCTTGGAATAAGCAAGATACAATTCACAGACCATTTGAAGCTCCAGAAGAAGGAAGTTCAAAATGTGGATGCTTCACTTGTTCTAAGAAGGTGGAATGAAATACTGATGAGAGGTATAGAGGTGGAAGGACTTGGGAGGAAGAGAGAAAGGAGAGGGGGAAAAGGGGGCAGGACCTGGTATGGGAGGAGATGGTGACTATATACAGAGGGTCAGAAATTTGAACAGAGGTGTGTAACAATGGGGGTTGGAGACCTTGGGGTAGCCACCAGTAAGTCCCAGATGCCAGGAAAGCAAGAGGCTCCCAGGACCCAACAGGGATGAGATAAGCTGAATCTCCCAGCAAAGGAGAGGAAGAACCAGTAGAGACCATATTCAGAGGTTAGGCAAGGCCCCAGTTGGGGGATGGGGCCACCCACTCATCTCCAAATTTTTAGCCCAGACTGGCTCCTGACGAAATACAGGGACAAAGTGTGGAGCAGATACTGAAAAAGGGCCATCCAGAGATTGTGCTACAAAGGTGATCCATTCCATATAGAGACACTAAACCAAGAGTCTTTTGAGGATGCCAAAAAATGCTTGCTGATAGGAGTATGTTATAGCTGTCTTCTGAGAGGCCCTGTCAGAGCCTAACACAGATGTGGATGCTCACAGCCAACAATGAAACTGAGCATGTGGATCCAGTGGAGGAGTTAGAGAAAGGACTGAAGGAGCTGAAGAGTTTTGTAACCCCATTGAGAGAACAACAACATCAACCAACCACAACCCCCAGAGCTCCCAGGGACTAAACCACCAACCAAAAACACACGTGGAAGGACCCATGGCTCCAGCTGCATATGTAGCAGAAGATGGCATTGTCTGGCGCAAATAGAAGAGTTTCTTGATCCTGTGAAGGCTCGTTCCCCAGTGTAGGTGAATGCCAGGGCTGTGAGGTATGAGTAGGCGAGTGGGAGGGGGAACACCCTCACAGATGCAAGCAGAGAAGGAATTAGAAAGAGGGGTCCTGGAAGGGAAACCAGGAAAGGGGATAAAATTTGAAATGCAAATACATAAAATATCCAGTAAAAAAACAAACAATGAAACAAACAATGAAAACAAAAAGAAAAAATAGCAAATCAGAAGGGTTCTGTGGTTTCCCCAGCTAGAAGGTGTATTTGGGCTTGTTCTCACCTGTGACTTTGTTTACTGTCGACCTTCTGGGCGGCATGCAAGTTGTAGCATGTGGGTGGGTGTTGTTGGGGTGCTGATCTTGCATATATCTCCTTACTTTAAAATTTTTATGTATATATTTTTTTCAGATCTTTTACCCTGTAGGTCATTTGTGTGCATGTGTGGCTGTGTGTTATGGCTTTCAGTTTAGTGTTTTCATGGGATTTCTGAATTTCTTGGGGTTTTGTTTGTTTGTTTGTTTGAATTTTTATTGTTTTTGGTTTTGTGTTTTAACTGTTTAGTTGCACCTTTCCTCCTATTTTGTTTTGTCCCTTTTCAGTGTTAGTCTTTGTTTTATCATATTGTATTATCCTTTAGAAGACTTTTTTTTTTCTAAAAAGAGACAAAAGGGACATGGATGTAGATGGGAGTGTGTCTGGGGAGGAATTTGAAATAGTTGGGAGAGGGAAAACATAATCGTAGGAGCCCATGAATCTCTTCCCTTCCCTGCTCAACTACTGACTACTGTTAGCTCCTAGGAGAATGGGCGGTCATTTTCTTCCGGTGACCGACCACTCACTAGTACACCACCCAAGAAACACTGAATAGTTACAGGCTCATAGTCACAGATGAACTTGGCTAAACTCAGTGGGTCACAAAATAAAACAAGACAAAAAAAATACATGAACATTAACCCTAAATAGACTAAGGAGTCTAAGGCTATTACAAAAGATGGGGTGAGCAATCAGAATGCATTATGTGCATATATGAAATGGTCAAAGATGAATTTAATTGATAAAATGCCATACTATTTAATAGATAATGGAAAACATATGCCAGCTTAAATTGAAATTGTTATTACACTATAGGTGCCGATTATGTTATTCATTGCTAGAAAATATTCTCTAAAATCTTAGAAGCACTAATTGAATTCTAAATTCACTTACAACTTGTGAGCCATACCTTATTCATTATGCCAGTTTCCACTGATTAGATAATTACATTTTAATCATAAAATGTAAGGAAAAATTACTAAGCATATATGTTGTATTTTCCTTCCTATTTATGATTCCATCATATTAAAAATGTAAATGAAATATATTAAAACAGGGATGTGTATGTAATTATGAGCCTGTTTCACTGCATTAGTGAGCTAATGGTATAAATGTCTTCTTAGCACTGATCATGATCCTGTATTGCAAATTCATTCAAATCATTAGAAGCCTAATAAGTACAAGGCTATCATAAAAAATAAATACATCACTTCTTTCCTCAAAAAGGGTATAATCTAATAGTAGATCACACATTGATATTAATTGGAAGAAATGTGTAGTGTCTTCTTCTGAAATGCAACATTGTTTCCTGTAAGGATGCGGAAATTTGTATGACTAAAAAACATTCATAAATATTTTATAAATATTGAAACCTAAGAGATTCATTTGGATCAGAGTTACAACAACAATAAGAATTGCTTTAGTGAGGACTTTCTCAGAACATCCAAATTGCCTGTACATTGTGCATAGAGTTCCAGGGATGCAGAATTTTTGAGTCAACCCCAATACTAGAGAGGATTTTTCAATGATGCTTTTGCCTTTCCGTTACCTATGTACCTGTCAGTCAACTCCCACCTATGCTCTGTAAGCACAATAAACTCAATGCCTCATCAAGTTGGACTTTGGTGGAATTTGTACAGTGATCTCTCATGATGCCCTTTTGCTCACATTTTTCAAGAAAACATTAATACTGAGCACAACTGGGGGCAAGGAGGGAACAAAGGTGACTTTGGGAGGTGCATGGTTCTGGCACTGGATAGCCAGGCATACATCTAAGGAAGCACTGATGAAGTGTGGATTATTCACAAGGATGATATCAACATAGAAGATCTCCTCCAAGTAGTGTGTGACTGGTGATTTCTTATTAGGATAGTGGTTGTATGGGATTTGATTTGGGTATAAGACATGAGGAAGTAGGCTGTGAATAGACTCCTAGGGTGGCCATATGATAAGGAATTGTGTCTTTTTCTTGTTGAGAAGTGTTTGTTGCAGATGAGGGGCTAGAGAATGCATTGTAGTCCTGTGAGTAGCATGATGGGATTGCATTGATGGCAAGTTGAAGGTTTTGTCTGACTGCTGCTATGGCTAATAGGATGTCCAAAGTTGCCTGAGATAGACAAAGGGATTTGCTTATGTAAGAGAGGAATTGAAACAGGAAAAGAATATGCCTACTAGCATCTTCCACATTGGCTTCTGGTTTATTGGGTAAACTGGATAAAAAGAATCGATGATGTAAATGTAGTAGCTTGCTACTTCATTAGATTATGGCAGGAGTGAAAGAGGAAAAGTATAAATTATACTTATGTTAATTAATTAGCTCCTCCTAGGAGTCAAAAAATCTTGGATCCCATGGTAGAGTCAAATAAGCATTTCAATACAGATGAAGGAAAATTCCATGGCTTAGCATGAAGATGGGCATTGTGGCACTTACAAGTAGTCCAGCAAAAAGAAAGTCGTGATGGCTAAGGAACATTCTGCCTCTGAAGTACCAGATTTGAGAATCATTTTAGGGAAGTAGTGAAATAAATTCTCTGGCTTGGATTGTCAAGCCATGGGATATGGGGTCAGAATATATCAGTTTGAAAGTTATTGAAACATAAAACTAGTAAAATATAACTGCTTTCTCTCTCCTTGAGAGAGACAAAGGCTACATAACCCAAGAACCCAAGGCAATGTCAGGTGAATAAGTGCAATGATGGACTGGCTGGTAGGAACAATCAACAACACTTGACATCTCTAGTTGAGATCCATAAGTATATCAGCAATGGAAACAATGCAAGAAGGGCAGTCATTACTGACAGAAGTGAACACAAGAGAGGCTATGTGTGATGCCATGTCCTCAAGAAAGTTGAGAAACTGATTCAGCAGAAACCATAAGATTGAAAAGGGGTATTTTTGTGTTTCTTGACTCCAATATGGTTTTGACCTTCATGATGTAATGGAGATTTTGGCAGATCTCAGTGACATAGGCTGACATATAAATCAGGTTCTTAAAGTGTTAAAGCAAACAGAAGAGAAAGCCAAGCAAAGCAGCCTATCCATGCCACTCAAAGGAAATGTCACATGATGTATGCCAGTTAGAGTTGATTAGCAAAAATCTGGTAGAAAATGAAACTTCTGTCAATAAGCCTTTGGAAAGCTCAGGACCTGACCTGGGGTCTACAAAAGTGAGAAGGCAGGATACAATGAAATAGAAGTGATTCTTACTATGTTACTTGGTTTGCAGGACGGGAGTCTAGGGTGCTAACTATCCAGCCTCTATATTTTTCTATGGCTGAAGTTGTCTGGAAAAACATACATATCAACTGGAGGATTGTCACTGAACTGCGGATTTATTGATTGCCAATGTGTAAAATACTTGAGCTTTAGTGAATACTGACCAAAATGTACCTTACTTCAGCTGACCCTACAAAATTGTAAGGATGATGAACAGAAGCAGAGGAATATGAAGATCAAATAGTACCAGTAAAGAGGACTACATTTGTCCTAAGGGCAGAAAATTATGAGCTCCATCAGTGTACTATGTTCATATTTCCATTGAAGGGAAAGATTCTGAGGGTGGAATGCTGCTAAGGCACATGCCCAATGCCACCCGCACCCTTGGACAGTTTTGTCTGAGTATAACCTGAAAAGGTAGCCACATGTGACTAATTGTGATGAAATTTGCAAAGATAGAGAGTAGAGAGTAGAGGGATTTTACTTCAGCAACATGGCTGCTCTGGCAAGGAATTGACACACCTTTAATCCCTCTGGCTGGAATATAGACAGGCCCTTAGTCCACACCTTTAATCCCAAACAATGAAGGTAAAAGTTAGTTTGTAGAAGGAAAAAAAAACACACCTTTAAAGTGACATCTAATTAAGGCACAGATAATGTGAGGAATCAGAAAAACATTTCACAAAATGACTCAGAGAAAGGATTAAAGGATTTGCCCAATTCTCACAAGGACAGGAAGGAGAGTCAATTTGAGGGAGGGGGGAGGAGAGAGAGAGAGAGAGAGAGAGAGAGAGAGAGAGAGAGAGAGAGAGAGAGAGAGAGAGAGGGGAGAGAGAGAGAGAGAGAGAGAGACATGAGAGGAGAGAGGACAGAATGAGCCAGAGAATGTGAAGAGAGCCAGAGACATGTTGTTGAGGACAGAATGAACCAGATTGAAGGAGCCAGACGACAGATTGATCAGATTGCCAGAGTTAGTTTGAGGCCAAGCAGAAAAATTCAGTGGGAAGCTGAGAGAGGCCAGTTTGAATCAGTCAGCTGGGAGAGAAAGGAGTTTGAGCCAGAATATCTAAGTTCAACCAGTAAGATTTCAGGAAGAACTAGAAGGTGAGTTAATCCAACAGTAAGCTTCCAAGAGTACATTACACCTGATGAATAAAAGATACTTTTACAATACATACCATAAGTAGGTCCATAAATAACAGACATGACAGACTGCCTAGGGGTCTGTGTTTAAATGAAAGAAACCATCAAGGAGTAAGAATAAAAAGTGTTTACCGCGGCCAAGCTCTTTAAATAGTCCACTCTCTTCTGTGATAACCAGATAGCTTCTCGAGAATGCAGTCTTATAGAAAACTAAATTAGGTTATTATACCCAACATTGTATAACTAGTACCTGTGATCGGAGTCTTCCCATTGGTCCTTGTTCATGGATCTTACAATATTCTCCTAGTTACTGAATCTGCACTTATTTGGAATAAATAGCAGGAAACTTAAAATTTCAAAAGTTCCTTGGTTCCTTGCCAAGATTATCTTAGGTTGGGTTTTTTATTTATTTGTTTGTTTTTGTTGTTTGTTTGTTTTACGTTTTTTTAAGGCTTAGTAAATAGGCAACCTTAGTAATCTAATGTATCTAGAGAAGACAAGAAACAGTTAATTCCTAAGTAGATAATTAGGGGAAAAGTTTCTAGATTGGATCAGACAGAATGCTTCAGCTTGAGATCTAAGATTGCTTACTCAAGAGCCCAAAAGAAAGCCCCTGAGAGCTGAGACGTCTTTCCTGTTTGGTAAGCTTGTGGAAGTAATACCAGCACAGACGACCTCTTCTGCTCCTTTCGGCCACAGATAAATCACCTACCTGATGGGTTTGGCAAGGATAGTTCCCTGTCTTTATGTTTATGCCATGGGCCACTGATAACAGTTTTGGTGTATTATGTAGCAAGCATATCTGTAATACCAGGGTTTAGAGAGCTAAGGCAGGGATATATTTCTTCCATCAGACTTCTTGATGATGACATGGATTTATTATTTCTTCTCTTATGTGAACTAACTTTATTACTATTTCTCCCTTCCTTTCAGATTTATTATTTGGGATTTATCAACACAGCTTATGTTATTTTTATAAGTAATTGACTTACCATACTATTTTGGTCCCATACTGTAAAACATTATCATAACTACATATATCTGATTTTAAACTATTATAAAATTTAATTTAATAATTGTCATCAACTTTTATAACTAACATTATAACAATTGAACCATTTTTTTGACTTCAGATGATATAGTTGTTTTTTATACACTATGGTATGGGATGTTAATTTATTAAATTAAAAATGTATTTTACTTTCATGCAATTTATTTTTTACATGACCCATTTTGAAAATAAGTGTGTTGTCCAATTTCTAAATATTTTAAGGTTTGCCCCATCATAGTTTCTTTCAACATCTGTCAATATAATTCTATTCTAGTAAAAAAATTAATCAGAATTCAGAATTTTAGGTCTTAGACTTAGACCTTTGCTTAAATTGTGTTGATTTCTGTTGAGAGAGAGAGAAAGAGAGAGAGAGAGAGAGAGAGAGAGAGAGAGAGAGAGAGAGAGAGAGACGATTATTGTTGTTTCAGTTGTCTCTATATCCAGCCCAACTTCACAGAGGTTGCTCTGTCTCCAGGGAATGTTGTTGCTATCTTTGCTGAGAATCACTTTGCCATAGTATGCTTCTGTGTTGGAGGACTTTAGAGTTTCAGTTCTCATTTTTATTAGTGAGGACATCTAATTTTCAGTTTTAGCCCATTCCTGTCCAGATTGAAATCTATGCTACCCAGATGTCATTATCATCTAGAATGATATCAGATAGGACTTCTAGATATACCAGACTGGACAAATCATTCTCCCCTCATTTTCAACTGCTTTGAGTGTGACATGTAACTGGAACTTGAACATCTCTATCTTGGATAACCTGGTGTCCTGTTGAGTTGGGCAGTTCAGAAACAGAGAAGGTTGATAAATTGATATTTTGGAAGCCATATCATACCTCTAGTTTCTTATATTGGAAACAGATCTATAAATTTATACTGGAACTCGTTGTATGGGATCATTATTGCTATGATATAATAAGATAGTTTTAATTTTCCCATCTATAGAATTTGGATTATGAAAATCAATTTACTAGTTTACACAAATGCTCCTTGACTTACAAGATAATGCCTTAGAAAACCAATGTTAAATTTAAAATACCATACTTTTTAAAAAGCTTTTGGTATACCTATTCTAGCAAAGGTCAACATTTAAGAAAGCCTTTCTTAAATGTGGTCAGATAACTGACAATGAGCCTACAATTGTGCAAAATCATTTCACAAAAGACCTAGTCATAAAAATAAGTGCTGAATACCTTGTGTACAGAGAAAGATGAGATCAGACCTTGTGTTCACAGGCCTGATGAGATAAAAAATACGATATCCATATGTGCTGGCAAAACCGAATGCTAGACAGTGTTCACCATCATGTGGTTGACTTAAATTTCTAATTCTACACCTGAGCAGCATATCAAAACATCTTGCCTTGTATTGCTAGCCAAGGAAGAATAAAAATTCAAAATCACATGTCATGATTCTTCCTGAAGTGTGTTGATTTCTATAGTAGTTTCTTTTTGTATCCCTGAAAGTAATAAAAACAGGTGGGGGGTGTTGTAACTTTGAGCTTAGATTTTTAGACAAATAGCATCTAAAAGTCATGAAAGCCTTGGCAACAATGGAAGAAAAGATGATAGAATTGGAGGCTGGCTATTCACATTGTCACCTTGACATGGGAGCAGAATAACTTTGGCCAGGCCATTTAATCTCAAAACAGACTCCTGCTGATGGACTTCCTCCAGCAAAGGTCTACCTTTAAAGACACCAGAACCTTTCCAAACATCACCACAAGCTGGGGACAAAGCGTTTATGTTAAAACCATAACACTTTTATAGAG
This sequence comes from Rattus rattus, assembly GCF_011064425.1. NCBI lineage: Eukaryota > Metazoa > Chordata > Mammalia > Rodentia > Muridae > Rattus > Rattus rattus. The sequence continues at coordinate 70,726,156 of NC_046159.1, forward strand.
TCATAAAGCCAAAAGGTCATGAGTTGGTCTACTATAGAGTTGGGGATAGGTTTTATACTATTATATGAAAATCAAACTAGATAGAGAATAATTTAAATTCCTTTGTAGTTTTGTGGTTCAAAACTTTTCAATAGGAATTTATCTCCCATATAAGATGCAAGTGTAGTAGGGGGATTTCACACACTATAATTATAATAACAAGTCATTCTATGTATAAATGGAATTGTTTATTTGGGTGGAAAAAATTCACTTAATCTTACAAAAACATCATCAACAACTCAAAGGGTTGACTTTTCAAGTATATATAGCAATACTTAAGTGAAAATTTCCAGATACGTAAAACATATTTGAAATCTTAGGACAAAACATGATTCTCTTTGGTTCACAAAGTTTCCCCATACACATTCTGCTGTTGCGTTAATTTTCTAGGCAGTTCACACACAAGATCAAATCATTCTATTGGATCAATGTATACGTGCATGAATCTTCCTTTGGACTCCTTGAAGAGTTTGAAACTTCACCTTTATAGAAGGATCTCTGAGGTGATATGGATCTAATTGTCCCACCAATCTTATAGGTATATTGCCTATGATATTATATGCCTTATTGGGAACACAGGAGGTATGTGAATGTCACAAGTGAGTTGTGTTTTGGATTTGACTAAGCATCCAGAGACCTTTCTTCTTTTACTGGTCCTTGTAGTAGATACAGTTACCTTTCACATTAGGGGTATCTTGAGTGTGCTAAAACACAGAAACGTTAGCAACAGCACTGAAAACAACATACTTTATTTTAATAACCTATGCACAACTTGCTATAGATATTTTATTGTGAGTTTTGAGTCTATAATATGTAATTCTAGAATCCCTCTGATTAAGGATTTTTATTGGAAAGCCAAGTCAGTAATAGCATTCAACCTGTATAATTTCCTGGCTCTTAGGTAAATCCTCAGGCAAGCCACTCTTGTCTTTCATCCATACTTTTAAGTCAAACTCAAGGTGAAATTGTGCATTCAATAGCTGATCTCTAAAAATAAGGTATCTGATAAATTTTCTTTTTATATCCCTTCCACTTGATCCTTCACCATTTTTCTTTACTGTGTTTACTGATAAAAAAAAACAAGAATTATTAATTTGCATGATTTGATTAATAAAGGATACATTTTTCTAAAAACAAGATATAAAATATGGTTAGCTAATACGAAAAGTCTAAGTGTTAATTACTCTGAGGTAGTATTGTTCTTACCTTAGTCCTATTGTGGAGGCAGATATTTATCTTTAAGTACCCCAGAGCAAAGAATCTGTGAAGAAGACAGTTACCTTTGGAACCATATTTATCATGTAAATAGCTCAGAAAAGGATACTGCCAGTTACATCTTTAAAATACAAAAATGCATGCATTTCACTATTTTGTAAATGCCAGAGAGATGCTGCATCCGTGAGAGTTAACGGCGCGGCACTTTTGTGTTCAGTAGCATGAATCATTAATCATGAGACAGGCCATATTCTTGTACTGCTTCTGCTTTCATTACTTGGCCTAATTAAACAGTTCTCTGAACTGGAATCTCAGATTCCTCTGTTACAGATTATCATTAATTATGGTGAAAGTGCTCAGAGATGTTGGACTCAATTATATTCTACTCAACTCTGGCAGCGTGTGATTCATTGCACAGCCTGCTCTGCAGATGTACTCTTTTCTTATCTCGCACTCCCACTTTTGTAAATTGGGCTCTGGCAGCCAACAAACTAAGAGTTATGTGCTGCGTTTTCATTAAAAACATGTTGGAGAAGCACAGACCAATTAAGGATTCTGTATTTTATAAGGAGTGATGAGATGAGCAGTGGATTCTGGGAGAATTCGCTCAGCGAAGAAGCAATCTCAATCTCCTTGTACAGCTGAATTCGATTCCTGTTTTGGTCGTTTCTTTGGGGGATCAGTTCCTTGAGTCTCTGATTTGAAACTTTTAAAATTTAAAGTAGATCAGTTTATTGTTAGTCAACAGGAAAAAGAAGAAAAATATTTGTTTGATGCCTTGGTGAGCTACTGGAAAACATTTCCAGTGACATATGCCAAGCACATTATAGCTCAAAAGACACCAGTTTCATCAATTTTGACAGTAATTTTCCATGCTAGGCAATAAAATGTGTCATACAGTACTGAGTCTAATACAGACTGGGCTAATGTGCTCAAATAGACAAAGGCAGAACATCAGGATTTTCAGGCCCTTGGTAGTCTTTTAGGTGTGTGTTTGGGAGAAGGGAATGGTATGATTTGACATATGGCATATAGAGAGCAAATTATCCCAAAGCAATTATATTAAAGTTAAAACACGTTTATTTAAGATTTTTTCTGTTTTGGTTTCTTTTCCCTTCTTTCCTTCTTTGTGTCCTCTCCCCATTCTCACCTCTCTCATATCCATCCCTCCCTTCCTCTACCCCACCTCTCCCTCCTTCTTTCTTACTTCTATCCCTTCCTGTTCCACTTCTTCTCTCTTTCCCATCCTCCCTTCTTCCTTCATTTCTTCTTTCCTTCCTTCCTTCCATTATTAAATGACAACACTGTTATCATAAAAAGTTGGGGCAACTTAAAATATATTTTACTAAATTCGTAGGGAAACTGAAGTTCTATGTTGTTATAGCATTCCCTGAAGGGGGAAAACTAGTTTATCAAATTCAAATACAAATGTACACAATAAGGTTGAACTGAACCTCTATTTAAGGATTGCTCATTAGGTACTTATATGATCTTTGATACTGTATAAATTAAATTTTGAGGTTTTAGAGACATACAAAGTTTGATGTAAGCGGAAGTTTAGCTGTTGTTTACTTTTGCGTTGCATTAAAATATAATAGACATGATCTTCTGTAGAACAGCTGTTATTAAAGTCAAATCCATTTTTGTTCAATTTACTTTGGCAACTGTTTTAAAGTAAATGTTATCAGGGTTTGTACATAAAAATTTGAGTGAATATTGGCATGAATATTTTGTACAACTTACTCTCAGTGTTTTTATTAATAATGCATTGAAATCATGTCACTCAATAACAAGATTTTTGAACAAATTTCATAGCAGGATATAATTTTATCATTTTATTTACAGGAACAGGAAAAAGCAATAAAGTCTAGTGTTAAAATCTGCTCACTTATATAAACAACCAAGGCCTTCCACCTGAAAATCTGCTTGTAACTAACATATCAGAAAGATGAATAGATTTGATTTATCCAAGTTAAATGAGAGGTAGAAATTACTCTTCTCTTTAATCCACTTTAAAAGAGCAGTGTAAAAGCAGAAAAATTCCGTGTGTCTCTTTGTTTCTCATTTGAGGGGTTAAGAAATGTGTTATTTAGCACAAAACTGCTCTTGGGGTCACATGGACACAGTGTTCTCCTGTGAGTCATCTCAGTAGATCACACGTTTCTTTAATCCTATTTCTCTCTTTTACAAACATCACCTATGCTTTTTTTATAATAAAGCTGTCCTCAGTTGCATCTTAAATATATTTCCTATATTTTATCTTGGATACATACCCTCACAGAAGCAGCTGCGACAGTGTAGGAAGAGGATGCTTTCTTACATTTTATAACTTCTGTAGTTGCTGTTTTATTTTTTCTAAATGCCTTTAATTTTACTGAGTTATAAACAATGTATGTCCACTTTTCTTGAATACAGGTCAAAAAGATAAGAGATTTAAAACATAGTGGGAGAATAAAAGTTCTTGGTGTAAGCCTTTGGCTTAACAGTCTGTAGGTTTTCATATCCTGCAGTAGTTTTGGGTTTTAATATATATGAAAATCAGTGGTCTTGTATCTATGCATATGTGTCGTCTATAATATGATTTTGACAGATGGAGGGCTGGATAAATCTAGTCCCTGACTATAGAAAAACCTTGGCTTGACTTGCACTCTACCAAAACTTGTTTAAAAAGGCATTCACGTGTATTTATTTTTTAAATAAAGATTCATTTTTTTTTTGGCCTGCCCTTCTCTCTCATTGAGATGCTGGCTTCCTATCCTTGCCTGTCCCACATACACATTCTACCTGAGCTGTTGTGTTTTCTTTAAAAAAAAAAAACAGGATTACTCCATGCATAATGCTGATGACTATACCATTCTACATCTCCTCCTTATTAAAAATAAATATGTTACCTTGCCCCTGTTTGCACCATCTAAAATTCTGACAATATCTTACCTTAAAGAAAATAGAGAGACGTAGAAACCAGGAAGCCATTTCCTCCATGAGCAGCTCCAGACAGACTGCTCATTGAAAATGTAATACACTGCACCGTGTCACAGGTCAGCTGGCAAATGGCAATCTGAATTTTAAAAGGAATATGAATAAAATTCTGTTTTATTTTGAAAATGAACTTTCTGCCCTCCATCATGAATCCAATATATGTCTTAATCTTCTGTGCTCTTGAAGCCTGCGGCTCCTGGCTGAGTCCTTTGACTCCTGATCCTAATAAGGAAATAGGTTGTTTTCTCATCCTCGTCTCATTTTTAGAAGGGCTGAAACAAACAGTCCCTGATTTCAAATGTAATTGACAAAGCATAAAAACATGTATGTTATGTAATTTTAGGTTTACAACCACGCTCAGCACCGGGATGTTTTATTTTTAAATTTGATTAAGATGTTATACCTTTAGAAATGTGCTGTCAAGATTTGAAATCAAAATCTCCAAGTATAGGGTGCCTGTTTACCTTAGAACTGCACACATGAGGCTGATAACGGATAGACAGGATAATGGTACACTTCAATCGGGAACATTTTCATTTAACCTGGACATTTTTATGGCTACACAGAGGGAATGTATAGACAGAGTTGTAAAAATACATTTATGACTGTTGTTTCGGTTAAAACTCAGATGGGCATGCACCATGTCTGTTTCTGTGTTTGCTATTTTTCCTAACAAGAAGTAATTCATTATGTTCACTTTTTTTTCTAGACTTATTGTTTCTATGTTCATTTAAATCTGTGACTTCTAATTAGAAAATTGAATGCTTACATTCTCAGGAAAATAAGATTTTGATTTTTTAAAAATATGCTTGTCCCTTTTCATTCAAATCTCCTAGGATTGGTGTCCTGCTATGGAATCTTCACTTGAATCCATTCTTAAGAGATAATTATAGGGACTACTTTGAACAAAAGAGACATAGTAGAAAAGAGAATGTTAAAACAAAGCTTACTAGGCATGCCTGCTGTGAGTGGACCTTATAACCCTGTGTGTGCAACATCACGGTTTAAAGTGCTCCTGCTCAGAGAATAGAACTGTCCACTGCCATGAGCGTGCATGCACATTCTGGTAGGACATAGTTGATCTAGAACCCGAGTGATGAGCCATTGTAACACACGTACTTTTTAAATCAGAGAGAACCCTATTAATGTTTTACATCATCGAGATGTGTTTTGAACAAATAAAATGATTGCCGGAAAAAAAGAACAATGAAATAGTTTATTTCTGTCTAAAAAGATGTGTTTTAAAGTCATCATGCTGTTTTTACCATCGTAAGTTTGAACTAATTAGCTGCGGCAAGTATTAAACTTCAGAGACGAGGAAGACATTTTACAATCAACAGTGTTAATCTGTTTTCCTCATCTCCCAATAACACAGAGCTTCAAAGAAAATATGCACTAAAACCAACCTGATAGAATTACTCACAGTTCAGGAAATAACTTGCTTGTTTTCCAAGTATTAAAATAAAACTCAGTATAAAAAGATGATTAAGACACGGTCTTCAACAGTAAGATATTTTAGTTGAGATAATAGAATTATGCAGTAATAAGTAATAAAATTGTTATCAAGGGGGCTAGGTAGGGTAGGTAGGTGAAAGACAGATTAGACACATAGTGGAAGACAAGAAACTGGCATACACAATAAGGAGACTGTAAAACGCTCCAGAAAAAGTGAGATCCAGCCTTAAAAGACGAGATGAGTTGCTTTCGATGGCTGCATATTTAGACCATCATCCTGTAAGTGAGTATATTTTACGCAAACATGAGAACTTTAGCTCTGTACATCTGAGAAGGGTACATGCATATTGAATACTGGAAATATAAATTATCAAGTGCAGACTGTAGATAACTTCCTACCATCAATTCTACTTCTTGTCTTCAAACTGTAGACATGTTGCCCAGAAGGCTTGATTTCCCATTTCAATAATAATGTGTTTCTTACATTAAGCCAATTTAGACAGAATGTTATCATTTCAGTAACAGATTTGTATAAATCATCTTATAATAGTACACAGACATCTTGGATCCTATGTGGGCACATGGAGTAACACACTTACACTGTACAACGATGATTAATTTTTGTGGCTAGAAGAATAAAAACTTCTATCTCTTATACATCTGACATGATGCTAACATGAGATATCATGTTCACAAGCAGGCAGATTAAAACAAGAAATTAGAAGAAATATATATATGCCAGCAAATTAGTCCTTTAAGCAAAGTAGGAAACTGAAAGTGAGGAACTATGTTTATAACTCTATGGACAGAGCTGTGAAATGCCTCCTTCTAGCTGCAAAGGAAGCAGAAACTAAATTATTAGCTGACATGTCCCATTTATAGTTAAATTGTTTTACCAGAAAACAAACAAGGCAGAATGTCAAAGTTTCCATGTATGGGCCTAGCTACAAAGTGCTCATGGTAGCCTATGAGAAGTATACATCTTAATATTTATTTTTTTAAAGATTTATTTATTTTATTTATATGAGTACACTGTAGCCATCTAAGACACACAAGAAGAGGGCATCAGATCCCATTACAGATGGTTGCGAGCCACCATGTGGTTGCTGGGAATTGAACTCAGGACCTCTAGAAGATCAGTTAGTGCTCTTAACTGCTGAGCCATCTTTCCACTCCTAAATGTCTATTTTTATGTTAAAAAATCTTATTACCTCTACAAGAATTTCATACAATGCACTTTTCAAAATTTTTATTTATAATAAAAATATAGGTGCATCACTTCCACTTCCTTCTTCTCGCTCCAACTCCTTCCATATCCTTCCCCCTACTCCTTTCAAATTTACAGATTCTTAGTATTTTATTATTTATATAAACATATAATACATAAATACAATGTGCTGATCCCACTTAGTGTTGCTTCTATGAAATATGATTTTAAGATGGATGATTTGGCATTGGTTCATGACTTAGGTACTCATCTCCCTCTCTCGGCAGTTGTCAATTGTTTATACCTCTTCTAGGGGTGGCGTGCTGTGAGATTTTCCCCATCCTTGTTAGGATGGCAACTGGTGCTGGAATCATTTAGGTATTCTTTGGACAATCGTTTGGTGGAGAGTTTACAAATGTGTTTTCTCAGAGATAATAATCTTTAAACAATGCATTTGATCAGGAAGAACGAAAAATTATAATTTACCTTCGTATATGATGTATATGTATGTATGTGTGTATATATATATATGGATACATATACATATTTATGTATGTCTAGTTACTGACATAACTAGAAGGCCCAATCTCACGGCAAACTTCCTGGTCCTCTGGCCTTTATAATTTTTCCACTCTGTCTTCTTTAAGTTTCCTGAGCCTTAGGCAGGAATTGTGTTACAGATAAATTTGTTAGGGTGAGTATCCCCACAGTCATTTCTTCTCTGCTTTACAACTAGAAGGGGGTTTCTGTAATGAACTCCTTCTGTTGTAAAAGGAGGAGGACTTTGATGGGGGATAAAGTCTACACTTACCTGTGGGTTTAAGGATGAACATTTAGCATGCAGTTAGGAATTACCTGCTTTAGAAATGTGACACTAGTTGGTTCTCCTGTAAGACTCCTAAAAGAAAAAAAATTGACCAAAACAAGAAAACAAATAATCAAAACTCACTAAGTCCTATTTGTGCTGCCTATATATTCTTGGAGATGTGGTCACACACTGTAGCATGGTTCATTTACTAGAGGCCACATCTTTAAATTCTACGTAAATAAGTGTTCTCAACAAGGTATTTTCATAGAAAATAATCTTTACATAAGGTACTTGATCAAAAAGGAAGAGAAATTAAAAAATTTACCTTCATAAATACTATATTTTATATGTATAGAGGTTTCATATATATATATATATGTATATATATATATGTGTGTGTGTGTGTGTGTGTGTGTGTGTGTGTGTGTGTGTGTGTAGACATACAGGTATATACAACACTTCCATGCACAAAAACCTGCAATAGACAAGAAAATATACTAACAAAAACAGGTAAACAATTTTGAGAACCACAATGTCACAGCATGCATGGACTTGTGTGATGATATATTGTGTGCGAGAAAATAAAATACATGATGCCAAATCTGGGTTAAGGTTTGCATTTCATCAGAAGCTGTAACTATTGCTCTAGGAGGAGGGTTAGGCGTAGTGTTGAATGACTTCAGTGGGTGAATTCTGCGTTTTCAATGCACACTCTATTAGAAAGTCTCAGTACCTACAAAGGAGAAGCAACCTCACTAGCTAGTGTAGTCTATCAGCTAGTACAAAAGCTAACAGGCTTCCTCACTACAGATGAACCCAATGAATCTATATAATCTGTACAGCCTACATTAAGTATGGGTCCTTTTTTTTGTAAAGTAAACAACCAACCCTTACTGTCAAATATTCAATATTGAATAAAAATTCTATTTTCATCTAAAATTAATGACAAGAAATGTACTTGAGCAACTTGCAGATTATGTCTACTTAATATATAGGTGATATAAATATTCTTAAACTACAAGATATTATGTAAAGCAAAAATAATACCATTGATGTAAAATTAACTTAAGATATAGATAGAATATAGGTAATGATCTAAAACTGTCTTCCAAAACAAGATAAAATAACATAAAGATATGTACATTATCAGTTGATACATGATGAATAGATTGATACTTTTTACTATGTATCCATGAACAGATCCAACAAAATAAAAGTAAATGAAATCTTCCTTCTGGTGATCTGCTTCTCCACCCAGACCAGAACCCTGGGCCAGATGCCCTTCCACACCACATATCCTGCCTGTCTCCTAGAAGGTCTGCAGTAACCAGGGACACAGGTGAGACTCCTGCCCAAATACTCATGCTAGCTGGGACACCTCCAGAGCCCAGCTGACTTGGAAACTACACTCCCAAAGAACCTGCCCCACCTTGATCTTCGTTCTGGTGAGATTCTCTACCGAGGCCAGAACAGTGGGACTATATCTTCTCACAACCCTCAGCCTGTCTATCTCCTAGGAGGTCTGCAGTAACTAGACACTCAGGAGGTCTGCCTTAACTAGGGGTACAGTTCTAGTTGTTTGTACCTCCTTCTGCAACTGGGGCAGATTCTGCAACTGGAAGCCAAAGCCTTCCTGTCTCACAGAAGGTTTGCCCTATCCAGGGACACAGGAGGTCTTCCCTAATCAGGGAAGAAGGAGGCCTGTTTTAACCAGAGAAAATGGAGGCCCTCCTAACCAGAGACATGACTGCCTGTCTCCCAACAGTCTGGCTCTATCCCAAGTCACAGAGCTCTTCCTGCCTTCAAGGAGGCCAGTTCCAGGCAGAGTCGCCCAGGCCAGTTAACATAAGAGTAAACCAAAAGGAGAGAGACAAGGGAAAGAACATAAGCAACAGAATGCAAGGCAATTTGACACCACCTGCAACTAGTTGTTCTACCACAGCAAGCCCTGGATACTCTAACACACCTGAAATGCAAGATTCTGACCTAAAATCCCATCAAAGAGGATATAAAGAACAATTTTAAAGGAATGCAGAAAAACATAGGCAAATGGGTAGAAGCCCTTAAAGAGGAACAAATAAATCCCTTAAAAAGTACAGGAAAATACAGTAAAGCAGACGAAGGAATTGAACACAATGATCCAAGAACTAAAAATAGAAATAGAAAAAATAAAGAAAACACAAAGTGAGGCAACCCTGGAGATGGACTACTTAGGAAAGAGATCAGGAGCAACAGATGAAGCATCACCAACAGAATACAAGAGATAGAAAAGAGAATCTCAGGCTTAGAAGACCATGGAAAATACAGATACATCAGCCAAAGAAAATACAAACTGTAAAAAGCTTCTAATCCAAAATATCCAGGAAATTCAGGACACTTGAAAAGGTCAAGACATTACCCCAAAAAATACAGAATACCCAGGATACAATCAAATGAATGCAAAAATATTAAAAAGCCAAATGTCCCAAGTGTAGATGTCTCAATCTGACTTGAAAGGGAATAGAGAGCAATCATAGGATCACAGGGGGTTGCAGAAGGAGGGATGGCCCTGGGCGAGAGAGGGAAGAAGAGAAAAGGGAACATGATCAGGTACTGGGTGGGGACAGGAGTGAAGTCCTGAGGCCAGCAGAATGAATTGAAATATGCAACATGGTGGGGGTGGGGAGATGGTGAGAACCTCTAGAATGTACTAGAGACCTGGGAGGTTAGAGACTCTCAGGACTCAAAGCAAGGGACGTTAGATGAAATGCCCAACAGTGAGGAGGGGGAACTTGGGAGAGTCTACCTCCAGTAGAAAGACAAGGCATCAAGTGGAGAGAAGGGGTCAACATCCCACAGCCAGAAACTCTGACCAGAAATTGTTTCTGTTTAAAAACACTACAGGGACAAAAATGGAGAAGAGACTGAGGGAAAGGAGGTCCAGTGACTGTCCCAACTTGGGAGCCATGTCAAAGGGAGGCTCCAAGGCCTGACATTACTACTGAATGGTATGCTTACAGACAGGAGCCTAGCATAACTGTCCTCCAAGGGGCCCAACAAGCAGCTGACCAAGACAGAAGCTGATACTTACATAGAAACAATGATTTGAAGTCATGCACCCCTGTGGTTGAATTAGGGAAATGCTGGAAGAAGTTGAGGAGGAGGGTAACCCCATAGGAACACCAGCAATAATAATAATAATAATCCAGACCATTGAAATCTCTCAGACACTGAAATACCAACCAGGCACAATATACTTGCTCACAGGAGCATGTTATCCTATGAGAGGCTCCACTCAGCAGCTAAAGACAGATAGATAAAGACACTCACAGTCAAGCAGTAGATCAAGCTTGGGAACTGTTATGGAAGAATAGGAGGAAGGATCTTGGGTCCTGAAGGAGATAGAAACTCCACAGAAAGACCAACAGTGTCATCTAACCTGGACTGGTGGCATTCTCATAGTCTGAACCACCAACCAAAGAATATACATTGGTTATATCTAGGCTTCTCCATCCCTTTGTGGCAGATATACAGTTTGGCTTACATGTGGGTCCTAAATAACTGGAACAGAGGCTATCCCAAGAGCTGTTGCCTGCCATATTATCCAAATATAATCTTGGGGAATGCTGTGGAAGATGGATGGCCCTAATTACATTGTAGAGTCTCATCATCTCCAGTCAGAGGCCAGAACTGCTGGAAACCAAGATAAATCCAACTATGAGGATAGCAGAAGACAGGAACCTAGTATGGCTGTCTTCTGAGAGGCTTAACCAACAACTGACTGAGACAGATGCAGATACTTACAGCCAACTATTGGACTATAGTTCAGAAACCCTATGTTAGGATTGAAGGAGATGAATGGGACAGCAACCCAATAGTAAGAACAACAGTTTCAACTAAGCCAGACCCCTCAGAGCTCCCAGAGACTAAGCTACCAACCAATGAGCATACATTGTGGCCAGTGGCAATGGGAGTGCCTTTACATAAGGCACTAGCCTCAGTGGGAGAGGATGTGGCTAATCCTATTGAGATTTGAAGCCTGATGTGGCAGGAGGGGTGGTTGGATGGATGGGTCACAGGGTTGGGAAGGAGTATCCTCTCAGAGGCAAAGGGAAGGGATGATGGGGTGAAGAACTCTTGAAAGGGGAACCAGGAAAAGGACTAACATTTGGAATGTAACAAAAACAATTTAAAAAACAGCCCAAGGTGGGGTTGGAGGAAGATGATAGGAATAGAAGTGGATAAAGAATCCCAGCTTAAAGGGCCAGAAAACATCCTCAGCAAAATCATGTAAGAAAACTTTCCTTTTGTATAGAAATCTTTTTTCCAGCCCTTTCTTGAGGTATTGTCTCTGTAGCGTGTTTCTTATATAAGGTCCTAAGAAAAAAGCTGGAGTCACCATTGTAATGTCCAACTAAATAGACTTTCAAACAAAGGTTATCAAATGAGATGGGGAAGGACATTTCATATTCATCAAAAAAAAAAAGTCCACAAAGAGGAAGTCTCCATTTTGAGCATCTATGCCCTGAATGCAAGGGTATCCATATTTATAAAAGAAATTTTACGCAAGCTCAAAACACACATTGAACCACACACATAAACAGAGGTAAACTTCAGCATCCCACTCTCACCAATGAACAGGTCCAATTGAAACAGAAACTAAACAGAGATAAAGTGAAACTAACAGAGGTTGTGCATTTAAACAAATGGATTTACCAGATATGTAAAGAACATTTCACCCCAAAAGAAGAGAATATACCTTATTCTCAACACCTCATGGAACCATCTTCAAAATTGACCATTTAAGTGTACACCAAAAAAAATAAAGAGCTCTCCACAGATACAATGCAACTGAAATAATCTCAAGCATGCTATCATATCACAACAGACAAGGCTGGAATTGAATACAATACACCAGCAGAAATCCCACATACTCATGAAAACTGAACAACTGTCTGCTCAATGATTACTTGGTTGGGGAAGAAATAAAGTAATAAAAGACTATAGAATACGAGGAAAGGAAGACAAAGCATCCTGAAACTTATGGGATAGAATAAAAGTAGTGTTAAGAAGAAAACTAAAAGCACCACATACCACATGCCTTCATAAAGAACTTGGGAAGACCTCCCATGTTCATGGATTAGTAGAATTGACATAGTGAAAATGTCCATCTTACCAAAAGCAATCTACAGATTCAATGCAATCCCCATCAAAATTTCAACAAAACTCTTCACAGACATGCAAAGAGGTATTTTCAACTTCTTATGGAAAAATAAAGGACCCAGGATAACCAAAACATTTCTCAACAATAAAAGAACTTCTGGGCAAATTGTCATCACTGACCTCAAGCTGTACTACAAAGCAATATTGGTAAAGACCTCATGTTTTTGGTACAGAGACAGCCAGGTCTCCAGATGGAATAGAATTAAGGACCCATTAATAAACCCAAACACCTATTTACACTTTATCTTTGACAAGGCAGCCAAAAACATAAAGTGGAAAAAGGAAATCATCTTCAATGGTGCTGGTCTAACTGGTGGTCTACATGTAGAAGAACACAAATAGAACCATATTTATCACCAAGCATAAAACTCAAGTCCAAGTGCATCAAGGACCTCAACATAAAACCAGATACACTGAATCTAATAGGAGAAAATGTGGGAAAGAACCTCAAACTTGTTAGCCCAGGGGGAAATTTCCTGAATAGAACAAATGACTCAACTCTAAGATCAAGAGTTGATAAATGAGGTCTCATGAAATTAAAAAGCTTCTGTAAGGCAAAAACACAATTAATAGGACATATTGGTAACCTTCAGATTGAGAAAAATCCTGTAAACTTCACTAACCCTATATCTGATAATGGACTAATATCCAAAATCTAGAAAAACTCAAGAAGTTAACCTCCTAAAAACCAAATGACCCAATTTTAAAAATGAGATACAGAACTTAACAGAATTCACAACAGAGGAATCTTGGATGGCCAAGGTGCACTTAAGGGAATGCTTAAAGTCTTTAGTCACAAGGGAAATGCAAATCAAAATGAAATTGAGATTTCACCTTAAAACAATCAAAATGAGTTAGATTTAAAATTGAAGTGACATCACATGTTAGTAACCATGCAGATAAAGAGGAACATCTTTCCATTGCTGGTTGGATTGCCAACTGATACAACAACTCTAGAAAATGTTCTACCTGAAGACCCAGCTATACCATTCCTGGGAATATACTCAAAAGTTGCCCCACTATACCACAAGGACACGTGCTCAACTATGTTCATAGAAACCTTTTTTGTAATAGCCAGAAGGTGGAAACAACCCGGATGTCCCTCAACCAAAGAATGGAAATAGAAAATGTGGTTCATTTATATATTGCAACACAATTCAGCTATTAAAAATAAGAACATTAAGAATTTTGCAGGCAAATGGATGGATCTAGAAAATATCATCCTGAGTGAGATAGCCCAGACCCCAAAGACATGCATTGTATCTACTCACTAACAAGTGGATAGTAGACAAAAAGTACAGAATACCCATGATCCAACCTGTCGATCTTAAGAAGTTTAACAAGCAGGTAGCCCCAAGTGAGGATGCTTCAATCCTGCTCAGATAGGGCAACCAAATATTCATGGGAGGCAGAGAGAAGGAGGGACCTGAGTAGAAGAGAGGAAAGGTAGTGGTAAGGGGAAAACAGGATCAGCTCTGATTGTGGGGTGTCAGGAGAGAAGCCCATAGGGACAGGAGAATGAATGGAAACATGCATCCTCTGATGGTGAGAAATGGGGGAACCCTGTAAAAAGTTCCAGAGAACGACGTGGTGAAAGACTTTTAAAACTCAGTGGGGTTGACCTTAGCCCAAATGTCCAGCAATGGGGAGAGGGAACTTGAAGAGTCACCCTCCAGTATACAGACAGGGTCTCAAGTGGAGGGACTGGGTTACCAACCCACAGTTAAAAATTCTGACCCAGAGTTGTTCCTGTCTTTAAAAAATGCAGAGACAAAAGTAGAGAAGAGACTGAGGGAAAGTCAACCCATTGATCGGCCCAACTTGGGACGCATCTCATGGGAGGGGAGTGCATAAAGGCATGTCACTTACTGATGTTATGATGTGCTTTCATACAGGAACATAGGATGGCTGTCCTCTGTGAGGCCATACCATTCGCTGACTGAGGTGGACATAGGTAGTTACAGCAAACTATTGGACTAAAGTTAGGGACCCCTATGGCTGAATTGGGGGAAGATTGAAGAAGCTGAAAGGAATGACCACAGAGGAAGATCAGTAGTCTCAACTAACCAGGCCCCTGGGAGCTTCCAGAAAGAGAGCCGCCAACCAGGGAGCATATGTTGCCTGGTTCAAGGCTTCTAAATATACAAAGCAGAGGACTGCCTAGTGTGGCCTCAGTAGGAGAAGATGTGCCTAATCCTTGACAGACTTTAGGCCCTAGGGAACAGGAATGCCTGCTGGGTGGCAGAGCACCCTCTCTTAGGCAAGAGAAAGGAAGAATGGGATGAGAAACTGTGGGAGGGGGGACTGGAACGTAAATAAAATAACTTTTGAAAACAGAAAAATAAATGAATAAAATAGAGAAAAGTGAAGATTTTCTGAGACTTTCTCCAAATTTTAACAAAATCTTTTCTTTGAATATTCTTTCAAGGAACAGTTAATTCATTCTTTCAGCTCACAGTAATTTTGTTCTCCCCTGCAGGAATGAAAAGGAAAATTAGGTTAAAGCCACAGTGGTTTTATTCACTTTGTTCGAATGTAAATATCAGACCATTTTTCGTCTAATAACACAGAAAATTTATCATTACATGCATTGATTAAAAAACAGTGATCTAAATAAAGTTAAATAAAGCCAGGATTCATACAGCAGGGTTGTTACCCCATCCATAGGAAGCTGAGTCACAAAAATCTCAAGTTCAAAGTGCAAAGTGAGTTTGAGATCAACTTAGACAACTTTATGAGATCGTTCCTCTAATATGTATGTGCATGTTTATTTATTGTGCTCATATGAGGATTAGATGCACTACAGTGCATGTGTGGAGGTGAGAGGTCAACCTGTAGGATGAGTTATCTTCTCTCATGCAGCTTCTCAAGATTAAACTGAAGTTTGGGGCCTTCTTGACTATCCTCAAATAATTTTTTTTGAAAGGGACTTGGATGTGCCTCACCATTAAAGTTATTGTGTGCCAAGTTTCAGTTCCAATACCATGAAACAAGTACATTTCATGAAGAACAAATGAACATACTTAAAACTAAATATATTGTCAAAAGAAAATATAATAGTAATGCTAAGTAACTTCCATATTAATTATTGAAATATATTTGAATTATAACAATATAGGTATGGTTGAGAGAGCATTTGGAGGTAAAAGGAAGCAAAATAAGTGTTGAAGAAATTTCAACTTTAATATAGTCTATGCAGAAGTAAAGGATATTTTTTCATGCAAAGAAAATTCAAATTAAAATTAAGAACAACATTATTTAAAAGATAGTGTTAGAAAAAATAATATCCTATTTACAAAAAAACCAAAAGTATTTTGATTTTGTTAAAATTCATTAAAATGCAACATCTCTTGTAGAAAGATTTTTAGCAGACAGATATCAACAATGTTGGCAAAGATATGAAACTGATACATTTATGTTTGAAATGTATAAATGAAGAGAGAGTTTAGAAATCACTTTGCTAAAATTTCTGCTCAGGTGCTGAAAGTAACTAGAAGAATAGAAATGGAAAGAGTCTTGGGGAGAATATGAATGACGTAAGTGCGTTTAGATACTATTTTAGTTTTGTATAAATTTAAATGAATATATAACTAGTTCAGTTCAACTTAAATATTTATCAAACACAAGCAAAAATTCATGGTGTGTAAGATGTTATATATATATATATATATATATATAGAGAGAGAGAGAGAGAGAGAGAGAGAGAAAGAGAGAGAAACTTATCAGCATCTAAAAGTTTAAATTAAATAAAATTAGAAGCAAAATTACAATCATTTCAATGAATCAGAAACTACATGGTCCTATAACAATAAAATACTTGAATAATTTTTTTAATTTAATAAGCATCCCAATTTAAAAAAAAAAAACCCAAGATACAAACATTGTACTGATGAACTACCACAAAAAAATGAAGGATGAATGAAAGTAATTTTATAAGGTATCTTCTAAAAGTAAAAGCAAATCATTCTTACCTGTAAATCAGGTAATGTTAGAATTATCCTGAAACAGGAGTCCAAAATTTAGCGCACATTTAAAAAAATACTATTGTGATGGTCAGTATGGTCTCATAGACACACCTCAAACATTACAGGCTATTGTTATTGCTCTTGTTTACTCTTAAGAATATAAGGATAATATCCTATCGCTAAAGACAACACATACTCGTATGAGAATACATGGAGAAATCAAGCTTTTACAGAACTAGGATATCATCCCTACCTGCTAGCTATCGCACTGCTGGAAGATCCAATGTATGCTTGTGGGAGTGAGCTGTCCTGCTTTATTCGTGTTTTAACCTTAAAAGCCACAAGAAAAAATAGTCAAGCAAGATGTTTCCAATGGTACAATAGTGGTATAATCTTAAAGAGCAACCAACCATTTTCAGATTTGATTTAAGACTCTCTCCACCAGGTGCAACTCATAACTAACATCAGTAATTGAGCCCTCTCTGCAGACTCACAAAACTTACCACTAGGTCATAAACTATATGGAAGAACATAATACTATTATTCTGCTAAGTGAACATAGTAATAAAGTATAAATTGCTCCTCGTGGCCCTTATCTATATACCCATAGGTTAGTGCATCTCTGAACAATCATCACAGAAGCTTCTTTTTGCAGTTGATGGCTATTAGTTCAGAGACCCACAAATGAGGAGGTCAGTTCTAAATGGTACTTCTATACCAACCCACATGTTCAATGTTAAAGGATCAACACAGAACACAAAATAAAGATAAAAGCCAGAAGTAATGAATATCTGCAGCAAAAAAGTATCTGCTGGGCATGCCAAGGGCATTATACACAGAAAGGCACTGCAGTTTGTGTATGCTCAAGATTTTCACAAAAATATCCATCTAAAATTTCAACATAGGTTTAGGAAGTCATGAAGTTTCTCCCGTATCCAATGCACCATTTTCATTGTATGTCTAGAGTTGGAGGGTGAAATAGACAGGTCCGTATTTAAGAGCACTTGGTGTTCGTGCAGAGGACCTGGGTTTGGTTCTCAGCAATCTCAATGAATGACGTGCAAGTATCTGTAACTCCAGTTCCAGTTGATATAATACCCTCTTCTGATCTTCAAGGATACTTGCATGCACAAGAGCCAGATACTGACAAATACAAACAGACAGACAAACAGACAGACCGACAGACAGACAGACACATGCATGAATAAAAGTAAATATTTTGAAAATAAAATTTAATGGAAATTTTGATAGTGGTTACATCCCTTTACTAGTGTGGCCATCTCCATACCAGTAACTCTTCTAGAACATGAATGAAGCATACATCTCTCCTGTAACTTTCACCTGCCTTCTAGTTCTTCAATTAATATTATGTAGCATTTATTTTACAAAATTTTCACTTTATTATTTGTTCATCAATAGCCTTGATGTTCTGACAAATGAATTGGTTCCTTGACTTCATTTTTGAAAGTTGTCTTTATGTATGAGAATGCTTCTGATGCTTGCATATTTCTATTTTAACATCTTTACTTATTTATAATTATGTACATATTCTTTATTCATATTATATTTGATATTGTAAGAGACTATTAGTATAGTCCTTATAAGACAATATTATCTATGAAAGGAAATAATTTAACTTAACTCTTTATGGCTTGGATGGTTTTTTTCTTTTTTCTCTTGAATTATAATTAGGCTAGATGCAGAATTAAAGCATAATAACTATTTAACTCACCATTTTTTACTCTCAATCCTATATTCAAATTAACCTTTAAACGATATACATTTTACTTATTCTCTGTGTAAATATGTTTAATCAGATTAATATTTTATATTAAATTTGTCACTATTTTTCCAAATTTCATGGTTACTTGCTGAACTTTCCCTTTATAGCATCAAATTATATTGATATTTCTGTTCTTCCTTTTAACCTTAATTATTTTAAAGATAGAAATTTTTATTACCCGATTTTAATCTTTTTTGCTTATGTGTGTAGATGGTAAGCACTGTTACTTTCTTACATGGATTGATTCTATGAGTTCCTTAAATATTATTAATGAAGAATTGTTTCATTTTCCCTTTAAAACTATATTATAAATTCATTAACTCTCTAAATAGGATGAAGTTTGCTGATAGCGGAAAAAAGAACACATATCCACAAACAGTGCTCATAACTGGGGGCCAAGTATTCAAATAAATGAGCATATGGGGTCATTCTTATTCAAACTACTACAGGAAGATATATGGTGTAATTTTTTCCCCTGGGGGAAAGAACAACCAATAAATCCATAGTCAAAAGCAATAAGTACAAATAGGCAAAAAAGTCTCTAATATTCTAGTAAAAGATGATTATATGCCAACTACCATTGATTTTCCACTTGATCCTTATGTTCCCATTCCTGCTTCTCTAAGTCTACTCATAGAATCTATTCCATTTCCTGTTTCCAGGGAGATTCATGTGTTCTTCCTAGTTACTTTTTCTATGCTGCTTGGTTACATTTACTTAGTGGATAATATTCACAAAAAAATCAGGTGAAGGAATTGAACGGAACCATCAAAAATTTAAAAATGAAAATACAAACAATAAAGAAAGCACAAAAGGATTCAACCTTAGAGATAGAAAACCTAAGAATCATCAACAGAATACAAGAGATAGAAAAAATAATCTCATGGGCAGAAGATACCATAGAAAACATCAACACAACAGTCAAAGATAATGTGCAATGCAAAAAGCTCCTAGCCCAAAACATCCAGGAAATGCAGGACACAATGAGAAGATCAAACCTAAGGAAAATAGGTATAGAAGAGAGTGAAGACTCCCAACTTAAAGGGCCAATGAATATTTTCAAGAAAATTATAGAAGAAAACTTCCCTAACCTAAAGAAAGAGTGCCAATAAAAATACAAGAAGCAAACAGAACTCGAAATAGAGTGGACCAGAAAAGAAACTCTTCCCGTCACATAGTAGTCAAAACACCAAATGCACAAAACAAAGAAAAAAATATTAAAAGCAATAAGGAAAAAAGTAACATATAAAGGCAGACCTATCAGAATTACACCAGACTTCTTACAAGAGACTATGAAAGTCAGAAGATCATGGGCAGATATCATACAGACCATAAGAGAACACAAATGCCAGCCGAGCCTACTATAACCAGCAAAATTCTCAATTAACATAAATGGAGAAACCAAGATATTCCATGATAAAACCAAATTTACACAATATCTTTCTACAAATTCACGTCAAAAGGATAATAGATGGAAAATTCCAAGACAAGGAAGGAAATGAAACCTTAGAAAAAGCAAGAAAGTAATCTCATTGCAACAAAATAAAAAGAAGAGAGACACATAAATATAATTCCAAAAATACAACAAAAATAACAGGAAGCAACCATCACTATACCTTAATATCTCTTAACATCAATGGACTCAATTCCCCCAATAAAAAGACATAGACTAACAGACTAGATATTTAAAGACCAGCATTTTGCTGTGTGCAGAAAACACACCTCAGAATCAAAGACAGGCAGTACCTCAGAGTAAAAGACTAGACAACAACTTTCCAAGCAAATGATCTCGAAGAAACAAGCTGAAGTAGTCATTCTAATATTGAATAAAATTGACTTTAAACACAAGGTTATCAAAAAAGAGAAGGAAGAATACTTCATATTCATCAAAGAAAAAAAATCCAATGCAAGTGTACCTACATTCATAAAAGAACCCTTACGAAATCTCAAAGCACACATTCCACCTCATACAATAAGAGTAGAAGATTTCAACATGCCAGTCTCATCAATGGACATGAAATGGAACATGGAAAAAAAATAAACAGAGACATAGAGAAACTAACAGAAGTTATGAACCAAATGGACTGAAGAAATATTTTAGAACATTCCATCTTAAAACAGAAGGATACACATTCTTCTCAGTAGCTCATAGTACCTTCTCCGAAATTGACCATATAATTGGCCACAAAACAGCCCTCAAAAGATAAAGGAAGATAGAACGCATGCTATCAGGTCACCATGGACTAAAGCTGGTCTTCCATAACAACAAAAATGATGGGAAGCCCACATACACATGGAAGTTGACCAACGTGCTAATCAATGATAACTTGATCAAGGAAGAAATGAAGAAAGAAATTAAAGACATTTTCGAATTTAGTGAAAATGAAGACACATCATACCCCAACTTATGGAACACAGTGAAAGAGTGCTAAAAGGAAAACTCATAGCTCTGAGTGCCTCGAAAAATAAACAGGAGAGAGCATATGTCAGCAATTTGACAACGCACCTAAAATCTCTAGAACAAAAAGAAGCAAATACACACAAGAGGAGTAGAAGGCAGGAAATAATCGAACTCAGGGCTGAAATCAACCAAGTAGAAACAAAAAGGACTACACAATGAATCAACAAAACCAGGAGCTGGTTCTTTCAGAAAATAAACAAGATGGATAAACCCGTAGCCAGAATAACCAGAGGGCAAAGAGACAGTATCCAAATTATCAAAATCAGAAATGAAAAGGGAGATATAACAACAGAATCTGAGGAGATTCAAAAAAAAAATCATCAGATCCTATAACAAAGGCCTATATTAAGCAAAACTGGAAAATCTGGAGGAAATGAACAACTTTCTAGACAAATACCAGGCACAGAAGTTAAATCAGGATCAGATAAACCAACTAAACCACCCAAAAAGAAATAGAAGCAGTTGTTAAAATCTCCCAACCAAAAAGAGCCCAGGACCAGATGGGGTTAGTGCAGAATTCTGTCAGACCTTCATAGAAGAATTTATACCAATACTATCCAAACTATTCCACAAATTAGAAACAGAGGGAACACTACCCAATTCCTTCTATGAAGCCATAATTACACTTATAACTAAACCACGCAAAGACCCAACAAAGAAAGAGAACTTCAGACCAATTTCCCGTATGAATATCAACACAAAATACTCAACAAAATTCTGGCAAACCGAATCCAAGAGCACATCAAAACAATCATCCACCATGATCAAGTAGGCTTCATCCCAGGCATGCAGGGATGGTTTAATATACGGAAAACCATCAACGTGATCCATTATATAAACAAACTGAAAGAACAAAACCACATGATAATTTCATTAGATGCTGAGAAAGTATTTGACAAAATTCAACACCCCTTCATGGTAAAAGTCCTGGAAAGAATAGGAATTCAAGGCCCATACCTAAACATAGTAAAAGCCATATACAGCAAACCAGTCGCTAACATTAAACTAAATGGAGAGAAACTTGAAGCAATCCCACTAAAGTCAGGGACTAGACAAGGCTGCCCACTCTCTCCCTACTTATTCAATATAGTATTCAAAGTCCTAGCCAGAGCAATCAGACAAAAGAAGGAGGACAAAGGGATAAAATTGGAAAGGGAGAAGTCAAAATATCACTATTTGCAGATGATATGATAGTATATTTAAGTGACCACAAAAGGTCCACCAGAAAAGTACTAAGCCTGATAAACAACTTCAACAAAGTGACTGGGTATAAAATTAACTCAAACAAATCAATAGTCTTCCTCTACTCTAAGGATAAACAGGCTGAGAAATGACACCCTTCACAATAGTCCCAAATAGCATAGAACACCTCGGTGTGACTCTAACCAAGCAAGTAAAAGATCTGTATGACAAGAACTTCAAGTCTCTGAAGAAGGAAATTGAGGAAGATCTTAGAAGATGGAAAGAACTCCCATGTTCCTGGATTGGCAGGATTAATATGGTAAAAATGGCCATTTTTGTAAAAGCAATCTACAGAATCAATGCAATCACCATCAAAATTCCAACTCAAATCTTCATAGAGTTAGAAGGAGCAATTTGCAAGTTCAAAACAAATAACAACAACCTAGGATAGCGAAAACTATCCTCAGAAATAAAAGAACTTCTGGGGGAATCATAATTCCTGAGCTCAAGCTGTATAACAGAGCAATAGAGATAAAAATTGCATGGTATTGGTACAGAGGCAGGAAGGTAGATCAATGAAATAGAATTGAAGACACCGAAATGTTCTCACATACCTATGGTCACTTGATCTTTGACAAAGCAGCTAAAACCATCCAGTGGGAAAAAATAGCATTTTCAACAAATGGTGTTAGTTCAACTGGACATCACCATGTAGAAGAATGCAAATTCATCCATTCTTATAGCCCTGTACAAAGTTTAGTCCAAGTGGATCAAAGGACCTCCACATCAAACCAGATACACTCAAGCTAATAGAAGAAAAAGTCGGGGAAAGTCTCAAACACATGGGAACTGTGGAAAATTTCCTGAACAAAACACCAATGGCTTATGCTCTAAGATCAAGAATGGACAAATGGGATTTCATAAAACTGTAAAGCTTCTGTAAGGCAAAGGACACTGTCATTAGGACAAAATAGCAACCAACAGATTGGGAAAAGATTTTTACCAATCCTACATCTGATAGAGGGCTAATATCTAAAATATACAGAGAACTCAAGAAGTTAGACTCCAGAGAGCCAAATAACCCTATTAAAAATGGAGTAAAGAACTAAACAAAGAATTCACAGCTGAGGAATATTGAATGGCTGAGAAGCTCCTAAAGAAATGCTCAACATCTTAGTCATCAGGGTAATGCAAATCAAAACAACCCTGAGATTCCATCTCATGCCAGTCAGAATGGTTAAGTTCAAAACTCAGGAAACAAGAGATGCTGGTGATGATGTGGAGAAAGAGGAACACTCCTCTACGGTTGATGGGATTCCAAATGGGTACAACCACTCTGGAAATGAGTCTGGAGTTTCAGAAAATTGGACATTTCACTACCTGAGGATCCAACTATATCCCTCCTGGCCATATATACAAAAGATACTACAACATACATTGAAGACACATACTTCACTATATTCATAGCAGCCTTATTTATAATAGCCAGAAGCTGAAATGAACCCAGATGCCCTTCAACACAGGAATGGATACAGAAAATGTGGAACATCTACACAATGGAGTACTACTCAGGTATCAAAAACAATGATTTCATGAAATTCATAGGCAAATGGAATGAACTACAAACATCATCCTGAGTGAGGTAGCCCAATCACAGAAAAATGCACATGGTAGGCTCTCACTGATAAGTGGATATTAGCCCAAAAGCTCAAATTACCCAAGATAGAATCCACAGAACACATTGAGCTCAAGAAGGATGATCACAGCACAGATATTTCACTTCTTCTTAAAAGGGGGAACAAAAATATTCATAGGAGGGGATATGGAGGCAAAGTTTAGAGCAGAGACTCAAGGAATGGCCATTCAGAACCTGTCCTACATGTGGACACTATATATACAGCCACAAAAACTAGATGATATTGATGAAGCTAAAAGGTGCATGCTGACAGCAGCCGTAAATGTCTACTGAAAGGCACAGCTAGTGCATGTCAAATACAGAGATGAATGCTAGCAGAAAATCACTGAACTGAGAATGGGATCCCCATAGGAGAAATTAGAGAATGAATTGAAAGAGCTGAAGGGGCTTGCAACCTCCTAAGAAAAACAATGCCAACCAACCGAAGCTCCCAGAGACTAGATCACTACCCAAAAATCTATACATGTACTGACCCATGGCTCCAGTTGTATATGTAGCAGAGGATGGACTTGTTGGGCACCAATGGAAAGAAAAGCCCTTGGACCTGCCAAGGTTGGATCCTTAGTGTAGGGGAATGTTGGGAGGTGGCAGGAAGGAAGTGTGAATGAGGAGGGGAACACTAGTATAGAAGAAGGTGAGGGGGTGGTATAGGGGGTTTATCAGGGAAACTGGGAAAGGGAATAACATCTGAAATGGAGATAACAAAGCATCCAGTAAAAGAAAAAACAAATAAAGAGCCAAAGGCAATAGAAAACACCAGAAGAACAAGATCCTATAAATCAACTGAACAAAGCTCATTAGAACACATACACACTGAAGGTGTATGGTGTCTACACTAGTTTATAGTTTATTAATAGTATAGTATAATACATAGTACTACATACATATTATAGTTTTCTGTTTATCATTTATATGGGAATCCTATGTGTGGATGAGTGGGTCTGTTTCTTAGGTTTTCTCATTGGTTGTTTTGCTTCTTCGGATTGTCTGTCCAACTTGAATGTGATGGTTTTTCATTTTGTTTCATTGTGTTATAGTTCGTTGTAGTCTCTTCTAAGACTATTCTTTCTAATTTTACACAGAAGGGAATGAATATGTGTGGAAGAGGAAGTAGGGGGGGATGAACTGGAAGGAGTAGAGGGAGGGAAACTTCAGTCAAGGTCTATTATATGAGAAGTAATCTACTTTCATTAAAAGGAAAAATAAATATATCAGTCTTCACTTTTTTAAAAAGGTAATTTTGAAGTGACATAGAAGAATGTTTAAAACAAAACAAATATCTAGCTTAACATTTTAACATAAAAAATCAAAATAAGTATGAATTGTCCTTCTTTATGTTTTTGATAACTTTTGGTTGAAAGTCGAATTTATTCTATATTAGAATGGCTACTCCAGCTTGTTTCTTGGGACCATTTGCTTGGAAAGTTTTTTCCAGCCTTTTATTCTGAGGTAGTACCTGTCTTTGTCACTAAGGTGCATTTCCTGTATGCAACAAAATGCTGGGTCCTGTTCATGTATCCAGTCTGTTAGTCTATGCCTTTTTACTGGGGAATTGAGTCCATTGATGTTGAGCAATATTAAGAAGTAGCAATTGTTGCTTCCTGTTATTTTTTTGTTAGAGGTAGAATTATGTGTGACCATCTTCTTTTTGTTGAAAGAAGATTACTTTCTTGTTTTTTCTTGGGTGTAGTTTCCCTCCTTCTGTTGGAGTTTTCCATCTATTATCCTTTGTAGGGCTGTATTTGTGGAAAGATTACTTTGTGAATTTGTTCTTGTCATAAACCATAATGGAAGAGTTAAAGAAAAGACTGAAGGAGCTGGAGGTTTGCAACGCTCTAGGAAGAACAACAATACCAACCAACCAGACACCACCAGCGCTGCCAGAAACTAAACCACCAACCGAAGAATATACATGGAGGGACCCAGGTCTCTAGACCCATATGTAGGAGAGAATGGCATTGTCTGACCTCAATAGGAGAAGCTCTTGGTCCTGTGAAGGCTCATTTCCCCAGTGTAGGGTAATCCCAGGATGTTGAGGTGGGAGTGGATGGGTGGGAGGAAGAGCATCCTCATAGAAATAGGGGGAGGAGGAATGGGAGAGGAAGGAACCAGGAAAGAGGATAATATTTAAAATGAAAAGACATAAAATATCCAATAAAAACCCCAAAATATTATCATGTAAGTATCATAGAAATGGAAAGCCAACTAGTATTATTGGATGCTTTGTGCAATGCTTAGTCAGTGAAAGTTGTGCTTGGTATGCAAGTTGAAGGGAAAATGAAAGCAAATGTTGTTTGCAGATGAACTAACTAAAAGAAAAATGCAACCAAATCCAAATGGACTGAAATCCAGAGAAACTAGAGTTCCATGCATAGTTTCCTAGCCACATGGTATAAAGCTGTCTTCTTATATAAAATGGCAGATTAAAATATAATAAAAAATAAAATCTATTGGCAAAAGTGGTCATATGGTAAGTATTATTTAGAACACCTCTAGTCAGGAATGGGTTAAAGGTATTTTGGAAAACATGATATATCTGTGTTCCTTTGCTTAGCAAACATAGGGAGGTTAAGATGCTCCTTAGGTCAAAAACGAGAGTGACAATATTCTTTGATATTTTTCCTTAAAATAATTAGTAAATTATCTTCCTCTTTATCTTCTAAAGTAAAAGATAAATTTCCAGTTTAAATTCCATCAACCTTTTTACTTTGGGTGAGAACCTGACAAAATGATCCTGGATTTTGTCTGTGAGAACTGTTCACATATAACAGCACCAAAAAAAATTTGTGATAGGAACCTTGGTCTTGTTAGATGTTATAATAATCACTAATGAGAGACTTGTTGCATAAATTATGTTTTTATATGATTAAAAAGCAGGTGTTAACAGATATGCAACTTAGTCTTTATGTGGGTCCCAAACAACTGGAGTGGGGGCTGCTTCTAGGGAGCCTGCCTGGACAGGCCTCAGTGGGAGAAGGAAGCACCCAGCCTAGCAGAGACTTTAAGTACCAGGGTGGAGAGGAACTCAGGGGTTCCCTGTCCCCCTCAAAGGAAAAGGGGAGGAAGGATGGAGGAAGAACTACAAGAGAGACTGACCAAAAGAAGCTGAGGAGGGTGACCCAGTAGGAAGACCAGCAGTCTCAACTAAGCTGGACCCCCAAGATTTATCAGATGCTGTGCCCTCAACCAGGCAGCATACACTGGCTAACTTGAGTCTCCGACACACATACAGCAGACGACTGCCCAGTCTGGCCTCAGTGAGAGAAGCACCACCTAACCCTTGAAAGAATCGAGGGCCCAGGGAGTAGGGAGGTCTAGTGGGGTATGGGTGGAGTGTGGGGACATCCTCCTGGAGAAGGGGGGGAAGGATGGAATGAGGAAGAACTAGAGGGCAGACCAGGAGGGGGATAATGAGTGAACTGTAAAGAAAGTTTAAAAAAAAGAGGGGCTGACCATGAGAGGGCAGTGAGCAGGATGTGTATAAGTAAAACGAAACTAAAAAAAATAAAATAAAATAAAATAAAAGGAGCTGTTAAATTATTTAATATATTATATGCAGGGACATAGAATACTTTAAATATATAATTGGTAAAGAATATATTTTACAACATATATATCAGCTACTCCAGAAAGAAGAAAAGAAATTATCAAGTAGTCACATAGTCAAAGCACTTGTGGCTTTCTAGTGGGAAAACAACTTTCAGAGTACTGTGGGAACATTTAATGCAATTTTTTTCTTATATTTATCCTCAAACAGCTTCAAAATACACTGAATTTATTTACATGATAAACTGATGAAATATATATTAACTGTATATTTTATATATCATGGAAATATTTTAATAAATTATCTTAGTATTTTATATATTATTGAAATAATTTTAATTATTTAAGATACATATTTGACAAAGACATTTTTCTCTTTTTAGTACTATTTGACAAAAGCTGAAATATTAGATTTTTCATTAATATGAAATTATTATCACTATAAGGATGAACTGCTACATAGAAGTTAGGCAACAATACCTGAATATACTCTGCTAGTAAAAACCTCACCATCAATGCTTGCAACCCCAGAAGATTAAAAAGGCTGTGGGAACAATATCATGGTAGACTACAGTACAACTACTAGCTATTCAAGTAGCTAAGTAATTGTAATTCCTTTTGAAATCAATAACCTCATCTTTATTAGTATTTCAAGTTCTGAGCTAAACTAACTGAAAGTACTATTAGTTTCTAACTCGAATATTGCAGTGTACTAGATGATTGGATAGCTGAAATTGCTCTACAAGATGGAGTAAATAGGTGGAGTCTAGATGCAGGAAGAAACTGCTATCTTCCCTTAGGTAGAGAGCATCCCCAATAGGACTTTGCTCAAGAGTCTGGCCTTGAGGAAACATATTTGATGTTGAAACAAGGTCTCTTTGCTAGTTATTTTGTTGCACGTCCATCTGCTTGGCTGAGAGGATGCCAGTTCACAGTCTTGTCTGCTATTTTCAGGAAGGCATGTGCCAAAGTAGCACATGGTTTAGACTGGCAGATTACATAAGGCTGTGAGTATCCACTATAATAAAGTTTCGTCTTTTGCCCAGTGTATTTGATCCACGAATTGCTCTCGGCATGTTCATTGGCTCCAAAAATTCCCCTGGAGGTGGTGACACATGATTAGTTGACTTTATCATTAGGAAACCTTGAAAGGAGATAATGTGACTTCACCAAATCTACAAGTGAGATTCAGTCAGATGTCTGGCTTTCTTTACCTGGAGCTACAACATCTTATCTGAGATTTCATAAAAACTGGAAAACAGGAAATGATGTAATTCAATGTAGTATGGACAGAGCTCAACCAGGTGATAACATATAGAAAATTTCCAAAGGGCTAGCTATTTCTGAAAATGGTACATATTTGTTAGAAATCATTGCTGCAAATGCTAGCTTATTATATGTCTAAATGCCCTTTCTTTTAAACCAGCAATTAAAGTAATATCACATTTTCCTTGCAAATGGCTATGTAAGTGATTTATTCAGCCTCATATGATGGAAAACTGAAACCAACAACTATGTAAACAAGCTTTAGGAGTATTGTATATTTCCAGGTAATTCTTCCTTAAAAGTTTTGAACATAAATTCTTGGGCAAGAAAAATCAGATATTGTTTAAACTTTTTTACCCTTTACAATAATTTTTAAAGAATAGTGCTACATAAAGTAAAAAAAGTCAAACATTCATAGTTATGTTATTACCGCATACAAAAAAAAGCACTGAACAAAATTTCATTATAATTATTATTAAAAATAAGGTATTGATATTTCTTTGTATTTAAAATAATATCTTCTTTATTAAATTTTAAGGCTTATGAATTAGTCAAGTTAAATATTTTAGGTTTTTTATTAAGATTTGATGAGCCCCAGAGTTGTATGATATTTATAAATGGCATGTGATGAGATCAAAACTTTATAGAGAGTGTTCACCTATTACCAATATCTGGGAAAAGATAGCAGGCCAAAGAAAAGCAGATAAATCTATAAGATTAAATACCTTAATGGCTAATGATAATAATAACTGCTTAGGTCTGAAAAGACCAAGATTACATAGATAGAATGGCATTGAACTGGTCATCATTGTTACTTAACAACTGTCTGAACTAAACCAACTTATAAAGTAAACATGTTCACTGTAGCTCAAAGTTCAAGAAAGCCTACTTTATCACTGGCCTTGTTTTGAGTCTATGGTATTACATCATAACTGAGACATGTGGTAGAGGAAAGCCTTTCACTTTGTTACAGCTAGGATGTGAAAAGAGGGAAAACAGTTTCCCATAAACCCCCTCAAGACCATGCTTCCCTGTTAATGCCTCTCATTGGGTTTCCTCTCTTAAAGGTTCTTCTATTTCCTAAAAGTCTTGGGAGCTGAGGACCAAACCCTTTGACACACGTGTCTGGGAGGCACATTCCGAAATCATCACCGAAGTCACAGCCAGGAAATCAAACATTCTATCAACTTCTGAGTAATGATGTGCAAATCACAATAGAGTTCAAACTTGGCTTCATAATCAGCAAGACAGGTCAGACCATCAAATTTGGTTTTGATGGTCACAAAGAATTGGATGTCACAAAGCAAAACTATGAGATGCCCTGAAGGTATTATGTTTCCTAGCCTAAATAATAGGGATTGGTTAACCCCAATAGCTCAGGTGAAATATAATGCTATTTTAAAAAAAAGAATAATGTGTGAACATTTGTTCAGCAATAGTTTGCATATTCCAAGAGGCAGCAGAAAGATCCAACAATGGAACGTTATTGATGGCATGCAAACTAGAACTACATAAAAATTGAAGAAAATTTCTTAGAGAAATATTTCTGAAGAGCTTTATGTTTCTTGCAGAAAATAGAAAGCAATTCGTAGGTGGAGTTTAAGAGGAAATGAAGTCATATATTAGGTAATGAGGAAAAGCGTATGACATAGGGAACATGTTACCTGAGTCAGTCTTCGAATAGTCACACGTAGTTTTGAGTAAGAACTTCTCTAGAATTTAAGGCTAATTGATT
This sequence comes from Rattus rattus, assembly GCF_011064425.1. Classification (NCBI taxonomy): domain Eukaryota; kingdom Metazoa; phylum Chordata; class Mammalia; order Rodentia; family Muridae; genus Rattus; species Rattus rattus. The sequence goes on from NC_046159.1 coordinate 70,756,695, forward strand.
GACATTATGTACTATACTTCATTAATATTTAGGTTCAAGAAGACTGAGGACCTGAAAATTTTTGATACTGTAAAGGATGATCAATAATTTTTTAGTAAATGCATATTAGTGTTTTTATAAGGTATAATTTTAGACTCTCATATTTTGAATCTCAATTTGATATCACACCTTCCCACTTAACCGCTATTAGGCCTTTGATCTGTTTGCATGCTAAAATTGATCAGAGTCTAGTAACTGCTAGGGCAGTGGGAACAACGACAGAAACGTGAATCAGAAGTGGGTTACTTGAAGATGTCAAGGGGAAGCCTGGATTTGCTCTAGGAGGCAAGAGGCCACTCGTAAACAGATTCAGGAGGGGATGGTTTGGTCGGAACAACAAGAAACAGAGAAATGTTAAGCTCTCAAAAGCTTTCCAAAATAAAAGGGACATGGAGAATGCAAGATTTCATATGTCCTAACCCCGATATCTAACCGAGAAGCACACAAAAGAAAAGAGTCAGATAACGCTGGCATTTATCAGGAATGGAGCCGATACACCCTTAACCTGATGCCTTCATGGGCAGACTACAAGGAAAAAGGCTTACTTGTTCTGGGAGGCCAGTTCAACATTGACACTAAGGGATAAGACCTGAACAAAGAAAGGTAGAAGCAAGTCTGAGGACATGACGTGGAAGCCTAATGGGTTTGGGCAGCAATTCCCAGTCCCAAGGGTGAAGATGACTTTTACACTAAGCGCCAGCTAGTGGCATGCTCGCCGCGTCCCTGTGTTGTCCAGTGGCCAGCCAGGAGCTATGGGGCACCCTTTTGTGTAGGGGCAGATAATCACTTTGAGACAATTAAGAAATGGTTCCACTTTGTAGACTTTGGGACATCATCAAGTTAAAAAAAAAGTTTTGGAGGAATTTAAATCTGTTATTGCTGTGAGCCTTATATAACGGTTCCTACTTGAGAGTTCTGTATTCTAAATATTAACATAAAGATGTGTTTCTTAAACATCTGACTGATTTATAATTTCCACTCATATAACGTATTTGTTAGACAGGTTTATATTTAAAGAATGAAATGATGTCTTAACTACTATTGCTACTACTTTTATTCCTTGAGCTACTGTTCATTAGTAGGCTAACCAAATTTATATTGTTACAGTAATGTGTTAGATTCTCGCCAGTAGGTATTGAATGTGGGCTTCTGATCTGAAGGGTAGCTGCGGGTATTGTGTGAAAAGTATTTCTGTGACCCCACCCTGTAACCATCAGCTTTGTGTGGACTGCTGTTCATTACGTGCTGATCTGAGGAATGGCAAGGATACAGAGAAGTGTGGTGTTTAGTAACCTGCAACATAATAACAGCAGAGGAAGATCGAGTGGCGTCACAGAAAGGGGATTGTGTAGGAGATAACATGGAGCAATGTGTTGACACTGTTCCTGTTTTAAGGAGAGAATACCATGCTCAGGTTCCAGAAGAACTAGTAGGGGGACAGATTTCATAAGAGCATGCTTCATTAGGGTACATATTGAGAAAATGTTTATAACCATCATTCTACAAGTCAGTGTCATGCAGATCCTTTCATTCATTTTTCCAAGTCCTCCACTCATTTCTACAAGTCCTCTAGGATACAACTTAGCCACCTAACTATATAATGCATTACAGCAAATGTATGAATGTGAATATCTTAATGGAAGGTGAGGGAGGAATGACATATCAGCCATCCCAGCCCCAGAAGTGTCCATATATCTACCTCTAAAATAATGAGCTATAATTTTTTTACATGGTTCACATGAACATTTGAAAGAAATATTTTATTTAATTCCAGGCCCCCTGGTTCCATTTTAAATTTTTAATAATCATATTTTCATTTGTAAATAATATGCAAAATGAGTATTAGTGACTTATAGGATATCCACAGAGGTAGAAGAGTCAAATAAATTTGAATTTTTTATGATTACATCCTTTCCTAAATCATAATATATGTGATGTTATAGAGTACTTATAACCTTAAACTTTTAAAAATAGCTTTATATTCTAATAAATTGGTCATTTGCAAAGTATCAAGCGATTATTTAAAAATACAATTATGAGGTCAAATTGTACTTTGAAGTGTACACAATAAACAGATTTAAATAAGGGAATGTGAGGCATCCTTTGATACTGACATCTACTCGTCTTGACAGCACAAAAAGTTTTAAACATGGAAATGGACCAGAAAGTACATACAATAAGCAAGTCTAACTTCAAATACCAGATTATGACTCATGGATGCATAAAGTTTTATGAAACTGTGATGATATTTTAAAAAAAGACAGTAAGTAGGAAATCCATATGGTCCTCAGTTGGGGATCAGCTGACAGAATTCTGAGATTATTATCTACCTTAGTCATATTTTGGTGATGCCTTGAGTTAAATTCCAGTATTCACTAGAATAATAAGAACTAAGATAAAACCTCAAGTAAACACACTAAGAAAAAAATAATTGCAACCATGGCAAGTTTATAGTTCCACTCAATATTGAGTTAGAAAGAGAGAAAAAATAAAGAAGTTTTCAAGTGTTTTAAAGCACCAGCTTATCTTTATTTTATTGAAGATATGGCTGAGATCGGCACTGTTTCTTACAGGACCCTGTGGTGCTTGGGGGCACTTTAGGTGAAAAGCGGTTATCTTTCTAAAAGGAGAAGAGCCATAGTTTGTCTCTGGATTAGACCTAAGGTTTGACTGTTTGGCTGCATGAAATAAAGCAAAGCCACTTTTCTAGAATCTGCTATTTATCCCTTGGGGGGAAAAAAACCACCAAAGTTTGACTGACACTAATTTCCTGAACAAGATACCCTAGAAACTCCAGTTTATCTCATAAAATCCTAACAGACAGGGTTTGTGATGTCCCCTCTGCAAGAGTCTTTATTCTGTCAGTTTATAGCATTTGAAATGACGGAAAGAGATGCGTTCCTTTCATATGCCATCCCAGAGAACAGAACCTGTCACCAACAGTGTAATGTGCTGTGTATTATCACCGTGAGTGATCCAGAGGCCTAGAGACTGTCATCTTTTTAGACTGTACAAGTCAACACAAATAAAGCCGAGGAGGTAAATGATGATGTCTGAGATAGAGCCAGCCTCATTCTGGCCATTACTTTTTATTCAAACCTTACAGATGACATGATGTGAAAAATGAGCCTGTGTCTAGTTCAGTGCCCATTAGTGTGTGAGCACATTATCTTGCACTTTTCACACGGAGCCTTTCCGTGCTCACTCTGCCAGTCTCAGCTCGGCAGCCTGCCAGTTTCGGGAGGGTTTTACTCCTTCTGAAATATTTCTGTATGACTGTAAATTGCTAGAAAATATTTTCTCTCAGTTGATAAATTGAAAATAATTTGAGATGCTCATTAAAAAAAAATTAGACACATTCTTTCCTAAAGAGATTACCCATCTGCAGGTACGGATGCCTCTAGTCTGTTATTTTTAATAAAATATATACTTATTGGGAATAATTGGGAAGGGACTGGATAGAAATTTTAGTTTAAATTAATAACTGAGATACTTTAAACATTACTGAATGAATATTTTAAGTCAAAGGACACTGCCCTGTCATTTTGTATTCATGCAACATTTGATAGTTTCTGAGATCTAAATAACTTAAACATTCTTCATTAAAATAGTGAAGTAAATAATATAATTCTGTGATGTGTAAGAACAATTCAAGGAGGTTTGTTTTTCTGTAAAAACTTGTGGCCAAAGAAAAGTCTGATGGATACTTATAGAAGCCTCTCTTTGTCAGCAATTTTAGAGACTCACATATATGCAAAAGAAACATCTTGTGCTTGATGATGTGCAGAGGTCAACTAATTTAAGACATCACTCTTTAAGTGTCACATTATTTTGGCCAGAAGTAGCAAATTGAACTATGGAAATGTACTTTTCAACAACTCTATTGGCAAAAACATCTGACAGCTCTCAAAGTGTAAATTTGCCATGAAAAACAGCAAACAAACACACACACACACACACACACACACACACACTTTGAATATAAATTCAAATGCTGAACTATTTTTAAGCATGCTTATTAGCATTATCAGTTATTAATAGTGGCTAGAATTCCTATTTTTCTTTAATGACCTTTATTTATCCACTGTATCCTCAAAATATGTCTCAGCTATCTGGTAGGAGTTATTAAGCATACTTAATATTAAGTTTTCCCAAGAGTAAGATGAAAAAGTCAAAATTGCTATTTTTCATTATTTGCTTTATGATACGTTTCATTAAAACAGAATTTAAATTTGTTAGGATTATGTATGACACACAGACCCAGCCGTTTACCATTTCAAAGTCATTGTGACACATTTCAGTTTGCCATTCCACTAATGTCTGGCTAGTGCCTTCATCAATAATTACAATGAATTCTGTGGTCACAGAGTACCCCAAAACAATCAGCCTTTCCAAAGAGGGTGAATTTTTGTTAGCAAACTTTGGCCTTTTTTGCTGTGATAGAGAACAGCACGCTTCATTTTGATCTTTACTTTCTGTTGAACACACCAGCTTTTCTGTGTTGGACTGAAACATTGTCTCACATCATTTTTATATATCAGAAAATGGTTTACAGTGTGTCTATTTCCCTTCTGCAATCAGTGATTTTGAGGAATCACTGTCTGTGCAGAGGTAAATGGTAGCCCTATTAGAAGAACTCTAGACGTGGGGTATTTATTTTAACTCTATATTTTTATTTCTTCTGCATGGACTCCTATCCTGTGTTATTTATGTCAATGGGGTGGTCTGAGTACAAGATTTTGTGTATTGTCTGAGAGAGATATTGAAGCTACCACATGCTGCATGTCCTGTTTATATATCGCAACATTATTGAGAAGATGTTGTATTTTTAAATTTCATTTCAAATACTAAGCAGTTTTATAATTGGTATAAATTGTTTTCCCACCAATGACTACCTTGAAGGAGAAATCAAGCGATTATACACTGTGGGAATATCTGAGATACTGATTCAGTAACATAGGACACAGCACTTCCATATGCCGTACTTTTAACCTTTCAAATTTTTAATGTTAATTGAAAATTATTTTGAAATACATTATTTGAAATAAACTATTTTATTTTATTGGAAACAAACAAATTTGGCATTAAGTATCACCATTTGTCTTTACGCTTTTTCTTTATGTAAAAATTACAATGATCTTTATGTAAAAATTACAGTGATAGCAGACATCTCTTCAACAGTTAAAATTTCATTGCATTTTCTTTTTTCTTTTGTTGATCATTTAATTCATTTATATTTCAAATGATAATTTCCCTTTCCTGGTTTCCTCTCTATATACCCCTGTCTCCTTCCCCCTTTCCTCCTCCCCTTTGCCTCTACGAGGTTACTCCTCCCCAACCTACATACTCCTGCCTCACCACTCTAGCACCCCCCCCACCATGCTGGGGGCATCAGGCCTCCACAGGAACAAAGTTTTCCTCTCCCACTGATGCCAGAAAAGGCAATCCTCTGCTACATATGTAGCTAGAGCTATAGGTTTCCCCATGTATATTCTTTGCTTGGTGGTTTACTCCCTGGGAACTCTGGATGGTCCAGTTAGTTGATATGGGGTTGCAATCTATTTCTGTCCTTCAGTCCTTCCCTTAGCTCTTCCACTGGGGTCCCTGTCTGATGGTTGGCTGCCATTGCACTTTATTTAATATTAACTAAGGTTTGGCGAGAGTGTATGTAGGCTGATCTTAAGTCACAGCAATCCATATTCATCCTTTACCTACCTACCCAGAGAGGGCTTTGCCCAAGTATTGTAGTTCTTAAAAATAAATATCCTCCTAAAATTTCAGAATTAATATAAAAATAAATTAATAAGGAAGTAAATGATTCTTTTCTTTACATAGGATACTCTGTTTACAACTTCCTCACTACATGCTTTTTTAGCACGCATACTCTTGAGAGTAGATACCAAACTGAAACTGCAGAATACATTGGTTTGCCAATGGAATTCTGTAAAGATAGAATCTATGTGTTTAAATGCATACAAGTTTGGAAGTACACAAATGAGAGGACAAACTTTTCAAAGGACCAAAATTAGAAAAAAAATTGCAGTGGGAGAAGAAATTCCTACTGCTTAGAAAAGTCTTTACATTAGAAGCACTTTAAACTGGTCAAAGAAATCATCCAATGGTTTGTAAAAAGTTCCCTTTTGACTTAAGGATTGACTTAAGTCAATTGAAATAATTTTGTAACATTAAAAGACAGTTCCCTTTATTGGTGCTCGGGAGATATTATAGTTTGGGCTCTCAGGACTTCAAATGACCCAGGAAGGATTGACTTAAGTTCATAATTAATCCTACAAAATAATTTTGTTTAACATTAAAGATATGACAAATCAGCATTAGAAATATAAGAAGAAAAATGAAAAATTTATTCCTTCTTTTAAGGTCCTCAACTTTTATTGCCTTTTTAAATAAAATAGAAATTAAATCGGGATTAGTAGTGCCTAGTATCTCCTTCGGGGCCAACATTACCTTAATTTTAAAACACGATTAGACATTAACTGTAAAAGACTTTTATTGTTTTTTATTGGATACTATATTTTTAACTTCATTTTTCTTGAATATTTTATGTATTTCCATTTCAAATGTTATCCCCTTCTCCCCGCCTTCCATACCCCCTCCCCCTTCTTCTATGAGGATGCTTCCACTCCCACCCACCCAATCCAACCTCAATGCTCTGGCATTGCGTACATTAGAGAAACGAGCCTTCACAGGACCAAGGACTTTTCCTTCTATGATGCTGGACAATGCCATCCTTTGTTACGTATGTGGCTGGAGCCATGGTTCCCTCCATGTGTACTCACTCGGGTGGGATCTGGTTGGTTGATATTGTTGTTTTTCCTATGGGCTTGCAAACCCTTTCAGTTCCTTCAATCTTTTCTCTAACTCCTCCATTGGGGTCCCTTTTCGTCAGTCCAATTATTAGCTACAACCATCCTCATCTGTATCAGTAGGGCTCTGGCAGATCCTCTCAGGAGACACCCATATCTGGTGGATATTTATTTACATTTCAAACCCCTCTCCAGGTTTCCCCTCTACAAACCACCTATCCCATCCCATCTCCCCCTGCTTCTATGAGGGTTTTCCTCCCCTTCCTGCCTCTCTGCCTTGGCATTCCCCTACCCCGGGGCATAGAGCCTTCATAGGACCAAGAGCCTCCTCTCCCATTGATGTCCCACAAGGCCATCCTCTGCTACCTATGCAGCTGGAGCCCTGGGTCCCTCCATGTGTACTCTTTGGTTGGTGGTTTTTTCTCTGGAAGTTCTGGGGAGTCTGGTTGGTTGACGTTCTTCCTGTGGGGTTGTAAACCCCTTCAGCTCCTTCAGCGCTTCCCCTAACTCCTCCATTGGGGTCCCTGTGCTCAGTCAGATGGTTGGCTGCAAGCATCTGCATCTGTATTGGTCAGGCTCTGCCAGCTGTCAAGAGACAGCTACATCATGCTACTGTAAACAAGCACTACTTGGTATCACAGTAGTGCCTGGGTTTGATGTCTGCATATAAGACGAATCCCCAGGTGGGGCAGTGTCTGGATGGCCTTTCCTTCAGTCTCTGCTCCACTCTATGTCCCTGTATTTCCTCTTGACAGGTACAGTTTTGGGTTAAAATTTTTAATGACCAATATGAACATGACATGAATTCATCTCATGAAAAGAGATGTGCAAATATTTATATAGTTGTTATTAACTTAGCTCAGTAATATAGAATACTAAGCACATCATCACAGCATAGAATATATTTCAGGACAGTAAACTAAACTAGCACTGAAATTGGAGATTAAGCATTTGCCATAATATCACCAGAATGTACCTCAAGTGACTTTTAATACATATGAAAAAAAAATCTTCTACCATAGTCAGCATCTATTCATCAGAAACGTCTCAACAAAGTTTGGATACAGATATGTCTCATTCAGATATAGATCATTGCATTTAGTTATGAGATTATAAGTATGATTTTCCAAATGGAAATGAAGCTTTCAGCCACCCTTCACTGGGGGTCTTTATTAGTTTAAGAAATCAGGGTAAAAAATAAAGTAAAATAAGAATGGAAGAGGAATATAACTTTACTATCAGTCCATGGACATTTTACCTTGTCATTTAACACTAGATGGCATTCACTATTATAAAAGAACATTTTAACTATAGATTTTTCAACTATACATTTTTATTTATAGATTTTGTCTATACATTTCTAGCTATAGATTTTTCATCATTTTACTTTCAAGAAAGTAATTTCCTGATTTTACCTTCTTACATTATTTATATTATTGCTCGCATTTATTTTTGTTCTTTCTTTGATATTTGTGGGCAACATGTTCAATTTTTTTTTATTATACTTTATAAGGTCAAATATATAGTGAGACAAACTGCAATCCTCACCCTTGGGAGGCTGCATCAGATGCATTGCCACAAAATCAGGGCCAGCCTGGTTTAAACTGAATTTCTGTCCAACCTGCACAGCGGTAAGATACACAGTTTCTGAAAGTAAAACTTAAATATTTATTGCTAGATATTTATTTTGAAATATTCCTTAATGGTATTATGGGGATTTTATTATTTAAAATTTGAGCTTTTCTAATAAATTATTATTATTTAAACTATTATAGTGTAATATAGCATTATAAATACTACTAATAAAAATTATTAGTATTTGGTTGTATTTAGTTTTTCCTTTAATGATTCAGCGTAGGGGATTGAGAAGGGCCTTTTGGACATTCAAAGGTAGTGCACTTACTTTTTTTTTTTTGGCTCATTTAATTTATTATTGTTATTTATTTATTTATTTATTTGTTTATTTATTTATTTACCATACTTACATTCTGGTTACTTTCTCCCCAAACATTCTTTTTTACCTCCCACACTTCTCAGCTCTTCTGTCTTGCCTGTTTTTTTTCCTTTTCCAAGTTTATTTAGTATTCTATTGTGATCAATTCTGTTTAACTAAGACCACCTGTGTGTGCACGTATACTAACCACTTACTTGCAGCCTAGAGAAAGGTCATAATGAGTACAGAGATGAAGGCAATGACTGCTCCTCTTTCTGAGTATCTCTATAGGAAAGAATTTGGCAGGAAAAGATAAGGCCCTCTCAATTCTCCCTATATCCTTCTGGGCTGTAGATGGACCTACTCTTGTGAAGACAGTTCAATCACTTGAAGTTGTTAAGAGTGCATAATTGGGATGGCTATTACACAGCTGATGGCACATTACAGCCCTTCTCCTTATCTTCCAACATTTAAAATCATTCTGCCCCTTATTCTGAAATATCCTCTAACCTGGGAGGGGATGCTATAAATGTCTTTTTGGGGGCTGAAGGTCAATGGTCATTTCTTAAGATTAAGAGTGGTAATTGTCTATGGGAGTAAGAATGTGTATCAGAATGTGGTTTGATTCTATAAATGGAGATAAACAACAGAATTATGCCCCCATCTTATGTTTTATGAACTTCTCTATTATGACTTTTTAAACTGGTTTACAATACCATATATGCATTCCCTTTTATAGAGTTGTTCTTAAATTCGACAAAGTGTTTGGTATTAAAATTGTTTGGGTTCATAGTTAGGTAACATCATGTCTTTTCTCCCTCAACAGCCTTCTTATATAGCATATTATGGCACCCTGAAAACCATCCAGCAAGAAGGAGGATTGATTCTTCATATGGTACAAGCAAGATGTGTGGGTTCTCAGCAATAGGATGTCATCACTTTATTTTGATGGGCAACCACGATGAATGGCAAGAATTCTTTTAAGGGATTGCGAGACCTCCATAAGGCATTATCTTACACCAGGCTTTGACAGTTCACTCAAATTGTATATGCCTATATGTAGATAGAATTATGTGTGCTATAGAATGTTTAGAAAAATAGTAAATAGCATGAATCCTTGAGACTCACTAAGACATTCTTCCTGATATTTTAAACTCTTCCTGTATTGACATGTATTTCCGGTCCCTGAAGAGGCTCTAGGTTCACCCTGCCCTTTCCCACTCTATTGTTCCATAATCCTATTAATTTCAGTTATTTTGTAGGCATATCATCCAATTCAGACATGTACAGATAAATTAGAATCTATTTCTCATTGTTTTCCTTCTATAAATCTATTTTGCTTTTCTTCTCATATCCAATATTATAAAGTGTCTTGCATGTTATGTGCTTGTTGACACTGGTGGCACATCTCTCTTAATGGTCTCTTTAGTGCTTGTACTGAGCAGTGGCCCCTGTAGGGGAATTTGAACACGTTGTGCTCATTTGACAGTGTTGTTTTGGGAGGTTATAAAACCTTCACATGATGTGGCTTTGCAAGAGACGATATATCATTAGGAGCAGACTTTGAGAGTTCTAAACTTCTCTTTATCTCCAATTCATTCTTTTGCTTCCTGCTTTGAAGACAGGGTATCCTGTAAGGTATACTGACCATCGGTTATTTTTAATGCTTGAACATCATTTTTTTTAAGTTGGGCTTCTTGTAACTATGTTAGAGAAGATAGATTTTAAGACCAAAACAAAATTCCTTTAATAGGTGAATTAAACTCAGTTCATTTACCACTGTGGTGGCTATTCTTATTATATCTTAGCTCATATATATGTGTCACAAACCATACACAGACATATACACACAGGCATGCATGCACACACACAGTCAGAAAGACAGACAGACAGATAAATTTATGATTGTTTTCACTATATTTTCTTCCCAATAATTATATGTGTTTAAATGTTTTATAAGCCTTCACACTTACATATTATATTGTATATTGCTAAAAATTTTTAATTCACCTACATTTATTAGTTATTTGAAATAAATCACAGAAATATTGATTTGGAGCTTATTTCCCTAAATTATCAATTGTTTAAATGTTATTTTATTATCTTTCTTTTATATTAATTGGCATGTTTTATTTATGACAATCATTTTCCTTTTTATGTGTTTATAGGTTTATACATTTATTCTAGGTTCTAACTACTTCTCTCCCCAATCAAGAAAGAAAATAAAAGTTCAGCATAGCTTCAACAACTATTTCTTCCTTTGGCAACGAGTATGGTTTAAACAACATGGAAAAGAGACATTGGGGAGAGAGGTTTTATCTCATTTTTCCTATCTGGCCCCAGAGACAGCTCAGCTTCTGTGGGTAAAGCCCAAGTTGTGCCTCCCTTGGTCCTAGAAATAACTTCTTAACCTATGAGATAAGGTCCCACCTCCACGATCTTGTCCCAGGGAGCACTCAGTTTCTACCTCCACACACCTAACTACCTCTGAGTTCTTGTAACAGGCTTGGCCCTTGGTATTAGGAAGAGCTTTAGTATCCATTGGACATCTTCCCCCACAGACAATGAATCAACTTCAACCATTGGTGTGGATGAATTTTGTTCAGAAGCAACTTTGAGAAGCTCATCCTGTATTATTAAAAAAACAAAACAATACAAAACAGAACAACAAATTCAGAGTTTGCACTTCCTTACTTTCTATTTTATCTGCATTCTCCACATGCTTTTATTCTGATTCTTTGTTACTCTTTGGTTTGTTTGTTTGTATGTTAGTTAGGTAATTGGCTTAAATGTATCTTCGCTTTTTATTTGTTTCTTTTGATTTATGGTGTATATTTTTGTTTTGTGTAACATTTTAGTTTCTAATTGCTTGTTTTTCTAAACTGACTCATAATTCTTAACTTTGTTAATCTACTGTGCTTTAACCTCTGTCTCATAAATGTAAACTTCCATGGCTGTCCTCATGTTTCTACACCTACAAAAATCTCCCCTTTCATGTTTTCATATCTAAATAGCCATATCACTATACAGAGTCACAACCCATATGCCTTCAACATCATGGTAGACTTTCTTTTGTTTATTTTTTTTCCTTCTTTGTGGCGTTTTGACTAGGAATGGCCCTCAAAGGCTCACATATTTGAATGCTTGGTCATTAAGGATTGCCTTTGCTTGAGAGAAAAAGGAGGTGTGGCTATCTTGGAGTAGACATGGCCTTATGGAGGAAGTGTGTTGTTGGGGGTGGAATTTGGTGTTTCAAATGCTCAAGTTACACTCAATATATCTCTCTCCTGCTACTTGCTGTTCAGAATATAGAACTTTCAGATACCTCTCCAGCATCATGCTTGCCTGTGTGCCATTATGCTTCCTACCATGATAACAATGAACTAAACCTCTGAACCTGTAAACCAGCCCCTAATTAAATGTTTTCTATTATAAGAGTTCCTGTGGTCATGATGTCTCTTCACAACAATTGAACACTATCTAAGACAGAAATTGGAACCAGGAGTGGGGTATTGCTGTGATAAGCCTAAATATGCTTTTAGAAAACTATGGAACACTCTGGGATTTGGACTAGAAAAGAAATTTGGCACTTTAAGTGGACTTAGCAGGCCATACTAGTAGGATCAGGGAAGACAGTGGTATTAAGATCAATGTAGATTATGCTGGCCCAGCTGTATCCCTTAAAAATCATGAGTGGTTTTGAATCTGTATAAATAAAGACATTTTCTGATTGCTAGTCAGTCCAAGTTGCAAAACATTCCAGTTTTGGTGTCTGACTCATCCTTCCCCTTGCCTGATCCTTGTATCCTCTCTGGAACTGAGATAGTTCTGGTCCCCTGCAACTGGTGCCTGAGCAAGGCTACACTGGACAAAAGAGTTACAGATGACAGAGAAAAATTTCACACATTTAGGCTGGCATTTAAGATGGTAAAATGACCCCATTACTAAAACTAATGTACAAACCCAGTGAACAATAAATACCCAAACAGTAATAGAGAAAGGAAGCCAAAAACTTCACATGGGATGCACCAATAGCCCGGGTACATTAAAAATATTTGCAAATAATGTTTATTATATTCAAAAGAAAAAAGTATGTATGTAACTTGAATTAGATTGTGTGAAGACAGCTCTACCATCTATAACTTTAAATTTCAATTCTTTGTGAGAGACTTTTTCTCATGCATTTCCATGTTCTTTGTCTTATCCTTAGGAAACCTGAGTTATTTGACCAGAGGTTCCGACAGTTGAATTTTATGTATTGCTATCTCTTTATTTCAAGATGTTTGGATTTCAAGGGTTTGTACGTAGTTAAATTATTGGTACAATTTCCAAGGCATTAATTAAAAAGTTATATTCTATAATTTCCTTATTTCATACTTTAGTATCTAATTTTCTAAATTAAGTGCATTCTGGAATTCGGATATTTAGTTACAGAGACAGAAATACAATATGAGATCCTCCTTGCTGTAGAAATTCTCCAATAAAGGAAAATTTGTGTAGTGTATCCCAGCATATCAGGGGATATCTGAGTTTGGGACTATTATCTTCGTGATTTTTTTTTTTTGTATTTTGTAGCAGAAAAAAATAAACTACTCATAAACATATTTAAAATAAGATATTTTTAAAAGAAGGATAGAATATTATCAAGCAGGTAAAAATATCAAAAATCATAATATTAAGGAAAATAGCAATTGTTCTTCTGTCCTCCCAGTCTCCCTTCCCCCATCTCATCTTTCCCAGATCTATTCCTTCTTTTCCCATCACAAAAGAGCTGAGATACCAAACAAAGAAGGATGGTCCCCTTCACTAGCATTACAGTGTATTCTCTGATACCAAATTCTCAGCAAAAAGGAAATTTATTACCCCGAGGGATAAGAATGGTGGGGCAAGGGAAAGGGCATTCAGGGGAGGGGAGGGTTTACAAAGGCAGCAGCAGCAGCAGCAGGAAGCAGCAAAAAGGAAAGTGGTTTTTGTTATTGTTGTGGGTTTTTGTTTTTGGGGTTTTTTTTGTTGTTGTTGTTTTGTTTTTCAGGAGTGGTTTTTAATTGGAAAGTGTATGTGGGGGGTGGGCAATCTTTGTTAGTATGAGTTGGTAAATCCTAATTGGACATAGCCAATCGATAAATTTTGATTGTTGATGTTGGTGTTTTGCTTCAGGAGCACATTAGTGGCCAAATAAGGGAATAGACAGTAAAGGCTATCTGGAAAGATGGCTCAGTGGTTAAGAGTACTGACTGCTCTTCCAGAGGTCCTTAGTTCAATTCCCAGCAACCACGTGGTGGCTCACAACCATCTGTAATGAGATCTGATGCCCTCTCCTTGTATGTCTGAAGATAACTACAGTGTACTTATATACATAAAATAAATAATTCTTTTTAAAAAAAGAATACAATGCAGCAGGTTTTTTGTTTGTCTGTTTGTTTTGTAAGAAGAAGGGTAAAAGACAAAAACTGTTAGTATCATGTTTATCCTGCTCAGGCTTGCTAGTGTCTTTCACAAGGGATTGCATGGTACAATAAAACTAGGCACCAACTGTCCCATCAAGTGTGGATGAGGCAACACAGTTGAAAGAAGAGGATACCAAGAGTAAGCTAGAGTCAGAGACACCCCCTCTCCCACTGTTACAAGTCCTGACACCCCCTCTCCTACTATTACAAGTCCCACAAGAATACCAAGTTACCCAATCATAACATATATGTAGAAGACATAGTGCATACCCATGCTGGCTTTGAGATTGTTTCAGCCCTCTATGAGCCTTATTTAGGATGTATGAGAGAAAAAAAATAAGAGATAGGGGAGGGAGGAGAGAGAGAGAGAGAGAGAGAGAGAGAGAGAGAGAGAGAGAGAGAGAGAGAATTCCAGACTACCCTAGTTCTGCTGTATTTAGAGGCTGTTGTTTATCATTACAATTTGGAAATTCTGTGATTTGAATGTGACTCTCCTAAATGATATATTGGATGATTCCTTACCAGTGCAACAGTATAGGAAAGCGAGTTTTCATCAAAGGTACTGTGACACAGGGGCTATATCCTCTTAAAAGAATTAAAGCCAGTACCAACATAGGGTATCCTTTAAAATGGCAAGTTTAGAATTAGTAATCTTAATGTTCACTGCTGAACACACATCAGAGAGCTTACTGAACTGTACTTACACTTTACTGCAACTGTTTCTGTATTCAGCCTCCCAGCTTTTGATAAACACTCACTGTAGATCTCAAGCAGAATTTTAACTTGTTGATGGGTCATATGTGCAAGATCTGAGTTCATCACCCAATGCCAGAATGAGAGAGAGAGACAGAGAGTGAGAGAAAAAGAGAGAGAAACACGGAGAGACATATACAGACAAGACAGATGTATGAACAATTTATCAGTAGTAATACAGAAATAATTATTTATGACAGTCCTCAATTCTTGGATTTTAGAAGAATCCATAATTCTACAAAGTTTCTATGTTCCTATGAATCAAATCAATCATGACTTAGATACATATTTTTCCTTCATAATTATATTACTTGAATAAAATCATCGTATGCTTCTCTAGAAAAGAACTTTTCCATTTTCCAAAAACAAAGAAACAAAGAAACAAACAAAAACCAAAAATCTTTCTGAGAAATCAAAATTGAATTAACTTTTAAAATATTGATATAGTAGTCAATGTCTATTTGTAGTATTTTACATATGAATATTTTAAATCATGTAAATATATCAACTGAGACATTTCCCCTCCCACTTCATGATATCATTCTCTTCAGTCTTCATGAGCATGCAGCCTTCATGTAGATCCTTAAATATCTTCATGGAAAGTCACCCTCTTTTCTATGTGGACTTCATGCTATTTTTAGGAATGTTTCCTGAAATGCACATTCGATTTGCCTACTGCTACAGAGAAAGTCTCAGTTAACACCCATTAAACTTTTAAAATAGAATGATGCAGTTATTCAAGTTTTAATACTATATTTAAAAAGAAGGATCTAAAATTTAAGAAAGATTGCAATGATGGTAGAGAGCAGGTTTAACATTTGGCCTTTCAAAGATTTATCTGTTGGTTTGTTTTTCAAGACAGGGCTTTTCTGTATAGTCCTGGCTGTCCTGGAACTCACTCTGTAGAACATGCTGTCCTTGAACTTAGAGATCTGTCTTAACCTTTCAAGTGCTGGAGTTAAAAGATTAACTGTGTGTTAGCTGTCTTTTTGTTGGGTGGTGAACTCTTTTCAAGACATTCTTACAAACTCAATATCATTGTAATTAACAGAACCATATGACAACATCCTTGCAGATGTACACATACTCTATAAAATCTGTTGTAGATGTGTAATATCCCATCAAATACTTGAACAAAACCCAATGTTAAAGAATGATCATTCTTTGTCTACAGCCTCTTAATGTAAGTCTGGTAGCTCACTTCATTTGAATGTATAGAGGCCCAGTAAGCAACTAACAAAATATTTGAACATTTGTTAAAATACAACTGGTCTGTGCTGTCCACAAGCAGCAGAGTTCAAAGGTTCCCACTACAGACTACTTTTCTAGATGTTTAACTCCTTTCCCAGATGGCCCTGCATAAAGCCACATGGAGCATATGATGACTGTTTTAGCCAATTCAAAAGAAATTCTATTCCAAGAAGGAGCAACTATTTTAAGTAAAGGCATGTAATGTAAAGCCTTTGGCTGTTCTCCTTTTCATCAAGTAGTTGAACATGAGGAGAGCAGATCATTAGCCGACTTTTTCATTATGCATGGTCCTGAGTCAAGGGACTTTTCTTGACTACATGGAAGGAAGGGTGGAGGAAACTTACATTCATCAGAAGAGTGGCAATGGAATTAAGACGAAGTATAAGTGAATGTGTAAATTATATTTTCTATCGATTACATTGTCCTAATACTACAATATATCTATAGGTATATAAAATATAATCGTTATTCTATATTATAATAATATACAATAATTTAGAAATATCTGAAAATATAGAGCATACACCCATACAAAATAAGTTTTAGTCTATTTTTCTTCCACTTTTTATTGTAAAAGATGATCATCACAATAATGGAGGATTCAAAGTCCTAAAATGGACAATAAGAGATTTTTTTGCTGTAAGAAGAAATGCCAATTTATATGTCAACACATAACATTTTCCCGTTTTGATTTTGAATTTAAATTCAAATAAAAACATCTGGCAGCTTCTGCCAGTTGGAAAAACAATAGTTAAAGGAGAATGTGTTTGAATTAGTAATTTTGATATGTATTAAAATTCTTATAAATTAACATGTGTGATGGAGGTCTTCACACAAATATCTAAGTAAATATTTAATAGCATGTCCTATTTATTTCACTATGTTCTCAGACATGGAGATAGAAAAAGCTGTCTGTGAGAATCGACAGTGTTGAATTTTCCATTTGCCCCATATTTTTCCTGTCTAAAACCTTAATAGAAAGCCTAGAGTATAAGAAAGTCACTAATGCCATAAAGTCTTCTGTGAGGAAATAAGTGATAGGGTAAAAAATAAACTAACAATGGTTTAGAGATGTGGAAACTAGGTCACTTTTCAGGGAGATATTTAAATATTTTGAAACAGTCCACTTTGTTTGCAAAAGTTTATTATATATGTTTATATATGTATATATATATGTATATATATATATATATATGTAATTGACTTTATAGATGTGAGTGCCTGTATGTTACACTGGAATATAGAGAGGTCAGAGGACACATTGTCAGATGGTTTTCTTCTTCCACTATGTGAGATTGAAGGATGGAGCTCAGGTTGATAGGCTTGGTTGTAAACCTAGTGATCAAATTGATGCCTGAAAAGTTCATAGTTGTGCTAAATTCATTTTGTGTGTTTTATTTCAAGAAAATAGCAATTTGATATTAGAATCAGTGTTTATTAATATTTGAGATCATTGGATTTCAGTGTAAAGTCAATAATGCAGAAAGGCACAGAGCAAAAATAAAGACATGTATTAACCAGTTAAAATATAGATCTGGAATGTGAAGAGAGCCTGATGATTTGAAAGGTAAGATTTATCTTGAGTATGCACTGCTTGCTAAATCAGACATCAATAAACTTGGTTGTAAAGAGTCATCAGTGTTGAAAATACTGTGGATCACACTACCTCTGTCACAAGTGTTTATTTATTGGTTTATTTATCCTCATCATCACTTATAAAGATCATGGGTAATATATAGGCAAATGCATATGACTGTGTGCCAATAAAACTTTAGTTTTGAACACTGAAGTGAAAATTTCATACAATTTTTATTTTAGAAATCTACATATATTTTAAATGTTCCCCTACCCTTTAAAATGTAAAAGACATTCTTAGTTCCATACAAAAATCAAGTTAAAGGCTATATTTGGCTTACGTGTCTGCATTTTCTAATGTCTAAATTACACTCTCCAAGATTAAATGTGCACTTTGTGGGTTGGAATGACATAACAGGAAGAGAAACCACCAGAGAACCAGCAGGCGCATATACATTTTCTACTTCTCTTCATATTCTATTTCTGTACATTTTGTGATATAAATATGTTGTTAAAATATTAGCAGCCAATAAGTAAGTATATGAAATTACATGCCAACATATATTTTAACTGTTCGAGACCAAAAAAACCAACGTAGATACAAATTTTTGCTAGTACAGATTTTAACTTCCACATATACAGAAATTCTTGTTGGAACTAGATACGTACTTAAGAAGATACCAAGTTTTCTTGATAATTATAAATAACTTTCATTTTCTAAACCTATAAGAAAATTACGTATTATACATTACAGATCCCTGTCTTTAGTCATTTGATATTGAGTTGGTGTTTTTCCTCATTCTTCAATCCTAGGTATGCTTTTGTATGCCATTGACTCTTTTTGCCCAGCCCCTCCCTGTCTTTCTCCTCAAGGTTCTTCATTTCCCAGTGGAATGCAAGAAGGCACAAGCCTATCACAGGCACGCACTCAAGAAATTTTAGGAAAGCATATCTGCCTAGAAGGAGAGGTTCACATTGAAGAGGTACCAGTACTCCTTTTTACTTGACTCAATTCCTTACTCTAATACATCCTCAGACACTGAGGATATGGAAAACAGAGCCGAAGGTTTGAGAGGGGTGAATACCCTAATGAGAGTCAGACGTTCTCCAGAGAACCTATAAAATATGAATGACTGGAGTTGGAGTTCAGTTCCTAAGTATCTGGCCAGACAGCTCACAACCACCTGTATAACCAGCTTCAGGGTATCTGGGACTCCCTTCTGAGCACTATAGACTCACATACATTGGAGCAAACAAATATTCATACACACACAAACACACAATACACACAAACACACACACGAACACACATGAACACACACACGTGAGGAGGGAGAGAGAGAAGTAGGGGGAACAGGAGGGGAAGAGGGAGGGGGAGTGAGAAGGAGAAGGAGAAGGAGACAGAGAGAAAAATAGAGAGAGATTAAAACAAAAAACGCTAGCTGGGGGCTTTGGTACTCCATATTCAGTTCCTCAGAATTTCACCACTGATGTACCATTAAAGAGACACATTCTTTTTCACCATTTTGTTATTGTTGTTAATTACATCAGCAATATCAGGTTAATAAGTTCAATTTCACAGTGAAAAGTATAAGATACTAGCTGGTAAAGAATTGGTTCAGCAACATGAAGAGGAGTGCAGATATGCTAAACCTCTGAAAGGCCAGGTGAACATGGCCCTCTTCCTGTCTTCCTGTTACCTGAGGACAGAGCTGCACTTCCCAGAGCAAGCTGACTATCCATACTATCAAAACCGGGAACTCAAAGTTAAAGGAGAAACTCAATATACAAGCTAGGGAGCAATCAGAGCATATGTGATGTCACACACACACACACACACACACACACACACACACACACACACACACACACACACACAGACCTCCACTCAACACACAAGCACAAACATGCATATGCACACATCACATGTGCACAGACACTTACATAATTAAAATCAATGAATGAAACAATTAATGAATAAATTTAAACCTGACATTATTTCTCTTCCACAAATGAATTTTAACTATTCCTAAACATTTTTCTTTATTGTAAAAAATGACTCTTGTGATGATCTCTGATTTTACCCATCTTATTTCCCTGCAAATGTTTTTTTTTTTTTTTTATGTTCCAGGACATATAGCCTCTCCTGTAATTGAACCTTTTCAGCTTGTTTCTCCTTATTTCCCAACTGTGTCTACTTCATCAGCTAAAGGAGGGACTGCACATAGGGGTCTGCCCATCTACTTGGCACACACTGGCTATATGTGTTTCTGAAATTTAAAGCAGTATTAATTGTTGTTGAAACTGAAAAATCAGGTTAACTTGTAAAGTGAGAGCAAACTTAGCAAACCGTTTTATACTTCAGCACTCATCAAAGCAAAGATATTAGAATCACTATCCTTTGGTCTTGATCTTGATCAAAAGTTTTATTTCATGAAACCCACACCTTGATAGTGTTACAATAAGAATTTATTAAGTCAACGGGCCCAAAGACATTCCTTGTCATCCTATGACATGATTTTTACTGAACAATGGGTGACATGGGAAATATTTTCCCTTCTCTTGCTGTGAACTGACATAGTTTAACAAACTCACATAAAATATAATGAGCAAAGGTTACTTCTATTTTGGAAAGATAGAGAGAGAAAGAAAGAGGGAAGGAAGAGAGGAGATTGAAATCGGGGCTACAAGAGCCGACTACAGAGAAGGAGCCCACATTATTTTGCCAGAGCTCTGATTTAACCAACTCAGCCCAAAATAAGTATTCATTGCTTCTACTTAGACTTGTGAAGTTTGAGAGCAATGACTTGGTGATTCAGTTCACCTGCTGGGCTCATCTAGCCATTATGAGGTTGTTGGCAATGTCCTGCATTACACATGCATATGCTGAGCTGTTATTTATAGGCACAAGGAGAATAATCCTGAGGAGATGAGGCTCTGGGAGAAGCAACGGCATATAACAAATACAAAAATTAAAACACTCAGGAATAAGGTAAATAGAGAGAGTAAGAACTGGGAATGAGACAAATATTGGATTAAGACAAATAGTACTTCAGATTCCAACGTCAATTCTAGCAGCACTCAGAAAGGTTGGACTGTGTTGACAGTGGAAGATGAGAGTGGACAGTAAAGGCATGGAGAAATAGTCTAGGCTCGAATCCTATGTCACTGATGATTTTACATAGATTACTTAAATTATTTGACTGTAAATTTATGCACAGGGAGTTGGAGCCTGAACGATATTAAAGACTAGTGGATTAATGTAATTAATTGAATTTGACAGATGGTTGGTATATGTGATAGCAAATTGTGTTTCCAAGTAATTTTGTTACAGAATAATAAATTGCCAAAAACATCTCACCTCTTTAATATACTATATAACAATGAAAATATTTTTCTTACATTGTATCACTATTAAACATGCAAATTTGCCTTAATTCATTTTATTTTAAATATACTTTACTTCATTGAGTTGTAATACCACTAATATTATGTTCATTGGAGAAAACTTTTGAGTGTAAATATGAGAGAGGGAGACTTGCATGGCAGTAAGCACTGAGCTTAAAACTCAAACTGGTTTTAAATGCACACCACACTCATTTTCTCTGAGACTTCTTGGTCAACCTGTCAAGTGTCCACAACAGAGGTCTCTGGTTTTCTTACCAGCTTACTTATTTATTATTATTATTTTTTTTTGAGGGGGAAGGAGAACAAGGGTGGGGCTTGCAAGCTATTGACAGTTAAACAATAATGATGACAGAATATTCTTATCCTGAGAGTTAAGTTTGTTTGCAGGCCCCAAACAGTGTTTCGCACATAGAAAACCCTAAAAACTCCTGAAACATCTCCTCACTGATGCGAAATAGAAAATTTTCTAAGATGTATTTGAATTGCAAGGAAAGGATGTAGAATTATGAGCTCAATTTGGTTTGTTTGAGGAAGTTGTAAGCATAATACTCTAAAGTTCCAACTGAAAGGAATAAGGGACATCACACACACACACACACACACACACACACACACACACACAAACACACAAAACACGCACCCTACAGCCTAATGAATATAGCCACAGTTCAAAAGTCAGTTCTTTATTGTTCAAGTGCAGAGTTGTTGACAGTGTTTCAAAGAGAGTGCTTAAGAGACAGAGTTGAAGAAAATTTCAAATAAAAATTAGACTTTCATAACCCAAAGGACTAGAAAGATAGATCTATGCCTTTCTAAGAGTGTGTGTGTGTGTGTGTGTGTGTGTGTATGTGTGTGTGTGAGTGTGTGTATGTGTGTGTGTGAAAGCAGTCCTTCATGTAAGTATAGATTAGTGTTTCGTGGGATGTCATATAACAATAATTTCTTTAGAACATTACAAAACAAATGTATTTTATATGACACCTCTCATTAATTAAACTAGAGTCGATTGCAAATCACTCCTTGTTCTTTGTCTCTATCCTTTCTTTCTTCCCTGCCTCCCTTCCCTTCCCATTTCTTCTTATCTACCTTCTGTATTTGGATCAAATAGAGAACCCCATGCTGGGTGAGCAAGTTGCTCTACATCTGAGTCACGCCTCTCATCCAAGATTACCAAATTTTACTCATAATTCAGAATTGAGATAATATGTTTGTCAAGAGAGTTTGTATTAATAGTTGGTAGCTTTTATCATCAGGGTCCCCATTAATATCATTTTTTTCTCTTTCCAAGAACCCAAAGCTATTTATACTTTTGAATACACTGTGTTTTGATTCTAAATATTTGTAGGTTAGCATTTCAAGGTAGATTTACAATGGTTCCTGTTGCTCCTGGGAATGTTTATTCTCCAGTTAGGTATGCTGGGCTAGATCACTTGCCCCTTAGTGTCTACGACACGGAGTACATGTGAACACATAGTTGCTTTCTGCATTTGTTTCCAGGGTCATTTACTGTTCATAATCTCTCTGATGATATTATTATTATTTCTCAGATCTACAGCCCATATGGCTTTTGGTCAAGACTCCAAATTTCAGCATTATTCTAAAGCTCTACCTGTGGTCTCTAACTTGATTTATTTATCTTCATTTCATTGGGAACAAAGGTATTATTTTTAATATCAGATTCTTTCCAGAAATGCAAGCACGTATTATCTATTAATTAGCCAGTTGTTTTCCTTCAAAGAGACATGTATAATTACAGATAACTCCAAGTCACAAACCAGTCATTTTTGGTCTCCTTATTTCACTAAGTGACATCCCATTTTTCATAGAGCCAGGTTGAAATATTAGCATTTGCTTCATGGTTTCTTCACCCGAGGAAATAGAAAGATGTTCCTCGAGTTGTGTATTGTAAGTAGATGTAGAATGCTTTAATTCTTTATTTTTTAATCTTTATTAACTTGAGTATTTCTTACTTACATTTCGATTTTTATTCCCCTTCCCAGTTTCTGGGCCAACATCCCCTAACCCCTACCCCCCCCTTCTTATGGCTTCCCCTCCCCATCCTCCCCCATTACCACCTTCCCCCAACAATTTACGCCGTTCACTGGGGGTTCAGTCTTGCAGGACCAAGGGCTTCCCCTTCCACTGGTGATCTTACTAGGCTATTCATTGCTACCTATGAGGTTGGAGCCCAGGGTCAGTCCATGTATAGTCTTTGGGTAGTGGCTTAGTCCCTGAAAGCTCTGGTTAGTTGGCATTGTTGTTCATATGGCGTCTCGAGCCCCTTCAAGCTCTTCTAGTCCTTTCTCTGATTCCTTCAACGGGGGTCCCGTTCTCAGCTCAGTGGTTTGCTGCTGGCATTTGCCTATGTATTTGCTGTGTTCTGGCTGTGTCTCTCAGGAGAGATCTACATCCGGTTCTTGTCAGCCTGCACTTCTTTGCTTCATCCATCCTATCTAGTTAGGATGCTTTAATTCTATTCACTCTAGAATGTCTAAGCCTGCTATCCTGGCTTAGTTTCTATTTGGATTTCAGAGAGACCAGTGAAGTTATGTCCCTTCAAAGTTCTGTTTTTCAATATTAGCCAGAGCATCAAGCTAAATATTTCCAAAAATATTCAGTGAAAATGAAAATTATCATTTTCTGCCCGAAGTTCAAAGCCTAAGCAGTTTAACCTCTGTCTAAAAACCATGTACACAGACTGAAGGCTTCAACCAGCCCTCTGCATAGAACCTGAGACAACCCCTTGCCTCCAGCTTCCAATTTATTCTTTTTTTTTTCCATTCTAGGCCATTCCCTATCATTCATGCACCTCGATCTATCAAAAATTTCACGTGACTTGGAAGCCAAGTTAAATAGAATTTTTCAACAGAGCATGCTTTTATTCCCTCCTCATTTCGAAGATAAAGCATCTGAATAGCGATGTGCTTCCAGAGCAGAATGTAAGACTGTACATTGTAATAGTAAGGCTTTGGCAGAGGCTCTCAGGAGACTTCCATACCAGGTTCCAGTCAGCAAGCACTTCTTGGCATCAGCAATCGTGACTGGGTTTGGTGACTGCATCTGGGATGGGTCTCCAGGTGGGGCAGTCTCTGGGTGACCTTTCCTTCAGTCTCTGCTCCACTCTTTGTACCTGCATTTCCTCCCGTGAGTATTTTGTTCCCATTTCTATGAAGGATTGAAACATCCACATTTTAGTCTTCCTTATTCTTGAGCTTCATATGGTCTCAGTTGTTTGTTGGATATTCATAGAACGCCTGCAGCTAACCACCAGACTGAGCATGGGGACCACAACGGAGGAGAAAAGGACTGAAGGACCTGAAAGGGTTTGCAACCCCATAGGAAGAACAATATCAACCAATCAGAACCCCCAGAGCTCCCAGGGACTAAACCAACAACCAAACGGTACACATGGAGGAACGCATGACTCCAACCGCATATGTAGCAGATGGTATTATCGCCCATCAATAGGAGAAGTTCTTGGTCCTGTGAAGGCTCATTTCTCCAGTGTAGAGGAATGGCAGGGTGTTGAGGTGGGTGTAGGTGGATGGAAGTGGAAGCATCTTCATAGAAGCAAGGGGAGGGGGAATGGGAGAGGGGGGAAAGTGAATAACATTTGAAATGTAAATACATAGTTACTTGTCTCTTTAAACTATCCCTCTTACTAGACCGGTAGCTGCTTAAGACAGTTTATGATTTAGGATTGCTTGTGCTTCCTCTGTGACTAGATCAAAACTTTGAGGAACCCAGCACCATATAACGCATTTATGAATGCACCAAGTTCTTATTGCTGCAAGATATTTTTCTTTAGTAAACTGTTTTGTCGAAAGATGAAGTAATAGAGCAGAATCACATAACATGCTAACAAGCATAATACAAGCAAAGGAAATAGGATACAGAGTAGATATTTTCTAGCCCAGTTTCAAGAATTATGTTAAGATTTTGTTCCCTTGCAAGTGATGAAAATATAACAGCCTGGCAAGGTAGACAATGTCAGTTCAAACATTCCAAAAGTGGATACACCTCAGAGCCTTTATCAAATATTTAAACCCATCTGATTAACACTTCTATTCTGGAAAATGAAATTTGAACAGATATAAATCCAGTATTTTCATTTCCCTGGAAACCTCAATTGTAGAACTGCTGAAGAGTCACTAATTACCCAGGGACCAATTAGCCTGTTTGTGGATGATGTACACCCTGTGGCTTCCTCCTCTTTACTTCCCTCCTCATCTCTGCTTTTTTGACCATTTCACAGCTGTTATCCAGAAGAAAAAAATTAAAGAAGTGTGAAAAGGTTTTTTTGAAGAAAAAAGTGCAGAAGAGGAATTCAGACCCTGTTGTTAGGCAGTGAAGAGACAGTTGCTCTTATTAGTTGCCTGGATCTTTTGAGTCAAACTCGGGCACGTAAACCAAAAAGCCATTTTATTATTAAAAAGTTTCCAGGGATTGTTACATCTTGAAAGCCCCAATTTATTGACTACAGTGTTATAGCAGTAACATTTAAACCAATGTGGGAGGTTATTCATATTTTATTACTTTATAATATCCATATACACAACTGTCTAAGAGCATGTCAAATTTTGTAAGATTTCATGTGACCGTCTAACATCAACCTATAATATTCCCATAAAATTTACTCAATGACAACTCCACCGATGTGAGTCGTCTATTCATAGAGCAATGCCCAATGCAGTTTGGAAAAAAAAATCTTTCCTCAACCACTAACACATATTTTTCTATTTATGTACAGTAGGATGGGGCCCTAAAATCAATTTTCAGTATTGTTCATTGGGGAATTGATGCCTCATATTGAGTTTCTTGTTGGCAGAGGGGAATTTACCTGAACAAATTTTAAACCTTTATTTTTCTGGTTTTCATTCTGTGTCCTATGTCATTTTAGGCCAATTCCATGTTAGCAATCTCTCTGGAGTTTTTTGTTTTCCCTGCGGGTTACTGCTCAGGGTTTCATGAACATAATACAGAGATTTTCCTCTCAGCTGTCTTGCAACTGTACATTTATCTTCTAAGAATAAAATTCTACTCTTGACATATAATGATTTTCTTCTGTGCTTACCTGTAGACCATTAAGCCATGAGGTAAATGACATTCACACAGTTTCTAACTCCATTCTACTTAATGAAAACTTTTCCAATATACTTTCTTAATATTTTCTCTCCTATAGTATCTGGACATTGGTGCACAGACACAGAAAGGAAATCCTTGAATAAAATTGCAAGTGTTTTTAAATTCATTCTCTATGTTCATTCGTATCTCTAAATCACCCAAGGGGAGGAAACAAAATTTCAAATAAATTAGGACACAAGAAATTATTTTAAGCTGAGGATCACGGCATTTTGATAGTGTAATTGCAATTTCTTTTAAAGTCGTTTAAGAATTGACTAAAAATTGACCCAGTCTCCATGTATCCTATTCAGAACAGCATGAGTGCTATAGTATTATTGCTTATTGCCTTTGATCCTATAAAATGTATCAACCAACATTATTCTTTGAATGTTCACTTAGGCTAGAGCAGCAGTTCTCAACTTTCCTAATGCTTCTAACTTTTTATACAGTTCCTCATCTGTATTAAATACAGTTAACCTCCTTCATACAGTGACCCCAACCATAGGATAATTTTGCTGCTACTTCAATCTGTAATTTTGCTACTGTTATGAATTGTAATGTAATTGTCTGTTTTCCCTAATGCTACCGCAAAGGGGTTTTGACCCATATGCTGAGAACCACTCGTCTAGAGACTTTCCCACAATGTTTTAAGGCAGGTCAAGATTAAATGAGAGATGAATTCAATGGCAATCTTCCTATATGTACTGTATTTTATTCCTAACTCTATAGACTTCCATTTAATATATGAATCACTTTACTAGAGATATGAGCAAACAATGATTCCTTATATTGTTATGGTGAAGTATTCTGATTTGTTATGTTATCTCTAAGCTAACAGTCACTCTGTATGGAATATGATGTGATTATCACTCCTTTGTTTGGTTGATTGATTGATTGAAAAATAGATATGAATCAGGTACCTTGACTCATCATAATACTTTAGTGCTCAGTTTTCTTCTTGATTCTTACAAGTTGCAATAAGTTATTCTGCCTCTTACAAATACATAATTCAAATAAACCATTGATTATTTGCATAAGGTTTAGAGTTAATATATTAATTTTCTAAGTACTATCCTGGTAGAAGGTGCTGGCTGGAAGACACTAAGAACTTTACTCATTTATCTTCTACCATATTAATTTTTAAATTTATTACAATTTAAAATTATTAATTTAAAATTATTACAATTTAAATTTATTAATATACATTAATGAATATTTTCAGATATTTGGAGGACATAATATATTAACTAGGCATATTATTCATTTATATGAGATTATTATTGAATGGTTACAAGTTCAAAAGAAAAGAGTACACATGCATGCGTAGTTTTTAAAAAACTGGGGAAATAAAAAGTGTCTTTTATATATTACAGTTCTAAGATTTACAGAAGGCAACATCAGCATCAGAAAAAGGAATCATGTCTGGTGTTACAGAAAATCAAATTTAAAACAAATGGCTTTGTTTATTAGACTTAATAATAAGCTCAGTATTAAATGAAAATGCATTTTTCAGAATAAGATTTCCCAGCATGCTGCAAGTGGCATAATGATTATTGATAGCGAAGATAAAGTTCAAAACAGCAAAAAGTTGAAACACTGCAGAAATACCAAAAATGGTGGAGAGGAAGTGGAAAATTACGTGAAATGTTAGGGATGTTTCATTCCAGTACCTTGGCCTCATTATATTATCAGCTAAATATAAAATACATAGAGCAGATAAATGTCTCATTAAGTCTTTCACAGTCTTTCTGAGAACTTGGTAGTTGTCTTGAATATGAAAAATAGAGAATTACAGACCAAAAAGAATATTTCAAAAATTTTTTATTAAATCATTATGGAAAAGCACTAGGTAGTAAAAATCATTTCATCATTTTCCATAATTAAGAAGTCTGCCCTACAGCAAGTTTTAAAGGTAAAATATATATGGTATATTAGGTATGGGCACTTTGTAAGCATCCCAACATACTTTATATGAGAAGTCCCATCCTTATTTTTATAAAACTCTTCTTTTCAGATAATGATTTCTGAGTTAATCAGAAACAGACTATAACAGTCATATAATCCTATTTAATTTGATGTTTATTTTTCCCTTACAATGGCACATCAATACACAGAAATTGGGTATATTTTGTGATTTCTATTTCTCCAGAAGATCTGTGAGAATGCGACACGAGATGATCATAGATAAGAAAATAATTAAGAATTTTTTTCAATAACCAACGACTATTATTGTGATTATTGTATCTGGTTAACATATCAGGCTCTTTCTCTAGCAAAACTGGAAGAAATTACCAACAGATAAATCATGGCTATGTTTCTTATCCTGTCCACCAGCTGATTGCATCTACATATACCTAAATGTGACAAGGGAAACAGAAGAGTACCACTTTTCTCTTGAGAATGTAGCCAGGCTGAAAACGCCTATGTAGAAGACAAGTCACAGAGCACAGAAACCATCATCAAGGACGCTTGTTAACAATATAGACATGAATGGGAAAGAGATAGGGAGGTGTCAGAGGTTCAGTGCTCACAATACCTGAAGCACAAACACCAGGCTTCCCTTTCAGAAGCAAGTGAGCTCAGATTGACAGAGGGATGGTGATCCCTTCTGTAGGAGCTGATGAAGCTTAGTTTGCAAGTAAAAGCAGATGGAGTAGCAGGCAGATAACAGTCAAATCTTTGGAAGGTGGGTAAGCCTTAAATTATAAATGGCTTAAATTATGAATGGTTCATGATTGACTGGCCACAAGCAACTTATTAAAAATGTACATAGGGTGGGTAGAGGTGGGAGCTGGATTAGACAGTGCAGCTGATCATAACGTGTCACACTAAATGGGAACGAGGTGTTGGGAGACCTCACAGTGCAGGAAACAGAAGGTAGCAAATGCCTAGGGTTCAAGAGGTGATACAAGTGTGCTAGGAACTTGGTGTGTTATAGTCAAACAGTGGCCCATCCTAGGACTAGGCTTCGGTTCCATATATAACTAGGAATATTTAAGAGGGGGAGTGTAAAGACATTAAACAAACACCCAGCTGAGGCCTTGCAATAGAGTAGACATAAATGTCATTAAGATGATATCCCAATGTTCGTCTGTGACATTCCAATCCAGAATGACCTGTCACAGGCATGGCCAAGGGAAGTCTACAAGCTAGTTTATCTCTGAGTCTAGAATAGCTGTGAAACCTTGTTCCCTAATACACAGACACCAACTGTGAAATCTGGCTCTGAATACAATACACACTGAAAAGGAACTCTAGAACCTTTTCCTTTTGTAATATAAACTGACAGGAGCCGTTTACCTTTTTATTTGTTTGTTTTGTTTTGTTTTGCTGCCCATTTCTTATTTTTAAACTGACGTCCACGTGTGTATTTTTGAAATTCAGATAGAAGAGAAAAAGGTTATAAGAACAGCTTGAATGATTGTGAATCATAAAATGCTGATTCTGAAATTACTGAGAAGTCATTATTCTAAGCCCCCATTTTGTCTTCATAGGAGAACATGTACAACCCAAGCCTTGCAGCTGAATTAATCAAGAAATAGCTCATTATTTAACACCTAGCAGACTAGAAATCAGGAATCTTGATTCCTCAGAGGAGTGAAGAGATTCAAAATTACAACTTCACCAATCACCATGCTCCACTGAGGAAAAGGGTATTTACTTTCTCACTCTGAAGAAAAAAAATCTAAGAATTTAATAAATTGTTATCCTAAGAAAAATAATGTTTTTAAAAGCAGGAAAAATTAATTTGGTTTTAAGTTGGATCCCCTTTATGACTTCTAATCATTTACTACCAATTATAAACTAAAGGAAAATTTGGGTTTTACTTTAATTTTTAAATTTCAAACTACTTTGAATTTCAAGGCTTATCATTTAATTCATATGCTGGCATATACTTTATGACTTCATATTAAAATATAGTTTGAATGTCTGGTACATATTGCAAAATCTAATTTAGTTTACCTATTCCTCTCATTTCCTTCAATGCTGGCAAAGCATGCCTTTGCAATTAATCTCAATCTGATTACTATCAAGAAACAGAGAGGTTAAGTGAATGGCACCAGGTCACACAGCAAGCCAGCAGCAATTCTGTAAATGTCTTATTTAAATATAAAAACATTGAGGTGATAGAATAATAATTTAGGGGCATCAATAGTGGTAACACTTGTCATATTAAGATAAGAATGATGTATTTGAAATCTCATTAGACAATTCCTCATGACAAGAATTTGAGTAGAGTAGGTCTTTTACTAACTTCAATTTTGCATATTTTTAGCCTTACATATGAAAAACTATGAATTAAATTTAATTGAAAAAAATACATTGCATGTTCAACACTTGTCTATTTTGAGTATACATGATACAGTAATCATTGGATAAAATAAATGCAATTGTTTTCCTTTCCAATTTTTGTAAATTAATTTTAGAATATCATTAATATTAAAGTAACATTATTTAGATAGTATAATACATAAATGAACAATATTATAATTTTTATTTGAGTTATAAAACAGGAGATATGGTAAATATAAATATGTATATATGCTTGATTATAAAACCCAAATGGCATATGGGTAAAAGCATATTTAATTTTAAAATAACGTAGAATTTATGTTTTCTTGTAAGAGTTGAAAGCATTAGAGTTCAAAAATGCGGATTTATAGGACATATTTCGTTGAAGATAAATGAGTTACCAGGCAAAACAGTAGAATGATTGTGTAAGTCATACTATAAGAAACATTTCTTACAAATATTGTAAGGATCATTTCTGACAGATCTTTTTAAACAAATCCTATCATAATATTTATTTTATTATAAACATTTAAGTACTTTTTCATTTTTAAGTATACCAACATAATATAAAGTGTTTTTTCAAAAGAGCCAGAGAAAGAAGGAAGAATATTATTTTACAAACTTACCTGAAAGTCTTATATGTATTTATATGTATGTGTGAGCCCAAGCACATACAAGGTTGATACAATAGTGAAGTAGTGACAATTTTATCTTGAGGGTAAAAAGTGCTGTTTAATTGGAAGTAAGGCCTGCTCTATGAGGATTCGTGCCTGATCCTATAAACCTGTTAACTAGTCATGGCTGGAGAGGTCACAAACCCGAGATGAGAAGCAATTACTGACATTTCCCTAAGCCAATATACTTTCTAACTATATTTTAAATGCTTATCCTTATGTCCACAGATTAGTGTAGTTCTCATGCCCTTTTCAAAGAGGCTTCTTCTGGCAACAGATAGAGACCGCTTCAGAGATCCACAATGGACTGAAATGCAGATGACTTTGAGGGGCCTGACCCCAGCTGATACATCTGCAATATAATCCCTACATCTAAGGCTGAGGAAAAGGTTGTAGAAATACTGCCAGAAGTGCAAGATTCCTTTTACAAAATAACTCTACCTACCCATAAGAGGGAAAAGCACCCATGAAATCTCAACAGTGTGTGGCTGCCTGAAGATGAGCTTAACAATGACACCAGTCTACGTGCTATAAAGGACAAAGTTGATTCCACATAGCACCATCCCAGCTAAAGAGCTACAAGTGGTCAAAGACTGGGGACGGACGCAGGGAGAAATAGTTTCCTCCAAGGTGAGTTCCCACACAAGATGTCTTCCTGAACACATGTACCATAAGCAACTCTAAGTGGACCCAGTAAGTTATATATATAGATATAGATATGCATAAAGATATGTATGTATACATGTATATAAATGTAATAATAATAATAACCATAAAAATGTGTTTTCTGTTTTTGTGAGTAATCAAAAGGTAAGATGCCATCCATAATTAATATCAATTTATAGACATCCCTTGGTGGGAATTTAAAGTGTAATACATTCGTTAGCTACATATGATATTTATTTGAAAGAAAAATATCTCACAAAATTGTAAAGTTAAAATATCAATACCAAACTAAAACCGAAATCCTTTCTTAATGATTTACCACAATGCAGTTACTTGTATGGATGGATCAGTGAATATGTGCTTCTGTATGTTGCCCTGAGTGTTAACTGCCTTAATGTTCATTCCATTTGGTCTTGGTGGTGACAACTATGATCTTCATTGGACATCTTCATGACACATGTAAGTTATTCCTTGGAGTCCTAAAGAAATGTTCATGAATCAATGAGCTTTGTGACGATGTGTTTTCGGAATTTTATTTGTGTGACTAAGGCAGAGTCATTGCCCATAACTCATAAGTGCTGAAGCATCCAGGCACCCCTTTAGATCGTGAGTCTACTTAAGTTTCTACTAACTTCCTTCATCCTCTTTCATTCTTTTTCCATCTTCACTAAGTAGATATGCCATCAACTCTGCCCAACAATGTTTTAACCTTCTGCAGGGTAAATGTCACTCATTTCCAAATAGTAACTGTTCTATTTATTCAGGAGGCCACATTGGTAAACCTCATGGCTATTGTACCTTGGTTGTGAGAAAATGATTATAAGATAAGGTTTAGAGAGGGGTCGGAGTGCCATTGGCCTTGAATACTGGCCCTACTGTCATTAAGGCAGTAACTTCTTCATGGGTATGATCTAGTCCCTCTCATTGAAGTATTTTTTAAGGATTTATGAGTTTAATTTTTAACACCTGAGTGTTTCTGTATGATTTTATGTGTACTGTGTGTGTGCAAGAGTCTGCAGAGGCCAGAAAGGGGCTTCAGATCCTCCCTGGAGCTGGAGTAACAGACGATTGTGAGACACATGTGGTTCCTCTGATCTTCTGAAAGAATAAGTATCTGGAACTGCCAAGCCACCTAATCAGCTTTGCCTCAATTAACTTTTATTGCTATTTAAGTATTCTTCTTAATTGTTACAAAAGATGAGCCTTGTCTCTATTCTCAGGGCTGTCTGAGATTCTTCTGTGGTAGAAAAACTGCAGAAAAGGCCCCATTATGTGTGTTTGTATGTTTTCAAATGGTTATCAAGAGTCAAAATCCTGGGAAGACTGTTCAATGTAGCCTTCCTCATATACACAGTATTTATGTCTTCTAACTCTGTCTTCTCAATTGATAACAAAGGTTGATTGAAATGGCCTGAAGAAAAGACTGTGAAGGATGTTGCCAATCAGTAAGTGTTTGCTTAGCGCAGAGCCAATGAAAGAGAACTAATTTCCCACATGCACAGATTATTCGTTGCTATAGCCACACGGTACTCAGAAATATCATTGAACAGACTTGCATTTACCCCCAAATCAGTGTCTGCCATACAGCTAAGTACAGTCCTTACCTCTTCTTACATCCCCAACTTTGAGAGCTTTGATGAAACACACCATAACCTACTTTTCTGCTTAGCAAGTCCCATTACCATGTGAATAGATTAGAGCAATATGGTGAGACATTGAACTACTCTTGTGGGAAAATGGGAACAGAATCCTGGATTACATTCCATGAGTATATAAACCATAACTGGGTCAGCACCGGGGCCGGGAATGTGATGAAATCACCAGCAACTCACATATTATTTTATAACCCTGCTCCACTTAGTCTTCTTCCCACGTATAACTCACGTGTTTCGGGGAACCATTTAAGATCACTTCAGAACCAAGTAGAACATAAACATGAACCTCCTTTCTTGTTCCTCTGATCTCTTGACACGTTGTGATCTTTTGGAGCTGACATATACAACAGCATATGTCTTGTTATGAAAAGATCATAGTGAAAAACAAAATCCTCCTCCACAGAGTTCTCTACAAAGAACACAGGGCTCACCTTGCCACCTGGATGCACTCTATCTTGGACTCACTTTGTCCCCTGAATGAACTTTGCCTTCTTGATATGCTTTTCTTCCCAAGGATGCAATAATGTTTTTCTAAGAAGGCATATATACATCCATGGCCGATGATTATACAAAAGATATCTAAAGTCATTAATGCCATAAGATACAGATGAAAATCCATAGGAGACATCACCTTACCTCTGCCCACGCTGAACTGATAAAGATTTGAAGGTATGACTCAATGAAAGACGTTCAACTTCATTCCATAAAAAGCAAATAACTAAAGGAAGAAAAAGACAAATATTGGTGAGAATGTGAAAAAACTAAAACACTGAATACAGCTGATAGACATGCAGAAGGCCATGGGCATTACCAAGACCAAGAGAAATGTTTATTAAATAATTAACAAGGAACCTAACTTTTCAATGATCTCACAATCCCATCTTGATCACTTACTTGAAAGTGAAATCTGTACGTTGACTGTTCTATCATAGAACTATTCACAATAAGAAGGAAAAATAACATGAACGCCAATATTCAGACTAATATGTAAGGAAAATTTCAATATATAATGAAGTAATAACCAATTCTAGAAAAAATGCTATCCTATTTGTATGTGTCAACATGTATAAATACAGACTTTGTGTTGATACATATATCATTCACAGAAATATTGGCAAAGACAGTCAACCATGTAGATCCCTGAGAAAGTCAAGTTCTTAGAAGAATGGTGGGCTCCAGCAGTCAGGTGCTTGTAAATAATTGACTGCTGCTGATTTTATGAATAAAGTTTCAGATTTGCAGGCTTTGTGAGTCTTTTTTAGTGGATATTTTATTTATTTACATTTCAAATGTTATCCCCTTTCCAGGTTTCCCCTCCACAAACTCCTCCTATCCAATAACCCTCCCCCAACCCACCCACCAACTCCCACCTCGCTGCCCTAGCATTCCCCTACACTGCGGCATCAAGCCTTCACAGGACCAAGGGCCTCTCTTCCCATCGGTGCCGGATATACATGTACTATATAACATAGTCTATACTTAAGAATTCTGTATTATAAACTAAAAATCTCATAAGATCTCAAAGAGAAAACAGAAAGTATCAGTTACTTCTTTCTGATGAAATGGAGAGGGGTTATGACTTTATTCAAAGGACTCAGCGAAATCCTGAGATTCATTCTCCAAAATGCCCAACGCAGTCTCACAATCACGTGAAGATGATTGAATCAGAAAATCATCTGTCCCAATTAGCACTTTAGATCTTCTAAGTCTTCCCATATGCTTCTTCTCCAGCTCTTTCTTGTGGGCTTTCTCTCCATAGTCGTAACTCTGCGTTGAGCCTGTATTCTCTCCAGTGGTAAGGGCACTCAGTCTCAAGGTGTTGTGACTTTTCATTTTCCTCAATGACACACATCTGGTTGGAGAAGCAAATGTAAGCCTCTGCAGCGAGACTTTTGTAGATTCTGCAGGATTAACTAGGAATTAACCAAGTCATTATCCAAGCACTTTTACTCTAAATCATGATTTCTACAATTTAGTTTAATATCTCCAGATTAGAATGAATTGGAAGAAAAGTTGGCATGAGGGAGGTGAGAGTGGATCGCTTGTTTGCAAGAATCAAAAAATTTGCTATTCTTGTCTTTTTTTTTTTGTTTTTTTTTTTTGTTTTTTTTTTTTTTTTTTTGGAGCTGGGGACCGAACCCAGGGCCTTGTGCTTGCTAGGCAAGTGCTCTACCACTGAGCTAAATCCCCAACCCCGCTTATTCTTGTCTTAATGGAACTATTTTAAATTCAACTTTATTTAACCAGTCTTGAAATACTACCTAACACTCCAGTCAACTGAGAAGGTGTGGTTACCTCCCTCCATCTCATTCTCTCTTCTTCCCTTTGCACCTCTCGAAGTTATAGTTTGAGGTTTTTCTCATTGTGCACACCAGCTACTTACTACTGTTATTACATTTTCTTGGCAAAGTTCCTCTGCTCTTTAGAGTGAATGACCAATAGTAAAAAGTAGCTGAGTGTCTAATCATAGGGAAAAGAGACACATTGCTTATTCAGGAACAAAGATATAAACCATAGAACATCAAGATCATAGTGTATCAAAATCAATAGAACATGAAAGTTACATTATTCCTTAAGTGTTTGAAAGGAAATTTTTGTTTTGTTTTTGTTTTTCATTTTATATTTTTTAAATCTGGGACTCGAAGCCCAGTGAAGATGTCTTTTTAAAAAGATAAATTTAAATAAGTGAAATCTGAAAGACTCCATTAGAAACATATCGACACTATAAGGACCATTAAAGTGAGATTTATACAAAGAGATGAACTTCTATACTTGGAAATTATTAAAATGAAGACACGTATAAAAGACTTTAAGTGCTATTGTTCATTATAAAGGTAACTGATTTGATTAAAAAAAAACAATCAGTGTTATACCATCCAGGAAAGTATAATGAATGACAAATGTAACATAAAACATGATTGAAAAATATGGTAAGTGTGCTAAGCATAGGCAGGCTCCTGAAGTCAGCACACTCCAAGGGAAGGCGTAATTAGTGAAAGGTGATCATAAAAAAAACCAGGACCAGGAATCACTTCCTGCACAAAGGTTAGCTAATCAAGATCTCAGCATTCTGTACCACTCTAATTTCTATCTATAGATTATTTGTCCATCCTTTGCATATGTGTGTTTTACTTTCCTTTTCTTCATTTTAATGCCCTTTGAAAGTCTGAGTGCACACACTTTGCATTCACAAGTCCTCACATTCAGCTTCAGGCACCAGAGGAAGCAAACAAATAACACAAGGTAAAAAACTTCAAGTATTTACTTAAAAGATATTCTTAGCTCGACAAGACAACAAAGTGGGCAAGGACCAGATCAAACCAACAGTGCATAAATTACCAGCTTCTGTTATAAATCATAAGATAATTAAGAAAAATATTTCTTTAAGAATGGAATAATAGAGAAATGCAAAAATATTCAATGCAGATAAGGAAAAAGCAAATTAAAAACTAAGTGGTAGAATAAATTTAAACTAACAGGCATAGTTCTATCTCAAAATAGTAAGAATTACATTAAATATTAAAGAGTAACAAACACTCCACCTGAAGAATAGGAAAAGCATGGATTAAGAACACCAAAATTGAGTGGATAATTGTTCAGTTTCCATGTGTACGTGGTCTTCCTGTTGTTTTTGTTGTTACTGAAGACTAACTTAGTCAGCAGTGATTAGACAGGATGCATGGGATTACTTCAAACTTCTTGTATTGGTTGAGACTTCTTTTGTGTCTGACTATAAGGTCAATTTCGGAGAAGGTCCTATGAGGTGCTGAGAAGAAGATATATTCCTTTGTTTTAGGGTGAAATGTTCGGTAGATATCTGTTTAGTACATTTGGTTCATAACTTCTGTTAGTTTCCCTGTGTCTCTGTTTAGTTGCTGTTTCCAAGATCTGTCCATGGGTGAGAGTGGAGTGTTAAAGTCTCCCACTACTATTGTGTCAGGTTCGATGTGTGCTTTGAGTTTCAATAATGTGGCTTTTAGGGTTGGGGATTTAGCTCAGCCAAGGAGCGCTTGCCTAACAAGCGCAAGGCCCTGGGTTTGGTCTCCAGCTCCGGAAAAAAAAAAGAGAAGAAAAAAAAAGTAATGTGGCTTTTACAGATGTGAGTACCCTTGCACATGGGGACATAGATGTTCAGAATTAAGGTTTCCTCTTGGTGGATTTTTCCTTTGATGAATATGTAGTGTCCTTCCCCATCTTTTTTCATAACTTTTGATTTCATTGGAAACTAGAATGGCTATTCCAGCTTGTTTCTTGGGACCATTTGTCTGGAAATTTTTTCCAACATTTTACTTTGAGGTAATGTCTTTGTCACTGGGGGTGTGTTTTCTGTATGCAGCAAAATGCTGGGTCCTCTTTATGTATCCATTCTGTCTGTTACTGGGGAATTGAGTCCATTGATGTTCAGAGATTATAAGGACCAATGATTGTTGCTTCCTGCTATTTTTGTTGTTAGAGATGGAATTATGCTTGTGCAGTTCTCTTCTTTTGAATTTGTTGTGAGATTAGTTTCTTGTTTTTCTTGGGTGTAGTTCTCCCTGTGTTGGAATTTTCCTTCTATTATCCTCTATAGGGCTGGATTGGTTGAAAGATATTGTTTAAATTTGGTTTTGTAATGGAATATCTTGGTTTCTCCCTCTATGGTAATTGAGAGTTTGGATGTATATAGTAGCCTAGGCTGGCAATTTTGTTCT
This sequence comes from Rattus rattus, assembly GCF_011064425.1. NCBI lineage: Eukaryota > Metazoa > Chordata > Mammalia > Rodentia > Muridae > Rattus > Rattus rattus. Next base: position 70,795,028 of record NC_046159.1, read on the forward strand.
CTTAGGGTCTGTATGACATTTGCCCAAGCAATGTCTCTGGTGAGAAGTCTGCTGTAGTTTGGATAGGTCTCCCTTTATATATTACTTGACCTTTTTCCCTTACTGCTTTCAATATTATTTCTTTGTTCTGTTCATTTTGTGTTTCAGTTATTATATGCTGGGAGGAATTTCTTTTCTGGTCCCATCGGTTTGGTGTTCTGTAGGCTTCTTGTATGTTTGTGGGCAGCTTGTTCTTTATGTTAGGGAAGTTTTCTTCTATAATTTTGTTGTAGATGTTAGCTAGTCCTTTGAGATGGGAATCTTCACTCTCTTCTATACCTATAATTCTTAGGTTCAGTATTTTCATCGTGTCCTAGAGATCTTGGATGTTTTGAGATAAAAGCTTTTTGCTTTTTGTATTTTCTTTGACTATTGTGTCGATGTCTTCTATGGCATTTTCTATGACAGATTCTCTCTTCTATCTCTTGTATTCTGATGGTGATGCTTGCATTTGTGACTCCTGATCTTTCCTACGGTTTCCATTTCTAGGGCTGTCTCCCTTTGTGTTTTCTTTAATGTTTTTATTTTCAGTTTTAGATCCTGGATGTTCAATTTCTTCACCTGTTTGTGTTTTTTGGTATTTCTTTAAGAGATTGATTTGTTTCCTCTTTAAGGCTGTCAACTTATTTACCTATGTTCTACTGTATATGGAGAAAGAGAAACTCTCTTTCATTACTGGTAGGATTTCAAGCCAGTACAACCATCTGGAAATCAGTCTGACAGTTCCTCAGAAAATTGGAAATAGTACTACCTGAAGTCCCAGCTATTCTACTCCTGTGCATATATCCAAAAGATGCTCCAACATATACCAAGGACACATGTTCCACTATGTTTGTAGCAGCCTTATTTATAATAGCCAGGAGCTGGAAAGAACCAAGATGCCCTTGAACAGAGGAATGGATACAGCAAATGTGGTACATTTACACTGTGATGTACCACTCAGTTATTCAAGACAGTGACTTGATGAAATTCTCAGGCAAATGGAACTTGAAATAGAACTTGAAAATATCATCCTAAGTGAGGTAAGGCAGTCACAAAAGAAAACATATGGTATATACTCACTGATAAGTGGATATTAGCAAAAAAAATTGCTTGGAATACCCACAATACAATTCACAGACCTTATAAAACCCAAGAAGAAAGAAGATCACACCAGGGTGTAGATGCTACAGTCCTATTCAGAAGAGGGAAGAAAATAATCTCTGGGAAGTTGAGGGAGAGAGATCTGGGAGAATGAGAAGAGAGGGAGGGAAAAGGGGTGCCAGTTTACATATAGAAAGAGAAGAGGGAGAAGTTCAGAGGATCAGAAATTTGAAAGTAAGTGTGTAACAGTGGGGAAGGGGAACTGGGTGTAGCCACTAGAAAATCCCAGATGCCAGGGGCCCACAGTTTCTCAGGACCCAACAGTTATGACATTAGCTGATATACCCAACCAAGGGGAGATAGAATCTGTAGAGACCATATGCAGTGGATAGGCATGGCTCCCACTTGAGGAATGGGACCACCCAGCTGCCTCAAAAATAGTAATCCAGAATTCCTCCTGTCAAAAGGAAATGCAGGGACAAAGAGTGGAGCAGAAACCGAAGGAAAGGCCATCCAGAGACTGCCCCACTTAGAAATCCATCCCATCTGCAGACATCGAACCCAGACACAATTGTTGATGCCGAGAAGTGCTATTGACAGTAATCAGGTATAGAGTCCCCTGGGAGGCTTTGCCGGATTCCAGCCAATACAGATGCAGATGTACACAGTCAAACATCAGACTGAGTTCAGGACCCCAGTGGAGAAGTTAGGGCAAGGACCGTAGGAGCTGAAGGGGCTTGCAACCCCATAGGAAGAACAATATCAACTGTCCAAATTCCCCAAAGCTCCCAGGGACTAAACTACCAACCAAAGAGTTCCTTGGGGATGTGTGGGGGGAACCCATGGCTCTAGCTGGATGTGTAGCAGAGAATTGCCTTATCTGGCATCACTGGGAGGGAAGCCACTTGATGTTATAGAGGCTTGATGACCCAGGTTAGGGGAATGCTAGGCAGCTGAGGCAGGGGTGGGTACTTGGGTGGGTGGGGAGCACCCTCATAGAGTCATGGGAAGGGAAAGGGATAGAGGACTTGTGGAGGGGAAGGGAAATAACATTTGAAAAGTAAGTAAATAAAACCACCAATAAAAATGAAAAAACAAACAAAAAAATACCAAAATTCCCTTATATGCTATCTATAAATAGAACACTAAAAAAGTTCACAATCTCATGCGATCCATAAGAAGCAGGAGTGATTAACAGATTATTAATTGTGTAGATTAATAACAGACAAGTCAACTTCACAGCAAAAGAGTTACCCAATGGTTAGCAAAAAATCACATTGTCATAAAGTGAGCAATTTGCAAAGAAGACACAGAGATGTGAAGCACAGGAAGTCAAAGAGATAGAACTGAAAAGACACGGTAAAAAATGACACTTTTTACTAAATACTTCAATACTTCTCTTTCATTAATCAATTATACAAGTTGACAGAAAATCAGTTAGGAAATAGAAGACCTCGAAAATTATATCAAACACTTTAAATCTAATTGACATTTAAGAAAACACTTCACTGGACAACAAAATGATAAACTGATACACATATGGTCAATTGATTTCAACAAAGCTGTAAAGTCAGTTTAAAAAAAGAAAGATGGTCTTTTCAATAAATGGTCTTGAAACAGTTGGGTATTCATATGCAAAACAGAGGATGATAGAGAAGAAATCTGGCTTAAACTATAGAACATATGTTATCAAAATAGATAAGAAAGTTACTGGCGAAATTTACTAAATTGCTGTTCATCTAGTAAAGTCCATAGGTAGGGGAGACTGATAGCTAAATAGATAGGAAGAAATAAGCCTCTCTAACTGAATTTAATCTGGGGAGCCAAATTCTTGGAGTAAATACACTCATATATGACATTGCACAAAACGCACATGCAACACACACACACACACACACACACACACACACACACACACACACAAACTTAATTAATTAATTAGGGAAGACTAAAAGATCCAGGTGAAAATCTTATATACATTGCATTGTGCCTGGGCTCAGCAGGCTCAGCCTCTGTACAAAAGAGGAATGTTTGTTCCCCCAAACCTAAAATTATGGTTAGTTCTGAAACACCTTGTGGGTACAGGGAATTAAATCCTGCTGCACTACAAGAGCTGTAAGTGCTCTTAACTATTGGATGAGCTTTACAGCCTCGCATCATGGATTTTGGTAAATGTTTTGTTGTGGTAAATGTACCCATTCCTTCACTCTCAGAATCTGCTGTCATGTTCTAACACCAGCAATACAGAGCTGTAACAGACTCTGGACAGATCAAAAGTCCATAAAAAGTCAAAGATGAGAGGAAGAAAGGAAAAGGAAAGGAAGAGAAACAAAAATAGATACAGAGAACACACACACAGAGAGAGAGAGAGAGACAGAGAGAGAGAGAGAGAGAGAGAGAGAGAGAGGGAGAGAGACAGAGAGAGATTATAAATGGGTCTTGGTAAGAAGTTAGATATATCTGTATTTAGAAAATACTATATAGTGACACATAATCTCAGGAAAAGGCATAAAATTCACTGGTCATTAGAAAAGTGATAAATATGTCCCAGTGAATCTTAATACCTATTACATTTGTTAAAAGAAAATGTCTGATAGCACCAAACAGTAGAACTGTTTGGTAGAACAGTAGAACCAGACCTCCCATATACTTTCAAAGGGAAATGAAAGGGCACATTCACTGTGCTTTTTGCAGGTTCTAATTTCTTTGAACATTCAGTTTGCATAGAAATCTTAGTCCTTATTATTTAAAAACAAATGCTACATACTTATTTATTTTCACATAAATATACATCTGTGAATAGTAATAGTCTCTGTATCACTTCAAACTGCTGCAACCCCAACTATTTAAGTTACTGAATGAACAAACTATTTGAAAGTCTTGTAACAGTATATTTCAATACTACTAAAAATAACAGGGAGATTGTTTTTAATGCAATGAAATGGGTAAATTTCAAATGGACAATGTTAAGTAAAACAACTCAGATTCACAGTCTGCAAGCTCATTATGTTCCTGCGGTACTTAATCTTTTAATCAATCATCAAATAGATACTCCTGTAGGTGTATCCGTGAACTAGGTTCTTAAAATTTTAACTGAGAAAACTACAGACATTGGAAAAAATAGTAGGACTTTCATTTGTTTATAATAATTGTAGTTATGGTAGAAATCTCTACAAAAATAGTTAACTATTCTTTACACCAAAAATAAGAATAAAAGTACAATAAAGTTTGATGTTTCTCTAACTATAGACAACTTAATTTAAAACAACAACAACAAAAGAATGGAGTTATTTTTCTATTGCTGTGAGAAAATATCATGATCAACTCAAGTAAAACAGTTTATTCTGGCTTGTTGTTCCAGAGGGAGGCATGGTAACCAATATCAGGGATGGTGGGAGAGAGGGGACAGGAAGTTGAGAGGTCACAGCTTCAGCCAAAATCACAAAGCAGAGAATCAGACCTGGAAGTTGTTAGAGCCATTTCATTTCAAAGTCCATCCCCAGCGATGTAATTGCTCCAGCAAGGTAATCAATCCCCTACCCTCACCGCCAGTCCAGTGCTGCCAGTCAGGGACTTATTCAAACCAATACAAAAATTAAATTTTAAAAGGAATGAAAGTAGATATAAATTCATGAAAATGTATCCTTTACAAACAGAAAAGAAAATAAAATATACTAAAGATGTTAGATCCTAACATGTGTGTCTTCCTGATACACTAGTCAAAATGAGCTGTATCTATATGTATTGTATAAAAAAAATGACAAACTACAATGAAATCAGTTTTAAAAGTTGACTTTTCATGAAACCAAGCCATACTATAAATAACATTTGATAATGACAGTATTGGTACAGGGAGAAGTAGGTAGAATAAGGAGTTCAAAAAAGGAATAACTAGATATCTAAATATTCATGTAACATTTGAAAAAATTAGCACCACGAATCAATGAGAAAGATATTTTCCCATAGAGATATTTGAGAAATATGTTTACTTTGTGGGTAAAAGTATAGTGTTACCTCCTTACTCTGGTTAAAATCTGAATGTAAGGGCTGAACATTGTAACCCCAGAGACCTGCAGTAGCAATTCAAGACTGAGGAAACAACTCCTAAGTGAGTTCCAGTGATGAAACTCATGGTGATGGGATAAGCGCTTTCCTCTCCATGGTTAGTGCTTGAGAAGAACTTCTGTACCACAGTTAAACAGTTATCAGTGTAAAGGGTGCTTTCATACTGAAATGCATGAAGAAAAATTCTAGAGTCTCGAAAAATTCATGGGTCAATAAAAGAAAAGAACAAAGAGTAGTCTTTGGAATGGCATTCAATTAACAAACTAGTTGCTTCCTACAGCAGAAATACTGCCTGGAAAAAGGTATAAGTAAATAAAAATTAGGCAAATTAAGTATGTGATGTTCAAATTCATGGGTCTAATTAAATTTGAAGAATATTTATAACCCAAACAATGATAAAAATTTAAGGTATAGAAGCAAAAGAATAAATGAGGATGTAAAATACAGGTCGTGCAAATAAGTATTTGTATTTTAGAAAGAATCTAGAGTTAATTAATCAAATTCATACATGCCAGTTAAACAGTTTCCTGTGGCCGCCTCTGAGTACCCAGCTTTCCTAAGGGACACTCACCAAAGCACTGTTGGCTCATCAGAGTTGGAGGCATCCCATACCCCACCAATCCTAATGTGCATGTTATAAATGCTCTGTGAAACATTGCGCAACAATGAGCCACATAAACACTGCCAGAAAAAGACTGCTGCATTCCCAAATCAAAGACACTGGAATTTATGTGAATACAAGCACGAAGATACCAATAACACCATGTAATATGCATGGGCTTTTAAAGACTTAGGAAAAAAGATAAAGGTGAATATTTAATGGATGTACAGAATGGTAGTGCAAGGCAAGGAAACATAAATACATTAAAGTGAGAGCGGAAGAACTGAACACATTGAAAATTAAATGGCTATAAGCAAAAAGACGTAGAGAAGGGATGGCCAATGTTGTAGAGCAAATAGGTGTGCTAAGAAGGAACATTTTTTTTCATTCTTATCTAATAACTAAAACTGTTATTCGTTGCACATTCTGTCTGTTTTACTTTTAGTAAAGATGAAAAATAGATGCCATCCTTTTCTGCTTTTATTTCTTTTGTTCTGAGAAGCAAGGTTTTGGTATTTGATCTAGACTGGCGTCCAATTCAGAGAGAGCCTCCTCCTTCAGCCTCTCCAGTGCAGAGTTGTAGGCCTGCACTGCCGTACTCAGCTACAATAACTGCTTCTTGTCTCGTTTTACTGTGGTTTATTTTCATAGACAATAAATACTTAAGCACAACATTCTTTGTTCACATAGCACTTTTCTCAATTAATATTCAGGTCATTAATTTCTTAAGTATATATAAACTTTCTAGGAGGCTCTGATACTAAAAATAGGTTCACATATCTCTGTTAGTTTCCAGATGCTCAGTAAGTTTAGTAATCAACTTTATGTTTTATAGCAAGGGACTTGGGCATATGCATAGTATAGATGCAGAGAAATGGATGTCTTTTATATTTCCGTGGCATTTTTATGAAGACACTTATTGTGACTGGGCAGACATTGAGTCACACTGTTATTTCTACCATTTTAAATATTACAGAATAATTATAAAATGTTGTAATTTGATTTATTTCTATCTCTTAAATACTCTAGACTTTTATTTTCTTTTTATATTTCTCCTTCTGGACTTCAAGGGAAACGATAGCCCAACACTATTGGTTTAATAATAGTAAAATATGAAAGAGGATACATAAGAAATGCCACTGTATGTGAGACAGAATGTGATGTGATTTTAGATCTGCAAATTACTGGTGGTGAGCAGAGTGCGAATAAATATCAAATGTCTTCTCTTTACTACTAAATGTAAAATGTTCCAAAACGTCTTATCCAACTCTAGATGTTAACTTAAATGTAAACGCACATATTGAAGGCAGCAGTGGAGTTGCAAACAGAATCCATAACAGGACTAGTAATGTGGATAGAGATGCTGATTTACTGTATTTTTAATGCCAAGAAATAGCAAATGCGGTTGATCTTTAAAAACTCATGACATTGGGTGCTTAGAATGCTATATAGAATCACTGTATTTTCCATAGTCTGAATTATATTTAAATTTCCATCTTGTCTCCCAGGAAAATAAGAAACATACATAGGCAAGAGATGCCACTTCAAGGTAAAAGTTGTTATTTGTTTAAGAAAATCTGAAAACTGAGCCAAGACTACATCACATATTCTTATAGCATAATGACCTAGGTTCATTTCCAAACATCACAAAATATATAAAAATTAATTTTGTAATAAAAATATCAACAAGCCCATAAGCACAACTGTTACATGATTTTACAATTATAAAAAATCCAATTGTTTCTTTAACTTTTGAACAATATATAATTGTCTATAGACCTTCAAGAAAGATGAATAAAATACTTTCAATACTGAAATTTGGCTTACATTTTTCTAAAAAACTAAGATGGACAACATAATTAAACTTTAAAATGAACTAAGAAAATAATAATAATATTCCTTAACATGTTGTACTCTAAGTAACAAAATACCTAACCAAGTAAGATTAACTGACCAAATTCAAATCATTTACGTCTTCATTTTCTCCCTTCTTTTAATACTCACAGAAATACTGACAACATTTAACAATACTATGTGTCATGCTCAGTGCTATCGTTCACTGATAGGGATCCAAAGCGGCTGCCTTAAGAAATTCCATGCTTCATATGACCATGTCATAGACCTTAGCTTGCGTACCTCAGCAACAGTCTTGTCAAGTCAGTTTTCTCCAAGTCCTGCTTGCCTCTCGTGTCAATCATGACCTTCCGACACCTGCTCAGCTGCTCAGCTGTAAATCTGTGCTTGGTTTTCTATTCAGAGTTAGGGTCACAGTCTCTCATATACTGTAAAACGCCATCATCAGAGCTCCCATTAATAAGTCTTCGTACTATTTTTTTCATAAGTGTCAAGATTTTTCTGTCTGTAACAGAACACAAATTTCTTCTGATGTTGAATGCATGTTTCTGAGACAGGCATATGGGAAATGTCAGTTTTTGTTTTTCATGAATTTCCATTAAAGGTCAAGTTTAAGTTTTACCGAAAAAAGAGAGAAAAAGAAAGAAAGAGAGAGAGAGAGAGAGAGAGAGAGAGAGAGAGAGAGAGAGAAAGAGAGAGAGAAGTTAGTTGCTTGAGAGTGAAAAGGCATTTTCTACTTATATTTCTGAAAAAAAGATTTTAGTGAATTACTCTTTTGACATTGTATTATCTTATTTTCATATATATATATATATATATATATATATATATATATATATATATATATATATATATATCCCTGAATGTGGTAACCCAGTCACAAAAGAACACACATTGTATGCACGCATTGTATGTATGATAAATGGATAATAACCCAAAAACTTGGAATACAGAAGAAAAAAATTCAGAGATCACATGAAGCCCAGGAAGAAGGGAGACCCAAATGTGGTTGCTTCAGTCCTTCTTAGAAGGGAGAGCAAAATACTCACAGGAGGAAATACAGGGACAAAGGGTGGATCAGGGACTGAAGAAAAGGTCATCCAGAGACTGCCCCATGTGAGAGTCCTTCACATATGCAGCCACAATTGGTTAATTTAAAGCATACTGTGACCAAATCTACTCATCAAAAACTTAATTTGGCTTAAGGTTTCAGAGGGTGAGAATCCATGATGGCAGAAAAACACTGGGACCAGAAAGAGCTGATATCTCATGTCTTGATCTACAAGCAGGAGGCACAAAGGGAATACTGAAATGACATGAGTGATTTGAAACTTCAAAGTCTGTTCTCAGTGACTTACCACCTACCTCCAACAAGGCCTCCTCCCCAAACAGTTTCACAAACTAGGGACCAGTTTTTGAAATATATGACCTAATGAGGGTCATTCTCATTTAACTCGCCACAGTATGATAGGCAAGGAGAACTTCATGTAGGAAGGACGAACTAAATATAAAAATATAAAAACCACAGGATCATCTCATTAGATGCTGAAAAAGCCTTTGACAAAATACAACACCCCTTCATGCTAAAAGTATTGGAGAGACCAGAAATTCAAGTTCCATACCTAAATATAATAAAAGCAATATAGAGCAAACAAATAGCCAACATCAAACTAAATGGAGAAAAAGTCAAAAAAATCCCATTAAAAGGAGGGACAAGACAAGGCTGCCCACTCTTTTCTTACCTATTCAATATAGTACTCAAAGTTCTAGGCAGAGCAACTAGACAATAAAAGGAGATAAAGGGAAAAGGGAAGGTGAAAGTCAAGATATCATTATTTGCTCATTATGTAATAGTATACATAAGTGACCCAAAAATTCCACCAGAGTACTATTACAGCTGATAAACAACTTCAGCAAAGTGGCTGGGTATGAAATTAACTCAAAAAATCAGTAGCCTTCTTCTACTCAAAGGATAAACAGGCTGAAAAAGAAATTAGGGAAACGACACCCTTCACAATAATCATGAATAATATAAATATCTTGGTGTGACTATAACCAAGCAAGGAAAAGATCTGTATGACAAGAACTTCAAGCCTCTGAAGAAAGAAATTGAAGATATCAGAAGATGGAAGGATCTCCCGTGCTCATGGATTGGCAGGATTAATAGAGTAAAAATGGCCATTTTGCAAAATCAATCTACAGATTCAATGCAATCCCCATCAGAATTCCAACACAATTCTTCACAGAAATAGAAAGAGCACTTCTCAAGTTTACATGTAATGATGAAAAATCCAGGTTATCAAAAACTATTCTCAACAATAAAAGAACTTCTGGATGAATTACCATCCCTGACCCTAAGCTCTACTAGAGAGCATTATTGATAAAAGCCACATGATTTTTGTACAGCAACAGAGAGATAGATCAATGGAATAGAATTGAAGACCTAGAACTAAACCCATACACCTATGGTCATTTGATCTTTGACAAAGAAGCCAAACCATCCAGTGATAAGAAGACAGCATATTCTACAAATGGTGCTGGCTTAAATAGCAGTCTGCTTGTAGAAGAATGCAAATCAATCCATTCTTATCTTCTTGTAAAAAGTCAAGTTCAAGTGGCTCAAGGGCCTCCACATTAAACCAGATAAACTGAATCTATTAGAAGAGAAAGTGGGAAAGACCCACAAATGCATTGGGCAGGGCAAATTTTTCTGAACAGAATACCAATGGCCCAGGCTTTAAAAACAAATAGAGACAACTAGAATCTCATAAAATTGTAAAGCTTCTGCAAAGCAAAGGACATTGTCATCATGACAAAATGGCAACCTACAGATTAGGAAAAGGTGATTACCAAACCAACATTCAAAAGAAGACTAATACCCGAAACATATAAAGAACTCAAGAAGTTAAACTCCAGAAAATCAAATAATCGTATTAAAAAGGAGTACAGAGTTAAACAAAAAAATTTCAAGTGAGGAATCTCGAATGGCTGAAAAGCACTTAATGAAATGTTCAATATCCTTAGTTATCAGGGAAATGCCAATCAAAATGACCTGAGATTCCACCTCACTCCAGAAGGAATGGCTAAGATCAAAATTTTCACAACATATGCTGGTGAGGATGTTGTGAAAGAGCAACACTTCCCCATTGTTGGTGAGATTGCAAGCTAGTACAACCACTCTAGAAATCAGTCTGTCGGTTACTCAATAAAGTGGACATAGTACTACCTGAGGACCCAGCTATTCCAAGATGTGCATATATGCAAAAGATGCTTCAACATATAACTATGACACATTTTCCACTATGTTCATAGCAGCCTTATTTATAATAGTCAGAAACTAGAAGGAACCCAGGTGTCCCTTAACAGAGGAATAGATACAGAAAACGTGGGACATTTATACAATGGGGTGCTACTCAGCTATTAAAAACAATGATTTCATGAAGTTTTCAGGCAAATGGATGGAACTAGATAATATTATCCTGAGTGAGGTAACCCAGTCACAGAAGAATGCACATATCTACTCATTGATATGTGAATATTAGGCAAAAAGCTAGAAATACCCATAATACAAATCTTAGACCATATGAAGCTCAAGAAGAAGGAAGACCAAGGTGTGGATGCTTTAGTACTACATAGAAGAGAGAACAAAATAATCACAGGAGGTAGAGGGAGGGAGGGATGTGGTAGGGAGAGAGGAGGGGCAGAGAAAACTTGGGCAGATTGAGGTGTGGAAGAAAATGGGGAGGTGTAAGAAGAAGGTCAGAGGAAAAAAAAAAAGTAGCAAAATTTTCAAACCAAGATTGAACAATAGAGGTGTCAAATAAAAAAAAAATGAGCAGTGGAGATGGGGAACTTGGAAATCAAAGAAGCCACTTCAGAAATTTTCCCAGATACCAGGAAAAGCAAAAAAGGCTGCCAGGACCCCAAGGGGATGACATTAGCTCAAAGGAAATACCCAAAATAAAAGGGGAGAGAGAACCTGCCAAATTCAAAAGATGACATATCCATAGGAATTTAGGACCGGCCCTTGTTTGAGGGATGGTCACCATATCCAAGAACACAAACAAATCCAGGAGATGCAAATGTAATCCACTATATAAAACAAACTGAAAGGAAAAAACCCACATGATCATCTCATTAAATGCTGAAGATGCCTTTGACAATATCCAACATCCCTTCATGCTAAAACTCTTGGGGGGATCAAGGCCCATAACTAAGCATAGTAAGGATAATATACACCAAGCCAACCTAAAACTAATTGGAGAGAAATGTAAGCAATAGTACTAAATTCAAGGACAAGACATAGGTGTGTACTCCCTCCAGCTCTCTTAAAATAGTACTTGAAGTATTAGCTGGAGCAACAAGAAAACTAAGGAAAATCAAGGGGGGGGTACAATTTGGACAGGAAGAAATCAAAGAATCACTGTTTGCAGATGATATGAAAATAAACAAGTGACCCCAAAAACTGTACCTGGGAACTACTACAGCTGATGATTGCCTTCAGAAACGTGGCAATGTAAATTAGTAAAAAATAATTTTAAAATGCTATAAATAAGTGCTTCCTGCTGTTCCTGAAACTTTCAATTTTTATATATGCTCTTCTATTTTCTATTTAGTACATTAAAAAGTTATTAATTCATATATTACCAAATTATTATTCTGAGTTTTGAAGCAATATGTTCACATGAGTTGTAAACAAATTGATTTCTTTTTTTTCTATAAATAGGATTGGCATCAATTTTTAATATTTTCACAAATATTACCATTAAGGATCCTTGGATTTTTTTTTCCACAGTGAAAATCCACATAGAATTTTATTATATAATTAGAGTGCATTTGCAATTTTTCAGATAAATATTTAGTGAAAGTAGAGTAGACATACAATTTTGTGATAAAACCAGTGTGGGATTTTCCAGTGTTTTAAGAAACGCTCTGCTGCTGTGTCTATTATCTTATAATTTCAGCAGTAGTGATGGTGTTGTGACCTGAATTAAGTTGTGGTTCTCTCTCTTTGCACTGAGCAACTTTTAGTTTTCACATTCTTTTAAAAATGTTTTCATTGGTTATTTTGTTGATTTACATTTAAAAAGCTGTTCCCCTCCTGGTTTTCCCTCCAAAAACTCCTTTCCCATTCCCCATCTCTCTACATTCATCAGGGTGCCCCCCCACTCACCTAACCACTCCCACCTCACTGACCTAGCATCCCCCTACACTGGCCTGCACAGGACCAAGGGCCTCCCTTCCCATCGATGCCAGATAAGGCAGTCTTCTGATAAGTATGTAGCTGGAGCCATATGTCCCTTGATGTGCACTCTCCTGTTGGTGGTTTAGTTCCTGGGAACTCCTGAGTGCCTGTTAGTTGATATTGTTGTTCCATAGGAATCCCATATTTCTATGGGGTTGCAGTCCCCTTCAGTTCGTTCAGTCATTCTCCTAACTCTTCCATTGGCATTCCCATGCTCAGTTTAATGGTTGGCTTCGAGTATGCACATCTGTATTTGTCAGGCTCTGGCAAAGTCTCTCAGGGGACAGATGTACCAGGTACCAGGTTCCTGTCAGCAAGTGCTTTTTGACATCACCAATAGTGTCTGGGTTCGGGGTCTGTAGATGGGATAGGTCCCTAGGTAGGGAGGTCTCTAGATGGTTTTTCCTCCAATTTATGGTCCAATTTTTGTCCCTTCATTTCCTTTAAACAGGAAAATTCTTCACATCCTTTTACTGGGATAGTCAGTATAGTCATTTTATTTTTTTTTAGTCTCATGCACTACTGTCATACTTAGCCAACTTTTCCCCCCTAAGTGTTGAGAAATAATCTCTTCTTATTATATCTTACTCTTTACTAACATGTTTGTTTTTATATCTCATTATAAATTAGTCAAACACAGCAGGAACTTTTATTGTTCTATAATGCAATTCATTTAAAATTATTTTATTAATTCTTTTCCTGCTGTAAGATTTTATTTTCAAGCATCTGTTTTGCATGGTTGTCTTATAGGACTTGAGAATCAAACAGTTGCATAATCACTTAAAATTAGTTGAATTCCACTTTATCTAAATCAAGGGGCTTTCCTACCTATCACAATATGTTCCTAATAGTCTTGTAGTCTGATAGAACTAGATGTGAGGCAGATGTGTGGGACCCATCTCTTTACAAACAGTGATCTAACGTTTTCTGGATTCAGTACTTCTCTGCTTCTGCCATCCTTCCCTTAGGATTATCTTTCAACAATGTTCATCTCATATACAAATATCCATTTTTCAAAAAATGATAAAGGTGCAAAAAAGATGGTTTGTGCAAAACTTTGAGTAAACTTGGAGACCTTAATGAAAATTTTGGTTATTCTGTGACAACCTTGTTTTACATATTTGATCAAATTACAGTTTTTGCATTTGGTTTTCTATTGTGTTTTGTTTTCTTAATATTTCATGATAATTTATGAACACTTTGGTAAAATGATACATGATTTATGGCAAAAGCAAACAAGAAAATTTACATATCCAGGTGCATTTCTTCCTGAGATATCTTCTACATCTAATAATTTATTAAGAACATTCAAGGGGTGAGGGAGATAGATCTGTGGTTAAGAGTAATGGTTGCTTTCACATCCCAGTACCCAACAGCAGCTCATAGCTATGTCACTACAGTTTCATGGCATTTGATTTCATCCTCTAGCCTAATATATTGTGAAGAGTATGAAATGCAGAAAATGTGTCTATAGAATGTTTGTTATTCTAATTCACTCAACTCAGTATTTTTTTTAATTTATTTATTTTATGTATATATGTACACTGTAGCTGTCTTCAGACATACCAGAAAAGGGCAGCAGATTCCATTACAGATGGTTGTGAGCCACCATGTGGTTGCTGGGAATTGAACTCAGGACCTCTAGAAGAGCAGTCAGTGCTCTTAACCTCTGAGCCATTTCTCTAGAACCCACACTCAATTTATTATTAATGAGTCCATGGTCAGATTTTCCAAAAGTAGCCAAACAGAATAATTATATACACTTGACTTATTAAAGAAAAGTCCGGGTTGGGGATTTAGCTCAGTGGTAGAGTGCTTGCCTAGCAAGCAAAAGGCCCTGGATTTGGTCCCCAGCTCCGAATAAAAGAAAAAAAGAAAAAAAAAAGTCCACTTATTCACAATTGCAAAGTCAAGCAATATTAGAAGTATAAAGGTGGCTCCTCCCTGTTCCAGAGACAGCCGCATCTAGTCATGCAGTGCCAGCCTCATCCCATAGAAAAGATGCTGAAGGTTGGTGTGAACAGGTTTGGCCGTATTGGGCAGCTGGTTACCAGGGCTTCCTCCTCTGCATCTGGCAAAGTGGACATTGTTGCCATCAACAACCCCCTCGTTGACCTCAACTACATGGTCTACATGTTCCAGTATGACTCTACCCATGGCAAATTCAATGGCACAGTCAAGGCTGAGAATGAGAAACTTGTCATCAACCGGAAGTCCATCACCATCTTCAGGAGCGAGATCCCGCTAACATCAAATGGGGTGATGCTGGTGCTGAGTATGTCATGGAGTCTCCTGGTATCTTCACCACCATGGAGAAGTCTGGGGCTCACTTGAAGGGAGGGACCAAAAGGGTCATCATCTCTGCCCCTTCAACTGATGCCCCCATGTTTGTGACGGCTGTAAACCATGAGAAATATGACAACACCCTCAAGATTGTCAGCAATGCATTCTGGACCACCAACTGCTTAGGCCCCCTGGCCAAGGTCATCTATGACAACTTTGGCATCATGGAAGGCCTCGTGACCACAGTCTCTGCCATCACTGCCACTTCAGAAGACTGTGAATGGCCCCTCTGGAAAGCTGTAGTGTGATGCCCGCAACCCAGAACATCATTCCTGCATCCACTGGTGCAGCCAAGGCTGTGGACAAGGTCATCCCAGAGCTGAATGGGAAGCTCACTGGCATGACCTGCCGTGTTCCTACCCGTAATGTATCTGTTATGGATCTGACATGCCTCCTGGAGAAACCTGCCAAGTATGACGACATCAAGAAGGTGGTGAAGCAGGCATCTGAGGGCCCATTAAAGGGTATCCTGGGCTACACTGAGGACCAGGTTTTCTCCTGCGACTTCAACAGCAACTCCCACTTTTTTATCTTTGATGCTGGGGCTGGCATTGCTCTCAATGACAACTTTGTAAAGTTCATTTCCTGGTATGACAATGAATATGGCTACAGCAACAAGGTGGCCTACATGGCCTCCATGGCCTCCAAGGAGTAAGAAACCCTGGACTACCCCACCTCAGCCCAGCAAGGATACTGAGAGCAAGAGAGAGGCCCTTGGTTGCTGAGGAGTCCCCATCCCAACTCAGCCCCCAACACTGATCATCTTCTTCACAATTCCATCCCAGACCCCCATAATAACAGGAGGGGCCTAGGGATCCCTCCCTGCTCTCTTGAATACCATCAATAAAGTTCACTGCACCCACCTCAAAAAAAAGAAAGAAGTATAAAGGTTATTATATCCAATTCAAACTTATTTGATCTAATTTTTCTAACATGCTTCTATTATCTCTCAGGAAGCTTACTTCAAAATAACTACTAGATCTTCTGTCACTTTGTATTCTCTATTATGGGAAATGTAAATAAGAACCAGGAGGAAATGTTCATATAAACCCTTAAACGATAATGACCAGGGGACTTGCAAAGTATTCCAATGCATAGTAAATCCAGAACTTACTCATGAGACACGTCAACTTGCAACTTGGATATTTAAAGAAACATACAAACATGTCATTTATCTTTATTAATTGTCTTCCTCATACTAGTTAGCTATAGTACATGACAGAAGGCAGTAATAATGACACAGTTTTTTTCTTTGAACTTATAATCCAGACAATTTTTTTTTAAAGTAAGAGGTACCTGAGAATATGCTATAATGGTATCAATGTTGTAAGTTATCAAAGATTTCTGAAAATAGCTGTGCATACCTACACTGACCCTGGTCAGTGCATAAAGAAACAGGCAATTTCTAATTAAGGGTATGAGGATAGTTGGAAAGAGGACAATGGACCACAGTGCTAAGAACACAAAATCTGGAGCTAGAATCCCTTAATTCAAATATTTCTTTTCATGGAGATTTATGAAGGATGATTCATTTACCTGTGCCTCATACTTCACACCTGTCAAGACCAAAGAGAAACATTATCTCCCTCAAAGTTTTTAAAACTAGTGACTGGAAAATGTTACATATGTGTTTGCTAAAAATATCTAAGAACTGTACTTCTTAGTTTAAGTTAGCAAATCAGTGTTAGGATATCCTGTAGCTCAAGCAAACTTAAACTAACTTTTGTAGGTGACACTGAATTTGTACTCCTAACCTCCTTGTATGTACTCCTAACCTCCAAGAGCTGTATGATAGGCTTGAATCATTCATCATGTGTGATGTGTGGCTCATTCTCTCTCTCTCTCTCTCTCTCTCTCTCTCTCTCTCTCTCTCTCTCTCTCTCTCTATTCTGTCTCTCTCTTTTTTATTTGTTTTTTTTATTTACTTATTTATTTTTACACTCCAGATTTTATTCCTCTCCCTGTCCAACACCCCCTGCCCCCAACAATTCTATATCCCATAACAACATCCCCATGTCTCCACAAGGATGTCCCCACCCCACCCACTCCCTCCACCAGACCTCTAAACTTCCTGGGGCCTCCAGTCTCTTGAGGGTTAGGTGCATCTTTTCTGATTGAGCTCAGACCTGGGAGTCCTCTGCTGTATATGTATTGGAGGCCTCATCTAAGCTAGATCCAGCTCAAGAAGAAGCCCCAAGACCTGACACCATTATTGAGGCTATGGGGCGTTCACAAAAAAGTACCTATCATGACTAATCTCCAAAAGACCCAACAAGCAGCTGAAAGAGTCAGATGTAGATATGTGCACCCAACCAAAGAACAGAAGCTGATGACCTCTCCGGTTGAGTTATGGGAAAGCAGGAGGAAGCTGAGGAGGAGGGCAACCCTGTAGGAGGACCAGCAGTCTCAATTAACCTGGACCCCTGAGATCTCTCAAACACTGGATCACCAAGCAGGCAGCATACACCAGCTGAGATGAGGCCTCATTTTCTTTCTCTTAACTGTGACTACCTAGATAATAAAAGCAAAATTAAGATTATACCTAGAAACTTACTTATAATTTATAATAGTAAAATTTATTAATATATGTCTACTGAATTCGAAGCAGGGTTTCTCACTCTTCTTTTGTTTAAGCCCTAACCACATAACATATAATAATGAAAAACTATAGATAAGCAGAGAACCTATCAAATTCAAATTGTTCTTCTTACTATGATCTATATTGTATTGTCTTTTTGATGCAGTATGTCTGAACTACTCTCACGTAAGAAACCATTGTGAATAAACTGTCAGATTTAATTGGTCTGCATTATTAAAATAGCTTTGATAAATTGAACTGTTTCATATTGAGTTAAACTTCAAAAGTGGGAAATTTAGTTTTATTCAAACCACATTCCAGTAAAATTAATAGATGCACAAATTTCTATTTTATATTTCAGTGGAAAGAAATAGAGTGCATTACACAGCTGGGCACTCTGTACATCTATTTAATGTTTTCAATGGATGAAAAATACATAAGAGCATGTAGGCCACCAGGAAACGATTGCTTTGAAAGAGGAAGGAGAGCATCTAACCTCCTGCTGAGACTTCCTGTGGGACTGTTTCTTAATACAGATGTCATATCAACTCATAGATAGAAATAGATAAAACCTTTTAAATTGTTCAGGATTGTTACTCTACCATTAGAGATGAACCATCAGTCTCCTCAACAGATTTTTATAAAGTGTCTTAAGCAAATTAGCTATATATGGTGACAGAACTGAATAAATACAATTAATAAATGAATTTATTTTATAAAAAGTATTAGGAGATTTTAAAAAAAATTTTTTTCTTTTTTTTTATTGGATATTTTCTTTACTTATATTTCAAATGTTATCCACTTTCCCGATTTCTCCTCTGTAGTCCCCCATCCCCTCCCCCATCCCCCTGCATCTATGAGAATGTTCCCCCAACTACCCACTCCCTCCCATATCCCTATCCTGACTTTTCCCTACACGGGGGCATTAAGCCTTTGCAGGGCCAAAAGCCTCTCCTCTCATTGATGCCCAATAAGGCCATTCTCTGCTACATATGCAGCTGGAGCCATCGGTCTCCCCATGTGTACTCTTCGGTTGGTAGTTTAGTTTCTGGGAGCTCTGGGGTGTGCGATTGTTTGATATTGTTGTTCTTCCTATGGGGTTGAAAACCACTTCAGCTCCTTCAGTCCTTTCTCTAACTTCTCCATTAGGGAACCCTTTCTCAGTTTAATGGTTGCCTGTGAGCACCTACTTCTGTATTTGTCATGCTCTGGCAGAGCCTCTCAGGAGAGCTATATCAGGCTCCTGTCAGCATGCACTTCCTGGCATCCACAATATTATCTGTGTTTGGTGACAGTACATGAAATGGATTCCTGGGTTGGGCTGTCTCTGTATGAGCTTTTCCTAAGTCTCTACTCCACTTTTTGTCTCTGTATTTCCTCCTGTGAATATTTTGTTCACCCTTCTAAGAAGAACTGCAGCATGAACTCTTTTGTCATCCAAATTCTTGAGCTTCCTGTGGTCTGTGGATTGTATCTTGTATATTCCAAACTTTTTGACTAATATTCACTTATCAGTAAGTGCATACCATGTATGTGTTCTTTTGTGATTGGGTTACCTTCACTCAGAATGATATTTTCTAGTTCCATCCATTTTGCCTAAGTATTTCATGAAGTCATTGTTTTTAGTAGCTGAGTAATATTCCATTGTGTAGATGTACCATATTTTCTGTATCCATTCCTCAGTTGAGGGACATCTGGTTTTTTCCAGCTTCTGGTTATTACAAAAAGGCTACTATGAACTATGGAGCATGTGCCAATATTATACATTGGAGCATCTCTTGGGTATATGCCCAGGAGTGGTATAGCTGGCTCCTCAGACAGTACTATGTCCAATTTTCTGAGGAACCTCCAGACTGATTTCCAGAGTTGGTGGACCAGCTTGCAATCCCACCAACAATGGAAGAGGGTTCCTCTTTCTCCACATCGTCACCAGCATCAGTAGTTACTTGAATTTTTGATCTTAACCATTCTGACTGGGGTGAGGTGGAATCTAGAATTGTTTTGATTTGCATTTCCCTGGTGACTAAGGATGTTGAACATTTCTTTAGGTGCTTCTCAGCCATTTGATATTCTTCAGTTGAGAATACTTTGTTTAGCTCTGTCCCCCATTTTTAATAGTGTTATTTGAATCTCTGGAGTCGAACTCCTTGAGTTCCTTCTATATATTGGACATTAGTTCTGTATGGGATGTAGGATTGGTAAAGATTTTTCCCAATCAGTTGGTTGCCGTTTTGTCCTATTGACAATGTCCTTTGCCTTACAGAAGCTTTGAAATTTTATGAGGTCCGTTTTGTCAATTTTGAACTTAGAGCATTTGCCATTGGTGTTCTGTTTAAGTAATTTTTCACTGTTCCTTTGTCTTCCCCATTTTCTCTTCTATTAGTTTTAGTGTATCAGGTTATATGTGGAGGTCCTTGAACCACTTGGACTTGAGCTTTATACAAAGTGATAGCAATGGATTGATCTGCATTCTTCTACATGCTGACCTCCAGTTGAACCAGCACCATTTGTTGAAAATGCTGTCTTCTTTCCACTGGATGGTTTTAGCTCCTTTGTCAAAGATCAAGTGACAATAGATATGCTTGTTCATTTCTAAGTCTTCAATTCTTTTCCACTGATCTACATGTCTGTCTCTGTACCAATATCACACAGTTTTTATCACTATTTCTCTGTATACCTGTGTGGTTACTCTGCCAGTAGTTCTTTTATTGTTGAGAATAGTTTTTATTCTCCTGGGTTTTTTGTTATTTCAAATGAATTTGAAAATTGCTCTTTCCAACTCTATGAAGGATTGAGTTAGAATTTTGATGAAGATTGCATTGAATCTATAGATTGATTTTGGTAAAATGGCCATTTTACTATATTAACCCTGCCAATCCATGAGTATTGGAGATCTTTCCGTCTTCTGAGATCTTCTTCAATTTCTTTCTTCAGAGATTTGAAGGTCTTGTCATACAAATTTTCATTTGCTTGGTTAAAGTCACACCAAGGTATTTTTTATTATTTGAGACTATTGTGAAGGGTGTCATTTCCTTAATTTCTTTCTCAGCCTATTTATCCTTTGAGTAGAGGAAGGCTACTGATTTATTTGAGTTAATTTTATATCCAGCCACTTTGCTGAAGTTGTTTATCAGGCTTAGTAGTTCTCTGGTAGAACTTTTGGGGTCACTTAAGTATATTATTGTATCATCTGCAAATAGTGATATTTTGATTTCTTCCTTTACAATCGGTATTCCTCTTTTTGTTGTCTGATTGCTTTGGCTAGGACCTCAAGTACTATATTGAATATAGAGAGGAAGGGTGGGCAGCCTTTTCTAGTTCCTGATTTTAGTGAGATTGCTTCAAATTTCTCTCCATTAGGTTTGATGTTGGCTAGTGGTTTGCTATATATTGCTTTTACTATGTTTAGGTATGGGCCTTGAATTCCTGATCTTTCCAAGACTTTCAACATGAAGAGATGTTGAATTTTCTCAAATGCTTTTTCAGTACCTAATGATCTGATCATGTGTTTTTTTTCTTTGAGTTTGTTTATTTAGTGGATCATAAAGCAGTAAGCAACAATAGAAGGGATAAACATTTATAAGAACGTGCAGCCTTGTAACTTAAAATATTAAAAGATATTGAATTTTCTCAAATGCTTTTTCAGTACCTAATGATCTGATCATGTTTTTTTTTCCTTTGAGTTTGTTTATATAGTGGATCATAAAGCAGTAAGCAACAATAGAAGGGATAGACATTTATAGGAATATGAAGCCTTGTAACTTAAAATATTATGGTTATGGAGTCCCTGATGCAAAAGCAAAAGTGTATGGAAATGCCAGAGATAAGCTAATACAGAAATCTAGAATAAGGCTGTCCAGAAAGGCTGAACACAAAGGTTGGTACAACTGTTGTGGAGGAGATTTTATCATAGATGATTCAGTAAATTAAGAAAATCAGAAAAGATAAATGGGATGTGTAGTTATGTCATCAGGCACCATAAATGTAGAGTACATAGATCTCAGTATCCACCCACTTTCACACAGGCACTTTTGGGGAAGAGATTTTAGAGAGAGAGAGAGAGAGAGAGAGAGAGAGAGAGAAGAGAACGCTGGAGGAAGAGGAAGACAAACATAGTAGTAGTAGTTGTAGTAGTGGTGGTGGTAGTGGTGGTGGTAGTAGTAGTAGTAGTAGTAGTAGTAGTAGTAGTAGTAGTATAAGTGGGTTACTTGTACAACAATACTGGATATTTCCAAGTGATAAATGGTTGGGATTTTGTGTTCAAAGAATCCCAATGAATGTGGTGAGAAGAACTATTGGGCTACATTTTATAGTGGTCTTGGTGGAATTTGTAGGATTCTTATTGAATTAATTTTTAAAGATATCAGTGAATGATGATATCAGAGCCTCTCACTGCATCAACAACATGCAGGCAAGTTCAGTGAGCTAGACTATGAGGATATTGTAGCTGGTTTGATAAAGTGATCTGTTTCCCTTTGGACATATTTTCAGATGTCTAGGTATAGAGTCAAAGAAAGAATTGGAGAGATAAATTTGGAGTTCAGGGTTGTCTTAGTTGCTTCTCTCTTTGCTGTGACAAAATACCTCAAAGAGGAGGAAAATCTGCTTAAATTCACAATTATAGGGAGCAGAGCAATCCCTGAAGCATGAACTTGAGGCATCTGGTCACATTTCATAAAATTTAGGAAGCAGAGTGTGATGGATGCCTATGCTCAGCTACTTTTTTCCTTTTAAAAATTTTACTCAAAGGCCCCAGAGTTTTCATTTATGGTACGCACAGTAGAAGGGTCTTCCTTTTTTCAGTTAACCTAATCTTGATTGTCTAAGGTGTGTTGCAAGAAGCCTTTTATCTCTTGGGTGATTTTAAGTCCTGTCAATGGACTATCAGTTGTGAACGTAAAAGGATCATCATCAGGAAAGTAGAGATGATGAAAAGCCACAGAGATGGTAAAGAATTATAAAGGGGTAGAAAGGAGAGATGACAAATTGAAAAGCATAGGCCCATTGCCAAAATGAGAGGCTGCGAAGACACAAAACCTGGCAGAAGCAGTTGAGACACACAGAAAGGAAATTGGTTTAAAGTAGATTATTCTTTCATACAATACATACTGACAAGTGGCCCTTCCTTCCTTTCCTCCCAGTTCCCTCTCCTTTCCTCTCCCCT
Organism: Rattus rattus; assembly: GCF_011064425.1. Classification (NCBI taxonomy): domain Eukaryota; kingdom Metazoa; phylum Chordata; class Mammalia; order Rodentia; family Muridae; genus Rattus; species Rattus rattus. Next base: position 70,818,000 of record NC_046159.1, read on the forward strand.
CCCTCAGATTCACTCCCCTCTGCTTGCCCTCCATGAGACCCCATCTGAACATGACAAAACAAGACACAACATGACAATGCAAAATCCCTCATCCTGAGGCTAGACAAGGCAACCCTCTGGAGAAAACAAAAAGGTGACAGTCAAAATCACAAATATACCCATTCCCACTTTCAAGAGTCTCATAAAAACACCAAGTCCCACACAGATCAGTCATATCCTATACAGAGAGGACCTGGTGCAGACCCATCCATGTGGGCCACGTGTTTGCCACTTCATTCTCTGTGAGCCCATGTGAGCCCTGTTTGCTTGATTCAATGGGCCATGTTCTCCTGGTGTACTTCATCCCCACTGACGCCAATAGAAATCTTTAACTTAGATTCTGTCTGTGTGTAATGTCTGGCTCTGACTCTCTGTACCTGCCCCCAATTGCTGCCTAGGAAACCTCTCTGGTGATGACTGGACAAGACCCTGATTTACTAGTATAGCAGAATAGCATTAGGAAGCATTTAATTGATTTTTTTCTGCCAGTTATGTTTGGCTCTACCCTAAATCTCTGACTATCCAGTCTCTTTTGTTCCTGGCTGTCCATGGAATTTCAGGCATGGACTCCCTCTTGTAGCATAGGCCTCAAGTTAAACCAGGCATTGATTGGCCACTCCCAAAAGTTCTAAACCATCATTGCTCCAGTGCATCTTGTAGGTATGACAGATTGGAGGTTATGGGTTTTATAGCTGGCTTTGTGTCCAGGTTTCTCCTTCAGTAGCCTAAAGAGAACCTTCCCATACCAAATCGACTAGAACTTAGAGATGTAGCCTCCAGGAAGTTACCTGCTACCCCTCACTATTTGTTCAATGAACTGTGTGGATATTGACTACAGCAATGAACTCCGCTGTTAGGTTTTCCAGAGCGACACTCTATTTTAATATCAGACTTTGTGGTGTAAGGATCTCAGAGAACCTCCTTAGTCAACAATTCAACAGAATGTAGCTCAGCCCCACCATTGGAAGCCTTGGCTCACAACAAAAGATGGTCAGTTCAAACTCCATAGCTTCCATTACTAAGAGTCTTCAATAGGGTCACCCTGAAAGGTTCCAGGAAGTTTCTACTGTACTAGATTTCCATAGCACCTCTAATCCCCCCACCTAATGCCAGTTGTTTTTCTCTGTGCTCTTCCCCAACTCCGACCCTTCTGTTCCCATCCCCCTTTTCCCCAAGTCTACCCATAAAACCTATTGTATTTTCCCTTCCCAAGGAAATCCATGTGACTCCCTAGAGCTCTCTCCTTTACCTAATCTTTCTGGGTCTGTGGGTTGTTTCTTGCTTATCATTTACTTAACAGCAGCTAATACACATTTATAAATGACTACGTATGATATTTGTCTTTAGGAATCTGGGTTACCTTACACAGGATTTTTTCTAGTTGCATCTATTTGCCTGAAAAATTAATGATGCCTTTTTTTTTATAACACCTGAGTAATGCTCCATAATGTAAATGTACCACATTTTCTTTATCCATTCTTCAGTTACAGAACATCTGTGTTGTTGAAGAGACTTTAAGTTGTTGGGAATGTCACATATTGTGTGAATACTTCCACGAAATTGATAAAAGAAAGACTAAAATGTTAGCATCAAATGTAGCAACATGATGAAGTTCATCAAAGCATTGAAATCGAACTTGAGTCTTGAAAAGTAAATACACTGAATTAATAAATGGTATGCTTTACTCTATTGCTGAATATATGGGTAGATGAATGTAACCAGAAGACAGAAAAATCAAAAATTACAGATTTCTATTATAACAATTATGTTCCTTTGTGGAACATAGACTATATTGTCACAACACATTACAAACTAAAGCTGTAGAGACGATTCAGTGGATGAAAGTGCTTGTTGCATGAACTTGGCAACATGAGTTTGGTTCCAGAACACATATTAAGAGAAATGAGGCAGGAGTCGTGAGTAAATCCTAGCATTCCTCCAGTGAGATGGAAAAAATGAAGACAGGAGAATCTCCACAAAGTTAGTGGTCTCGTTAGCCTGCAGTGAACCAAGGAACAATGGCAACAGGGCCTCTACTATGCTCACTGTTGTACTCTTGCTCCTCCCACTACTCATTAGAAGGATGGTCTGGGAACATTGTCTTCCTGGAATAGGTAGAGGTTTCCTTAGAGGCCTCATTTAACCACAATTCAGTGCACTAATGTTAGATATAGTACATGTATGAATGTCTATAAAGGTTTAAATGCAGACGAAGTTCAGATGTTGACCTGAGGCAAGGGCAATTGTGAATTGTGCGGTCTGCAGACTATTGACGAAGGCTTTGTGGAAGGCAGCCAGGGCCTAGCAAGAGAGCCTTTGTTGTATTAACTAGAGCCCTATCTTCCTTCTTATCTAATTAACTCGCTATCTCTCACACAGCTGCAAGCTGTGTTATCTTCCAAAATTGTTCTCAACCTCACCACTGTAAGCCTAACATTTATTTTAACAATGGCATTTGTTTTAACCCTAAAAAGGGATTGAGCTAACAGTACTTACTTAACTGTGAGTCATAATGAAAAAAAATAATATTTTAAGTAATACAATAAATTCAAATATGAGACCACAAAGGCATAAACTCAAATATCTGAAAGACATATGAAAGAAATGTAATCAACAGAAACCAATGAAAAAATGATCCATTATATATATACATATATATGTATATATATATTTGTATATAAATGTTATATATCATATATATGTTAAAATAATGAGGAAAAATTATAAATTAAACTTAAGTTTATATAAGAGAAGTAGTAATAAACATCAAACATCAGAAAGAGAGAAAATGGAAAATATAACAACCTAAAATATGGTAAGAGAGTAACTAAAGCACAAGAGAATAAACAATGTATGAGTCATATAGAGAGAGAGAGTCAGGAAGACTATGGAGTCTAAGTATGCACAGAAACAGAACACAACTGCCTGCTTCCTCCCTTCCAATTCTGCAAACCAAGTTCTTACTTTCAAACTTGATCAAATAAAACTGCCCACTCAATGGGAAGAATCCAGTGTTTCTTTTTTGTGAACCTTTTTTTCCCCCTCAACTTTTAGACCAACTATTTCTTAAGCTAGTTGAACTTTGGCTGACTCCTTTCCTACAAAAATTTTAGTCTTTTTCCCTATGGTTGGAGCTATGGTCTCTTGGCAACACATTCAAAACTAAGACTGGAATTTAACACTACAATTGATTTTCTATACAGAGTGAAGTAGAGGAAAGTCTAGAAACAGAAGAAACAAATTCTTGTAAATTATTTAGGAGTATATAGCATTGTCTGTCTTGGTCCCTGTTATTTGCCTAAAATATATAAACATGCTCTTTTTTCCCCCAACTAATGTTTCTAGAAGTAAATATTTAAACTCCACTCTAGGTCACTTTCCTTATAGTATGGCCTGTACAGCAGTGCTTCTCTTACACTAAACTCAAGAAATCAGAAAAACAGTTCAATTTGAATAAGTTCTATTTCTTTTATTGGGTTTGTGACTATTTGAATATTTGAAAGAAATACACAAATTTCTTCATAGTACAAAGCACCTATGTAATGTTGTTGTTTCTTTGTTCAGAAGATCAGGAGAGAAATGGAGCTAAGACATGTTCGCTCAGTATAGTCTGTGGAGAATCCGTACGTCTTCTGTGATTCACCATTTTTCAGGTTATAATCCAACCAGTAAAATGACCTTTTATTCATCGTCATATTGATTTATGCAATAATCAACTATAAAAAGAAAAAAGTAGAATAGGCTTTGCATAATTAAAAATCAAGACACCACATGGATTATAAATATAATTGGTATAATTTAAAATAATCATGAATAAAGTTTGTAGATGAACAAAGTTTCATACTCCCTTGACTAGAAAATAAGATCTATTTTAGTTAGAAATACTCAAATTTTATTCATGTAATTCAAAAAAGATTTCTCAAATTTTCATTAAAAAGAATCAATATCCAAATACAAAAATTTCACTAATATTTGTGATTCTTTTGAATTTTATTTTTCTTTACTTAATGGAGAAATTATTGTCTTGTGCCTCAGAAGCAAACTATATTTGACTCTACATGCTCATATTAAAACAGATGATGTTAAAATGACTTCTTCTGTAAGTTCTCAATGTAACCTTCCCAATCAGATACTTTTGAAGATTAAAGAATTATATGCCACTTTGCGTGTGCCCCTGTGTGTGACTGTGTGTGTGTGTGTGTGTGTGTGTGTGTGTGTGTGTGTGTGTGTGTGTGAAGCTGAGTACAGGCACATAAGTGGGGAAATGTGAACAGAACTGGAACAGTACTCAAACATTACACCCGAGAAAACAAAGTTTCATTTTGGATACAAATTTCTATTAATTCAAGAAAATCAATTTCTCAAGTTGAATTTTGAGAAGCAGAAAAACAATTCTTTGGATTTGTTTTCAAAATGACTGGCCTGCTCTCCTCTTCTCAACTGACTCCTCACCTCTGTATTCCAGCAGTGGACGATGGTTCTGTTTCACTGCCATCATTTCTGTAGTTACTCCATATCACAGCCCTGAAAAAGCAACATCCAGATTGAATAGGTTATGCTTAAGAACACTTATATAATGTATATGATGTATATGTACACACATATATAATTCACGTGTGTATATACACACTACTAAACATATAAAAACAATTAATGAAAACAGAGGCTTGAAAGAGAGCAGGGAGAGGCATGTCAGAGGGTTTGAACATAGAAAAATGAAGGAGGCAGGAATGATATAACTGTATACTCATAAATCAGTGCCCTGCTCAGCTGTCATCAGAGAAGCTTCCTCCTGGAGCATATGGGAGCAGGTTCAAAGACCCACAGCCAGGTAACGCACCAAGTTAGAGACTTTAGAATGCTCAACCCTAAATAGCATGCCTCTATTAAATACTTCCTCTCAAGACACAGGGAATCCCCGGGAAAAATAAAGGTGGAAATGTGTTATGATCTTAAAAATAAAAGAAATGATTTTTACAAATTAACCAGTGAGAAATCAGAGACCTAGGCTGAAGCTTTGCTTGTTTAAGGTTCCGCCATGTTAGCTGGTATTTTACTACCCCTGACAAAGATTTGAGACTCAACAAAGGTTGCCCTCCCCCATTAACCTTTCTATGAGAATTTGCCCAGGGCGTACTTCATTCTATTTGCCAATGTGAACCGTTTAATTGTAACAGTGTGGGAGAGTGTGTTACCTGAGAGAGTCATCTGTACCCAGTATGTCACTAGAATCAGTATTTGGTGGTAGAGATTGAAGTCTGGTAATCACAATCATGTCTCCTTCAAATATGGAAGAGAAGTGAAGATTTCGACTGACAAGGGAAAAGTATATAATAAGATCAAAATGTTCCGTAAGGCTGAGGGATGTTTTAAATATGAGAAATTTGTTATTCTTACTTTCTCTAAAGAGCTTTTTCATCTTGGGCTTTTGTGACCTTTTATTTTCATTTCTTCTCTTCCAAATGGTCTACCCTGGCCTTTTCCTCAAACTCACTTACATGATCATAGAGCAATAGAAATGGTTAGCATCAAGAAAAATCTATTCGCCAAAAACAATTGAAAATCTCTAGATTCTTTCAGCTTCTTGTTACTCTCAAGTCTTTCTTCTCTGGTCATTAGTTTGGAAGGTAAGTTCTTTGCAAAGTGCAGCTTCTAAAGTTTGACTGTCTCTTTAACCAATGACCCTCTGCTACCTTGAACTACAATAGAGGTCGAATTACAGGCAAAAAATATTGCATTCTACTCATATACCAGTATCTAAGAAGGGGTCTGGGGTATATTATTAACATTCATAGGACATGTGAGGGAGTGGAAAAAAACTACCCAAGTCTACATCCTGTTTCCACAGTCATGGTTGCCCACTGTGTCCATAGAAATGTGCATATATCACAATTCAGAGCCTATTAACTCATATTTTACTTTGTTTTTTTCTGTATTTCTGATAACATAGTCTTTCATATTCAAAAGAATATACAAATTTAGCTATAATATGAGTTTTGATATTGGTATATACTCTGGAAAATATTTTGCTATTAATATTGTTGTATAGCTTCATGTCATATAAATACTTCTTTCCACTAAAGAGTGGCATCTCACCATTTCTTACCATATTAATAACAGAAAAACTCTTGTTAAAAATAAATACATTGGAACTCCATAATATACAGATATACAGGTACCATCTACATTGTTACATGGATAAGCAAGAGGGCTGGACAAGTCTACTAATCCAAGAGTATTACTTTGAGTCATAGAGGTTCAGTTAACACTGCTATTTTCCTTCTTTTGTTACTCGACTCTGAGTTCCTGAGATCTAGGGACTTTCTTCAATGTACAAAGAACAAGAAAATAAGATAAGATCCTAAGCTGGAGCTGAAGACATATGTTAGACTTAGTGAAACTTAAATTATCTCTGTGAATCCGTTTTCCAACTGTAAGTGTTTGTGGGCAGACTAAGCAGGCCCAGACTGAGGAGGTAAACAGATCGTAAAAGGGCAAGCCTGGATACATATGTGGAAAAAAAGTTTAGAACAATATAGGCGGCTATATGTCAGTTACATTTTTTACATTGGCCATATGTCTGATCCAAAGGAACACTTACCTGGTGACAAAAGTAAGGTATTAGAGGGCAGGGATTTCTATATTATTCTATTTGGTTATTTGCCAAAAGGCAATATATAATTCACAACTGTTCATTGCACATAAAAATATATGAATATATTAGGACAAATTAAAGGAATCAGTAAATTTAGAAAAACATAATTTGCCATTATTTTAGTATGAAAATAGCAAAGAGACAGATAGACAGACAGACAAACAGACAAAGAGAGAGAGAGAGAGCAATTAATAAAGTCATGTACAATGTCTGTGGAACTGAGATTTTTATGCCAAATTGCTTAGATATCAAGTGAAGAAGTCATGGGAAAAGGGATTTGGTTTGGGATCACTGTAATCTAAGGTATCTGGGAGGAAGCAGGAGGATCACTTTTGCTATGGAATTGCGTACCAGAGGGCAGCAGAGTGAGGTCTGTGTACCTCACAGTAAAAATGATAGTATTAAGAGTTTAGATCTTTCAGGCATTGATTATGTCATGAGAGTGATGGCCTCCATGAATGGGATAAGAATTAGTATAACAGATCCAGGAAAACGTCCTCCTCAAGACCAGAATGGGAGTACATGACTAAGTTTTAGCACTTGAGAGACAAAGCAAGCAAATCTAAGTTCTAGTCAGTCTGGTTTACCTAGAGTTCTAGAGTAAGCTCAGATGTACAGTGACACACATTCTCATGAAAAATCTCTTATCCACTCCATTGTATGTTATAATCAATGTACATTTCTAGTCTCAAATTTGTTTTAAAGCATACAATGAAACTAAATGTAGGTTAAAATAAGAAATATGACTTTTTCTTTCTTATTGAACTAATTAATAAAAATTTTCAATACATATTGCCATGACAAAGCCTTGTTATGTAACATGCATATGTTTCCTTCAAAACTTTTCTGCACTCTACTCTGATTCATTTAATTTATATAATTTTTAGAACATGGAAGTAAAGGATTGATTAAATTATTTTAAAATTGACAATAGTTAATTGTCCTATGACTATAAACAGCTAAATAAGGTACAAAATTTACCACTTTAAACATATACATTAAAATAGGAAAAAGTCGTTGGGGATTTGGCTCAGTGGTAGAGCGCTTGCCTAGGAAGCGCAAGGTCCTGGGTTCGATCCCCAGCCCCGAAAAAAAGAAAAAAAAATAGGTAAAAGTCCAGGAATAGATTTTTTGCTTAAAGTTAGTATGTTTTACTTTTAAGAAGGTCAAATGAGCGAAAAATATGCACACTCTGATTACGATTAACTTTGCAGATATGTTAATAAGGATTTCTATATCTAAATTGGTAAACCTAAAGATAAATGCTTTAAACAGAAAAGAAAGAACACACACACACACACACACACACACACACACACACACACACACACACATACCATGTTTACCAGAAAGAAAGGCACGCTAAAGCATTATTTCCAGTAGTCACCATCCACTACTAGGCACAGATACACAAATGTACACAGTAGGGATATCCTTGGGAATGAATGGGGACACAGGAGGGACTCAGAACCAGGATTTAACAAAACGGTAACAGGGCAAGGCCTGTGAGGAGTGGCTTAAGGTAGGCATGTTCTAATAAATGATTATCCTAAAAAACATGCATTTATCCAGAAAGGCAGAGATGATGGAAAGATAGGATTTGGCATCATTCTTGGGTACCGAGAGGGAGACAAGGCAGTTCAAAAGAGAAATGCTGTTTAAAACTTAGGGGAAAAACCTCTTACCAATAACTGTAAATCACAAGAACATCCAACTCATGGCTGCAGCGCACGGTTTCATCAGAGTCAAAGCTGATGTATGCTGCTACAGAAAACCTCCTAAATAATTCAGTTAGCAACAAGAGATTTTTCAGGCGTATACCATGATCTTTCAAACTTAAAATCCAGTTCATTTTCCTCTCACTGTCCTTATCCTTATAGCTCACATTTATGAAATACTTATAATTTTAATTTTAAATACAACGAAGCAGAGAAGGACGAATAAGAATATGTGCTTCACTCACTGCAGTGAAAGCAGGACCTGTTTGTAGAAGCATGATGCAAAATAAGTTGTTTCACCAATCTTAGAGTTGAATTATCCTTTCAGTATATGTATTAGTTCAATATCAGGCACTAGACCATGTAGCTCTAAAAATAGTCCCAAGAACAGCATCCAAATATGTCTTCTTTTTCTCACAAATGCCTAATTTGGGACAGTCATATCTTATCTAACTACTAACCATCTCTCAAGTACTGGGTATTGGTTGTGGGAAAACAAATGAATCCACTCTCTTTCTTTCAGAGAAAGTAATATACAATCCATAGAACATATCTCTTTCCTATCACTATAATCCACATTATAGATTCCAAAACCTATGCAACTGTAGCAAAACTTTAATATTACAACAAACGTGTAAGGAGCAGAGAAATCTTAATAATTTACATTACACTCATTTACAGTTCACTATTTATCTGAAAGTATTGTGCCAGGAAATGTTTATGAACCCCAAATGACTACCAAGGAGCCGATTCTGATGCAATTGCATTAGGGTCTCTTTAATCAAGTTTTAGCATGGCCTATGTTATCCTTTCTGACACAGGAGAACAGGAGGGGGCAGCCCTAAGCTTAGTCTCAGGAAAACATTCATAGAGACTTGAAGTGGTTATTCAACCTGGTATACATTTGATTGGGGGAGCATTATGGCCTTTAACATAATTGGCTGATATTGGGAGCCAAACCATAAACTTAACTTCTGAGTTTTTCCTGATTGGTGGTTCTTAGGAAGTAAAGTGTCAGAGGCAGGTTTGTAACCTGGGAGTGCAAATTTGTTGGGGGTTAACCTGGAAACTGGGTTAGATGTAGGTCTTGTTGGGGGCTAACTTGGAAACTGGCCTGTTAGTTAACTTGAGTTCAACCTTAGGTAGAGTTCTCTAAGATGGAGTTTGAACCCATAAGATACGGTCTCTCAGAAGTGAACAGAAATTACCTTTTCACCTTGATTAATAATAGTTTTCTCTTTGGAGAGAGTGAATTAATATTGTAAATATCATCACCAGAGAATCCTTAAAGTACTCAGTAGAACAAACTTTCTGAGCACCTTCAAGCACTTTAGAAGAATCCATTTCCATGAAATCGATATGCTAATTACAAACCATTAAGACCAGTCAAGGATGTATACTGGAAAACAGTTCGTTAATGTAAACTAATTTACCTACTTGAAATATTAGAACCCCATTCCTTTCCAAAATAACTTATTTTCAGAGTTTTGAAAGGCAGCATTTGTAGGTACACATTTTGCACGTGGTCTTCTAGGCCATTGAGATAGGTCCAAGACTGGCAACCCAAATTCTGTTACCAGGACCCATGTAGTGAAAGTAGGGAGCTGCCTCTGACCAGAAACCAAAGGCTACACAACTCAATGAACTTCTTTACAGTTAGAATAGCCATTCGGAACCAATAGTGTCCACTTTGAAAGGAGAAAAGGGTGGGGGTGACAGAGCAGAACATTGAGCATGATTAGCAGAAATGTCTCACTGTAACTCATGTCTCCAGTCCATCATAAATATACCTACCACCCTGGCAGATGGAGACTTACTACAAGAGATGTTTATGGACAAGGCCTAGTAATTTCTCCGTAGAAACCAAACGGGCCTTAATTAATGTCCTTTGTGTACCTGGCTACAAATGTCAGAAATTTACTTAGCACAACCTTAAAACTGGTTTTATATATGAATTTTTCACTGCACCAGAGTAAAGAAAAACAATCAAACAACAAATAATAGCCCTTAACCCATCTATCGATGAAAAGTGTTAATTCAAATTTGGCCATCTCACTTCCTAATTGACACTTCTCCGGCCAAGGGTCTTTTCTTCCTTTCTTTCTGAATTTCTGCTTTATTCTGTTTTGGTGAGTTATATGAGGGACTAACTAAAATTAACAAAGGTTCTGCCTCTACACAGCTCTCCTGTATTTTGCAGTTTTTCCTTCTCTCTCAGTGCTTAAAATATTTGAGCCACAAAGGAAGCTTTAAAATCATGTGTTTCAGCCCATCACCAAATTTAGTTTAAGTGTATTTGACATTTGCCTGTTTGCTCTTTACACAAACAGCAGGGTATAGCAATCATGCTTTTAAGGGATCCTCCTTTGCATTGTTCTCTCTCAATATTTTATTTATCTTAAACAATGTAAGCACATTAATATTTATTTAGAGATTTTTAGTAATCATTTTCTCTTTTATATAATGAGAGATTACCATAGGCTAATTCCGTGAATGAAGCAGTTCACATACAAATTTTCACATTATCTGATAGGTTTTCATATGTAAATCACATGCATCTGTTTATCTCTGGTGAACGGTGTCAAATATTCTCCATGCAAAATGGACCTTGAGTAACATTGTCTTCCTAATGACTTTTCCCCCTTCAAGAAAAAAACTGGCTATTTGTGCCAGAAATTTCAAAATTGTCACTGGAAAAGAGCTGACTTTGTTTTTATTGACAGCATCAGAGTAGAAAGGGAAAAGACTCTTTGAGGTGAGTCCCCATCATACTGCCGTTGTACAGAGGTTCCAGGCTTTGTGTTTAAGATTGTGATGGCTCAGCCCCCATCGCTTTGAAACAGAGATGCTATGTTTCAATGGAAACAAAATTCTACTACATTTAAAGAGATTTTTTTATTAGATGTCAGGCACTGAAATCACGTTTACAAACATGGAAAGACAAATGCTCACGCATCTGAAATGGTCCCTCTCTCCACTCTCGAGTCGTCTTTGAATTCACCATGTGGGGGAAATCAAAGCGCAGAACAAACACTTTTGATATGGCTTTGAAGACGATAACAGCTTCTAAGAGAGAAAAAGGCAGCTTTGGGTTTGCAAGAAAACGATGATTGACGTGACTCCCAGCTCAAGAAAGTTTACCTTTTAATGAGAGCTTGGCGAGAAGCTCTCCAGTCAGTGCTTTCTTTCTGTAGGCGGCTGCCTTGCTAGAACAGATCTTAGCCATCTAGGGCTCAGGCTCAGCAGCTTCCGCCCAATCTCTTAAGGAGCAACGTCTTTTGATCGGGTTGAGCATACGTAGCATGCAGATGTGTGTAGGAGAGTGTGAGGTGAACCAAGGATTGGAACCTGTCCTCCAGGGGATACAGCAGTTTCCCTATCAGTAACCCAAACCGTGCCCAGCTGAAAAAGCTTAACACATATTCTAGCAAATGCAAAATGGTGACTTCTAGGAGGCAAACTTGTAATGTCTTCCTTTTCTAAACTTACTTTATTTTTGGTAAAATAATTTTTACATGACATCCTTTTTAAGTGTTTTCCCCTAAAAGAATGTAATCCTATAAATTCTTTTGCTTTGCTAATCCATTTTCAGAGTTTCCAAGGCTTTTTTTTTTTAATATTTTTGATTTTTTTTACTTTTGTAATAGTTTAGAAGTATGGAGTTCTTTCATTGAATGTAGGTATGTGCTTTAAATCCGGATTTGAATCGTAGGAGCAGGGATCAGGCACAATGAAAGCTTTTTAAGGTAACCTCCATACACGAGGCTCCTGATGTTTCTGGACAGCATTGTAGCAGAGGGAGCAAGTGCTTCTCATTTCAGCTGCTGTCCTTGTTTTAGGCAGAAGCTGAGCTTTTCCATCCCATTTTCTTGTGCTGACACTCTGGGAACATTTCTCAGTCGGTCCATTCCTGCCATAACAATGAGGCCACAGTATGAATTCTGGCCAGGGTAATTTTAGGAAAAGTGCTATATGCTCCTGCTGAGCTTGAAATAAAATTCTTTAGCAATGTTCTTAGCCTTACAAGCCAGGACGCACAGGCAAAACCTGACCAACTAAAACAATTACATTTGATTAACTGTTTTCTGGAATGCAGCTACGCCCGGTCATTTACAAATATTTCTACCTATACTTTGGGAGACATTGACATGTTGAGAGTTATAACAAAGACTGGTAGATAAACATCATAAAATATTTATTATCTGCCTCTTTATATCAAAAATAAAAGCCCAGTTTGTTTCCTTGGAGAGTTGAAAGGCTCAAAGACTCACTACTGTCATCAGCAGGAAGAAGAGAGGTAGTGGTCTAATTACAGATGCAACAGGGATTTTTGACTTGGTAACAATCCTGGGGTATGACTGCACATGTGAGTCACTAAATCCATGAAGTCAATTAGTGCAAAGGATATAGAGGACACAGAGATATTTAATATACAAATAGGTGTTTTCACATGTATATATGTGCATATATATTATATATTTATAACTTGTACAACATTTTTCATTGTTTAAAACTAACTGCATGTCTTTCAGGTAATTTCTGAAATCCACAATGACTAGCAGGAATTTTGAAATCCTTGTTTGAGGGTAATTTACCATTCAAATCAGGGAGACTAGAGTCTGAGGAGCTCAGTCTCCCTAGGAGAGGCAGTCTTAGCTCTTCTCAAAAGCCTAAGAGAGACATTGGATTTTCTTTGGTTCAGTGCTATCCTGTAGTCACATAAGGGAGATTTTGTAGATTCAAGCTGCACACATTCTTGGGTGACTTTTAAAACTCGCATCAACATAACATTGTTCCACACTTTGCGACTTTTGCTTGTGACTCCACACTGCACACCAAAGCTAAAGCACATTTTATTACACATCCTTTTGTTTGCTTCATTTCACTGCAGACCATGTTTTCCTGGGTCAAGTGGCTATTCAGGGACAAAATCGGCTCTTCCTGACTTGTGCACTGTTGCACTGAGGGTAAATCGTCTATTTAGAGTCTCTCCCTTACCAGTTAAATGTGTATTTCACAAACTCAAGGCAATTTCTTGCATGGTACTTTTGCTAGAAAGGCCCAAGAGTCATCATGTAAATTGCTTTGGTCTCAAGTCTGAGTTTTTACAGAGGGAATTCTTGCTAAATCACATAGGAAAAAAAAATCTGAAGAAGAAAAAGACTTGTGATACTTTAATCCCAAGATGATGACTTTCTGTTTGTCTCATATTTACATACCTAAAAGGGTCACACAGATGACCCTTTTCTGGACAAAGAAGGTTTGCACCCAGAGTGACCTTTTATTTAAACATGGTGGAAAAGCAGATGACAATCTATTTTTGGTAATTTTGAAACAAAACCACCATAACATTTGCAGTAATTTTTAAGAGTATGAATGTGAGTGTGTGGTGTGTGTGTGTTTGTGTGTGTGTGTGTGTGTATCTATACTTAGGAGCAATCATGTGAATATATATAGATATAGATATAGATGTACATATAGATATACATATACATTATATAAATGTACCCATATCCACATATGTTGCACATATGTTAAAATTACATGTAAAGATAATTATATATGTGTCATAATTAGGATACATATGCACAAAATATACTTAAATACATTTTGATAAAGATTTATTTATTGATTAAAAGAATAATACACTCTACAGTATTTTGATCAACATAGCAAATAATATTTAAAAGTTTATGTTGCAGAATAAAAAGAACTACATTTCTTAATTAACAGCTCTACCCTTGCAGGCCTTAATTAAAAACTTCATTTACATGCTATATAATAGTTGTATTTATTTCTATATTTGAATTTAAAAATTAAGCTATACATTTTATAACTCATTCATTTCATCATTTTATTTTACCAAAATGTGGGATTCAAACAATTCGATGTGTATACCTTATAGCTATATAAATGATGAACATTCCTAATATTATTACTGTCTTCAAATTAATTTTGTTTCAGTTGGATCAATAGCAACATATTTCTCTTTTTGCTTGGTGTTTAATTTTAAAAGAATTCCAATATTCTAGAGGTATCTATTTATACCTATATTCCCAGCATTGGAGAACCTGAATGAAGAAAATGAAGAGTTGGAAATTAGTCTTGATTATGTAATGTAGTCTGTCAAAAAACAAAACAAAACAAAACAAAAAACAAACAAAGCAAAACAAAACAAAACAAAACAAAAAAAAAACAAAGCCAACCAAAATGATTCATTTCCAGTAGGTACTTAGGACAGTAAGTAGGATATTCAAAGACAAGCCATTGGCTCACCTACCTGTCTATCACGTTTTTCTCATTAACATCTACTGCTGTTCCCTTTAAGCAAATAAAATGCTAATTCTTTTGTTTGTTTACATGTCATAGTCACTAGCTGCAAAGATCAATACTTTGCAGATGTACAAAGGCCATTTCCTTGCTTCCTACTCCCTTGTAAATGTTAAATTTATGGACATCAAATAATTTTGCAGAATTTGTTTTGATGTTCTTTTTGTCCCCCAAGGCTTCGTCATTTTTTTTTTGTTACTCTTAAAAACTTATTATAGTGGTCTTAGACTAAAGTATACATTCGCACTGAAGACAGCCTACATGTCTTCACAATCTGTTTCACCTTACCTTCTTTATGTAAGGAATTACTGAAAGCACATCATTGACTAGAATGTTATTTCAAGAAAGCAAAATGCTTCCTGATTCTCCTAGCTTTAAGGGCATCGCCTGCTGAGGCACAGTAGTATCCATTAATCCAGGAATATCCTTCTCTCCTTTATTATTTTTTTACAATAACCAAATTGAGAACACTCATGCCGGCATCCACTATACATCTGCAAACACACGTTGGCTTCCTCTCTTCAGTTCTCCTTGGTCTATAGTGAGAATGCTCCCTAATCAACAGCCAGCACACTCTGCCATGAGTAAAGTTGTTCCAACCCTTCCACTCGTTATACCCAGAGCATTAGCAGCTACTTATGTGAAAAGCACCTGGCTTCTCACAGAAACTATGAAGTTTGTGTTCAATACTGTAATCCAGGGCATGTCTACATTCTGCTTGATCATGCCTTTTGATGTGATCCCTTCCCAGAGCTGCCATGTTGCTGGATTAAAATTCCTCTAAAAGTAAGAAAAAAAATGAAAGAATGAAAGAACAAAAGAACAAAAGAGTAAAAGAAAGAAAGACAGAGAAAGGAAGAGGGGAAGGGAGAATAGAAAAGAAATGTTTTCTTTTCTATAAAAATTATACATACTAGGCTTAATAATGACCTTAATGATGTTTCTTAGTCATAGAATGGCTCTGAGAATAAGCAATACATTTGGTCAGTGGTTGTCCTGAAGCAAGTCTGACTCTTCCTTCAGTAGTCCTAGTTAGTCTTGAAGCCTAAAGTCTGCCATTGAATAAAAATGTGAACAATGGGCCACATACTGCAGGTCACCTTGGGAGTGGACTCAACCATGTGGACAGTCAGTCAATCTTGTCAAATCTTAGAATGTCAGTGGCTACTTTGAGACTAAGGTAAGCCTCTTTAGATGGTGGCACTTTCTGTGTGTCATCACATATTGATGCTGACAACCCAGGACATTGTCAGACTGGAAAGATGACAGAGAGAGCTCTGTGATTTAGTACTTCAGCTACATCACCCCTTACACTATATTTTTTCCTCAAGTTCTAAGATTAGTTTGAGAGAATTTCTTAAACACATTGTAGATGTTGGAAAAGAGAGCCATCCTCTGTGGATGATTTTCTCTGTGATAGTGCAATGGTCAAGATATTTTACAGATTTTTAGTAGCTCACGATATAATTTTTTTCATTATATTTTCTTCAGGGTTACCTTTGCAAAGAAGACCAGTGCAGACCTATTGCTGTCAGATGACTAAGATAACATGATGTCCACTACTTTGAATGATATCACCCAACTACTCATTGCCAAGATGTTAATTTAACTAAAAACAAAAATAATACTTATAATCAGGCATTAATCACTAGTCCTGTAACAGAGAAGTAAAATGCTTTTTTTAAACTATTTTATTAGAGAAAATAAGATATATTCTCCTTACTAACTATGCAACAGAACATCAAATTATGGAAGCTTAAAATAATAAACTTTCACACTATAATGATATCTACATTTAAACAAGATCTGGGCATTATAAAAAGCAATGATCTTTGGAACTTTGCTGTGAAAAAACACGGAGTGGAGTTGATATGGGCCATTGGAGAAATCGAAAGTGAGAACAAAGAGAAATGGTATCAGGCTACGAATAATGTACAAAATGAGACATGAGTGCGTTGACGGCTTTTGAATGTCAATTATGGAATCTGGGTGAAAATAATGAACTTGATTAGAAATGTCCTGAAATCTCACAGACTCAGTGTATGTCCGTTTCCAGTGCCTAGAGTGCTGTCCAGTGTCTAAAGCTAACACTCAGTAAATATTTTACAAATGAATAATTTAAAAGTAAATGTTTACATGAAGGTATATAATTTCACAAAGAATAAATGAACCACATTCTAAATTAAATAAAGCACGTATGTTTAAAAATGGAGCAGAGACTGAAGGAAAGGACATCCAGAGATCACCCCAACTTGGGGTCCATCCTTTGCATGGGCATCAAACCCTGACGCTATTGCTGGTGCCATGCTGTGTTTGCAGACAGAAGCCTGGCATAGATGAATAGGTTGATGTCATTATGCAGGTGAAGGCAGGTACAGGATAGAATGAGGCCTGTGATTGGATGAGAAGCAAAGATGGGCAGGAGAAAAGTTTTAGAGGGAGGAGGAGACTGAGTGAGAAGAAGGGAGAAGCTGAGAGAAAATGGAAGTGGATGTTAAGATTTCTCTCTGCACATTTACAGGTTGTTATGACTATTCTTAAGGGATGGATGTGTACAGGATTTTGTGTGACAGGACAGGATAGATGAACAAACTATATCTTATGTAGGTGGGCAGTTCATATCCTTATCAATTGGTTGCAAGTTGTGTGGATGTATTGTGCATTGAGCATTTAACACATAAATCTGGTTGTTGTTGGGTTCCAGTTTGCTGAGTAATGATTTCACTGGATAGTTGGGAGAGTGCAGCAAGAGCATGTGGATCCCACATGGCGTGGGAACTCGCAGAACCAGGTTGGGCACATTTTTTATATTATACCATTACATAGATGTCCTCTGAGAGGCTCTAATAGCACCTGACTGAGACAGATGCAGACAGCCAACCATTGGAATTAATTCAGGGACCACTATGGAAGAGTTAGGGGAAGGACTGAAGGATCTGAAGGAAATTGCAACCCCATAGAAGGAACAACAATATCAACTAACTGGAACCCTTATAGCTTCAAGCGACTAAGCAACCAACCAACAAGTATACATGAGCTTGTCCATGGTCCCCTGCTACATATGTAGGAGAGGACAGCCTTGTCTGGCTTCAGTGGGAAGGGATAAGCGTAGTCCTATGGAGGCTTGTTGCCCAGAGAAATAGGATGCTAGGTGAGAGTGGATGGGTGGGTGGTGAAGCACCCTCTTAGAGGCAAAGGGAGGGGCAAAGGAATGGGTGTCTCATGGAGGGGGTACCAGGAAGAGGGACAATATGTGAAATGTAAATAAATAATAAAATACTTAGTACAAAAAGAAAAAATGTATGCTACAACCTTGTAAAATATATACACATTCATTAAAAGAAGAAAAAAGATTACAACATTTTGAATCTATGTACTATAGTGATATATGCAAAATATAAATAATGAAATACTTTGAATTCATTGTTGGTATTAAAAGATAGCACAGGTATGTTTATATACATTTATGTGTTATATACATAAAATTATCTGAAACAAATTGAATTCATATTAATGCATAATATGTGCTTAAGTACTTGGGTAAGTAAAATATAATATTTTTTAATTATCTGAGGTATAAAAGTTAGTTATTCAATTTGAAAAAAATTATATAAAGTTCTTTAGCAAGTTTCTCTCTAAGGTTATTTTCTCTGAAAGTTTCATTGCTAATAATGTCTGCACCTTTTCAAGAATCAAGTCTCAGAAATCTCTTCACATAAGTAATAAGTGAAATACATGCTCCTTTAGTCTAAATTTTATTTGTTAGCTTCAAACTCCACCACCAATTTTTATAGGAATTTCTTACGAATAGTAGCTACTGATTTAAGTTTTCACACCTTTTCCCTTCCCCTGCCAATCTCACTAACAAGCAGAGTGTTGAAATACTAACAAGGTGATAACTGTCCGAAAGCTGGAAGCAGGAAGAAAAAGGGAAGCAAAACCCTTGAATAATTGACAATCTAGATAATCAACCTCTGCATAATTACAACCTTACTGGATCCCACATGTAATTCATAAATGAGTTGTATTATTGTGTGCAGAATTAATTTACATATCCTCTGAATTGGCATGTTATAATCTCACAGGCTTGTTATAAGCATACATTTTCCATATTATTTGTATATTATTTCTTTTTATATAAATTAGTGCTCATTGGTCACATGTATAAAACTTAGGTTAAGATAAACTTTGATTTCTTCCTTGTGTTTAATAAGAACATGAAAGATGCTAATAATCTCACTATTTTGCCAGAAAGTCAAGCAGATTTCAAGAGAAATATCAAGCAGGCAGTGCTGAATCAAGATATTATACTTCATTTGCTGTAAATAATATGGTTTTTCACATACTCCATACTGACACCGGTCCTGTGGACTATCTAACATTAGACTAATACAAGACAAAGTACTTTCAGAATCTAATTTTAATCAGTTTTTTGATTGAAAACTATGAAGGTAAATTTAGAAAAAGAACCTGCTCTCTCAAGCAATAGTCAACCAAAGAGAGTAATGGATATACAAAAGTTTATAAATTATTAAATAAAATCTATGATGAAAATGTATGAAAAAATTTTAGTGCCTTAAAAATAGTTTATTCTCATGCAGAAAGTCATGTGATATTGGTTTGTGGAAAGCAGCATATCACATCCAACATCAATGATCCAATTCTTCACCTGGAAAAATTGTTCTAAGATAATAGCACATATTCTCCAAATTCTTTTCCTACCAATAAACATTGAATCTCACCTGTGAAGAAAAGTGCATATTTAAATTTGGAGTAGGATAGTTACATAGGAGTATAATGATGATTTTATATTTACTTTTATGGACTATCCTCTGCGATGCTAATCTTGGCTGTCAATCCCAAGGGATTTTAAATAACCATGAAAACAAGCCACTGGGCATATTTATGAGTGAATTTCTAGATCAGCTTAACTGAAATGAGACAACGTACCTAGTATGAGCGGTACTACTACATGGACTGAGGTCTTAGAAGAACAAAAAGAAGATAGAGAGTAAAGATACAAATATCCATTGATCTCCATTCCCTAACTACAAAGAGTGTGACCAGCTCTACACTCTTGCTACTGTGTATTCCCCACCACGATGGACTGCACATTCAAATCACCAGACAAAGTTAACCAGACTTCCTTAATTTGCTTTTGTCCGTGTATTTTGTCACAAACATGAGAAAAGAACATAATAGTCCCTCAAATAAATTAAAATGCTAAAGAATATGTGTATATTGTGCTTGAGGAAAGAACTAAAAACAAGAGGAAACACTAAAAGTAGGAACGTGGAAACTATATTTACAGATCATCTAGCCCCATTGGAGAAGACAAAAAATGCTTAATTTATTTGGCATAGGGGCTCCAAACTGTCAGGGACCAGGAACGATGGCAAATAGTGAATGTGGATGAAGGATGATCTATTCCTTCACTGAGGGACACTTGACATATTTCAGTAATAACCATGCTTTACCTCCCAGTCTGTTTTCTGAGTTCATCATTTCTCTCATATAAAGGAATTACCTTTGATATTGAAATGTTTCTGCAAATGCCAGTTTCTTTTCTCCCATCTTCTGCTGAGCTCAAAATGTAACTGGCATAATGTATTATTCTTTATAAGAGGTGGAGCAGAGACTTAGGGAATGGCCAACCAATAACCCTCCTAACTTGAAAGCCACCCCACTGGCAAGCACCAATCCCTGACACTGTTAATGATACTCTGTTGTGCTTGCCGACAGAAACATGTTGTCCTCTGAGAGGTTCCACCCAGCAGCTGACTCAGACAGATACAGACACTCACAGACAAACAGTACATGGAGCGTGGGGAGTGTTATGGAAGAATAGGAGGAAGGATTGAAGGCTGAAGGGGACAGGAACTCCACAGGAAGACCAACGAAGTCAACTAATCTGGATCCTTGGGACGCTCAGAGTCTGAGCCACCAACCAAAGAACATAGGGCCACCTGGACCTAGGCCTCCCAGCAGATATAGCAGATGTACAGCTTGATCCTCATGTGGGTCCCAAACACCTGGAATGGGAGATATCCCAAAAGCTTTTACTTGTATGTGGCATGTGTTCTTGTCTGGCCTAAGTGCCTAGCCTTGCAAAGATTTGAAGTGCAAGAGTGGGGAACACCCAGGAGGTACTGACAATTGATTCTAACCATATGTAAAAGAGGTTTCTATGACAGGACTCTGTCTCTGTTAGTTGACCAGCATGCCCATTCACATAAGAGTCTAACAATATGTTCAAGTGTAAATTTTGATCCAAATGACAAGACACAAAAGTGAGATACATTGATTAAAATTTAAAAGACTCAAAGAACGTATTTGATAATTGGTTAAAGTACTCTTGAATTTTGCAATTTTCTTGGAGCTAGTACATGGTAAAGATTTTTAATAAAGATATTTGAGACTCATATATGATTTTGTGTTTTTCTCTCTCTTAATGTGCTAATCTTGGGGGAGTAGCCAACCAATGTCTGAGAGGATTTAATATCCACTCTATGAGATGGAATATACCCCAAACACTACTTAGGTAATCAAGAAACTGAGAGCAGACAGGTCAGAGACCTAATGGAAAAATAAATACTACTGATCTGCAAAGAGACCATAGCAATAAAATGACTCCTGACAACATTCTTCCACACTCATAAATCAGTCCCTTGCTCAAACATTAGAGTTTCTTCAACAGTATATGAGAATGAATACAAAGACTCACAACTACATAGTGGGCAGAGAGTAAGGGACTTTGGAACACTTAGTCCTAATGGAGGTTCTCCATCAAATCTCTTCCTTCAGGCATCAGAGAACCTAGAGAAGGGGAGGTGGAAATATTGTAAAAGCAGGAGGGGATGAAGGACACTGAGAAAGCAAGGTCTTCTACATAGAGCAGGACCAACACACACCTGAACTCACAGAGACCGTGGCAGCACCCACAAGGCCAGCATAGGTCTAAGCCAGATGAGGTTCTTGTACTAAGAAGCAAATGGTCACAAGGCTCCTTCTCTAACCAACATACTATATCCAGTTGATAACTGCTTGTAGATAAAAATTAACATTCTCTAATGGAGTACTACTAGGTGAGACATTACTCTTAAGGCTACACAACACTCTTAAGGGTAGGACCCACGCTTAGTAACAAGTGAACAGCACAAACTTGGTGTTGTCTTTGGAAGTTCATTGTCCCACAAGTTTTGGTCAGGGATATTATTGATTTATATTTATTTCTTTGTTTATTTTAATTTACAGGTTGTTTGTGTAAAGGCTTCTAGTTTTGTGTTTTTATGTGACTCCTGTGTATGAACCATGTGTGTCTTTGCACCTATATGTGTTTCTAATGCTTTCTCTTTGACTCTTTTTCTTCAGTTCGTTTTGTTCTATTCCAATTTGTGTGGTTTATTTCATTGTATTTTATTTCATTATTTTTCTTTACATGCATGTTTATTTCCTAACTAGAAACAGAAAGGTTGTGGAGTCCCATGGAAAGTGAAGCAGGAGTTGGTGGAAGGGAAACAGTAATCAGAATATACTATATGAAGAAGTTTGCTTTTCAGTGAAAGAAAAAAAATGTGCTTATCTATCACCACAGTCTTAACAGAGGGACCGAGTAACACTCTTAGCCCAATTTGAATCCCCTTTAAATCATCAGAGCGAACAGATATATAACTTTTCTTAATAAATGTCCAGGACAGAATATGAGCTATACAATTCTTAACTCTCAGCAATAAAACAAAAGGACATAGTTGCTTTGAGTAACCTATATTACCTGTTTATATATTTTCCACGGACTAGATGCTGGCCATTTAGGAAATAATGGCAGCTAGAGAATATCTTACATCCTGTTCATGAATAAGGGAAAACACTGGTAGAGAAAATTTGTATTAGTAAATATTTCTGAGGATGCAGGAGGGAAAAACTTTGTCCGCATTAATGTGCTGAAAAGAATAAATATAAATAACTAAATGCATGAATAAAATGTTTGTGTTGTTTGAGCCCTGCTTGTACAAGTTGTGAAGATAGAAATAGGTGAGTCAGGAAATGTCCAAACCTAAGGAAGTATTATAAATAGCAAAAGCTATACATGGCGGTAAAATTTAGAGAGGCTACAGGCAAGGTCAGACCTTCAAATACTCAGTTTAAAGAACGGACGGAAGCTACAGATTTTCTATGACTAGTTTGGAAAGCAAAATTCCTCATATTTCCACAGTGAAATAGCCATTGATAGAAGAGTAAGTCTACATATACATCTTGCTAATCAAAATCCAGGTCTTATATCATAGAGTGCTGATAATAATTAGAAAGGAACTGTGTTAAGAAGATTAGCAGTTTTCTTAGCAAGCTAAATCTTCCAACCAAATGAGCATGACTCCCTATAGATACAGCTCTCTGCAACTGACTTTAAGTGATGCTTGCACTGAGGGATCCAGGCCTTGAGCTGAAATTACTTTGTACCAGGCCAGTACTAGTCCTATTTCAAAGAGTTAAGACTGTATTGAAATGCCTCAAAAGTGTATAAGACAATTTTTGATGCTAAGCCCAAAGGAGAAGGATTGGGATTTAGTTTACTTAATCTGGGAAAAATAAAAGTTTGTGTGTATGAACTGGGGTTAGACCAACGTGGCATATCTTAGATTCAATAACTATGTTTGAGGAGCTGTAGGAAGTTCTAAACATCTTATCAAATTATTGAAACTTACATAATCTCTGTAGTGATCTATAATAAATGAGTTTGAAATTCATGAAAGATTATCAACAAAATGCAAAGAAAATAAAAAAATTCGAGGAAATTGGAATAATTTAATCAATTTCTCATTAGTTTAACCAGTCATCTACTACGAGTGACAAAAGGACATAATTTGTGGTTTGCTTTGTTGTCTCAAAATATGCAATCCTTGAAAACTACACTAATTAGATACAAGATTAGTTTTTAAAAGCTTTAAAATATACCATCTGTACGTGAGAACATGACTTCTGGTCTTTCAAGACGTCTGAGTCTACAGTGTTGACATGTCTAAGAATTGAGTCACATCATGAATACCTTAAATGAAGGTGAGGCTAGGTGAAGGATTAGAAATGACATCAGCTGTGTCCTGTGAACTTTCCTGCAGTCTTCCTAAAGGGTATATGTGACAACTTATTAGTTAGCAGAACGGAAGCAGGGAAACACTCATGACTTCTGGCTTCGTGCAGCTTCTAATTTCTAGAGAGCCAGACAGTGATTGTGGAATGGAAATATCAAGTTCAGTAGTTCAGTAGTTGGCTAAAAAGGAGTTTTATCAAGACTCATATAGGGTAGGCTCATGTGCAAAAAAATATGTCCACAAACATGTGAACACACACATTCATGTCTGTTTTAACCATTCCTGTCAAACTAGAAGGTAGTAGACAAATGCCTATAATACTCTCCTAATTTATATAAAGAAGGATGTGAAATGTAGAAGTAATACTTTAAACTGTTTAGAAAATTGTTTATGAACCAATATGACAAGCATTAAATACAAATCAAAATAAGATAAAACAATATATCCAATACAATGCTACTTTGCTAGAGACAATTTTTCAATTTCTAGGTGTTCAGTGTTTTGAGGGACCAAAAACACATTTGTACATCACAGAAGGTAATACAGCTATACTACATTTCTGCCATCATGGTTTCTGAACCTAGAGAGAAATAGTTACTATGAACCAAATGTCATTCATATGTGCATGCATATGATGCAAGAGAGAAAGCAGTAAAATATTATAAGCTTCTATGATTTCAGATAATGAAAGGAAAATCTGCTAACTCTTATACATTGAAATTCTTAGAAATATTATATATTCTTTCTGCTTGGTTTGGAGGTGACTATCTTCTGGGAGGAATATACATCCTACCAATTATCAAATAAAATGGGCAACCTCACCAGCTTTAGGAGTATCCAAATCTGATCCACATTATTTATACAGAAAATTCTTCAACATTCTTTACCTGGGGAAAAAAAATGAATTGTGGGACAATTCCAACATAGCATCTCCTTTAGATAACAGAGAGTTACAGGAAGCTCCGTCCCCACCTCTTATCTTTGAAGTACAGATGGAGACAATCAGAGCATCCTCTTCCTCACTGTGCTTTGTCCCTTAACAATGCACAACAGGAATGGAGTTATAATGAGCCTGGGGGTGGGAGCTCGCTACTTACTTACTAAGCTTGAGATGAGACTTACGCGTTGTCGGCTTTCTTTGGTGTTAGTGAGAACAGAGGTCATACATCAGGTTTACTTTTAATTTATTATTATCGCTTTGAAACATAACTCTTATTGAACTTTGGTATATGAGCCAACATTTGAATTTTCAGACCTATTACAAATAATTGGAAAATTTCAGAGCATTTTCACATGAAGATATGAGAGTATGAAAAAATAAGTGTAAATATATAGCACTTAATTAGGCTCAAGATATCTCCTACCAAATTACCCCTGTAATGCATCAATTACAGTACTGGTGTGTAGTGCTAGTTTAGTAAAATTGGGAGAATTTTTATGAGTAAAACCATATTTCCCAAAACTACTCTCATTCTTGATCTCTTTTAAGTTGATTGTTTTTATACCAGCCAGTGTTTGGGTCACTCATTCTTTCTCCCCACAACATCTTGATTGAAACTAAGTCATTATTCATGACATAAAATGCAAACATGTTTCCCAAGCCCTGCAGAAAGTGGAGCTTCTACTGCACTCAATCTTGCTCTGCTTAGTACTCTCCCGAAACATTTTTATCTTGATTCAATTTGTCTTCCTATCCTTAAACAATTGATTATTTTTTTGCTATTAGTTATTACAGATGGGGTTTTGTTTTGTTTTGGCTTGATTTGGCTGAGTTGGGTTTGGTTCGGTTCAGTTTCAGAATGATACTAGCACTCCTCTACTCACTCCTGGGCTCTGCTTCACTTCTCTGGATTCTCTTAACTGAAGGTCCAGTTCTCTGGGTATCTCATATGGAGCAGTCCAACTCTCTCAACATCTAACCTAGTTCTTTGGATAATGCTAAAGACATGCCTGTATATATCCCAGTATATATTGTTATTTAATATTTTAATAATTTACTATATTTTATTTAAGATGTTGACAAGCTATCCCAGTGGAATTTAAGTTTCATCAAAGCAGAGATAGATTCTGTATTGCTAACTCTTATCTGTATGATGAGCACACAGTAAGTGATCGATGTCATTTGTGAAAAAAATTGATGGAACAAAATGTATAACAAAAACCAACTAAGAGTCATTGGAATTTTATTTAATCTTTTAAATACAAATTGTTTTTATTATTTTAATCTGTAAAGAATGTTTAAGATGCATTCTTTGATGGATTATTATGACAGTAAAATTAGATACTATATAAAGTTCCTAAATGTTAATATTGTAATCGGGAAATTCATTTCTTCCTTACCTTCTTATTTATTTATTCATATAATACTTTATGCTTTCAGTATAAGCCATTGAATTTTCCTGTGTCTTTTACCTAACAGATATTAGGTTACTGTTGTGAGTAAAGCAAATCTCCACTGGTGAGAGACAGAGAAGAAGTAGAGAACACAATTTTTAATATGCCAGACCATGTTGGGTGTTGGGTCATAAAAATAAACTAATATGGTTACAAAAATCTTCTTAGATATGATAACATTTGTGCAGAGAAGATAGAAAGGAAAGAAGACATCAAGCCATGCCCTATCTGCAAGAAGCTTTAGGCATAAGGCAAAAAAGTTAAAAACTCTACTGTTAAAGTATCCCTGGTCAGAGAGGAGGGAATAGACTAATGGAAAAAAGGAGAACTCCATATTATACCTTGGGAAGGAAGATCTATAGTCTGAAGTCAGAAGAAATATGTTAGGTGTGATTCATAAAGAAACGAGAGACATCGGGCATTGTGAGCTAAATCTGCAAGTTGATCTGACACATGTACTAAGGATGCCGTTCTAGTTGCTATAATAAGGAATGACTGTAGGGTGCTAAGGGTGCAATAACCAAGGGAAGCCGTAATAGGCAGCACAAAGAAGCTTAGAGCTAAGTAGGCTTAAGATTCAAGATTTGCCAATAGAGTGGATGGGAGTGTAAAATAAGTACATGCAAAAGGATGACCCCAGTCTATGCGCTTTCCACTTAGTAATGCCTTTTCTGTGTGTTGATTGGTACAGAAGACGTGGGCAGTAGCAGCTGATTGGAGCGGGATAGTCAAAGGATCTACTAGCATCATTCTGGAAAACAAAGTTTAATTCTGCTGTGATTATAGCTTCATACCTTTGGCAGTGATTGTGTGTGTGTGTGTGTGTGTGTGTGTGTGTGTGTGTGATGCTTAATTATTTTTATCAGACTGATCAGATTACTCCAGTAGTTTAATTGCTGCTCAGTGCTGTCAGTACAACTCAGCTTGAAGAAGCCTTTGGAAATTTTCTCGCTCAGAGTGTTACATAGCATCAAGTGAATGTGAACTTTCATAATATTTTAGGAAGATTACATTTTCTTCCAGCTGTGATTTTAGAGATGATAAGTATATTGTCAAGGCAATCTAACATGTAAGCGAGGATTAGGTTAATTTTAAAAGCCAAGTTGGGCATTCAGAGGTCTTCTGGGTTCATCTGAGGCTGGTCCAGATGACTATGTTTTAGTCTCAGCATGTATTGAGGATGACTAATAGCTATATACTATTTTTCCCTATTTTGTACCAGAGTCCAAATTCAAATCTTGCTCCAAGCTCTTATCTTACAACAACAGACACTTCCACTCCCTTATCATAAGCAGCAAAACCAGAACATACGAATGAAATTCTAGAGTATCATGCATCTTTAGTAACCATGTAAGTAAAGATTTTCCCAACAAGATAGTTCTTCATTGGCCTATAAGTAATGTGGCAGGGATTGTAGGACAAGGAGCCATTCACTGTAGAAGTAGGGCTGTCAGACAGTGTGAGTTGTAAACTAGGGAATCGTGGGAATACAAGGGAAATGAAGGTCTGAAAAACTTCCCCTGTAAATAACAGTCTCATTCTTACCCACACTAAGGTCTATCCTTGGTTGTATATTATTGAAGTCTAAAATAAATAAGTCTAACATATACATTTTAATTTTGAAATATTAGGTTATTGAGTTTTTTGATGATCTGATACTTAATACAATTGAGTGCTCTCTGTGGTTTTCAAGAGAAGGTCTTAATTTGACTTGTTTGTTAATATTTTATGATTCAAATTTTCTACGAAACTGAAGATTTTTGACCATTGGGCCTACCAAATTTGGGGACGTTTGAATTTTTCATTAAAATAATCCTTGTACTTTTTAATTTACATTTTCTTTTCTTTTAGAATTTCATACTGAAGTACTACTATATTAATACCATTTCTACCTTTCCCTTTCTCCTTTCAATTCCTCTCCTTTGTTCCTGCCTACCTGCATTTAATTCAAAATTGAATTCTTCAAAAATTAGTTTTATGTATCTATTCTATATAACTTATTGAGCATCATATTTATCCTTGTTTTATTTTTTTAAAAATGTATATTTAGTGCTGACCATTTGGGGATGGATAACTTACCAGTATATTTGTCTCTATAAAAGCCTGACATTCCCTCCAGTGAAGTTGGGTGTCTGAAAACAAGGAAAGTGGGAAAGTACCATGGGAGGAAGAGTGAGTAGGAGCTCTAGAAATGGGGATACTAGGACACCAGCTTCTTTGAAGCTAGAATAAGCACTGTCTGGGAGAGTGAAGAAGGATGACGCTAAGAATGTGAGGAAGAAGACATATATAACACATAGGATACTTGAAAAATCCACACCAAAACACATTTTAAAGTTCTATGTAATTATATATGTGTTTCAAAATGTGATAGAATTTTACAAATGCAGACAATTAATAGAATGAATATGTGTATAATGAATATATACATGCCTGTACATATTTATAGAAGATTTATTAGATTGGATTTTTAGATTACAAGGTGAAATCTAGGTAGTCTAATAATGTCTGTGTCATGCAAAAAAGGCTGAGAATCCCATGGTTGTTCAGTGGATGAATCTGGATGTCTCAGCCATCCCAATCTGGTGCTTAAAGTT
Source organism: Rattus rattus (assembly GCF_011064425.1). Classification (NCBI taxonomy): domain Eukaryota; kingdom Metazoa; phylum Chordata; class Mammalia; order Rodentia; family Muridae; genus Rattus; species Rattus rattus. Next base: position 70,846,819 of record NC_046159.1, read on the forward strand.
CAGAAGACTCCTGGAGAGATACTGGTATTTAGTATACATTGGAACCGGGAAGAAGTTGTGTTTTTATATTGGTGAAGGAATGTCACAACAGCAGGATAGATGAGCTTGCAAATAACACTTAGGTAAAGCAGGCTAAAAGCTCTTTCCCTCTGTGTTTTTTGTTATTTATTTATTTATTGATTGATTGATTGATTGATTTTAATCTGGACTACTACAAAAAGGTGCTGCCCAGTTTTAGGATGTGTCTTGCTGCTTCCAAAAAATCTAATCAAGAGTCTTCCCCACAGAAGTCTGCAGCTGCTTGTGGTTTCATGTGCAGTCAGGTAGGAAACAAACATGTCTCAAATATATGGTTGGGACAACGTAGAATTACATGACATGGGGTATTTATTCCCCATGTCAAGGACCATGGACAAATAAAATCCCAGCGCCAGGAATGGAAAAATTACCCTTCGAGTTGGCTCAAGAAGTAAAAGAAACCCCCAAAACTATACAGCTATTGCTACTGTATTCAACTCACTCCCAGAACTTTTGCATAAGATGTCATTGCTCAAGACTACATACATTTAAGACACAATATGTTGGGGAGAGGGTGGTAATGGGGGAGGATGGGAGGGGAACACCCATATAGAAGGGGGGGGGGGTTAGGGGGATGTTGGGGAATGTTGAAAGGAATAACATTGAAATGTAAATAAGAAATACTCAAGTTAAAAAAAAAAAAGACACAAGACAATTGGGAAATTGAGCAGAAACTGACCTGGAAGTTTCTATTTTGAGAACTAGCTATGAAAGCAATGGAGGGTGCTGTGTTCTCTGATGAGAACAAAAAGCCATCAGCATTCTTGCCTATCTGGAAAGCCTTATCACAAAAATGACCATCGTGGTATAATAAACAGTGACATGATAATTTAATGATTATCTTTGGAATAAGCAGTATCTAATTGGATGTAAGGGCTGCTCGATAGGAGAGAATTTGTGAAGTTAACCAGCTCCCCACAGTTTGAGAGATCATGGCCCTTAGAAGAAGACCTACTGCTCCTATTTTTACACATGGCATTAAAATAAAGACTTTGTGTACATTTGGCAGAGAAGTCAATGTCCTGTTCAGAACTACAGCTTCAACAATATATAATTTACAAAGTAGAGCCAATGGAAAGGCTTTCTAGTGGTTTGGTATGTTTGGAATTGTTAATAGTTATCTCTCAGACCCTCTTTTTATGAGAGCACTAGCTAATTACTTGTAATGCTTTTGGTGCCTTTGGAAATAGCAATTGATATTAATTACTTGACTGAACCACTAGGAAAGCTATTTAACCAGAGGGCTCCATATCCACATTTCAAAAATTCTTTTGAATTCTTTACCCTTTTTATGATTCTTCCTTGGCGAGACTTATTTAAGTTTATATTTTCACAAGGAAGGATATTTGTGAAGTAATTTTTTTCTAATAAAAATTTAACTTGAATGATTTCTGTAATCTGTTGACTGGGCCTTTAAAAATTGATGTCCCAAGAGTCTGTGAAACTAAATCAGAAGGAAGGAGCCCTCACTGCTTTTTAGAATTCCAAAGGTCTGGCCCACAGCTCTATAGGGTCAGGAGGGGGGATTAACCTCTCACATCCTGATAATGGTTTCAGAAGGACTCTGAGACTTCAGATGATTAAAGAAACCCAACTGACTGGCACTGAAGATGAGGGTAAATTGCATTTGTTTAACAGCTCTATCTAATGATGCTAAAAGCTGCCTCAGCCCCAGCCAGCTATGTGACTTGAGACTTGCTTCTCTGTACACCCCTCTATTGTTTTACATCTCTATTTTCTAAAACAACTGGAGGATTTTGGTTGTTGCTGCTGCTACTGTTACTGTCCTTCCTTCTCTCCTCACAAATTACAATAGTCTCTGAAATCACCATGTTCAAATCTTTGACATGAGACTGTGAGTCCCTTAATAAATGTATAGAGTTCTATCCTTAAGTATTTCACTGATACCTGGAGTCACAAAGTTGTGTCATCTCTGAATTATTCAGCTTGTAAATTAAATGAAAGACAAATCCACATGCATTTTCACAAGTAAACCTGCATAAATCCTGTTTTACTTCACTATTGCCTTGATTTACAGAACAAGGGCTTAAATTACATCTCAAAGCTGCCCTCTTTGTGGAAGTAGAAGTAAAATGTGAGGAGAATTAGATTTACCTGTATCTTTTAAGTAAAATATATTCTACTAGAATTTGTTAATTGATTCAAAGCATTAAAAACTTACTATCTTTGGCTGTCTCCAAAGTTGCCACTGAAAAATCCTGGGAGGGAAGAGGAAGTAAAACTAATTACAATATTAAACATACCTATTATTAGTGCATGACTCAGCAAACAAACATTATCCCCTAAAAGGATAAACAGGCTAACATGTTTCCCTGTGTGCTGTGAGATATATTAATTAGTCATTGTTTTACATGACCAGTACTCTTTTCCCAGAGGGTGGATCACTCAACGTTTACTCATGGTGATGAGGCCATCAGTTATCTCTTTCCATCAATACTATGAAAATGAATATGAATTATGATGGGCATCAAAAGTAATAGCTATTCTCACGTTCTCGTAATTCAATAGTGTTTTGTTCAGGGAGTCAGGACCTTAATTCTTTACCTGGGACCACTGTGGCACAGTGCCCAAGGATTACATTGATTTTATATCTGAAGTGGGAGTAGAAAAGCAATAAAAACACCCCAAATCCTTTAAATTTTGTTTTAATCTGTATAATTAAAGAATGTGATTTAGGGGACCTAAGAATTTAGGATTCTTGAATTCTATGTTGGATAAAAGCTTGTTTTTAAAATACTTTCATGATCATGGACTATTGAGAAAAAAACATGATAATGTTAAGGGATTCTAGAAGCAATATTTGTAGCATAGTTCATCGATGCTTAAAACACACTGAAGATGGATATGCCCATTTTTCATTTTAACCCCAGCATTCAAGATGTTAATTCAAATATTTTGTCCAATGAATTAAGTAGTTAACACTTAAGTGATTGTTGCTGCCCAAATGGGTTTACTTAATCTGCCCAAACCATTCGCAGGTAGACTTAGAATCCAGGTAACTTGATTCCTCATGAATCTAAATCAGCATTTGGTGTTATTTCAGAATATTTTGAAAATGGTAAGTGACAGTTCAAGTCAGCTTAAGTCACAACTCACACACTAATCTATGCTTTGAAAATGCCTGCCTTGTGTTAGCTTAGCAAGTAATCAATTATCAAACTAGTACTGTACCACAGTGAAAGGATACCAAGGTTCTACTACGGATTCTCTAGAAAGGGGAGAATGATTCTTACTTTTAGACAATGCTTCTTGAGGTTATTATAACTAGGCTACTCAGGCAAATAATGAAGTTTAGAAGTTTCTGAAGAGTGATGGCTGAAGTTCCTACCAGTAGGCCACTATTTGGCTATTAAATAAAACAGCAGAGTATTTAAAAATTGTATAAATGAAAAGACAGATGGCAACAGGCATACAAACAGTAAGCAGTCAGTACATATCTGTGTGCTGATTTTGTTAGGTTGTTTAGACCTTGATTTCTTGAACACTGGCAAGACATATCCAAGCTAGATTACATGTATTACTAAGCCATGCTTGCCCTAAAGATAGTTCTTTGAGCTCATCTAAAGTCTGTATGAAGAATACCTCTTTGACCATTTTAAAGTAAGCTGTTGGAGTACTGAAGGATATGGGAAATGGATTGCTATTTAAACAGTACATGATTTTGATCAGTACTTAAAAATCAAGTCATTTATCAGAGTGTTTGTTTATTGCCAGGTTTTTATGATTCAAGTGATCACTAAGTAAACTAAGAAAATCAGATAGAGAAGTATCGATATACACAAATATATTTGTCTATCAGTTCAGTTTGAAACAGGAGTCTCTTTTTTTATTCCCAACCTGATTACGTACTCAGTATAAACATATGGTCTGAGAAATCAGAAGGAGTTCTTCCCATTATAATCACGTCATGTTAATACTATATTAAGAGTTTTCTCAGCTTTGTAACCGGGAGCAATGAGAAGGTACAGTAAGATTAGAGAGGATGAGCAGGTTTATGTGTATTTGATTCCCTAAGTGCTTGCATAGATATAAAGGAAGGAAAGAATTCAGGAAAACCATCATGGAAGAAAGTGAAAACAAACTCTGAATGTATGTGACAGAGGACAGGTAGGTCCCTGATCATCAAAACAGGGTCAAGGAGATGAGAAGTGAGAATACCAGAATGCACCATGAAAGCCTGCCCCCCACCTGCCCTGTTCCTCTGCTGCAGTTCCCTTATATCACATTGCCTCAGCTCCTGCTTACTCTCTGATGTGATTCCATGCAAAAAAAAAAAAAAAATCAGCATCCCCCCCATTCTCTGTCTCTCACTCTCCCCACCAACATCTGATGGCTCTTGAGCCTGCTATGCTGCCATGGGAACCTGCAGGAGACAGTAGGCACCCATTAGATTTATTCTCTTTCATCTCTTTTTGAAAATGAATAAAGTGGCTTTCCCTTTGGTTTGGCATGGAAACTGTGTCTTAAATCCAAAGGTCCAAATTTTGCACATTCGGGATACTTAGTTTAGCATTGGAAAGCAATATGTAAATAATTAAATGAATAAATAAATAAAGGACAGCAAAGCATGCGGTTGCTAGCCTTGCAACAGCATTGAACTTTAAAAGTACTAACTAATCGTGGTCATTAGAAAATATTTACATAAGTATGATCCCTTTCAGTAATTGGCTCTGTTAATGAGAAGTCGTCAACATTAAAATAAGAGTTTATGTATCTGGATGTCTAAAAACAGACGCCGTGGATTTAATTTCTAGCACATCTCTGTGAGTTTAGTGAGTCATTCCACTTCCCAAAGATGTGGTTTTCAGCAACTTCATACTGGATTTCTGGGATAAGAGGGTCTCAGTTGACTTAGGGAAGTATTAAGAGAAAGAGTTTATCTAACGTGCTTATTAAAGTGGCTGGCACAGTGAACGCTCAGTATTAACAAAATGCCCTGTCAAACAAGGGCTTAGTGTGGATTATACACAGAAGGTAATTTTGGTAACTGTAGAAGCAACTAACATGTACCTGTCATCCCCATATCTCTCTCTCTCTCTCTCTCTCTCTCTCTCTCTCTCTCTCTCTCCCTCTCTCCCTCTCTCTCTCCCCTTTCTCTCATTTTTAGAAATAATTCCATAAAATTTACTATTTTATCAAGGAATAACTTACTCATAGCTTAAATGTTTAAATGATAGATCCTTTCTCAAAGAATCTTAAAAATAAATTTTTGGAAAGTTAGAGTAAAGCTCTATAAAGAGTTAATTCCTTCATAATATGCTGCGGTCCAATGAAATTAAATGACCTGGTATTTTTTTATTATATAATGCACATGATTAAATTAATTTGTATATATGAATATTAAGCTGATTTATTCCAGATACCACCCATTTAATTAAAATATTCTCTCATCAGATTACGTTTCTCTCTCACACAGAAAATAGCTTGTTAAAGCATGCATTCTACTCTACAGATTTTATTTTTTTATAGTATAGCAGTAGTTATCATATAAACAGGATTTTATGTAATTCATAAAGAGAAATTCACTAAGAAAAATAGGAATGCTTTCCTTATTACTGCTACTCAAATAATATTTCAGAGATGATACTTACTATATCTAATTAGTAAATTGCACAAAGACAACAGGAGTTAGAATGAGGTATTGCGAATTTTCATCTGTATACAAGCTGCTTTGAACAACTTTCATTTTCTGAACTAGAAAGGTTGCTCTGTCTAATAAACAGAAACATACTCTGTTTTAGCTTCATCTTTAATTTGAATCTGGCTTGAAAAAAAGTGATCAGATGATCTAATCGGAATCCTGGACACTGTCATTAGGCTTTAAAAATAAAGACAATATTGAAATGAATCCTGTGAATCACTCTTGCTATCTGCATCAAATCACATTGAGAACTAAAGCACGGTTTGTGTCTAGCCAAGCTTAGTTTGCAGAGAAGTTGTTAAGACACATTTTTCAATTCTGCGATGGTCCTTGGATTAGCTTCATCTCTGATATTTAAAATGAAACCATGAAGACTGACTGTCTGATTCCTCAGCAGTCAACTTCAGTTCGCTCTGTCTCTGTGAGGTAGCATTATCTTGTGTGTACTTGTTTATGATATCTCTAGATGTTTAAGTCTATTTGGAGAGGTCTTATCTACATGCTCATCTTTATAAAATTATAACAAACGATTATTTTATCTAGAAATACAGCATTAACAAATGTTTCTACAAGGAACTCTGTGAGGTATTGGAAAGTAAAAATCTCCTTAATTGTTGTGAAGTTGAACTTCAATTTCTTAATGCTTTCCGTTTTTACCAAAATGTCAAATTATTTTTGGTGTGAAAAATGCCAGATTGCATACCTGGTTGTTGAATACTGCCAAATTTTATGAAAATACAAAACCCAACTTCTTACATTCATGGGAAATGTTTACTCACAAGAAAAAAAGTATAGGATAATATCGCCTTGAATTTATTATATTCGTCGTCATAAAAAAAAATCCCTTCATTATTCCCCTATACTTTAGAAGAATCAAAGCAAGTCTTGGTAGCTTCATTTTACAGCCAAAGAAAGTGGGAATATACAGTAGTGAAAGCTAGCCAACGATGGCATAGCTAATATAAATGGCTGACATAAATAGGAACCAGGTTACTCTATTTTGATTTCAGTGTTCTTTCACTGTTATTGGCCCTCCGATATCTGTGCCTATGAAAGAGCTCCTTACCTCTCAGCAATCAATCCCCTAAAATAATCTAGTATTAAACTCAGAATGTTCTAATCTTATAAAACCAATAACACTATTAATGCATCGTAGGTTTGACAGTGAAGTGAAATTACAAGTTTAATAATTAAAGATTATTTCTATTAAGCTAGATTTTTAGAGAGAATAAAATCAAGCATAAACATGAATATTATTTACATGAATTCCTGTATATTATAAGAATATATGTATGTATATATATATATTACATATATATATATAAAATCAATTACAACCATACAGAGACTACATTTCTAAAATCATTTACATCTTTCTAAATTTGTCTTTCTGAATACATTTTTTCCTTTTGAAAATCATAAACCCAAGCTGTACACATCAGAAATGCAAACAAGATGGTCATTATTTACTCTATTCACTAGTATTTTTGAAACTTATTAAGGAGTTAGTGCAGAGTTCCTAATTAGAGTTCAAGGAACTGTGTCTGTGGTTTATTTCCATTTTTCCTTTAAAATGCAATGAAAATACTATGGGTGTCAACATGATAAAAAAATAGCTTACACAGTTTGACAGGAATATTGAAAATTGTACTTACAATTTAAAAAAGATTAAAGTTACATTACACTTAAAATGCTTCTGAGAAAGTTCTGTGTCGAGTGAAGGCACTTTGTCTTCTGTATTATTCTGGTGGAAATAGGCCTACTCACCACCTTCGATGGAACATTCACTTCTTTTGCATGTAAGATGTAAAACTAGAATGAACGCTGTGGAAACAAACATGCAAAGCTACAGTATTTCAGTGTGTTGTCATTGCATCAGTGTGAGAGCAGACAAAGAGGGGGGGTGGGGCGAGGGGGAAGAGAAGTCACTACGAGACCTCAGAGATACCTGTGAGAAATGCACAATAGAGTACATACATCCCAGAAGTTTAATGAATGCCCATATCAGATTTATATGGATTAAAGAACAATGGAAATAACCATTGTTTTAATGTAACCAGTCTTTTAATGTAACCTATTCATTCTTAAAAGAATATGCTCTCGTTTATGTTGTCAAGAAAATGTATATTTATCATAAAAGACTAATATCTAAGTATTTTTGAGTTCGGTGTAATGTGTGAAAAACTTCAGTTTCTAGATATAAAATTTAAATTAAGGAGCCTATGAGAAACTGGTAGAATTAAAACTAAGTATCATTTTCAACATTAAAATTCACAGGCCACAGTATAAGTTATGGAACCTGGCAAACAAATATTAAAATGGTTCCCTCTTTTATTTATGGCTTCATTAATCTAATGTATTGTCTTAAAAATGTATGCACTCTGAATCAGAAGTGTTTTTATTTTGTAATTCTCAGATTCAGCAAAAGGAATCTGAGCTGAATACAGACTCACAGGAGAATGTTGGCCAAAGGAAGAATTTTTGTTTTATTAACATCCGAATTAGCCTGTACAATGCAAGTACAGATGTCTGAATAAATGAATAACATTATTTAACAGAGTAGAAAGTCATATTCGAATTTAAGCTTAAACATCATGATCTTGGGTGCTTTGTCAAGATTATGGAAGAGAGATTAAATTGAGGTAATCATATAACTGTAAATTTTAGTGTTGACTGTGGTAAATGGGCACTGTAACTATAGTCAAATCTGCTTTTCTTGCTGGTATCTGAGGGTTGTAACTGTTCTATCTAGATCCTTTTTGTCTATTAGGGCAGCAACTTATGACTTACCTTTACCTTAGTCATAAGTGCAGAACTATAAATACTCACACATACAATACAATACATATAAACACATACATACTACTAATTTACTACATATTCATATGGAAATAAAATTTTCACATGCAATTTTAGTCTCCTGGATTTAAAAATTACTTGTGTTTATATTTACCTTATTGTTTATCGTGAATCAGATGTCTATATTGTTTCACACTCAGGTTTATAGTTTTCAAAATCTAAACTCAGAATTGAATGAACGGGTCCTGAAGGTCCCCATGGAAAACAAGGAGTTACCTTCCAGATTCACAGGAACGTCCTGAGTGGAGTCTAAGGTTTGAAAAGAACAAAGTAACAATCTCAGGGAGGAGACAGACACCACAGCTGCATTGCAATCTGCCCAAACAACTGTGGCCTATTATGTTAATACTGAAAAAAATAATCCGATGATGTGGGTATTTCCAGCATCCATTCTTGTAAATAGAAACCACCCACAATGCATTGTACTTTTGAAATATGTAAATATGGTGCACCGTGATCACAGACAGGGCTTGGAAGGCATCACCTAAGGGTGGGCTAGTTACAATTTACAATGCAGTTTGAACTTCTGTTTGTTTTAAAATAGTGTACGCTACTGCTTTCTGATAACGCTCATAATGGAATGATTTTGCCTCCCCAGTGAGTTTTCGTTTGGAACAGGAAAAGTGCTAGATGATGATAACAGAAGAAAACAAAGCTCAGGCCGATTCTGGGGAGGAAAATGGTTGCTAAGTTTATTGAATTGGTCTGTTGATCTTATGAAAATAAATAAATATGTAGAGAAGAACCTCTTTCAATAGAAATGCCACTTAACTTGATTTATAATGTGCAGCATTAATGGAACCGAATCATAAAAACATCATGTGTTAGCATGGCCCTGCATGTCCCGTGGCCTTCATTAGCTTATAGGAAGTTCCTTCGAAAGCTGGAAATGCTAACAGACGAATGACAGAAATCAGTTATGCTGTCCCGTTGGTTTTGGTTTACAACAATAACGATGGCAAAAGTTTGGTTTAGGCGTCCGTTTGTACGTAAAAAGTGAAGAGCACCCAGCTAGGCGGAAGAGGGGTGCCAAGACACAGCAGGCAACGTTGAAGAGAAAAAGCCCCGGCTGTAAATGTGCACAATATTCCACATTATATACATGTCATTTCTGAGTAGTGTTGGAACGATGCGGTGTCAAATCTGTATGACAGATTGAGGTGAAAGCTGGGAAGAGAGAGCTTGTGAAAAACAGCCCCGGCTGAGTGGTGCATCCTATAGGAGTTATCCTGCAGGCTATAAGTAACCAACTTCATCTCATGAAGGGGAGAGTAGAGCAGGGATAATTGTCTACTAATTTAACTAGCTCATTTGGTCATTGTATTATTTAAATTCTATTCAAGTGTCACAATGCCATCTAGTGATGAGATTGCACAGTCATCTTGTTACCCTTAGACTTATCTTAAGGTTAGGAGGCAAGTCTCTGGCTACTATACAGTGCTTTCAAGTTACAATCCTAGGACATAACAGAATACCTGCAATGTCATTTTTAGTGTTACATATATTATCCCTACCAGATGATATAGAGAACAAAATGAATCCCCATTTCCCTCTCTCTCTCTCTGTCTCTCTGTCTCTCTCTCTCTGTCTCTGTCTCTGTCTCTGTCTCTGTCTCTGTCTCTCTCTCTCTCTCTCTCTCTCTCTCTGTGTGTGTGTGTGAGAGAGAGAGAGAGAGAGGCAGAGACAGACAGACAGACAGACAGACAGAAGAGAGACAGTCCATGCTCGATAGAAAAAAATTCTGAGTTTCTATTTTTCTATGACACAAGTTTAAAGAATACTTGTTCATTCACTAGATCTTTATAACAACTTGTGGAGGTATTTTTTATATAATATCTGCCTTCTTGTCTTCATAAAACTAGCGCTAAGCTATTGTTGAATAGTTCTTGGCCTTGCCCCTCTCAGTTTTTTTGTACTGGGTATAAAGCCAGCTTTACTGAAGAATGGAAGTCAGATTTCCTCACGTAATTTTTGCTGCTCTTTAGCACTCAGTGTCTGTATTGGAGTCCCTCGAATACCTGAACGTGCATTCACAATTTCTTGTAAGAACCAAGAAATTACAGGGCGTGCACGTTAATCTTCCTTTTTGCAAGAAATTCAGGCAAAACGCTTTAAGAAAAAAAAATTAGATCAAAGGTGGCAGATTTTAGTATTCCCTTTGCTAGGAATAAACCTACAGGCTTCAGTTTAAGAGAGACAACTTACTTGCTTTGGTTCCCTTTGTGATGTGAATGGCTTAAGACAAAGTAGTTGCTAATAAACTTCTCAGCAATAAGCGACAGGAATTCTGAGGTGTTTGTTAATTGAACTTGGTCAAAAAAAAAAAAAAGGTAAAGAAATAGATGAATCGGTTCCATGGAATACTCATTGGGGTTGCACAGTATTTCTTTTAACTCCTTTCCACTATATGCTTAAAAAATGAATTTTTTATTAGTTAGCTATATCTTTAGTGAGCCAAATATTATCAGGCAGCAGGAGGAAAGAAATGAGGCAGGGTAGCATTCAAGATATTTCTCTAATATTAAATTTATAACAACTACTTTCTAACCAGTTTAATGTTGACATGTAACAAAGAAAAAGAAACAAGAATGTATGGCATACAGATATAGCAAGTTCTATATTTTTTAATGACAAATAATTATATTTTATTATTGCTTTTCTTCAATACCAAAAACTTGGTACATTTCAATCCCTCAGTTTCAGTGGATATTCCAAGTGTTTAGTGCAAGGAGCTTTTCAGAATAGAATAAGGTGCTACCTGCTGCCATGGAAACCTATACATATTTTTAGTGTATATGTCAAAAATTAAAATATTCCTATATCAATACTAATAAACTGATAGTAAGATTCCTCTTTCTTTCTGATGAATAAATTGAGGAGTCACTTTCTATTTTCTCAGTAAACTAAAGGTCATTGTGCATTTGCAGCATTATTTCTGGAACTTTCACAGTTTATTACTCGTTTTCTCACGAAAATAACTGCAGGAGGCAAAAACCAAACACTATTTTTTCTTTTAAATTTTACTGAAGGAAATAGCTTTCAATACGTTTATTCTGATGGTCTCTTTTGAAATTGTAATAAGTTAGACATTCTAATTCAGCCTTTTTTTAGTAAACATGTGAATGACACTTAGTCAAACCATTTGTCATAGAGGGAAGTCTACCTGGAGTTGTGTGCAAACATTTCAAGAAACAAGTAAAGAAAATAGATCAGTAATAAATATGGAAGCACAAGCTCTAACACCAGTGTGGGGAAAGCACATGTTGAAAAATTACTGTCCGGGATGCCAGTTAAAAGACAAAGGACAATTATTTTTACAGGAGATATGCAATGGGGCTCAAAAAGACTGCTGTTTTTACAATTTGTGTTTTCTTTGAAAACATTAATCATCCATTTTTACTGCTAAGGAGACTTTGCACTCAATCATTTTTTGCATGAAAATTTTGCATTTTAGATAGCATCTGTTTTTTTTTTCCACCTTTCATTCTCTTTGCTTGTGGTCCCTAAACCTTCCTCCTTTTTTTTTTCAATGCCATATAAAATACTGGTTAGATTGTATATTCTTGACAGGAGATAATCTTATGGGTAAGCTATAATACCTTATAAATTTATTGACTTTGCTATATTTCTGTTAACAGGTCTATGGAGTATATCTTTAAGAATTTTGCATAATACATTACTACATAAAGGGTTTTAATTTCCATAGAAGAAAAGCTTCCAAGGTGATATTACATACACTGTTAAATTGCCAGCTACCAAAAGAAAGAATTAACTTTTAGAGAGCGGGTCTCACTGTAAAGCCAAGACTGACATGACATTTTTGGTCCCTGCACAGGACTATTGGATTATCTATGCTGGGATTCTAGGTATACACCACCCAGAATGGATCTTATTTTAATTTTTCTAGGCCAAGCCAAAAAATAGTTTTGCTTTATTACATGAGTTTATTTTCACAAATTGTGTTAAAAGTAAAAAATACGTGAATTTTTCTGCTAACATCACATATATATATGTATATATGCTATGATCAAGTTTATATTCTAAAGTCTTTCAAAAGTATTGTGGAGGGAGAGGAAAGGGGGATTTGAAGAATCACAGCTAGCCCTTTTCTTGGTGTTTGTTGATGATACAATTTTTTTAGCCTCTAGTAAATCAAAGTTTTTTTTCACCCAAATCTTTCTACTGATTACCAAAAAAGGATTCTGATTTAAACATATTAAAAGTAGAAATCAAAAGTCAATGTTTTTCTCCTATACTTTGGGACAGAACATGTTTAGCATTATACTATTAATTTTTTTTAAGTTGACTTGAACTGCTGTTCACTGAGCAGACGCTATTCATCAGCTGCAGTTCTGTGAAGGCGGACAGACCTGTGTTCCAGACTCCCCATTAAAAAACTAAAGACTTGGTCTCCACTGTTGTCTGGAGAGTGTAATCTATACTAATAAACCATTCCAGAGCATTGATAGAGAAAGGAACTGAGTAGCATAAAATATTTGGTGGTTTTGTTGATTTCTAAGAGTGTGGATGAGGCAAACTTTACTCTTGGTAGAAGTGTATGCACAGAAGAGCCAACATACAGTCAGGAAGCGAACTTGATTTTTATCTGAACAGGTAGTGACTGAGTCTCTTTTTTCATTGGTCGAGTCCTTTTCAATTGTCTAGTTCAAAAAGAACTGATACCCAGGAAGTGAAGATGAAGGGAAAAGGGTCACTTCTCCAAGATGTCCCATTCCCAGAATGAATGCAGAAGGGACTGACTGCCAGGTGGGGAGGATTAATACATTTGAATAAAGGTTTCACAAGGTGGGCGAGATATAAAGATCTAAATCCCTTGTCCTAAAGGGTCTTTATTGTGTTTGAAAGAAAAGACACATATTTAGTGCTTCTTACAAATGTGTCTTATTCTGAAAACCTTTTCTTCAGACTCCTCAGGGTAAGGCCTCTCGTCTGTGTCCTACCCTGGAGTGAGACATTGTAATATGGAGGGAGCACCTGTCTACTGTTAGTTGACTCTTGACTCACTAAAACTGAGCTAGGCCTCTAGTGAAAACAATTACTTCTTCCATTAGCCTGTTTTAAGGTGAGCCTGCCTTCCTGGAGTGGGGCCCTTGGCCTGGAGATTGACTGACCCTGATGGGATTTTATGTTCTCTTAACCAGGAGAACTCTTGTGCTATTAGGCCTTCACTGTTCTAAAGCACTTGGTTTTAAGGATGACAAAAGATTTTGTTTCTTGAAACATTTTTCTATGTGTTGTTTTAAATATTGTAAAAAAAAAAAAAGAAAAGATTGTTAATATAGCCTGAGAAACTGGAGTTGTTGTTAGCCACTCGGGATCCAATCGTTGGCCAAGGATCTTCAGGGTCTTCATAAATTTATATAAAATAAATTTAATGACGAATGATACAGTGTTGAGAAGACTTTCTGTATGAATTCTGGCCTCATCGATAATACTCAAGCAATTTAGCATTTTCTTTTGGTTCTTTCACTTGTATGTTTAGGATGAAAAATTTAAAGGGAATTAAAGAGGCCATTTAAATGTAATATCATTTGCATATCTTACCACTTTCCTTGGGTTTCGCATTTACATAATTGATTATCTAGTAACCAAAACTAGTGTGACAAGATTATTTTTTACTTACTCCTGATGTGGATGACGGAATATTAGGACACAGAACAAATCCTAAATCATGAAAATAGGTACTTGCATGCTTAAGATCCTCCCAATAAGCATGCTTATTTTATGAGCTAGTCTGACATAACCTCATACCTTATTATCTTTTTCACTGACTATGATTCTGGCCCCTTTCCGGTTTTTTTTTTCTTCTAAGATTAACTTTATAAAAGTATTGAGTCAACTAGATTTTCTTGCATAGTTTAAAAGCATGATGGGTAGGTGCGTTCGAAAAGATCAATCGTTTCACCATTCAAATTTTTAGAAACGTTGATTAGGTATGTTACATGAATTTAAATGTACAGATGTTTTCAGAAAAACTTAGGCAAACGAACCACTAGTCAGATTTCAATAGTCTAGTCAGAGCCTTAAAAGTAAAACTCGAATTTCTTACAAGATTCATTGCTTTATTGTGTTAAGACAACTTTAGCGGAAGAATCTGGACTGTATGTGGTCGTTTCCGGGCATATTTTTTATACTTTGGCTCTATCTAGTGGAGCAAGAAGAAATTACGTGTAGGTGTGACCAAGAATTGGAATTGCAGTTAAGGAAAGGAAAATGAATGAAAGGCTAGCAAGCTAAATGTATCTAATATATTACAGCAGGTTATTTTTTCTGATCCTGGAAACTACTATGTTGTTTTTTTTTTCCTGAACGTTCTCTTCAAATTAGTGAACTGTTTCTGTATGTGGGCCGAATTCAAGCTCTGTCATCTTACCTTTTACAAGAAGAAAAGTGTTTTAATTCTTTCATTATGGATTCCTCTCAGATTGTGGCCTTATAGAAATGTAGAATCAACATGACTTCTGGCAGAAGAGAGACAACATCCTTACCCCTTTTCTGAGTCTCTTGTGCACATACCCCTCCTGAAGTGTCCGGTGAAGAGAAGTTCGCCTGCGGTCCTCTCTGAGAGAGAAGTGATGAGCTGCTAATTTTGGTGACAGAGAGTTGGAGCAATATTTTTAAGTTCGGGACATTATTTTTAATTTAACAATCTTTGGATTCTCGCTCCAAATCTATGTTTTCCCCCGTTTCATGTTTTTCCTCCTTGAAGGTCACAGCAGTTCTTTGAGCAGTAAAAACCACAGTATCTGCAGGAGAATGTGTGTTTCCCGTAATTGCTTTAAACAGGTAAACGCTGGTGCTCCAATCAAAACGACCATTTCATCTAAACAGAAAGCAGCTGGGTTTTTTTCCCCCTTTCCAGGAGACCATGTAGCGTTTAACCAAGAACATCCGTAAGCTTGTAAAGGGATGGATAATTTAAAGTAGCTAATGGGAATGACAATGCAGCTTGTACTGCTCGAAATCTAATTGTCAATATGGAAGCCTCTGAAGATTTTACCGGAAATAACTTCCGTGCTGCTAAACTAACCTGCAGCACTTCCAATGCAATCCTACCGGAGCATTGCCGCTCAATCCATCTTGTCCTGATTTCAAAATGGCTAAGCTGATTGGCTCTCCGTGAAACAGTGCACCTGCTTTGTGCCTACACAGATGGGCATACTTCGCTTATTGGTGGGCATCTCAGTGGCTTTTAGAGATGTGACTACTGAACCGGTTTGACTGTTGGAAATTGCAATGCAGTCTTCTGAGCGAAGAGAAGGTCATTCCTTTTGAAGAAAAACTTTTTGAAAAATAACAGGGCCTACATAAAGCTGGGCCCCTCCTGATTTAATTTTTAATGCCTTTGAAAAAGAAAACCTTCTACATCAGAACAGTTATAGGTTTGTGATTTAAAATAAAAAAATACCGAGTGCTCAGACTCTACTCCCAAATTTTCAGTCATTTGATTGAAGCACAGATATTGGAAATAATACCGAAAGATTTTTATTAGATAAAATCAATGCCCTTTTAGTTTTTCCTTACTCTTATCTTACGTTTTGTGAGGTAGTACTCATTAGTAATCTCTTCTGCCTGGCTTAATTTTACTCAGAAAGTTGGCCATTCCTGAACTTGTATAATTAATTAATTAGTTAATTAATTAATTGTGTGTGTGTGTGTGTGTGTGTGTGTGTGTTTTCCATGACTGGACTAGGGTACTGTATTCCTATGAGAAAAACAGAGAATTCAGTATCCTTGCTGACCATTTTCTGGATTCAGACTGTCAGTATAACTTCTGGGTGTTGTGGCTAACCTTAATATCTTACCTCGGAAGCAAGTGTCAGTTTTCTTCATTAAAAAAAAGCAAAAACAAAAACAAAAACAAAAACTACATACGTGTGTGCCTGCATCAGCCTCTGTTCACCACATGCATGTAGGTGCTCATGACAGGCAGACGAGGGAGTCAGACAGCCTGGACCTGGAGTGATAGGTGGTTGTAAGCTGCCTAAAGTGGATACTAGGAGCCGGTGCACTGCCGTAGTCATATCTTAACTGCTGACCCATCTCTCCAACATCTAGTTTTCTTCACTCTTTCAAACAACTTTCTTTTGGAGAATTTCATGTATCCGTACTGCATTTCCATCATTTACACCTCACCTTCTTCCCTGTCCAACTTCTTTACCCATCCCTGACTTCCCTGCAAAATCATGTCCTTGGCTTTAATTGTATATATGCACACGTTAAATATGTACAGAGTTCATTTAGTGTTACTCATACATAATGTGTTTAGGGCCGACCATTTGGGGTAGGATGTCCCAAGCTTTTCTTTCCTTCTCTTCTCCCCATACTTCATTCTTTGAGATAGTCAGCATGCAGTACACGCTAAAATTGCAGGGAGTTAATTTCTAACTTTTGATGATGAAATCTATTTATGCATTATTTGAAATGCTTCTGTGTGGGAGAATTGTCTATTCTCCATCATTCATTTACTGAATACTTTATCTCAGGATGGGTTTATTAATACTTTTTTTTAAAACTCAATTTGTGTTTTCACTAGTTCAACTGTGAAAAGTAAACACTCTTTCATAATTATAAGATTATAATGAATTTTGATAACATTATAATTATGATGGATGTCTTGAAACACCATTCTTACAGAAAATAATATGGGATAACTTCAGAATGGAAACAAAGTTGTCTTTAAAGATACACCTGTCTGTGGATATTGCTAGGTGAAGCTTCATAGTAAGACATCTCAATATAATACTTAGAGTCAGGTTATATGTTTATTAGCAAATTTTCCTTTTTCCTACTATGAAAATAAGTCATTCATATATATGCGCAATCATTTCATAGTACAGCATTGTTTAAAGTAAAAGATTACAGCTACTCATTGCTTCATCCAAATGTTTACTGTTAACCTTTTTATATTATTTCTGTTTTCAGTTCTTTGGAGTTTTATCGAATTTTAAGTCATATGTCTTAACTCTACTCCTGTATAATTTTATATGCATTTTTATTCCATTAGAGATGAAAAATCAATCAAATTCATTCTACCATCTTTTTTTTCCCTATTTGTTACTTTTCTGAGGGTAATTGTTTTAAGCATTGTTTGCAGATGTGAACATGTACCTCCATGTGATCTCTGTGATGCTAGTAAAAAAAAAAAAAAAAAAAGTGATCTGTTTTCTTTCTCAACACCTGGTTATGGAAGCCCAACCCTCGGGAGCTTTCAGAGATGTAAATTACTTTAGGTTTCGTGTTTACAGTGTTTGTTATGTTTTTTAAAATTTGAGCAGTTCTTCTAAAACCTGTGCTTGTCATTTGATTATAACAATAAAAAAGGAACACATTCATACAGCACTTAATCATAATTTGTAACCATAGAAAATAAAGTTGAACTTGCAAACAAAAAACAGAAAAAAGTAAAAATCCCAACAAACAAGCAACAAACAAAACCACGAAGCATGAGGCTTGCCTTTAAATGTCTGTGATTCAAGTAGCAAACTCAAATGACTCACAAGCTACAGTAACTGAAAGCACTGACGTGTGTGTATTTTGTGATAGCATAGTGGTTTTATTTTGAATCCTTTTCACTTTACTTTGATTTCTACATTCACTTTGTCGAAGTTAAAGGGAACCCGTCTATAGTATAAAGACATACTCACATGTTCTCCACCGTTTTCGGGATAGAGCAAGTCTATGTGCTTATGCCTGCAATTTCAGCACTGGGGCAGAGTCAGGCAGCTTGTGGATGGTCACTGGCCAGCCAGCTTAGCTAACCCAACAAATTCCAATTCACGAAGAGTTGTTCTCCCAAGACTACATGGCAATGGGCTACAGAATGAGCCACCTGCTCATTTTGTTAACACATGCCTATTCTTCAGAATAGGTGCCACATGTACATACACCTCTCTCTCTCTCTCTCTCTCTCTCTCTCTCTCTCTCTCTCTCTCTCTCTCTCTCTCTCTCTCTCTCTCTCATGTTAACTAACTAACTAAACACAAAACTAGCCGACATGGTTTTCCTGCAGCAGTGCTTGTTCCACATGGATTAACAGGTGGAATCATCCCCACCAGACACACACACATTAAAGGACTTCACATGAGCAACTGATGGACTATATGGAAAGTGGAAAAGATTGTAGGGTACCCTTTTAAGGAAGTGATTAAAACAATGAGAACAAAGAGGTTGGGGACATAGCTAACCGGAAAGGAAAATAAAAAAAAATTAATGGTTTTTAAAACAGATACAGTAAAATTTCCTCCAGTTAAATAGAGGAAGCGCAGAAGTCTGAAGCACAGAGCTGACGCTGACGTCGACCACTGCCGTTGGCCCTGTGACAGGAAAGAAATATTTTGGCAGGAAATGCTTCTTCAGCAAAGCAAAGCCCATCAGTTTCAGCGAAACATTTCTGTTAATAGCTTGTCAGAGGAAAACGGTGTGGATGTTAGGTATCCATGCCAACATGTGCCAGTTTCTCACTTCTTAGAATATTTTGCCAAGGTATAGATATAGAACAAGGTATAGATACAGGATGGGTTCAGGCTTGCGCAGCAAAGGAGGGTGGGCCGAAACGACGATCCAAAAGCTTTAAGCAGATCCGTTTTTATTTAAATCGTAAATTTAGAATCATTCACGTTATCTCGTCTGTGACAATTTTTTTCCTGTCATTTTCAGAGACCTGCAATGTGCTCATTCATTTAATGGAAGTTATCGTATTTTATTTTCAATGGATTCATATTCAGCTTGGCAGTGGGGATGGAATATGGGCAACTTGTGCTAATGAGAATTTGGTGCCTTTAAAAAACTAAGGTGTTTTACTGCCATCTGCTGGCGTCAGTGTATAGCAACTCCACAGATCTAAATTGATTGGGAATGTGTATGTTACATGTATTCCAGGTGTCAGCAGAAGTCAGATAACTATCCATATATAAATGCTTTGAACCAACCCAATGTTTCCAAACCAAGCTAAGGACTGCTTCCTTATTCTTATACTCATTTTCGCTCCTCTACACAATCAATGACGCAGGATATCACTAACTCTTAGGACAGTTAATTTTACTCTGGAAAAGTGACTTTCCTTGATACAATTAGAAAGATGTTGATTCCTGTTGCCTCCAGTTGTGTCCAGGAGACAGAGCCACCTGTAGGAATGAGTGTCTGGGGCAAAGCTAGTGTACATGACTCAAGGAGCCCAGGTGAAGGGCAAAGTTGAAGAAGGATGATGGATTGCTGTTGGAACATCTATTCGGTTCCTAGAAATAGAGGGCACATTTGATATTATCAAGATTATCTCTGTAGCTGGGAAGGATCAGTAAGCAGATTTACATAACGAATGTCTCAACTCTTTACTCTCATCCACTCATTTAATGAGATAGTAGAGGAGGCCACACAAGGTTATTTCCTTGAGGTACAAGTCTATCATTATCTTCAAATCTTGCTTCACTCTCAACCCTGGGTAGCTTACCATTGCTTAATCCTCATTAATAGTCTGTGCTCAGCACCAGAAGTTGTTCCAAACTACACATTCTATAAATGCTGACCTATGGAAATCAACACGTGCTGTTTTCACCTCCTGGGGCAAATCTGCCTAGGCCTGTCCAGGGGCAGCTTCCCAGGTCTTCACTTCATGAGGGCATCCAGAGCGAAGCCGGGCCTGCACCATTGCCTTCAGAATATTAGCTCACCTAGCAGTGAAGGAATCTTTGAACAGGAGTAGAAAGACCAGTATGAATAAGTGCTTTAGAGCCAAGATGACCAAACCCTCTTCCTTCATCAGACCCACCCCAGCAACTCCAGGAGAGTGGGTGGGTCCTGGAAATTCATCCTGATAAATCTTCAGGGGGTGAGAGAGGATCCAGAGATGGACACTTATGTCAGTTTTCTTAGTCTCTGCAGGACCACACAGCGAGTCCAGAAACATCCATTTTAATTTCACTTGAATTTACAGAATTTAGACTGAGAAAATTAGAAACATTCAAAAAGACACTAATATTATATTCAAATATATAATTAGAAATAATTCTGCATATTAACATCACATTGTGTCACTTCATCAACATGTTACTGTCACAGTTACATTACCTAGACATGTAACTCTAGGCAGAATTACTACTTCTACATTTAAGGAAATGAGGGGTCTGCCAGTGGCTGTTCGGATCTGTACTTACTTTTCAAGATTAATAAGCAAAACGTTTAGCCATCACAAATGAGGGAGGAAGCTCATTGTTTATTCTTTCTTAGTCCCCTCCCAGGTTCTTCCCATCTTTTTATCCAGTTCAATTCACACCCTTTCTTTCTCTATTAGAAAATAGACAGGCAACTAAAAGAAAATAAATCAGAATAGGACAAAATAAACAAACAGAAAAAACACAAGGAAAAGAAGAAGCACATAAAACACACAATCAACACAAAGAGATACAATAAAAACAGATAATCATTAGTGATAATAAAAAGACCTTTAAGGTAGAAAAAAATAGGCCCAGGAAAAGCATCATGAGACAAAATACTCCAAAACCACCATTGTGTTAGCTTCCTATTGGCAATCTACTACCGGACATGGGGCCTGCACTTACGAGTGGTCTATATGAGTATCACTGGACAAAGCTAAGTTATTCCTTTGTAAGTGTTTAGCGACTGGAGATAGTTTCTGGGTTAGGAATGAGGGCTATGTCCATGACCTTTCTCAAGACTGGGACCATATCTAGTTTATACCTGTGCAGGCCCCATTCATGCTACCATAGTCTCTATAAGTTTATATGTGCATAGGTCCTGCGGTGTTCAGAATGTCTTATTTCCTGAGTGTCTTTCATGTCCTCTAGATCTCCTCACCTCCTTTTCCGTAGTTCTCTGATCCCTGAGGGGAGGGATTTAAAGGAAGCAAGGGGTAGTTTTTCTGACAATGGTTGAGGAAGATACTGATCTACGGGTATAGCAGAATTTTATTAGGAGTAATTTTATTGCTACTTTCCCTTAGGAAAACAACAATACTAGGTCTTCCCTTAGTTCCATGGGTGAGCTGACCTCAAGATTGTGGCTACCTGTGCAGTACTGGAGTGGATTCTAACTTAGGGAATAGGCCTTATGTTAGTAAACTACAACATTTATGTTACTATTGCACTAGCGTTTCATGCAGGCAGATCTCCATTGAACACTGAAGAGTTTGTAGCTTGGCAGTGCTTATCTTTGTCCTGTGGTTGTATGCAGTGTAACTTCCAGTAGGTTCTAGGGCTTTTTCTGTTCATAAGGATTTATGCATGTATTCCCTTCAGCAACAGTACCTTACCATTAGTTTGTGAGGATGAACCAATTGCCCTGGCAATACCCTGGGTTATTTGGGAATTCCTATGGGTCCCCTTTGTCCAAAATTCAAGTAGATCTAACCCATTTCTGACTTCAGAGGTTTTGTTTGGTCTCAAGAGATATCTGGTTGGGGTTTTGTCTCCCTGTTATCTGCGGATTCTATTCATATTTTTTTCTCTTCCTTCCTTCCTTCCTTCCTTCCTTCCTTCCTTCCTTCCTTCCTTCCTTCCCTTCTTTCTTTCTTTCTTATTTACATTTCAAATGTTATTCCCTTTCCTGGTTTCCCAGACTTAAGCACCCTATCCCATCCCCCTCCCCTTCCTCCATAAGGGTGTTTCCCTCCCCATTCACCCCCCTTTCTGCACACCCCCAGACATTCCCCTACATTGAAGTCCAACCTTGGCAGGATCAAGGGCTTCTCCTTCCATTGGTGCCCAACAAGGCCATCCTCTGCTACATATGAGACTGGAGCCATGGTTCTGTCCATGTATAGCCTTTGGGTAGTGGTTAAGTCCTTTGGGAGCTCTGGTTGGTTGGCATTGCTGTTCTTATGGGGTTACAAGCCCCTTCAGCTCTTTCAATCCTTTCTCTAATTCCTTCAATGAGGGTCTCATTCTCAGTTCAAAGGTTTGCTGCTAGCATTTGCCTCTGTATTGGATATGCTCTGGCTGTACCTCTCAGGAAACATCTGTATCCACTTTCTGTCAGCATGCTCCTCTTAGCTTCATCAATCTTATCTAGTCATGGTGACTGTATACGTAAGGGGAACATGTGGGGCAGTCTTCTTCAGTCACTGCTCCAAACTCTGCCTCCATATCCCCTCCTATGGATATTTTTGTTCTCCCTTTTAAGAAGTATTGAAGCATCCACACTTTGCTTGTCCTTTTTCTTGAGCTTCGTGTGGTGTATTGTACCTTGGGTGATTTGAGCTTTTGTGTTAATATCATATCCACTTCTCAGTGAGTTCATACCAGATTTCTTTCATATGTGTATTTATTTTAACACACTTCTTCTGATAGGTTTCCACATGAGCCCTCAAATGGCCCTTAGTTTTAGATTCTCTTCTTCTGTTCCCTCGCTTACCTTACTTACTCTTTACTCTTCTTCTCCGATTTAATCCTCCTATTCTAGTCCCCACCTATTCATGACTATATTCTATTTCCCCTTCCTCAGGAATGATCCTTCTCTCATCTCTAGTCACTTACTCTATACCAAACCTGTGTGTTGCTCTGTATCTAATCTCTGTGATCTATGGACAGGTTTTTGAAGACTTAAATGCTAAACTCCTCATGTAATTGAACACATACTACATTTGTCATTTTGAGTCTATATTACCTCACATAAAATGATTTTCTAGCTCCATCCATTTATATGTGAATTTCATGGACTTTTTTAAAAAGAAGAGCTAAGTAACATTCCATTGTGTGAATGTGTCACACTTTCTTTATCCATTTTTCTGCTAATGGCCATCTAAGCAGTTTTCAATTTCTGACTTATGAATAGAGTTGTCAAATATTTTCTTTTTCTATTTTGTCTTTATTATAATTATCATTAACATGAATTATAAACACATATAAGTGAGTTATGGGATGGTATTTTCATATATGCAAACAAAATGCACTGACAAAGTTCTAAACAAGATCACTTTTCCTAGGAGACAATGGGATGCCATGATATGGGTGAAGAAAAACTAGGAGAAAAAGAGGATTAAGTGAAAGTGCTATGTGGTATAAAACTGCCAGAGCTATAAAGTTAAAATAATAAACAATTTCTATAAGTTTGACAAGTTCCCATCTGGAAAAAGATTTGAATCTATTCCCATCATATATGTGGGTCCAACAGCTGGGGCATTCTCAAAAAGGAACAACAGCTAGAACTCCAACTGAAACTTATTTAGGATAGCTATAAGCTGAGTATTTTATGTTTGAAAAAAAGATAAAATTCACAGACAACCAAGAATTATTAACTAGTTGTCAAATAGGAACTGAATATTTTTATAAGGAGGTATATTACTTTCTCCCTTGCATAAAACATAGATAATATTCTCATATGATGTAATATGAATAGTGTCTCCTCTGTCTACTCCTCATAGTTCCTCTACTCCTATTCTTGCATCCCTTCCTGCCTCTCATTAGAAAGAACAGACTTCTAAGAGATAACAACAAAACATAACAAAATAAAATATAAGATAAAACAAAAATGATCGTATTGAAGTTGTACAAGACAAGACAACAGAAAATTAAGAAGGCACGAGAATCAGAGACCCACACATTTCCATATTTAAAGGGGACTTAATATTTTTAAATGAAAAGAAATTTTTGTTTATAATTGACAGAAATATCTAAAACCCATTTTATTTGACATAGCAAGTTTATATCTCTAAGTGTATATAACTACATCTGAATATATATTCAACAGCACATATATTTACTACATTTATAAATTACAGAAAAATTGTTTTCTGTTATTCTGAAACATCTCTGTCACACTCTTGTATTTTCTGAGTACTGGAAATAAATATTTAGTAGTAACATAGTGGGAGGCAATTGCCACAATTAACAAACACCAAGTATCTGGGACTGACTATTAAAAGGAGCAGAAATGACTCATTAGAAGTCTAGTGGGGACATAGGTAGAAGTCTCAGGAAAAATCTTGGGAATATGGAAATGCCAAAAATGAAGGAGGTGTTTGTGGATGTAGATGCACAACTGTAAAGATCCCTTCATTCTTCTTCTCTTTAATAAGATGGACATTTTCTTGATAATACTCTAGAGATTATAATGTTCTTGAAAATGAGGTACAGTCTAGGATGTTTTATTTTTAGTAGAAATCAAGATTGATCAGAGGGAATTATACTTAGAAAATTGTGGCCTATTATCTGCCAGCCAACCTTCAATCATTGAAATTATTTTTCCAATGAAATATCCAAATGAAAGAATGCTTCATATTTGCACATCAATGGAATAATACAATGCATAGTTCTTTATTTTGAGAGATTTAATCTGTATGTTCTTCCTCCCAATTGGCTAGAATATATAGCAATCAGAAGAAACAAAATGTGATTTAAAGTTACTACTGTGAAACTTTCTGCTTATGAGGTAAGAGGTATGATATAAACAAATTAAAAAGAATAAATATTAATCTTGGCTCATGGTTTTAGAGGTGTCTTTCTATGGCATGCCTGTGGAAAGACAGAACATTATGGTAGAAAGGGCAGCTGTAGTAAATCTATTCAGTCCATGGAAGTTGGGAAGTGAAAGTTAGAGGTAGGTGCTAATGTGTCAAAGTATAGTCTCTAAAGAGTAGACCTAGAAATTTCCTCTCTCCCTCTAGCTCCTTAATATCTACTGTCTTCCAAAAGACCTTCAAATTCTTCACCTTCAGTGGATTATTTCACAAGTCCACAACCTTCATGATGCAGTCACTGTCCAAAATACTCTTAACTGGCTACAAAGCACAGTGCTTTTGGGGACCTTTTCTTTTTTTTTTTTTTTTTTTTTTTTTTTTTTTTTTTTTTTTTTTTTTTTTATTAACTTGAATATTTTTATATACATTTCGAAAGTGTTATTCCTTTTCCGGTTTCGGGCAAACATCCCCTCCCCCCCCCTTCCTTATGGGTGTTCCCTCCCCACCCCCCTATTGCCGCCCTCCCCCAACTGTCTAGTTCACTGGGGGTTCAGTCTTAGCAGGACCCAGGGCTTCCTCTTCCACTGGTGCTCTTACTAGGATATTCATTGCTACCTATGAGGTCAGAGTCCAGGGTCAGTCCATGTATAGTCTTTAGGTAGTGGCTTAGTCCCTGGAAGCTCTGGTTGCTTGGCCTTGTTGTACATATGGGGTCTCGAGCCCCTTCAAGCTCTTCCAGTTCTTTCTCTGATTCCTTCAACGGGGGTCCTATTCTCAGTTCAGTGGTTTGCTTTGGGGACCTTTTCTATTTGGGCCATAACATCAATAAATTGTAATTCCAAATTATTCAAAATTCATCCACTTCTGCTTTGTGCTTTTGGCTGATTTTAACTTGCAGTATTTTTAAAGTGAGCCTTTTTTTAAATCTCATTTCCTATAAGTCAAAGAAATTGGGAACTTATAGCTTAGGAAACATACTTTAAGTTAGAGTATATCAGTAAACAAGGAGACATTCATTACATTTTGTATAAGCAGTCTAAAAAATTCCACAGACTTTTCACATGTGGGAAAATAAGTAAACAATGCACTGTTTGAGTTATTTCTGGCATTAATTCCATGAGTTGTTGCCATTACACTATTAAAATGCTTGGTATGCTAACACTTTAAGTGTCTCAAATGTGCATTTAATTTAGATTTAATAACACAAGTTTTGCTTATGAAAACTAAGTCAATTATTGAAAGCATTTCCCAAGGTTTAGCAGTTCTTTAAGAGCTGCATTTACTATGAAGTAATTAACTCAAATGGCATGTTCATGAAAACAGATTTAGAACAACTTTACATATTGGTAAGGAAGGGAAATATTTAATAATATAGATAAATATACTCAAATTTATCTGACCTGACAGGCATTTAACTGGCAAAAAAAACCCACAGAGTTATTTTCAAGAGGCTTTCCTCCTTCCCAACACCTCAACCTTCCTTTTCTTTGTCTTTTACGCTTTTATGTGCTGAGGGTTGAACGAAGGACCTCTGCACATGCTACAGTCTTTGATCTGCTGGGAAGAAATCAGTCTCTCTATTTTTCTTTTCTTTTTTGATTTTTATTTTAATTATTTTAATTACATTGCCCAGCCAGTATTCAATCTCATAACCATCCTTCTTTCTAAGCCTTTTTGACCACTTGAGATTATAGGCTTGTGTTGTATAACAAAACTTTTCCTGGTTTATGGACTCGAGATAATTTTCAGCTAAGGAGTGCCAAATGGCTGAGAAGCACCTAAAGAAATGTTCAACATCCTTAATCATCAGGGAAATGCAAATCAAAACAACCCTGAGATTCCACCTCACATCAGTCAGAATGGCTAAGATAAAAAACTGGGGTACCACAGATGCTGGCGAGACTGTGCAAAATGAGGAACACTCCTCCATTGTTGGTGGGATTGTAAACTGGTCTGACAACTCTGGAAATCAGTCTGGAGGTTCCTCAGAAAATTGGACACAGTAATACCTGAGGACCCAGGTATACCTCTCCTGGGCATATAGCCAAATGATGCTCCAACATATAACAAGGACACATGCTCCACTATGTTCTTAGCAACCTTATTTATAATAGCCAGAAGCTGGAAAGAACCCAGATGCCCTTCAACAGAGGAATGGATACAGAAAATGTGACACATCTACACAATGGAGTTCTACTCAGCTATCAAAAACATTGACTTCATGGAATTGATAGACAAATGGACGGAACTAGAAAATATCATCCTGAGTGAGGTAACATAATCACACAAAACAAAACAAAACACACATGGTATGCACTCACTGGAAAGTGGCTATTAGCCCAAAAGCTTGAATTACCCAAGATACAATCCACAGTCCACATGAAGCTGGACATGAAGGATGTCCAAAGTGTGGATGCTTCAGTCCTTCTTAAAAGGAGGAACAAAAATAGCCATAGGAGTAGATATAGAGACAAAGTTTGGAGCAGAGACTGAGGAATGGCCATTCAGCCTTTCCTACCTTCCCTACCTGAGGATCCAGCCCTTATACATACAGCCACCAAACCTAGACAGTGTTGCTGAAGACAGTAAGTGCCCGTTGACAGGAGCCTGTTATAGCTGTCTCCTGAGAGGCTCTGCCAGAGCTTGGTAAATACAGAGGTGGATGCTAGCAGCGAACCTTTGAACTGAGAACGGGGTCCCCATTGGAGGAGTTAGAGAAAGGATTGAAGGAGCTGAAGGGGCTTGCAATCCCATAAGAACAACACTAACAAATCAGAGTTCCCAGGGACTATACCACTACCCAAAGAGTACATTTTTACAGACCCATGGCTCCAGCTGCATATGTCGCAGAGGTTGGCCCTGTTGGGCACCAATGGGAGGAGAAACCCGTGGTCCTGCCAAGGCTGGGCCCCACACTGAAGAGGAATGCCAGGTTTGGGAGGCAGGAAGGGGTGGGTGGTTGAGGAGGGGGAACACCCTCTTGAAAGAAGGGAGGGGAAATGGGGTAGGGGGTTTCTGGAGGGGAAACCGGGATAGGGAACATTAGAAATGGAAACTAAAAAATCCAATAAAAAGTAGAAAATTAATATTATTGAATAGAAACAGTATTGAATGTGAAAAAAAAAAAGGATAGGAAATACCCGGCAGACCAAATTAGGGATGCTACCAAGTCCAACTTGGTGAACCAATGAGGTTTATTGGGATTACATACAGGAATTTGGTTGAGGAGTTACAGGAGTAGAAATGACCTGAAGGTCGATGGATCTCCAAGGCCCACCACAGCATGGGTAACAGCCCACAGAGCTAAAGGGCTGGAGCACACTCCATGCCCTGCAGATACAGAGTTAATGGGTTGGACAGAGTCCTTTCTAGGTGTCGTATTTGCTGTAAACTTCTTCCAGGCGGTCAGCTGTTTGTGCCTCCTTCCAGACAGTTGGTCTCGTCTTAGAGTCTTCTTTGCAGCTCAGTTTCATCACCTGAGGGGATTTCTCTTCTACTGATCATGTTGCCAGGGACATACCTAGTGCATGTGGTCACTTTCAGGGACTTCAGACGCTAATCTGAACTGTTGAACGAGCTTCCCTGCTGGAAGGGATGCTTCAATCTCAGAGAAAACTCTTATACAACAGCAGGTAGCATAACCCCTAGTGAAATAATAAATATTCATAGGAGGTATAGGAGAAAATTTTAATGATTTTGAAGTAGGTGAGAATTGTTTTTATTGGGGACAAATAAAAATAAAAAAAGCCCACACACTCATAAGTTGATAAATCAGAACCCATTTATATTAATAGACTTTTATATTTGAAAGGTATCACCAAGGAAATGAATTTCATTTTAAAATGTAAGCTATTGATTCAATATGATTAGAAGGATTTGAAATATAGATATGTACCAAAAATTTATATTTTAATGTAAAGAATGATTGTAGGTCAATACTGGAAAAACAAATAATAAAAATAGCTCATTGTGGACACAAAATTTAAATCTTTCATTCTCTCTCCTTTTCTCCCTCTTTTACTTTCTTTGTCTGTCTGTATATATGGACACCTGTTTGTAGATGTGTGTGTGTGTGCATGCATGGTGTGTGTGTGTGCATGTGTGTGTGTGTGTGTGTTTGTTTGTTTGTTTAACTTGGTTGGTTTACTTACATGCAAGACAGATAGTATCAGAAAGGTACCATGGAGGGAGCTAGACAGATGGCTCAGCAGTTAAGAGCACTGACTGCTCTTCCAGAGGTCCTGAGTTCAATTCTCAGCAATCACATGGTGGCTCACAACCATGTGTAATGGGATCTGATGCCCTCTTCTTATGTGTCTGAAGAGAGCTACAGTGTATTCATAGACACACACACACACACACACACACACACACACACACATATAATAAATATTTTAAAAAGAAGAAGAGGAAGAAGGAGGAGGAGGAGGAGGAATCATGGAAATTCAAGAAAATTTAATTTATAAAAATAGCAGACTAGCTCTCCAAACTAAAAAGAATTTCTTTAAATTAAAGATTTAACACGGAGTCTTAGGAAGCATTTTGATCATATAATGTATCACATAATGTAGTAAATGTACTTATTTACTGAAAAAATATTCTGATATTTTTTCAGGTGTGTGTGTGTGTGTGTGTGTGTGTGTATGTGTGTGTGTGTGTGTCTTGACACTAAAACAACCAATCTCATTTTGTAGATAAAGAAAGAAAATGAAGACAAATTTATGAATAATATACTGCACCTTACAAGAATACAGAAAAAAAAAAACAGAGATGAATATCTACACACCTTCATTTTTTAATTAGCTTTATTTCTCTCTCTCTCTCTCTCTCTCTCTCTCTCTCTCTCTCTCTCTCTTCTATTTGGCCGACTGAAATACTATCTTTAAAGTACGGTTCTATGTAAATAGGCCTGTAATAAGAAGTTCCTTATCCTTGGCCTCCAGGCTTTGTCTTACTTCCCCTGAGGCGTTCTTTAGGTCAAAGCTCCAGGATAAAAGCTTCAAGAATAAGTGAAATACTGAGAAACATTGTTCCCTGGACTGAGTCTTACCACAGTGGTATGATCACTGCCATTGCCCTTGTCACTCCTGCCCTTTGGGTAATTCATAAATTTATTAATCCAACTAAAGAGGTGAAAATCATCCCCCGTTATACTTATTTCAGTTAGCACTCTAATCAAGCTGTGTAGAGAAAAACATTCAGTAGTTTACCTTTTATCCATATTACCAAAGAATGTCATTTTGATTTTTGATTAGAATTTTTACCTCAATGCTAATTTGCTGTTAAGTCTCTGAAAGTTCAAAATTAAATGAGGTATGTCTTTTAGTTCAACTCCATCTGTTTAACATTTTGCTTTAGTTAATGTATGCTGTAGTTCAGGGCTTATAATGCCAAGTATTAAGGCATAAACTGCAGTAGCTTAGAAGACTTGATACAGGTACAAGCAACAGTCAAGGACCAATGGAACAAGACAGAGGATGGAAAGAGGGGCTGAAGGTTACGGAGCTTGATCTGAGACAAGGTTGATGTTGTAGTGCCGTGATAGATAGTCTTTTGTCTAGATACTCAGGGTACATTGAGCACACACATGGAAAAAATGTGAATTTTAGCCACCTTCCCTTATACTAAACAGAGAATCAAATGTATGTGTGCTTAATACTTGAATTTCTAATGTATATGAGAAAAAATTAAAATTAAATTGTATCCCTGAAAAGATATAAAACTTTCTTGCCAAAAGAATCCTCAAGCAGGGCTTCAGGGCAGTGTCTATCAGGGAAATAACAGTTACACAACTCCTTAAAAATAAATAGCTAACGAAATTATGCAAAACGGACCATAGACTAGAAAGATAACCGAGCTCAATACATGCAACTGACAGAAGCCACATGATCAGCATATGTAAAAATTTTCCTGAAATCAGTAATAAAAGCAACCTAAACTATGGGAATAATAGCACATTCGATGCCCAGTAGAGAAGAGCATGATGCATACACACACACACACACACACACACACACACACACACACACACACACACACACACACCCCAGAACAGGGAAAAGGAGGCAGTGGACCCCTTGGATTAGGTATAGGATATACCCAGACACCAAATTCTTAGCACTAAGAGGGTTTATTGCCCTGGAGGGGCAAGTGAAGGCCTGCCTTGGTCTGAAAGGCAGGCAGCAAGCAGCCGGAGCAGCAGCAGTAGTATCAAGCAAGCAAATAGGTGTTTTGTTGACAGAAGTGGATTATTAAGGAGAAAAGGGAGGGGGCTGTGCTATGGCAAATTGTGGTTCTGAGTCCTTCAACATTTCAGAAGCCAGTGTATCTATCCTAAGTGCTAGATATATCGCCATAGCCTTCACTGTAATTTTCATTCATGTTCTCATTCCTTTGTAAAACCAGACAGTGGTATTTTCAAGAGCCCTGTGGTCCTGTAAGTCTAATCAATGTGTTTATTTATGGTGTTTAGCTTTTCTTTTCTTCTTTTTTTATTAATATGTCAATATAAATCCTAATGATTTTTTTTTTCTGTTTGTCAGTATCTGAGAAGATAATGATTGTTATTTTCCTGCCTACAGGTCTGTTTATATTCATACCTAAAATCATTTTTCTTTTTATATGAAATAAGTTAATTGGTATAGTGATGTAACCCTGTCTTTAGAAGTACGTTCTTTACCACTTTGTGCCCAGTACAGACTGATCTGAAGCAGTAGTAATTTTCTTTTGCCCTGGAGTGAATATTAAGTCAAGTTATATATGAACCAACTCAGAACATTCAAGGTTTTCTACTGATCCTATGAAGTACTCTCAACTCACACAGCAACAGGTAAATCTCAAAGAGAAGCAACACAGAGGATAACACAGAGGTATGAAATTGTGAGTTATTATGTGCAATTTTGCCTGGACTTATACCCAATTTCAATACATCACTTTGTGCTTGCACTTGACTGAGTATATCCAGGGAACAGGATCATTTATTTGAAGTATAAGATAAAATTTCATGAATGACAGTTTTTTCCTCTCATGGCCATTTAAGGCTCCAGGATCACATGATCTGTCTTGATTAATAACTTAATATGGAGGTATTTTTAATGCTGAAACTGGCATAAGAATACCTTATAATCTCAGGAGACACTCTTCTGTGCCTTTACATATCTTTTCCCATTATGAATACATGTAGATGAAGGCAAGTGAGTATCACAGATCCAATTGACCTGGACTTATTAGACAGCACTTTGTGTTCTAATCCCACTCAAAACTATAATAGTTCATATCATCACTTGCGTAGACTAGAGAAAGTTGTCCAAATGTAAAATGTACATGTACTCCAACTTGAATATGAAGGAATCTGCAGGCATTTTATTTCTCACTGAAAAACAAAGGGCAAAATATGACCTACTCTTTGAGAAGGGCTTTTATGGCAAATATTAGGCATATATGGCAAATATGACAATGTATTTTTGATCTTTTTACTAATATATCATGGTGCTGATTTTTTTTTCATGGTTTAATTCTCAATACTCTAAGGATACACTTCTTGCAAATATTAGTATACCAGATAATTCTTGTTCTTTGGCTCCAAATAACAGTTTCAGCTAATGATCAGGTTTGACCAAATATCAATTAGATCAACTACTTTGATTTATGTTTTGAGAAAGGGTAAAAGATGAAGTATAACACTGGATTCAGACAAAACGATAATAGATAATTTTATTCTTTCTCAATGAATGGAGTCTAATGGGGAAAGAAAAGACCGCAGTGGCAGTTCAACCATCCAGGTCAAGTAACAGACATGGTGTTGTTCCACTTTCGTAATCTGTGGCGATTTGCTAGCATGCTCTGCGTGCTCTGCTTTTCATAGTGGGTGTGCTGGTTGATGACACGGGAACATTCAGAGATCAGATCATTTATATATTATTTCTTTTACTTAAATACATATAATTAGTTTTTGTGTGTTAGAGAGAGACAGAGAGACAGAGAGAGGCAGACAAAGGCAGAGAGAAAGAGAGAGAGAGAGAGAGAGAGAGAGAGAGAGAGAGAGAGAGAGAGAGAGAGAGAATGAATTACTCTGGTTTTCCTGAAACTCATTGTGTAGACCAAGCAAATCCCAAACTCAGAGAGATCCTCCTGTTCTTCTCCCCATTGTTAGGATTAAGGTTTGTGCCACCATACTTCTTAAAATGTAGATTTGACACCACCTACTTTGTTTTTAAAGATAACACTCCCTTCAACTAGCTTAACATTCTTTTGCTCTTTTCTAGTTCAGTTTTCTTGACAGTAGCAGCTACAAACTTTGGATTTCATCAGTTGTGTGGGTTTTGACTTACAGCTGAGTTGTTTGTGCCATTGGTTCTCTGTTACTAGCGTTAATTGTATTCAGTGTCTCTAAGAGCTCAACTGGCAGACAGTGCTTTTAGATGTCCTATAGTTTCCATTCTACGACTCTTTGTTCCACAGTTTCAGCTCTCTGCATAGATTCATGCCTACTGTCTCCAATCCTAGTTTTGGATTTTTCCTCAAAATTAGTTTTGATTTACCCACCTATGACCAACGACCTCCAATCTCATCCAATCCATGACGATTTCTAGTTTTATCCATTCACATAAGAGTTCCATTATTCTATTTTTTCTTTATAGCTGAATACAATTTATAATGTGCATTTACCATCTTTTCTTTATCTATTCATTAGTTGATAGATATCTAGGGTGATTCCATGTCCTGGCAATTTTGAATTGAGGAACAGTAAACTCAGCTTTATTTGGGACATTTTATACATTTATTTCAATGTCATCATTTTTTTTGTTTCATTCTGTTTAAATTGTTTATCTCATTTTAGTTTAATTTGTGGGTCACCTGTATCTATGAATTGACTCATTTCTTCTAAATTTTCAATGCAGTGAAATATAAACATTGATTTATGTCTTAATGACTTTCTAGATTTCTTTAGTATATGTTGTAATGTCTATTGTCATTTTATCTCCAATTATATTAATGTGCTTTTCTATCTCTTGGTTTTCATTAGTTTACCAAAAAGTTTGCTGATTTTTTTTAAAAATATCTTAAAAGAAGCACATCTTATTTTCTTTTATTTGTTGCATTTCTTTTCATTTATTTCTACTTTGTTATTCATTTGTTCAATGATTCAGGGTAAGGAATGTTCTTGTTCATTGAATGGAATGTTCTACAGATGTTTGTTAGGTCTATTTAAAATATGATGTCATTTATCTCAGATGACTCTGTTCACTTTGTGTCAAGATGTCAGGATGACCTGCCTTTTGGTGAAATTGTAGTGTTGAAGTCATCCACTGTTACTGTGATGTGGTTTACTGTTGCTTTAAATCAAGAAGTATGTTTATTTTATGAAATATGATGCACCTGTGTTTATTATATATACATTTAAAATTGTCATTTTATTGATAGTTTTTTTCTGTAATCAATATGAAGTGTCCATCTTTTATATGATGTAACTTTTATAATTCGTTTGATTTCAAAACTATTTTGCAATATATTAGAGGAGAAAAACAGGTTTTATTTCCTTGTTACAACTATCTTTTCCCTCTTTCTTTGGCCCTACGATCCCACCTATTTCTGACAGCGAGGCAAATTTCTTGGAGACAGCAAATAGACTTTGCCTTTCAATCTAAGCTGATAGTTTGTGTCTTTGGGTTGAAAGAACTAATATCATTAATATTCAAAGTCATAATTAAGAGTATGGTGTTTATTGGCTCATTTTTTAATTTTGTATTATTTTATGGTTTGCGATTTCTTGTGTGCTTAACAACTCTTCTAGTGTGGTGTATTGTTTCCTGAAGCATCACAAATGTATCATTCTCTTCAGTAATTATGAATTCCTTTAGAATGTTTTTAATCAAGGAAATTATTTATTTTTCTTCAATTATGATGATAGCTTTATGAGTTATAGTAGTATGGTTTGAGTGTTTTTATCATTCAGAATGTAAATATATATTGTTTCAAGCCTTCCTGGATTTTTGAAAAATATGTGGTTTTGTATTTTAAAATTTATTTTTATATGTAGTTCATTTTTATAGGTTTATTTGTTTTCTTGGTATTCAATATTTTGAGTTCTATGTATATTTCAGATATTAACCAATTACAGATGTGTAATTGTTAAAAACCTATTTTCCTGTCATGAAGACTGCAGCTGTATCCAAATGATGATATCCTTTGTCATGCAGAAGATTTTCCGTTTCATGAGATCCCATTCATTTATTGTTGATCTCAGTGTTTGTGCTAACAGTTTCTGGTTCAAAATTCTATTCATGTGCCAAGGAGACGAAAGTTATTCTCTACCTTCTCTCCTATCAAGTTACATTGAGGTCTTTGATCCTATGTGGAGTTGAGTTTTTTGTTGAGGCATAAGTTTGGATCTATTTTTATTCTTATACTGTCATCATCGACTTTTGTCAGAGCTAGTTTTTAAGTTTTTAGTGTATTTCTGGGTTCAACAAAATCAGTTATCCTTAGGTGTATGAAATTTTGGTCTTGTCCTTAATTTAATTTAATTGATCAATATTTTTGTGCCAATTCCTTGCCCTTTTAATTACTATATCTGTGTCATACAATTTAAGATCAGGGATGGTTAATATCTCCAGTAATTCTTTTACATTTCATGATTGTTTTAGCTATACAACACACATGTGCACACATATATATGTGTATGTGTGAGTGTGTGTGTGTTTATATGTGTGTGTTTCCATATAAAACTTGAAATTGTCCTTCTAAAATTTGTGAATAATATTGATGAAATTTTGATGGAGATTATATTGAACTTGTGGATTACTTTTGGTAAGATGGCCATTTTTACTTTATTAATCATATAATTCCATGAGCATGGGAGATATTTTCATCTTCTAATATCTTTTTCAATTTCTTTCTTCAATGTCTTAAAGTTTTTTTATCACACAGTCCTATCACTTGCTTTGTTAAAGTTATCTCAAGATACATCATATTATTTTAGGCACTTGAAAAATGTGGTGTTTCCATGGTTTCTTTCTTTTTTTTCCTTTTATTGGATATTTTTAAATTTACTTTTCAAATGTTATTCCCATTCCCGGTTTCCTGGACATAAGCCCCCTATCCCATCTCCCTCCCTTTACATGGTTTCTAACTCTGCTTTTTTTTATCACTGAGATAAGACCTTTGCCTTTGGAGATTATGCATTCCCAGGGAGCTTTTCAGATATCAGTCCTTAAGGACCACTGGGATTTTGATTAAATCTTTTTTTCCCCTATTTTTATTAAATTAGGTATTTCTTATTTACATTTCAAATGTTATTCCCTTTCCTGGTTTTGAGGCCAACATCCCCCTAGCCTTTCCCCCTCCCCTTCTGTATGGGTGTTTTCCTCCACATCCTCCCCGAATTACCCTCCCCACAAGAGTCCCATTCACTGGGGACCAGCCTTGGCAGGATCAATGGCTTCCCCTTCCACTGCTGCTGTTACTAGGTTATTCATTGCTACCTATGCAGTTGGAACTGGAAAATATCATCTTGAGTGAGGTAGCTCAATCACAGAAAAACACACATGGTATGCATTCATTGATAAGTGGATATTAGCCCAAATGTTCAAATTACCCTAGATGCATAGAACACATGAAACTCAAGAAGGATGACCAAAATGCAGATGCTTCACTCCTTCTTTAAAAGGGGACCAAGAATACCCTTAGGAGGGGACAGGGAGGCAAAGTTTACAACAGAGGCGGAAGGAACGCCCATTCAGAGCCTGCCCCACATGGGGTCCATACATATACAGCCACAACCTAGATAAGATGGATGAAGCAAAGAAGTGCAGGCAGACAGGAGCCGGATGTAGATCTCTCCTGAGAGACACAGCCAGAATATGGCAAATATATAGGCAAATGCCAGTAGCAAACCACTGAACTGAGAACGGGACCCCAGTTGAAGGAATCAGAGAAAGGACTGAAAGAGCTTGAAGGGACTCGAGACCCCATATGAACAACAATGCCAACCAATCAGAGCTTCCAGGGACTAAGCCACTACCCAAAGACTATACATGTACTGACCCTGGGCTCCATGGTTTCTATTTTAGTTCATTTATCATTTAATATAGGAAGGCTAATGATGTTTATGAGTTAATTTTGTACTAAGCTACTGCAATAGGCCCTCATATCTTAATAGGCCCTCAGATCTTAGCACAACTTTTGCCATGCTGGTTAATCCTTGGAAACTAGGATATAGGCAGCAATACCAGTCAAAACAATAATAATCTTCATCTTTTTGGTAAAGTCTCTAAATGTACTAATCTTGCTTTTTGAATAATTGTTCTTAACTAACTGAAATGAGTTAGTAAAGAATGATTTTTTTCTTTAAAAGCTCACTCTGAGAAGGACTCAGATCTATATTTAGTTCCCAAATACCCAGTGTAGTTGTCATTCAACTAATAAATTCTTTCAATTGGCTTGAACTTTTATGAGAATTCTCTGGTTGATATCCTTTATCATTTCTGGGCATCCAGGAAAGATCCTCAGAGTGTAGACCTTGGTGCACCTTGGAGTAAGAAATCGTAGTCAAGGTACGCCTTAGGAGTCTACAATATGAGATGTTCCAGGGTCTCAGGAGTCCCTCTGATCAATTGCTGCCTTATGCCTTAGTGATACCTGACACTTTAACCCCATAATCAAAAGTTACCTGTAGATAAGTCTTGTTAAGTTGCCTTCTGTTTAGGACTCAAAAAAGAGGCTATCCTTTGCCACTAATTTAGTTTCTGGAAGTGTGTGAGATGTTAGTGAACTCTTCTTGTCTGTTCAGTTATATGAATGAATGATGGTCTGAAAGAACACAGATAAAAGCCCAATGCATGGTGAACAGTGCCTTGTAGTTCTTTTTAAGAGGTTCCATGAAAAAGGCATAGTGCTTTTTTTTAACCTCAATATATTTTGTTCCCTGTGTTATTCTTGAATGTCATCTCATGACTCCCATGACAAATATTTACACTCAATTTATACATGTTTATTTTTTTCAGTATATATATATGACTATATATGACTATATATGACTATATATGTATATATATACATATATATATATATATATATATTCAGTGTACTGTGCATCTGGACATGGCCTTCTGTCTTGCTTTGGTGCTATCCCAGATATAATCTATAGTCGATGCTAGGTAATTGTGTTTCAATTGGTCTCTCCTGAGAAAGTATGGGAATTTCGCTATCAATATTTACTATGTACTTACTGGCATTTATTTACATGTTTTTCTGAACTCAAACAAACTTCCTTGGGTCATTGCTCTCTTTGTTAAATTCATGTAAAATCTACACTGATACAGAAGTAGGGTTGTCTACAGCATTAGACTGTAGTCAGCCACATTCTTTCATGTCTTCAGTACCCAGATCTTATAAACAATGATCTGTATAGGTCAGTGAAAGCAGACAATGATCACCCATGGGTATCTTTACTGTGTGCTTCTCTGTGTGTTTCTCTCAGTCTCGTTTTTTGAACAAACAGCTTAAGAATGGGAGAAGCAGTGAGCCACAAGGGTGACTGTGGCTGATAATGCCTACTTCCTACAGGTTCATGAGTGACACAAGGCCAGCATGTGTAGCATACATCTCTTACAATGGTGAATGGCTATGGAGGCTGCTGCTGGGGTAGCAGTGAATCATACTGAGACAGTATTCCCAGGTAGCTACAGTAGGTTTGTAACACAATAACTGGGGACCTCGGCCACCAGAACAAGTTTTTTTTTTAATTGACCAGTGGCTTTCTCTTGGGTATCTACTCTCCATACCACCAGCTTAAGAACTATGGCCTCTTATTGGGAACATGAATCTTTTTAGCTCAACTAGGTAGCCCAGAGAAAATGAAAGCCTCTGCCCATGTTTGTAGCCCTGCCAGTGGAAATTGCCTGTCTGTCTCCCACTCCTGGCTATCACTATTTTGTCACTTATAGTCCAGTCTAGCTCCTTGCGTAGAGACAAAGAAAGTCTAACCTCTCTTCTGGAGTACCCTGCAGTCTAACTTCTTGTCATCTTCATGCTTAAAAGCAAAGTACACATGGAGGAGAAAATAGTTTTCTAAGCTGTGAGCTTCCTAGCTTCCAGGCATTGGTTGTAACCAGGGAAGGGGTAAATAATTTCCCAGCTCTGCCTGGGGAAGAAGAGGAAGCACCACTCCTTCCTCTTTCATAGTTTATACTTCCCTTTCCACCACCAATGGTCTATGTAATTAAATAAATTAAAATGTATCATTCTCTGAAGATGATGATGATGATGATGATGATGATGATGATGATGATGATGATGATGATGATGGTGATATAGCAACATTCTGGGCTTGAGAGAGAGGATCTTGGTTGGACCATGTAGTCTGGATAGAACGGATTTCCCCTTCTGTTCAACCTGACCAGAATAGCAACACTAAAGCAAGAAGGCTCTAGAAAATTTTCACTAGGTCCTGTTTTAAAGAGTATTGAAGGAAGCTGTTCAAAATCCTCAATAATTTCTCTAAGGTGATGAGGTAATACATTAGCCAACAGAATCACTTTCTGAAACATCTCTGTGAAGCTCATCGAGGTTTACCTCCATAGATCCAGATGCATCAGAAAAGCAGAAATCAACCAATATCACACTAGTTGTATAGTAAGCCTCAGACACTAAAAAATACTTAAAAGTCAAAGAAGTTTCAAATTATAAATAGGCCTCAATTGTGCTATAAAGTTTTACAATAAGTAAGACACTGCAGAAGAGCTCACGGTCATGATAAAATATGGACTCAAATAGCTTCACCTCCCATCTCAGGCATGACTCAGGCCCTGAGAGTTGCTGCCTTTGTTGCTGTGGCTGATGCAGCCTCAGCCCCTCTCTTCCCTGTGAATGTGGGCTGTTAGGCTCTTGCATCATTCTATACTTCCTGATCCAAGCTTCACCTGAAAATAACTGATGAGATTCAATCTAAGGAACCTGACTTAAGAGATTTCCTGCTATGAGAAGCTGAAGAAGCATCACATACTGATGGGACAGTTTTAAGATGAATTTATGTATTTCAGACAAGTTGATACAAGCCCAGTCTCCTGGCCAAGGAGCTTCAGCACAAAGGGATGTGTTCTTGGTGTTAACCTGGGTATCTCGCTGTGTAAAGAACAAAACCTTCCGTGTGTGCGATTATGTGATGATAAGGATGGTTAATTTGCATTTGTCCATTGAGTACTTTCCAGAGAGAAGGGTCTCCTCACCTCAACTGAAACAAAACACAACAAAATCCTTGGCCTTTCTAGGGGCCATATGGCTGCTAAGAGTGAAGTTTATTGACTACTACAAGAGAATCAAATGGGAACTCCCAAAAGGCCTAACTTAACAGGAGAGCAGACGAGGCTACCAAGAAGGCAGTCCTAGAACCAGTGGGGCATCTCCAGATCTTTTTACTCGGTTTTAACTGGAATTGCTTGAGCACCCATTCTATACACAGAAAATCAAAATGAACAGGGACACACACACACACACACACACACACACACACACACACACACACAGTTACCTGATGCAAAGTAGGAGGCAATTATGGAGTGGTACTTGCTGGAATAGAGACCTGTATTGCTTGCTGCTATTGGAAGCCTGATAGTTGTCAAAATTCAACCTGATCAACCTCCTGGAGTAACTAAAACTGCTGTTACTCAGGCTTGGATGTTATATCCATCAAAGACCTTGGGTCCAGATGTGCCATGTGTGCACAAATAAAACACAAAGTGCAAAGAAGAAACTCCAAATGGAATCCATACTGGAGGAAGCACCACTAAAAAACAATGAAGCATGATCTTTACAGGGATCAAACCCAAGGTTCGGTATTTGTTAGTTTTCAGAGAACCCTTCTCTTGATGAGTGGAAATCTATTCCACCAGAATGGAGACAGCTTCACACACACACACACACACACACACACACACACACACACACACACACACACACACACCCTCAAGAGTTAATTTGGTTACCTCACCCCTCCTTTGAGGTCTGAAAATTGTTCAGCCCTCATGGTCAAAGTTTTCCTAAATCTGACACATTGTACCTATAGAACACAAAGCTCAGGATGGAGGTGTGAGAACAAAACAACAACAAAAACAAATGTTATGCATGTCTTTGAGGCCAGAAAAAAAATAACGAACCAACCTTCTAACTTTTGTCCTCCTAAGTGCCAGGTAAATTGCATAACAAGATTTTCACAAGGCAAAAATTATTCT
Organism: Rattus rattus; assembly: GCF_011064425.1. Lineage (NCBI taxonomy): Eukaryota > Metazoa > Chordata > Mammalia > Rodentia > Muridae > Rattus > Rattus rattus. Next base: position 70,888,079 of record NC_046159.1, read on the forward strand.
CTTCTTAAGTCTTTACTTATGAAACCTGCAAGAGACACAGAGGACTATTCATCAGATTGTTCAACAGGCTGTGCCCTTGTTCATGTCTGAACCTGCCCACAGGATCCTTATGTGACCTTATGTGAGTTAAGCAGCTGCTGACCCAGTGCCTGGAGCTAATGTGAAAAGGCCAATACAGTGTGGTCCTTACCACCCGTACAACAATGATGATACATGGTATCACTCCATACACCTACCACACTCACCCAAAGGCGATTACAGAAAATAATGAACAATTGGTTTATCACCTGATTCTCCAACCTCCTAAAGATAATCCTGATATAGGCCCTGTAATTATTGTTGTCCTATTTTGTCCTTAGTTTCACCATAGGAAATGCCAAGGATCTACATAAACTTAAAAATGATAAAAACTGGGGAGCTCATAGCCAATCTATTAAGACCCATCTTTCAGTAAGATGTCTGTAAAATATTACATCCAGAGACTATAGAGGAATGGATTGATTGCTTATAGGGAGAAGTATACCCCTTGGTTTATGGGTTTATCAGCACAAAAAAGGATCCAATATATCCAGTACTATTGCTCCCCACCATGAGCTTCTAGACTCCAAGACAACAAAATTGTGCTCAGGGAAGTTGCAAAACCAAGGCCTCTTGATCCCATTATACTTCTAAAAGGAAAACCACCATGAACTACCTACAGCTGTGAACAACGCCATCTCTTACTAGATGGCTTGCTTGCATTAACAGCTTAACCAAGTATGGATTTCCTAAATTGTTCACACTGGAGGATAGCCCACTCCTTTATGTTCTCTTGTGTTTTATAACACAGATGTTTATCAGTAATAAAAAAGAGTAGAGAGTCCACCTAAATCTAGATTCTGAGCCTGCCGATGCCAAGCAAGCTACCCCCATTCTTATTCCTCTATTGGTGGAGGCGGGTATAATGGGCTTTACTGAGGTGAGAACGTCAGCCTTCATTATAGGGAATAAAAACTTTTAAAAAATGCAGTGTTTAAGTAGATATTGACCTGGGACATTGGGAAAATTCTGCTGTGTGTCTGAAAGTCCAGTAAAATTCTTTAGTCAAGGTAGTTCTTCAGAACCCAAGAGGGGAGTATCTCCTTTTTATGAAAGGATGCGGACTCTGTCCATGGCACTGGGAGAAATTTGCTGCTTTTATGCAACCAATTAAGGATGATTAGAGAAAGCTTAGTTATGGTCAGAAATAACTTTAGAGAAGAACGAGGAGACACCAAGAATCTTACAATGGGTACTAATTTTGTCCTCCCAGTCCCTTTGGTTAACACACAGCTAAGACTGTACTATTAATCCTTTTGCTCCTAGTTCTCACTACAGGACCCTGACTGCCCAACTGGTACTTTTTGTTCATAACACCCATTATTTCCAGTACTTTTCTGTTTAATTTTGTCTGAATATCTTCTCTATTGGCCAGAGTCAAGTATTGAAGTTTCCTGCTAACACTGTGTGAGGATCAATATGTGATTTAACCTGTAATACTTTCCTTTATGAACTTGGATGCTCTTGTGCTTGGTACACAGAAGGTAAGAAATGAAATGTTAAAAAAAAAGAATTGCTATGTCTTCTTGGAAGAAGTTTACTTTGAAAAGTATGTACTGTCCTGTGTTATCTTTTCTTATTCCTTTTGCTTCATGCATATTTTACCAGATATGATTCTTAGGTCTATTTGTTTGGAATATCTGTTTCCATTCTTTTATGGCCATGATCTTTACCTGATGTTAAGGTACATTTCTTGGATTCAGAAGAATGATGAATACTATTTTCACATTCATTCTATTACTCAGTGTCTTTTCCTTGTGAAATTGATAACATTGACATTGAAGAATATCAATAACTACTATTTGTTGGTTATTGTTATTTTGCTGGTGTGTGTGTGTGTGTGTGTGTGTGTGTGTGTGTGTTTTCCACCTTTTAATTCGCTGGTCTGAGATTTATTCCTTTTGTGTTATTGGGTCTGGTTAACTTCATTTAGGTTGGAGTTTGCTTTCTAGAGTTTCCTAAAGGTTGATTTGAACTTACTGCATAAATATGGTTTTATAATGGAACATCTTATTTGCTCCATTCATTCTTAATGACAATTTTGCTGGGTATTATAGCTTGGACTGGTATCTGTGATCTCTTACTGTATGTAGAAGATCTGATTATAATCTTCTGACTTTTAAGGACTTAATTCAGAAGTCAGGTGTCATTTTATTATAATAGGCCTACGTTTACATGTTACTTGATATTTTCCCCTTTGCAGTTATTAATATTCTTTCTTTGTTCTGCATATTTAGTGTTTTGATTATTATGTGCCAAGGGAAATTTCTTGTCTAGATCTATTTGGTGTTCTGTATCGTTCTTCTATATTGATAAGCATCTCCTTCTTTAGGTTAGAGGAATTTTCTTCTATAATTTTGTTGAAAATATTTTCTGGCTCGCCAAGAGCTGAAAGCCAGTTGCCAGGAGCACCAATACACCTGAGAGCAGAGGTAAGACAAACTTTTCTGCTCCAACTGACATTCCTGGTGGACTCAGGACACACAAAGGTAGAAGTCCTCTGGGACAGGGCACTTCCGGTTTTTGGCTGTGCCCAGAACTAATCTGATCCCATCCCACAGCTCCCTCCTCCCAAATTCCATGAGAAAGAGAGCTGAACACCCAGAAGTGTCAACAATCCTGAGACCGCAGAACAGACTGCCACTTTTGCTCACCTTTGCCCACATCCCTGGCCCAAGAAGAAACAGCATAGTGCCTCTGGACACAGGAATATAGGAGCAGTCAGCTGCAGAAATCCACAGTCCAGGTCTGCACCCAGAATTGAACTGAAGCAGTCAATAACTCCCTGCATCCAAATCCCAGGAAGGAAAGAGCTGGAACCCTCAGAAGTGTGGACACTCCTGAGAAACCAGAGGAGACTATCCTCTGCCCACATTCCCTACCCAAGGGGAATTGCCATCAGTGCCTGCTGCACACAGGGATGTAGGAGCAGTCAGCGGCAGGAACCTTCCAGTTCCTGCTCTTTCCCAGAGCTGAAAACCAGCCACCATGACCGATTACATGCCTGAGAGCAGAACACTCTGTTCCCAGAACTGGCTGAAGGAAAATAGGAACACAGGTCAACAGGAGTGCTAACAAACAGGCCTACAGGAGGGTCAAGCCACTTCAGAAACAGCAAGACAAGCTAACATCAGAGACAACCTGATGGCAAGAGGCAAGCACAGGAACCCAAACAACAGAAACCAAGACTACTTGACATCGTCAGAGTCCAGTTCTCCCACCAAAGCAAACATTGGATCTTCAAACACACTAGAAAACCAAAATTTAGATTTAAAATCACATTTTATGATGGTGATAGAGGACTTTAAGAAGGTCACAAATAACTCCCTTAAGGGAATAAAGGACAACACAAGTAAACAATAAGAAACGCATAACAAGGAAACACAAAAAATCTCTTAAAGAATTGCAGGAAACACAACCAAACAGGAAAAGGAATTGAATAAATCCATCCAGCAGTTAAAAGTGGAAATAGAAACAATAAAGAAAGCACAAAGGGAGATAACCCTGGAGATAGAAAACCTAGGGAAAAGATGCAAGCATTAACAACAAAATACAAGAGATGGAAGAGAGAATCTCAGGAGCAGAAGTTACCATAGAAAACATCAACACAACAGTCAAAGATAATATGCAATGCAAAAAGCTCCTAGACTAAAACATCTAGGAAATCCAGGACACAAGGAGAACATAAAACCTAAGGATCATAGGTATAGAAGAGAGTGAAGACTCCCAACTTAAAGGACCAGTAAATATCTTCAACAAAATCATAGAAGAAAACTTCCCTAACCTAAAGAAAGAGATGCCCATAAACATACAAGAAGCCTACAGAACTCCAAATAGATTGGATCAGAAAAATTCCTCCCATCACTTAGTAGTTAAATCACCAAATGCACAAAACAAAGAAATAATATTAAAAGCAGTAAGGGAAAAAGTTCAAGTAAGATATAAAGGCAGACCTATCAGAATTACACCAGACTTCTCACCAGAGACTATGAAAGCCAGAAGATCCTGGACAGATGTCATACAGGCCCTAAGAGAACACAAATGCCAGCTCAGGCTACTATATAGAGCAAAACTCTCAATTAACATAGATAGAGAAACCAAGATATTCCATGACAAAACCAAATTTACACAATATCGTTGTAGAAATTCAACTCTACAAAGGATAATAGATAGAAAAGCCCAACACAAGGAGGAAAACTATACCCTAGAACAAGCAAGAAAGTAATCTCCTTGCAACAAAACCCAAAGAAGAGACACACACAAATATAATTCTACCTCTAAATACTAAAATAACAGAAAGCAACAATCACAATTCTGTAATATTACTCAATATCAAATGACTCAATTCACCAATAAAAAGACATAGACTAACAGACTGAATACGTAAAGAGGACCCAGCATTTTGCTGCCTACAGGAAACACACCTCAGAGACAAAGAAAGAAACTAGTTCAGAGTAAAAGGCTGGAAAAACATTTTCCAAGCAAATGGTCTGAAGAAGCAAGCTGGAGTAGCCATTCTAATATCGAATAAAATTGACTTTCAACCAAAATTCATCAAAAAAGATAAGGAAGGACACTTCATATTCATCAAAGGAAAAATCCACCAAGATGAACTTTCAGTTCTAAATATCTAGTCTCCAAATACAAGGTCTCTTACAACCATAAAAGAAACCTTACTAAAGCTCAAAGCACATATTGCACCTTACAAAATAATAGTAGGGGATTTTAACACCACACCCTCATCAATGGAAAGATCATGGAAACAAAAATTAAACAGACACATAGAGAAACTAACAGAAGTTATGAACAAAATGAACATAACAGATATTTATAGAACATTCCATCCCAAAACAAAAGGATATACCTTTTAGCACCTCATGGTACCTTCTCCCAAATTGACCATATAATTGGTCACAAAACAGGCCTTAACAGATAAAGGAAGATAAAAATAATCCCACGCACCCAAGCAGATCACCATGGACTAAGGCTGGTCTTCAATAACAATAAGGGAAGAACGCCCACATAGACATGGAAGATGAACAATGCTCTACTCAATGATAATTGGTGAAGGAATAAATAAATAAAGAAATTAAAGACTTCTTAGAATTTAAGGATAATGAAGGCAAAACTTACCCAAATTTATGGGATAGGATGAAAGCTGTGTTAAGAGGAAAACTCATAGCTCTGAGAGCCTGTAAAAAGAAACAGGAGAGATCATATATCAGCAGCTTGACAGCACACCTAAAAGCTCTAGAACAAAAAGAAGCAAATACACCCAAGAGGAGTAGAAGGGAGGAAATAATCAAACCCAGGGCTGAAGTTAATCAAGGAGAAACAAAAAGGACTGCAAAGAATCAACAAAAGCAAGAGCTGGGTCTTTGAGAAAATCAACAAGCCAGACTAACCAGAGGGCACAGAGAGTGTGTTCAAATTAACAAAATCAGAAATGAAAAGGTAGTCATAACAACAGAATCGGAGGAAATTAAAAAAATCATCAGACCTTACTAGAAAAGCTGATATCCAACAAAACTGGAAAATCTAGAGGAAATTGAAAATTTTCTAGACAAATACCAGCTACCAATGTTAAATCAAGAACAGATAAACCATCTAAAAAACACCATAACTCCTAAAGAAATAGAAGCAGTTATTAACAGTCTCCCAAACAAAAAGAGCCCAGGACCATATGGGTTTAGTGTAGAATTCTATCAGACTTTCATAGAAGACCTCATACCAATACTGTACAAACTATTCCACAAATTAGAAACAGACGGAGCACTACCAAATTCCTTCTATGTAGCCACAATTACTGTTATACCTAAACCATACAAAGACCCAACAAAGAAAGAGAACTTCAGACCAATTTGCCTTATGAATATTGACCCAAAAATATTCAATAAAATTCTTGCAAACCAAATCCAAGAACACATCAAACTGATCATCCATCATGATCAAGTAGCTTTCATCCCAGGAATGCAGAGTTGATTCAATATATGGAAATCCATCAATGTTAATCCACTATATAAACAAACTCAAAGATAAAAACCACATGATCATTTCATTAGATAGTGAGAAAGCCTTTGACAAAATTCAACACCCCTTCATCATAAAAGTCCTGGACAGAACAGGAATTCAAGGCTCATACCTAAACATAGTAAAAGCCATAAAAAGCAAACCAGTAGCTAACATCAAACTAAATGGGGAGAAACTTGAAGCAATCCCACTAAAATCAGGAACTAGACTAGGGTGCCCACTCTTTCCCTAATTATTCAATATTTTCTTGAAGTTCTAGCCAGAGCAATCAGACAATGAAAGGAGGTCAAAGGACTACAAATTGGAAAGGAAAAAGTAAAAATATCACTATTTGCAGACGATATGGTAGTATACTGAAGTGACCCCAAAAGTTCTACCAGAGAAATACTAAGCCTGATAAAGAACTTCAGCAAAGTGCCTGGGTATAAAATTAACTCAAACAAATCAGTAGCCTTCCTCTACACAAAGGATAAATGGGCTGAGAAAGAAAGTAGGGAAATGACACCCTTCATAATAGTCCCAAACAACATGAAATCCCTCAGTGTGACTTTAACCAAGCAAGTGAAAGATCCGTATAACAAAAACTTCAAGTCTCTGAAGAAAGAAATTGAAGATCTCAGAAGATAGAAAGACCTCCAATGCTCATGGATCGGCAGGATTAATATAGTAAAAATGGCCATTTTGCCAAAAGCAATCTACAGATTCAATGCCATCCCCATCAAAATTCCAACTCAATTCTTCATAAAAATAGAAAGAGCAATTTGCAAATTCATTTGGAATAACAAAAAACTCAAGATAGCTAAAAATATTCTCAACAATAAAAGAACTTCTGGTGGTAATCACAGTCCCCAACTGCAAGCAGTATTACAGAGCAATAGTGATAAAAACTGTAAGGTATTGGTTCATAGACAGGGAGATAGATCAGTGGAATAGAATTGAAGACACAGAAATGAACCCACACACCTATGGTCACTTGATTTTTCACAAAGGAGCCAAAATGATCCAATGGAAAAAAGATAGCATTTTCAGCAAATGGTGCTGGTTCAACTGGAGGTCAGCATGTAGAAGATTGCAGAGCGATCCATTCTTATCACCCTGTACAGAGCTTAAGTCCAAGTGGATCAGGGACCTCCACATCAAACCAGATGCACTCAAACTAATAGAAGAAAAAGTGGGGAAGAATCTCGAACACATTCGCACTGGGGAACATTTCCTGAACAGAACACCATGGCTTATGCTCTAAGATCAAGAATTGACAGATGGGACCCCATAAAACTGCAAAGCTTCTGTAAGGACACTGTTATTAGGACAAAACAGCAACCAACAGATTGAGAAAAGCTCTTTACCAATCTTTCATCTGATATAGGGCTAATATCCAAAATATAAAAAAAAAAAAACTCAAGAAGTTAGACTCCAGAGAGCCAAATAATCCTACTAAGAATGGGGTATAAATCTAAACAAGGATTTTACAGCTGAGGCGTATGGAATGGCTGAGAAGCACCTAAAGAAATGTTCAACATACTTAGTCTTCAGGGAAATGTAAATCAAAACAATCCTGAGATTCCACCTCACACCAGCCAGAATAGCTAACATAAAAAACTCAGGTGGCAGCAGGTGCTGACGAGGATATGGAGAAAGAGGAACACTTCTCCATTGTTGGTGGCACTGCAAATTGGTACAAGCATTCTGAAAGTCAGTCTAGAGGTTCCTCAGAAAATTGGACATTCCACTACCTGAGGACCCAGCTATACCTCTCCTGGGCATATACCCAAAAGATGCTCCAACATACAACAAAGACACATGCTCCACTATGTTCATAGCAGCCTTATTTATAATAGCCAGAATGTGGAAATAACAGATGCCCTTCAATAGATGAATGAATTCAAATAATGTGGTACATCTACACAATGGAATACTACTCAGCTATCAAAAACAATGACTTCATGAAATTTATAGGCAAATGGAATGAACTAGAAAATATCATCCTGAGTGAGGTAACCCAATCACTGAAAAACGCACGTGGTATTCACTCACTGATAAGTGGATATTAGTCCAAAAGCTCAAATTACCCAAGATGCAATCCATGGACCACATGAAACTTAAGAAGATAGACTGCAATGTGGATGCTTCACTCCTTCTTTAAAAGGGGAACAAAAATTTCCACAGGAGGGGATATGGATACAAAGTTTAGAGCAGAGACTGAAGGAACAGCCATTCAGAGCCTGCTCCACATGTGACCCATATACAGACAGCCACCAAAACTAGATAAGACGGATGAAGTTAAGAAGTGCATGCTGACAGGAACCAGTTATAGATCTCTCCTGAGAGACACAGCCAGAACATGACAAATACAGAGGTAAGTGCTAGCAGCAAACCACTGTACTGAGAGTGAGACCCCTGTTGGAGGAATTAGAGAAATGGTTTGAAAGAGCTGAAGGGGCTTGAGACCCCATGTGAACAACAATGCCAACCAACCAGAGCTTCCAGGAACTAAACCACTACCCAAAGACTATACATGGACTGACCCTGGGCTCCAACTGCATAGGGAGCAAAGGACGGCCTTGATGGGCACCAATGGAAGAAGAAGCCCTTGGTCCTGCCAAGGTTGGATTCCCGCCCCCCTCCCCATGTAGGGTAATATTGGGTGGGGGCGGTAAGAGGTGGTGGATGGGGAGGGGAATAACTTTCTAGAATGGGATCGGAGGAGTTAGGGGGCTTACGGACAGGAATCCGGGAAAAGGGAATAACATTCGAAATGTAAATAAGAAATACCCAATTTAAAAAAAAAGAGAGAACAGAAAAAAAATATTTTCTGCATTTCATCTTCTTTTTCTACTTCTATTATTCCTGGATTTATTGTTTTCATGGTGTGCCATATTTTCAGGATATTTTGTGGCAGGATATGTTTAGATTTAAAATTTTCTTTTACTGAGGTATCCATATTTTCTGTTGTGTCTTTAATGCCTGAGATCATCTCTTCCATGTATTATGTACTGTTGCCTCTGTAGTTTCCACTTGAGTTTCTACGTTTTTCATTTTCAGATTTCCAACAGTCTGGGCTTTCCTTATTGAGTTTATTTCTACTTCAAGGTCTTGAACTATTATAATCATTTATTTCTACTGTTTGTGTTTTCATAGATAATTTTTAGGGAATTATCAATTTCCTACTTTTTTTTTCCTTGTGCTTGAGGTATATTGCGATTCTCAAGGCCTATTGTGGTAGGATGGCTAAGATCTAGTGGAGTCAAATTGTTGTGTCTATTATCGATTTTTTTTTACACTAGGGTTAGGCTTCTGGTTTTGTGATAATTTTAATTATAGGTATTAGTATCTAGACTTGCCTTTGTTGGTTGGATAAATTGTTCCTTGGTTTCACTTTTCTTCTTTGTTCTTCTTCTTCTTTTTTTTTTTTTCCCCGGAGCTGGGGACCGAACCCAGGGCCTTGCGCTTCCTAGGCAATTGCTCTACCACTGAGCTAAATCCCCAACCCCTTGCTTCTTTGTTCTTAAGCAGTGTGGTGACTGTGTGTTACCAGATAATGAGTTCTGCTGGATCCTGATAGTTATGACCACTGGGGATTCTAGGTAGACGTTTTTCTAAGTAAATGGTAATGGTGTGGAGTGGGGATAAGAGGGCCCACAAGAAAGAGGAAGGCAGATTACTCCACTACAATATGGTAGATCCCCAGATGGCTAAGGAATAGGGGGGGCACATCAGCAGGTATTCTCCTATAGAGTGGGGGTGAAACTGGAGGATTGGGTTTGAAAGAGAAGAGGGAGAAAAGAAGATCTGAAGTTGCTTCCTTGGCCAAGGTCTGTTTCATTTTTGACCCACTGAACTTAACATAGTACAGTTGTCTGTGTGATCACATGTTTGGAATTTTCCAATGTTCAACAATGGATATGAAACGGAAGACATGTTTATGTGGGATTTTATCAAATTCAGTCTTCTTCTGAGAGCACTAATGTGGGAATAGGAATTTGTAAAAGTCATGTTGCTTTGATTTTTTCATGTTTCTTTTATTTTTGTATTAGAATTCTTTAATTCACACTTCGAGTGAAGTGTTTAGAATATCCTATTGATGCCGGTTTGCAGTCTGCTCTCCTATATAAGTGTTTATGACACCAGAATCATTCCTACTATATCCCTGATGTATATCTCTATTTTTATCGAATCTGTCTATTTCTATCTGTCTGTCTGTCTACGTATGTATGTATGTATGTATGTATGTATGTATGTATGTATGTATTCATCTATCTATCTATCTATCTATCTATCTATCTATCTATCTATCTATCTATCTATCTATCTATCTATCTATCTATCCAACTGTCTGTGTGTGAGTCTAGAAAAGCAGCTACCATAGGCAATAATAAATGTTTTGTACGAGGAGATAAAAATGGATCAATTTCAATTACTCTACAAGTATACTGCCAGTTAGACCAGCACCATTTGTTAAAAATGCTGTCTTTTTTCTCCACTGGATATTTTGGACTTCTTTGTCAAAGATCAAGTAATCATCAGTGTGTTGGTTTATTTCTGGTTCCTCAGTTCTATTCCATTGATCTACCTGTCTGTCTCTGTACCCATACCAAGCGCGCGCGCGCGCGCGCGCACACACACACACACACACACACACGCACACACTTATTATCGTTGTTAGGTAGTACAGCATGAGGTCAAGGAGGTGATTCCCTCGATGTTTGTTTGGTTTTTTTGGTTTTTGGTGTTGTTGTTCATTCGTTTGTTTTGTTCTTTTTTTTTTCTGTTTTTTTTTTTTTTTTTTATTATTGTTGAGAGTTGTTTTCACTACCCTGGGTTTTTTATTAACCAAGATAAAGTTGAGAATTGCTCTATTTTTGTGAAGAATTGAGTTACAAATTTTATGGGGGTTGCAATGAATCTGTAAATTGCTTTTGGTAATATGAGCATTTTTACTATGTTCATTTTACTGATTCACAAGCATGGGAGCTCTTTCCATCTTCTGAGGTCTTCTTCATCTTCTTTTTTTCAAAGACTTGAAACTCGTGACATACAGATCTTCCACTTGCTTGGTTAGAGTTATGTCAAGATATTTTCTATTATTTGTGATGATTACTTCTGTAATTTCTTTCTCAGCCAATTTATTCTTTGTGTAGAGGAAGGCTACTGATTAGTTTGAGTTAATTTTATATTCAGCCACATTGCTGAAGTTGTTTATCAGGTATAGGAATTCTGTGGTAGAATTTTGGGGTTGCTTTTGTATACGATCATATCATCTACAAATAATGATACCTTGACTTCTTCCTTTCTGATTTCTATCCCTTTGACCTCCTATTTTTGTCTAATTGTTCTAACTAAAATTTTGAGTACTGTACTGAATAAATAGGAAGAGAATGCTCAGCCTTATTTGTCCTTGATTTTAGCGGGATTGATTGCATCAAATTTCTCTCCATTTAATTTGGTGTTTGCTGCTTCTTTGCTCTATGTTGCTTTTGTTATGTTTAGGTACATTCCTTGAATTCCTGATCTTTCCAAAACTTTTAGCATGAAGGGGTGTTGTATTTTGAAAAATGTCTTTTCAGCATCTAATAAGATGATCATGTGGTTTTTTTCTTTTAGTTTCTTTATATAGTGGATTACATTGATGGGTTTCCATATACTGAAACATCTATGCATCCATAGGATGACACCTACTTGATTGTGTTGAATGATTATTTTGATGTGTTCTTGGATTTCATTTGAAAAAAAAGTTTGAGTATTTTTTCATCTATATTCATAAGTGAAATTTATCTAACATTCTCTTTCATTGCTGAGTTTTTTTCTAGCTTAGGTATAGGCATGACTATGGCCTCTTAGAATGAATTAGTTAATATTCCGGTTTCTATTTTGTGGAATAGCTTGAGAAGTATTGGTAATGGGTCTCCTTAGAAGGTCTGATAGAATTCTGCATTAAAACCATGTGTCCCTGGGCTTTTGTTTGTTGGAAGACTTTTAATGACTGTTTCCATTTCCTTAGAGTTTATTGGAATGTTTAGATAGCTTACCTTGTCCTGATTTAACCCTGATAACTGGTATCTGTCTAGAAAATCATTCATTTCATCTAGAATTTCCAGTGTTGTTGAATATCAGCTTTTGTCGTAGGATCTGATGATTTTTTTAAATTTCCTCAGTTTTTTTGTTATGTTTCCCTTTTCACTTTTGATTTTGTTAATTTAGATAATGTATATGTGCCCTTTAGTTAGTTTGGAAAAAAGTTTATCTATCTTGTAGATTTTCTCACAAAATCAGCTCTTAGTTTTGTTGATTCATTGTATTGTTCTCATTATTTTTAATTGATTGTTTTCAGCTGAGTTTCACTAGTTCTTGCTGTCTACTCCTCTTGGGTGTGTTAGCTTCTTTTTTTGTTGTAGAACTTTCAGATGTCCTGCTATTTTGCTAGTATAGGACCTCTCTAGTTTCTTTATGAAAGCTCTCAGTGCTATGAATTTTCCTCTTAGCAAGCTTTCATTGTGTGCCAAAAGTTTGGATATGCTATACCTTCATTTTCATTAAATTCTAGAAAGTCTTTAATTTCTTTCTTTATTCCTTCCCTGTCAGTTTATCATTGAGTAGACAGTGATTAAATTTCCGTGAGTATGTGGACTTTCTATTGTTTTTGTTGTTGTTGATGACCAGCCTTAGCCTATGATGATCTGATAGAATGTATGGAATTATTTCAATCATCTTGTATTTGTTGAGGCTATTTTTGTATCCAATTATATGGTCAATTTTGGAGAAGGTACCTTACATGCTGAGAAGAGGGTATATTCTTTTGTTTTAGGGTGAAATGTTCTGTAGATATAAATTAAATCCATTTGGTTTATAAGTTCTGTTACTTTCACTGTGTCTCTTTATTTTTTATTTCCATGATCTGTCCATTGGTGAAACTGGGGTATTGAAATCTCCCACTATTTTTGTGTGAGCTTCAATCTTTGTTTTGAACTTTAGTAATTTTTCTTTTACAAATGTGATGCCCTTCCATTTGGGGTATAGATGTTAAGAACTGAGAATTCATCTTGTTGGTTTTTTCCTTTGATGAGTATGAAGTGTCATTCCCTATATCATTTGATAACTTTTGGCTGAAAGTCTATTTTATTGGATATTAAACTGACTACTCCAGCTTGTTTCTTGGGAACAGTTGCTTGGATTTTTTTTCCAGACCTTAAGTCTCAAGTATTATCTGCCTTATTCAGTGATGTGTTTCCTGTATGTAACAAAATGCTAGACTCTATTTATGTATCAAGTCTGTTGGCCTATGACTTTTTATTAGGAAATTGAGTTTATTAATGTTGGGAGATATTAAAGATCAATGATTGCCGATTTCCGTTATTTTTTGTTGTTAATGTTGATAAGTTTGTTTGTTCTCTTCTTTTGGGTTTATTGTGAGATGATTAATTTCTTCATTTTTCCCGGGTGTAGTTTCCCTCTTTGTGCTTGAGTTTTCTTTCAATTATCCTCTGTAGGGTGGATAAGTGAAAAGATATTGTTCAAATTTGGTTTTTTAATAGAATATCTTCATTTCTCTATATATGGTTAGTGTGATTTGTGCTGGGTATAATAGCCTGGGCTGGCAATTTTTTTCCTCGAAGGGTCTGTAAGACATCTGCCCAAGATCTTCTGGTTTTTAGAGTCTCTGTTGAGAAAGTCTGGTCTAATTCTGATACATATATATTACTTGACCTTTTTTCCTTACTGCTTTTAACATTCCTTCTTTGTCCTGTGCATTTGGTGCTTTGATTATTATGTGGTGGGAGGAATTTCTTTTCTATTTGCTGTTTGTATGTTTATGGCAATCTCTTTTCTTAGGTTAGGGATGTTGCTTTCCATGATTTTGTTAAAGATGTTTTCTGGCCTTTTCGGATTCTTCTCTCTCTTCTATTCCTATTATTCTTAGGTTTGATCTTTTCATTTTCATTTCCTGGATATTTTGGGTTAGAAGCTTTTGGTACTTTGTATTTTCTTTAACTGTTGTGTTAATATCTTCCCTGGTATCTTCTTTTTTATGTATTTTTGTTTCCTTATTTATTCATTTATTTTCCTATGGTATCTTATATGTCTGAGAATCTCTTTTCTACTTCTTGGATTCTGTTGGTGATGCTTACATCAGTCATTTCTGATCTCTTTTCTAGGTTTTTCATCTCCCACGTTGCCTCCATTTGTGATTTCTTTATTGTTTTAATTTCCCCTTTTAGGTTGTGGACCATATTGTTCCATTCCTTCACTTACTTGACTGTGTTTTCCTGTATTTCTTTAAGGGATATATGTATTTCTGTTTAAGGACTACTTCTCCCTTAACAGGTAGAAGTGTTTTCTGTGTTTCTTTAAGGGAGTTATTTATGTCCTTATTAATGTCTTCTATCATCTTCATGAAATAGGATTTTAGGTTGAAATCTTCCTTTTCAGGTGTGTTAGGATATTCAGTGTTTGCTGTGGTGTAAGTGCTGGGTTCTGATATGTCAAGTGGCATTGGTTTCTGTTGCTTATGTTCTTATGCTTGCCTCTTGCCATCTGATTATCTCCAGTGTTAGCTTGTCTTGCTGTCTCTGATTAGATCCTTTATGTCCTGTTAGCCTGTGAGCCTGGTTATAATGGACCTTCTTGGAGGCAAGCTGTCTCTGGGTCTGAAAGGGGATCTGGAAAGCAGGCTTTGCCCCAGGCTGAGTTGTGGGCCATCTAGATATTTTATCTTGAACTCTAAATTATTGAAGTAAAATATTTCACTAAAGTTAAAATCAGAAATATAGTTTTGACTATTATCATAGCATAAGATATTAAAAATAAAAAGTAACTTACATAAATTTTCCTCTCACCCAACCAAACAGCAATTTATTTGTTCATTTTTGTCCTTATTAAGTGTACATGCTCTCCTCTATCTTAAGTATATATGAAAAAAGTCAAAGAGAAAAAAATTATACATCACAACAATTCCTCTGGCTACATCAAAAGTGAAGGAAGGTATACTAGAGTCTAAATGTAAGCATCATTGGATTTTAGGTGTTTGATATAATCTATTCCCTCATAATAATTGTGAGATAGATAGGGTCATACTCCCAAAGAGACATGCATATTAGAATACTGTGCCATTTATCTTTTGGCAGAAGATTTTACAGAATGTAGTGCCTAAAGCAAAAGTAATTTTGTAAGACATTTACTCCACAGAATCAGCAAGGAAAATGATTGCGAGACAGGATAAGTCCACTAAATCCAGGTTGAAAGGGATTATCTATCTAACTGGAGAAAGTTATTCTGCAGTTCATAGAAGCTTTGAACTCCAGGGACTTTGGAGGTCACAGAGCCTTTGACAGAGATCTGGAAAGTGGTAAATATAAGGCACCTGACAAAAAGAGACTATCTTTTGGGAAGGATTAGATTCACAGCAGCCAAAAGACTCAGACCGACTACATTTGAGAGAAAGACATTTGGAGGAAGAAATTAAATTTTACCTGATAAATATAGTCGTTGAGAAATAATTCTACATGCATGGATTCTTAAAACATTGTCAAGAATTTAGGAATAGCTAAAAACACACCAGTTTCCTCTCAGACAAGACATAACTCATTGAACATTAAGCCCATCAATGTTTTCTAACAATCTCCTTCTATGTGATTTCCACTGTATTCATTCTTATGAAAACTAACTCTTTATTCCTAACCTCTTCTCCTGTAGAGAGAGATTGAACTCATTTATGTGTTATCACTTAAAATCATTTAAAAACAGGGCTCAATGTTTCATACCCTCAACTCAATTTATTACTAGAGTGCTATTAATTAAACAGGTTCTCCCCACAAGAAGGAATTCAAATTCAAATTCCTAAAAGTCAGATGAGCCATATCTAACCATATTGTTAAGAGTCAAAGGACGCACATAGCCTCACAGAGACTTGAAGTGCCACAGTTGAGGGACATCCAGGAGAGACCCCAGCCTCTCAGAGTTGAAGGGGAAGAAGACACAGAAAGAATTGTGGAAGGGGGTAGTGACCAGGATGTAACATAAATAGCTTAAAAAATGAACAAATAAATAAACAAATAGCTAATTAAATAAAAAAGAGTGTGTGATAGAGACATAAATACTAATGATCGCTAGGATACATCTTAAAATGGCATGAATTAAGAAATAAATAAACAACTATCAGGGATAGCTTATAGAATGAGTACTGGTAAACTGATGAGTTTGTAAATTAAGATATTTCACAAATACTCTAACATTATAGAAAGTTACACACTATGCCCTGTACAATTGTGACTCACAATTACACTCCTATGTTTATGCCCAATAGAATGTCATACAAATATGTAACAAAGCTTTAAGAAATGTCTATGGCACCATTAGTTTTAGCTCCAAAGGTTCTCTAGTGGCAGACAAGAGGATACACTCTTTCAGCAGCCTTCAAAGGGTAATGTCACCAATACAGTGTCAAGTATAAGGAGTCAGGCACAAAATACTATAATCTTAAATAAACTAATAAGAATCTAATGAATCCTACAATCTAAATGGATATTGTTGCTGGTTCTGTTTTCCCTCATACTTCAACCTCAACATCTAAGAGAAACTATTTTACTATGTGACACAGCTGGCCTGGCACTAACAATATTTTTCTGCCTCAGTTGTCCTAGTGATTTGATTGTGTGATCCAAAATATTTGTCACAGGACAGTTATCTTTTTTTTTAATTGGATATTTTTTTATTTATGTTTCAAATGTTATCCCCTTTTCCAGTTTCCCATCCATAAACCCCCATCCTATCCCTTCCCTCATCTTCTATGAGGGCATTCCCCCATCCATTCACCCACTTTTTTCTGTCTCCCCACCTTGGCATTCCCTTATACTGGGGGATTGAGTCTTGACAGTACCAAGGACTTCTATAATTTGTGTCCAACAAGGCCATCTTCTGCTACATATACAGCCGGAGCCAGGGGTCTGTGGATGTGTACCCTTTGGATGGTAGTTTAGTTCCTGGGAGCTCTGGTTGGTTGGTATTGCTGTTCTTATTGGGTTGCAAACCCCTTCAGCTCCTTCAATACTTTCTCTAACTTCTCCAATCAGGACCCTTTTCTAGGTTCTTTGATTGGCTGTGAGCATCTGCCTCTGTATTTGTCATGCTCTGGCAGAGCCTCTCAGGAGACATTTATATCAGGCTCCTGTCAGCATACACTTCTTGGCATAATCAATAGTGTCTGGGTTTGGTGTCTGTATGTGTATGGGCTGAATTCCTAGGTGGGACAGTCTCTGGATGGCCTTTCCTTCAGTCTCTGCTCCAAACTTTGTCTCCATATTTCTTCCTATTAATATTTTCCCCCTTTTAAGAAGAACTAAAGCATCTGCATTTTGGTCGTTCATCTTCTTGAGTTACATGTGGTCTGTGGATTGTATCATTGGGCAATCTGAGCGTGTGGCTAATATCCACTTATAAGTGTGTACCATGTGTGTGTTTTGTTTGTTGTGTGTGTGTGTGTGTGTGTGTGTGTGTGTGTGTGTGTGTGTGTGTGTGTGTGTGATTGGGTTACCTCACTCAGGGTATTTTCTAGTTCCATCCATTTGCCTATGAATTTCATGAAGTCATTGTTTTTAATAGCAGAGGAGGTCATAGGATAGGTTTAAAAAATAATGTATCTTGGAATTTTATGATGCCTAATATTACAAAGTTGTTAGCTGTTTTTGTGTTTTCCACCTTTCCTTCTGCACAAATTTCAACTTTCTAACATGCAACCCATGACATGTAGCTAGGTAATGATGTAATTAAGTTTTTAAAATTTGACTATTTAACACAATATTACAAAGTGTCTATAATGTATCTTTCAAATGTTATTTTCTGTTCACATCATATTCCACTTAAATAATGTACCATATGTTAAATATAGCAATTTATTTGTATGTATTATTTCATGCATGTGTTTCCTTTTGTCCCTTTTACCAAGTAAGTAAAATATTTTACTTAAAATTTTGTTCCCTATGGAAGTTGTTTGATACTCATCATGTTCTTTGAAGTGGAATGGGAATACTGCCAAGAGCAGAAATGTATCATTGTTAAAAAAGGATTAACTTAGTAAAACATCGTTAAATGCCATATTTTGTGGATCTCTGGAGTTTTGGAAGACCATGCATCTATCTGGTATATCTGAATTGTCAATGATTGTTTGTACAGATAGCACTTCACTAGCTGATTAATTCTGAAAACAACTTACTGTAACTACCCACACTACTATCTAACATGACTGTGAGTTTGATTAACTATTAAGTTGCAATTTTTACTAATCCTTAACAGTATATAATCACAGCTTTGAAAAGGAATAGAAATTCAAATTACATTTTAAAGAGTTATATAGGTACAAATAGAAGTTGAAAACATTGTAAGTTGTAGCAAAGTATGACCTCAATTTTTTATCAGTATACAAAAGACTACTCCAAAGAAATAGTTTCAGCTTGTTAATGCTTTCTAGTTTAAAAGTTGATTCAATAATCTATCCTTTATTACTATTATTCCTATACCCCCATCTTTCTTTCCATTCCTTCTCTTTGCTTTACCATAAACATTAGATAGGAGAGAAAAAGTATAGAGCAGGTGAAAAACATCTTTCTTTATCAGTTACTTTGGATTGTATAACTGAACTGTAATAAAATTTCTTATTTATGCAAATTGAAAGGATGACATGATAAGTTGTGAGGATTTTGTAGCCAATGATTTATTGGCTATAGATACCTGAGGTTCTGGCTGGAGACTTTTTTATTTCTCAGTCAGTCTCAGAGGTATTCCCTTATGGAGTGATCAGCAAACCATATTATCTGTCCTGTTTTGTCTTCTTGTTTCTTTCTTCCTATCTGAAACCAAGAACTTCAGGGAGTTTTCTCTGGTCATATCTGATTTTTAACAGTATGTAAGAAATACATTGCTTTCTTTTACTGTGGAAAGATATAGATAACCTTTCTGCCAGCATTACACAATTCCTGCCTTCCATTCTGAAGTTAGGATATCCTTAATTATAGACAGGCTGATTTTGTTCTGCAGTGTATTCCATAATCCAATGTCCTACAGCGGTTTTTTGATTTTTGTTAGTATTTAAAATATTTAAAGTAAGTAAAGAATTATGTAATCTACCTCTAGGGGGTCTTTGTTACCCGTTTTTGTTCCATAGATAACAATCTCTTTTCAAGAACAATTAGATCTTTCTACAACTGCTTGTCCTGTAGGATTGTGTGTTATATCTGTTGCATTCTCTATATTATAATATGTAAAAAAGTTGCTTCAATTTGCTACATACATATGCTAGAACATTGTCAGTCTTAATTTGTTCAGATATTCTGATAATTGCCATAATGTAATAAATGTGTAATTACCAAATCTGTCTTTTCAGGACATAAAGCGCAGTTGCCCACTGAAATCCTGAATATGTATCTATGGTAGGCTGTATATATACTTTAATTTTACAAACTCTGGAAATTGAAACATACCCATTTGCCAATTTTTATTTCTTTGGTTACCTTTTGAGTTACTCTGTGTGGTTAATGGAGTTTGGTTATATAAAAAGCAAGTAGAACATTTTCTTTTTCCTTGGTTTGTTGTCCAGTTATAGAGAAAAATCTCGTTTTAAATATTTGCTGCTAACATAGTATTTCCTCTAAAAATCTGAGGCTTCTAGTACACTTTCTATTAGTAGTTGATCAATTTTTCACTACCTTGTGCTACAGGACCTGATAGACCTGTATAGAATCTGATATGTTTTACATAAAGTAGATGATTTCTCTTTTTGATTGCTTTGTAGTTGAATAGTGAAGTTAATTCTAAATCATCCTGAATAAATTCAGCAGTTTCTATATGCAAGATAATTCTACATATTGAGTGTCAGTTACTGTATTAAGAGGTTCTGAAAGATATAATAGTGCCATAGAATTGCATATAATTCTGATTTTTTAATTGAATCTTAGACTATAAGTTATTGTACTTGTTTTTTTTTTCCTTTCTTATATCTTGCCTTTTCTGATTTACTTGTATCAGCATAAAATGTAAGGGCTCTAGGAATGGGAGTCACTTTCACTATAAGAGGGAGAATTACTTATAATCTTTAGATCTATAATCTTTTTATAAAATACAGTCACTGGCTTTTAGAGTATTTGTTGTTAATTTAAAAAAAAATACTGCAAACTCTTTGCCAGTGTTCATTTTCTGGCCATAATGAGGCAATCTCAGCAGTAATAAATTTTATGTTTATGTTTATGAATTATTTTTAATGGTTGATGTACAAAATATTGGCAGAAGGTAGGACTATTCAACATTCCTTTTGGCAACACTCACCAGTGATACCTTTTTACTGGACAAATATTACTATAAGGATGTATTGAGAGAACAGACCTATCTTGTTCTTGTCAAGAAATTGTGAAAAAGCAACCTTTTAAATTAATCACTATAATAAGCCATTCCTTAAATAATAAGGAAGGCAATGGGATGCCAGGCTGTAAAAAAAAAAAAAAAAAAAAAAATTGGCTAGATGATTTTGTTAATTGCTCTCAGATCTGTCAGCATCCGTTATTTGCCAGATTTGTAATACTGGAAATTTCAAGGGCTGGTGGACTCTTCTCTATGCTGAGTCTTCAGCTGCTCTGGACTAGTTGCTCTAGTGCTTGAAGTTCCTCTTTTCTCCTAGGCTATTGTTCTTTCAGGAGAGGATTATTAATCAGCCATGTCTGCAGTGTCTCTGCCATATAGACTTGGAGAGTCAGCCTCTGCTGTGTCCTGTTTATGGTAAACTTGGTAAAACTTTTTAATACAGTCATCAGAAACATTTGTCTCTAAAGTTGGAGGAATGGTAATCTATGCCTTCCTTTGTTGCAACAGATTCCCTCCTCATGAATAAATTCGCGGCTGTATGAGGGGAGCCACGCCCACTTTTACACCCTCTGTTTCAGGAATGTTTCAGGCCCACTTGCACAGCCTCTGTGTCTGGGAAACCTAGCCAGTTATTTCTTCTTATCAGTACACCTGCAATTTACAGTTTAGGATTGCAGGAACCGAAAGAACAATGGCATGGTGGTGAAGGTGATAAATTGGTCTTGGGCCCTGTGTGACTTTCCAGATTGCTTGTCTTTATAAGCTATTGCCCTGATACAAAGTTTGAGAGCTTGATCAGACTACGACTTGCTCTCCTTCGTCATATCTCCTGTCTCTCATTCTTTTGCCCCCTCCTCAGGTTCTCGCTGAACCCCCGTAGACGGGGGCAACTGGAGCCCAGACATGAGACCTGGGTATGGGGGTCCAACTGAACGTTGCTCACCCATGGATGTCCCCCTCTCATAGGATCGACGCTTCCCTGAGGATTCGAGAGATCTGCATTGTGATTGCCTCAGCCGCCCGCTGTGAGTCTGATTCACATAAGGTAAAATCGAGCAAGGCAATCATGCCACAGGCATTGAGCAAACATGACTTGTTTTTAAAGGGTCTTAAGGAGTCCCTCAAGGTGAGAGTAACTCGGGTTAAGAAAAAGGATTTAGTCGAATTCTTTATATTCCGTGAAGATGTTTGTCCTTGGTTTCCCCAAGAGGGAACTATCGATGAAAAAAGATGGGCCAGAGTGGGAGACTGAAAGACTTTTGTAGGACATTTGGCCCAGAAAGGGTTCCTGTTCAAGCCTTTTCCTACTGGAACTTGACTGATGAAGTACTTAGGGTTTACAAGAGGTACTTAAGGGAGGAGTAAAGGTCCTCAAGTGCCATTCTCAGGCTCCTTCAGTCTGTGATTCTGTCTCCATAGCCATGCTGAACCCCCTCCCCCAATCCTGGGCCAGCCTCTGAGTTTGAGCAGGCATCAGGGAAGGTTTATGCTCCTAATATTTATCCCTCCTTGACTGAGTCTTCAGGGAACCCGATGAGGCCCTCTCCTCGGGGGATTCATCATCCCTAGCAGAAGAGGCTGCAAAATATCATAATCCTGATTGGCCACCCTTACACGCTGCCCACTTTGGGCCATCCCTATAACGCCATTGCTCCTCCATTTTGTGCTCCCATTTTTGATCTTGACTCAGATATTGCCAACACCACTGAAAATGCTAAAACAAAACTTTGCCGGGAAGTAGCCTCCCTTAAAGATTTACTCCTAAAGAAAAGGGAACACCTTAACCTACTGAAGGAATAGCGGGCCTTGGACCTTGAGCTGACATGGTAGCTCCCCCATCCCCAGCCCACGCCTCTTAAAATTGAGACAAAGAAACATCCTAAAACTGAAACAAAGAAAAAAAAAATCTCCTAAAACCCTTCAAGCGTTCCCAGTCCCATGGATCAAAATAACCTCCCGGATCCCCCAAGGAACGGCCGGAGAGGACAATGCTTCCAATAATGGAGGAAACCCCACATGGCTGATGAAGACTTGGATAATGAAAATGAGGTTTCGGGAGATTCAGATGGAGAAAATGAAGAAGTTAAATACAAACAATATCGCTGCCTTGGGTTTAAACACATAAAAGAATTAAAAACAGTGGGGACACTCTATGGCCTGGTGGCCCCACTCACTTTATCCATAATTGAAACCCTGAGTGACCAATGCCTTACACCCTGCATTTATACTTCCAATTTGATAAATAATGCTACTGCCTTTTGTGTACTTGTACAACTAATTCCCTACTTGACTTATTATACAGCCAATGAATTTGCCCAGATGTGGGATCCTGTTACTGATCATGCTCTACTTCGAACAAAACGAGAGGTCATAACAGCAGTTAGCCTGTCTGTCTTCCTTGGCCTAGGCTCTGCGGGTGCTGGGACAGGCATAACCTCTCTGGTTCTCTCCAACAGACATTATTCTGACCTTTGTAAAGCCATTGAAAGGACATTAAGGAATAGAAATTGGCATTACCAACCTAGAAAAGTCCCTCGTCTCCTTGTCTGAACTGGTTCTCCAGAACCGAAGAGGACTCGATTTGCTCTTTCTCCAGCAAGGGAGACTGTGTGTGGCCCTTAAAGAAGAATGTTGCTGGGGTTGGGGATTTAGCTCAGTGGTAGAGCGCTTGCCTAGGGAAGCTAGGCAAGGCCCTGGGTTCGATCCCCAGCTCCAAAAAAAAAAAAAAAAAAAAAAGAACCAAAAAAAAAAAAAAAAAAGAAGAATGTTGCTTCTACACCAACTATACCGGGGTAGTCAGAGATAGTATGGCTAAGGTTAGAGAAGGCTTAGAACTAAGAAAGAAACAGAGAGAACAAGACGAGGGCTGGTTTAGGGGCTGGTTTTTCTCCTCTCCCTGGCTTACCACCCTCTTCCCCTCTGTTTTGGGACCTTTGCTCTTTAACAAACTCATGAGCTTTTTTAGACAGCAGATTGACTCCCTGGCATCCAAGCATCTACAATTCATTATCAGAGACTTGATTTGGCCGACAGAGACCTGACCAAGCTCTATGATGATCTACCTCATTTAGAAGCTGCATAAAACTCACATTTGTGCTTGTCTCTATTGGCATGGGTACCTGCAAGAGGTACAAGAGTAAATATTGCAAGGGGAGGACCCTACTGTCCATCTCTGAGTCTCCTGAGAAATAAATTTGATTGCATAGATTGCATTGGTGTTTAATCTCTCACTTGGTCAGATTTCACAGATAAGATTTGGTGTCAAGATCACCAAGACAAATATTCCTCTCCTCCTCAAAAAGACACCGATACTGCACAAAGTGCTGGGAGGATCAGGTCAATGCTTCCCCCTGTGGTTAATGCCCATCTATCTTCATAAGGCAACCATCCCTGGCTGCTTACTGGCCTCATAAAAGGAGTTAAAATGGGAGAAGATGTCAGTAGCCAAGCCCATTTATACATCCTCTGCTTCAGGAATGTTCTCAGGAAAGCTTCAGGCCCACTTATACACCCTCTGTTCCTGGGAAACCTAGCCAGTTTTCTGTTCTTATCAGCACACCTGCAACTTGAGGTTTATGGTCACAGAAACCGAAAGAACAATGGGAACTTGGTGACGATGATGAACTGGCCTTGGGCCCTGTGTGGCTTTCCTGCTTGCTTGTCTTTATAAGTCACTGCCCTGGAATAAAGTTTGAGAGCTTGATCAGATTACGACTTGTTCTCCTTCTTTGCATCTCCTGTCCCCCATCCTTTAGCCCCCTCCTCAGGTTCCTGCTGAACGCCCGCAGGCCAGGGCAGTATGTTACAGCAGATATCACACTGTGATGCATTACTTTACCAGATATGATCTTTCTGTCTTGAAAATTATCCCCATTCTCATTATTTTTGTATTCTTTCTGTTATTGACTTTGGTAAAAGTGTACTTCTCTAACATTTATTGAACTTCTTTCCACATGTTAAAAATTCCATGACACAATGCATTCTTTTTTGCACTCGAACCTCCTTTTCCTTAATTTAGAAAATGGAAGTACTCTAAGACCCATTATATCCAAGCCTTTCATGGATCTATTGCTAGGCCCTCGTGTGTGCTGTATGGTGTATATGCCTTATCAGATTCTTTTACACTGTTCTTTTCCTCTTAACTCAGAATCATAGGATATCCTTCATGACCCATCATGTGTGCTAGTACAAGCCCCTGCTTCTTTACCATTAGCCACTGAACATTTTTTTTTGGTTCTTTTTTTCGGAGCTGGGGATCGAACCCAGGGCCTTGTGCTTCCTAGGCAAGCGCTCTACCACTGAGCTAAATCCCCAACCCCACCACTGAACATTTTAATGATTCTGCTCTTTTTCTTTTCTCTGGCCTCCCTTCTTCTTGGATATCCACCTTCCTTTCTCCTCCACTGCAGTTGTTCTTCTCCTTATCCAAGTACATTCTAACACACATATACTTGGAAAATTCACAGAAAAGCCAGAAAGCAGTTATAAAACCTATCTCCTCCCATATGAAAAACATGTAAAAAGACTTAAGAGGAAATTTTGTGCACAAAAATGTACATGTCTTTTTCTCAGTATCTGACTTGTCTCAAATACAATCCTAACTGAGGCCACTTAGTTCAGTAACCCTCCACCTTCACTAGATAATTTCAAGTGCATCCTGTGACTTTTAATATAACTTGGTAAGATTGCCACCCTGATCACCAGCTAGCTATACATACAAAGACAATCTCATAGTTCATTTTTACTAAGCACATGGGAAGATGAGGTTGATGATATAAAACAGCCTCTGCTTGACCAGCTTATTTTATCTGGTATGGTGTCTTGCTGATTTTACAAAACTGATTCTATGTCTAATAATCCTTTTGAGGGAGGTCATTTGTACTTTCAATATTTTAAATTTCTTCTACATTATCCTAGTCTAGGTCAATCCTCTCTCTCACAGGCATTATGTTTACCTCAGTCATTTTTTCCTAGATGTGATGGTTCTGAATCAACAGTAACGCTTTATGGAAGAGGCCATGTGTATTTTGTAAAGAGTTTCAATGTAAATATCTCTTAAGCTTTGTTATATAGGTGGAACTCAGTTAATTGTATTTAAAATCTTCTTTTCCAAAGTTATGTTATACTTAAATATGGCTCAGATAAATGACCTGGTTTCAGACTCTAGAAGATTGAAACAGTTATGGCCAAATAAGTCAAGCTGAACCAAGTTTTATTCTTTTCTTATTCAGTTCATTTACTTGAGGGCTGTGACACTTGCAGAGACATTACTCCTTCAATAAGTTCTTTTTTTTTCTGTGAACCCACTAAATGAAAAAGTGAACATGTAAGCCCATATCCCAAATCAGACTACACTTTCAATCTACTGACTGTCCAAAGAAAGACCTGCCAGGAGTCCACAGGTCTCAGGAGCCACAGGGAGGTCTGAAACTAGACCCTTCTGATCTGCATCTGTGCCCAGAGCTGGGGCTGTACCACAGCCCTCAGATACAAACCTGCCTGCAGAGAGCTGGTGTGCCAGGAACACACTCCCTCCTAAAAAAATAGAAGCAGTCATTGAAAGTCTCTCAACCAAAAAAGCCCAGGACCAGATGGGTTTAGTGCAGAATTCTCTCAGACTTTCAAAGAAGACCTAATACCAACACTCTTCAAAGTATACCACAAAATTGAAACAAAAGGAACACTACCCAATTCCTTCTTTGAAACTGAAATTATACTTATACCTAAACCACACAAAGCCCCTACAAAGAAAGAGAACTTTAGATTAATTTCCCTCATGAATACCGATGCAAAAATACTCAATAAAATTCTCGCAAACCAGATCCAAGAACATATCAAAATGATCATTTACCATGATCAAGAAGGCTTCATCCCACCGATGCAAGGATAGTTCAATATAGGGAAATCTATCAACATAATCCACTATATAAACAAACTCAAAGGAAAAAAAAACACATGTTCATTTCATTAGATGCCAAGAAAGCATTTGACAAAATTCAACACCCTTTCATGATAAAAGTCTTGGAAGATCAGGAATTCAAGGTCCATTCCTAAACATAGTAAAAGCAATATACAGCAAACAAGTAGCCAACATCAAATGGAGAGAAACTTGAAGCAATCCCACTAAAATCAGGGACTATACAAGGCTGCCCACTTTCTCCCTACCTATTCAGTATAGTACTTGAAGTCAATATAGTACAGAGCAATTAAACACCAAAAAAGTGTGGGGGAATACAGATAGGAAAGGAAGAAGTAAAAATATCACTATTTGCAGATGATATAATAGTAACTTAAGTGACCCCAAAACACCTAAACCCTATAAACAACTTCATCAAAGTGGCTAGATATCAAATTAACTCAACAAACCAGTAGCTTTTCTCTACTCAAAGGATAAGCAGGATGAGAAAAAAATTGTGGAAATGATACCCTTCACAATAGTCACAAATAATATAAAATACTTTGGTGTGACTCTAACAAAGCAAGTGAAAGATCTATATGGCAAGAACTTCAAGTCTCTGAAGAAAGAGATCAAATAAGATCTCTGAAGGTGAAAATATTTCCCATGCTCATGGATTAGCAGGATTAATGTAGTAAAAATGGCCATCTTGCTGAATGCACTCCACAGATCTAATGCAATCCCCATCAAAATTCCAACTCAATTGTTTATAGAGTTAGAAAGAGCAATTTGCAAATTCATTTGGAAAAGCAAAAACCTAGGATAGCTAAAACTATTTTCAACACTGAAAGAATTTTTGGGGAAATCACTATCAATGACCTCAAGCTGTATTATAGAACAATCCTGATAAAAAACAAAACAAACAAACAAACAAAACACTGTATGGTATTGGTACAGAGAAGGCAGGTAGATCAATGGAATAGAATTGAAGAATCATAAATGAACCCATACATCCATGGTCACTTAATCTTTGACAAAAGAGCTCAAACCATCTAATAAGAAAAAGACAGCACTTTCAAAAATGGTTCTGGTTGCATTAGAGTTTGGCATGTAGAAGAATGCAAATTGATCCATTCTTATCTCCTTGTACAAAGCTCAAGTCCAAGTGAATCAAAGACCTCCACATAAAACCAGATATACTGAACCAATAGAAGAGAAAGTGGGGAAGAGCCTCAAACACATCAGCACAGGGGAAATTTTCCTGAACAGAATTTCCTGGCTTATGCTCCAAGATCCAGAATCAATAAATGAAACCTCATATAATTGCAAAGCTTATGTAAGGCAAAGGACACTGTCAGTAGGACAGAATGGCAACCAACATATAGGGAAAAGGTCTTTATCAATCCTATCTCTGATATACAGCTAATATCTAATATATACAAAGAACTCAAGAAGACAGAAGTCAGAGAATCAAATAGTCATATTAAAAAATAAGGAACAGAGCTAAACAAAGAATTCTTAACTGAGGAATACTGAATGGCTGAGAAGCACCTAAAGAAATGTTCAACATCTTTAGTCATCAGGGAAATGCAAATCAAAATCACCTCCCACCAGTCAGAATGGCTAAGATCAAAAACTCAGGTGATAGCAGATGCTACTGAGGATGTGGAGAAATAGGAACACTCCTCCATTGTTGGTGGGATTGCAAGCTACTACAACCACTTGGAAATCAGTCTGATGGTTCCTCAAAAAATTCGACACAGTACTACCTGAGGACCCAGCTACACCACTACTGGGCATACCCCCAAAAGATGCTCCAACATATGACAAGGACACATGCTCCACTGTTTCATAGCAGCCTTATTTGTAATAGCCAGAAGCTGGAAAGAACCCAGATGTCCTTTGACAGAGGAATGGGTACAGAATGTGGTATATGTACACAATGGAGTATTACTCAGTTAATAAAATCAATGACTACATGAAATTTTTAGGCAAATGGAGGCAACTAGAAAATATCATCCTGAGTTAGGTAAACCAGTCATAAAAGAACACAAATGATATGCACTCACTGATAAGTGAATATCATTCTGAAAGCTTGGAATATCTCAGAAAACATTCACAGATTAAATGAAGCCCAAGAAGAAGGATGCTTCAGTCCTCCTATGAGAACAAAATACTCATAGGAGAAAACAAAGGGACAATATGTCAAGTGGGGATTGAAGAAAAGGTCATGCAGAGACTTTCCCACCTGGGGATCCATCCCATATGAAGCCACTAAACCCAGTCGCTATTTCTGATGTCAAGAAGTGCTGGTTGACAGGAATCTGATATGAGTGTCTCCTGAGAGACTCTATCAGAGCCCTACTGATACAGATGAGGATGGTTGCAGCCAACAGTTGGACTGAACAAGGAGATCCCAATGGAAGAGTTAGAGAAAAAAGTGAAGGAGCTGAAGTGGTTTGCAACACCATAGGAAGAACAACAATGTCAATCAACCTGACCCCATCAAAGCTCCTAGGGACTGAACCACCAACCAATGAGTACACATGGAGAGACCCATGACTCCAGCCACATATGTAGCAGAGGATGGCATTGTTCAGCATCAACAGGAGGAAAAGCCCTTGGTCCTGTAAAGGCTCATTTCCCCAATGTAGGGTAATACCAGAATGTTGATGTTGATGTAGGTGAGTAGGAATGGAAACATCCTCATAAAAGCAGTGGGAGGGGGGACGGGGAATGTGAGAGAGGAAAAGAAAAAAAAGATAAATAAATGTTATACTATCAAACAAAAAAGAATTTCAGAGTAATGGAGCCTGATGTATGACGTTGTTATAAGCTAGTGCTTATAAAATTATGTAAATATTGCAGTTAATATTTTGATTATATTTGCATTACTAAATTAATATAATTATAACTAAAAAATGAACATGAACAGCAGTAATCTATTATCAAATGGATGTAGACTACACATGATTGTACTTGAGCAGGTCCAGAATGCACAAGCAAGTTATAAGAAAAATTTGCTTGAATACCTAATATTTTTACTCTTGTAACAATTTTGTCTATTGCCAAGCATGTGCCTGTATTTACCTCAGGTATGTGGTATTATTGGTTGATTGAGAAAGAGGAGAAGAAAGTCTGATTTACCGATGATTCTGCATGTTATGCATGTACCACCCAGAAGTGGACTGCTGTAGCTGTCCTGAAGGACACAAGTAAAGGGAAATCTTCACAGTGAGCAGAACTTTGGACAGTATACATGGTCATACATTTTGTTTGGAAGAAGAAATGGACAGATGTATGATTATTCACTGATTGGCTGTAGCCAATCAATTGGCTGGATGGTCAGGATTGGAAAATTGGTGAGAAAAACATCCGGGGAAGTATGTGGATATATCTCTCCAAGTATGTCTAGAATTTAAGATATTTGAGTCCTTTGCTCATCTAAAGGTGACTTCAGTTGAAGAGGAATTCAATAATCATGTAGAGCCTGGCCATGATGGCAAGAATGGAGGTTATTTATGGACTGGGCAATATGGACTGCCACTTTCCAAGCCTGACCTGGCTATAGCTGATCTTGAGTGTCAGATCTGTCTATATCAGAGAATACAAGTGAGGCCCAGATATGGCACTATTCCTCAAGGTGACCTGCCAGTGATAGGGTTCTCTAGGAGGCAGCAAATGCTTTTTCAATCATTATTAAATATAGAGTATGCTTTCTCTAATATTCAAGATCCATGGATCCAGTCCAAGAATCATACAGTGGGTAGAGAATATTTCTACTCAGTATCACTCTGAGTGACCAACTAGGAAAATTTTTGCTTCCTGTTTCTACGAACTTTCAGCTCTTCTGACCTAGAAATGTTGGTTCAGATATGGCTGTGATGGGGTGCTCTTGTCACAAGGCACAGCAGAAATTATGTTGAACAGGAAGTTAAGAATTCCTTTTGTCCGCTTTGGTCTTCTGATGCTCTTAATGCAACATGATAAAAATGGAACAACAGTGTCAGGAGAGGTGATTGATCAAGATTACCAAAGGGAAAATGGATTGATCATTCACAAGGGAAGTTAGAAAGATTATGTTTTTCTGGAGTACATGAAAGTATGCTTCAGGCCATAACTTGGTGATACCATGCCCTGTGATTAAAGTCACTTAGAAAGAACAATAGTCTAGTCTAAGCTAGATGATAAAGGACCCGGATCTTTCATGAATGAAGGTCACTGTTCCAGGAAAAGAGTTAAGACTTGTTGAAGCCTTTGTTGAGCGTGGATGAGATACATTGGTAATACTTTAAGGTAGTTATAAACATCACCTAAAGCTGTATTACCAGTTGTAGAAAGGAGAACTATAATCATATTTTATTTATCATATTTATTCTATTTTGTGAAGAATGTATTTGTACATTTGTGCTTTCTTTCCTCAAATTCTTTATCACATGATCCTTGACTGTATATGGAATTACATAAAACCCAAATGACTGTAAACACTGCAAAGAATATTTTTCTTAATTAAATCATTTGAAGTGGGAAGATACACTTCAAATCTGGATCTTTGGAGTGGCAAAATAAAACATTAATCCAGATCATTTGAGGTAGAAAGATCAACCTGTAATCTGGACCACACCTTCTGCTGGCAGCCTATACAAAAGACATGAAAGAAAGAAGTTCAAAAGAGTACTTTGTTTTCCTGCTTACTCTTGTTCCTCATATCAGGTCAATACCTTCACTGAAATTAGAGTTTACTTCTTCAGGATTCCAGCATAAACTGAGAAAAAAGATGAAATACCTAGCCTCATGTATTGAACATCTAATGGATTCAGGGAGCAGCATTCATATGCTGCCATTATCTAGACCACAGCCTGCAAACTATTCCAATAAATCTTTCTCTCTCTCTTTACATTTATTCTTTTTCTGTTCTCCTAAAAAAACCCGACTAATGCATTGTTTTCTAATGCTTTCCACAATCAATGCTGTGTTCTCAAATTTGTTTTAAACATAACCAAAGCAAAGTTCCAGGAATGCCAGGCATTTCCAGTTTTGGAGTAGTAGCCACAAACAGCTACATGCTGCAATATGATTTGAGAAGACTTTTCAGCCAATGAATCTTAGCTATAAATATCAATATCAGAAACAACCATCTCTTCCTACAATCTACTCGAAATATCCATGGTATTTGCTGTAGAGGCCAACTAACAAAGCTTCAACACATTAAAAGACGTCTTACAAAAGCGGCGGGACCTAGATCTTATTACGGAAGTGGGAGACACGAGGTGCCTATTTCATGAAACTTGTTGTATCTGGGTTAATACTGCACCAGAAGCATAGGGTAATCCATGGAGGATCAAATTAGGCAGAAAATGCTTAAAGATCTATAAAAAAGGAGTGTAGCCCTCTTCTTTATAAAAGTCGGCTATGGGTTTGAATTCAGCTACTATAGGC
The DNA here is from genome assembly GCF_011064425.1 of Rattus rattus. NCBI lineage: Eukaryota > Metazoa > Chordata > Mammalia > Rodentia > Muridae > Rattus > Rattus rattus. The sequence goes on from NC_046159.1 coordinate 70,919,862, forward strand.
CATTTAAAAATGTCCTCAGTGTCTTGGATCCTTATTTAACCTTATCCTCTAACTTGTATTTTATAGATTACAGGCTATAAAATTCTAAATGATATCATCTTGAGCATGTCAACTATTAAAATCTGTACTGATACCTTGTATGTGACAGGAAGACCTACTGACCATCAAATGAAGCTACAGCCTACTCTCCAAACTCTTACAGTGACTGTCTCATCCTTCTTCAAAATGCGCTCCTTTCTTTATTCTTTCATCCTCAGACCCTGTAGCAGATTGGCAATGAAAACCTCTCCCTACAGTCACCCTTGCTCAGCTGTAAGTCAGTTCCAGTAGAAAAGATATCCTTACTTCTTGTCAATAATTTCAACCTTATTCGTACATCAAGGGAAAACTGTAGAGACAAAAATAAAAATAAAAATAAAAACAATCAAAATATTCCAACCAAAAAATATTCAAAAGTAGTGCCAAACAAACAACTTCACGTCTGCAACTTGGAGTCTCTCAGGAGAATCACAGTGTAAGGAATCACTGTTTTATATGATATGGAATTATATGTATAGCACTAACAGCTTGATCTCAAATAGATCAGTAGCTGGAAACTCAGTTGCAAGTCTCATCCTCTAATTTCTTCTTGAGAGAGCATTCAGGGGTATAGTGGGGCATTACAATTTCAAAACCAATACCATAGGCCTGGCTGTCATTGAGTTGTTCTTATTTTATTCTGTGACCACAGGACTAAGTATTCTACAATTCATTACAGCCTCTCCGTGTCATGATGGTAATGACACTTATGCTACTCTGAATAGGCATTCAGATTCATAAACTGTATAATTTCCTTATATTCTTAGCGGTATTAAGAAACATTAATTGTAGAGGGGATAAAGCTAACCCCTCTTGACCATGCCTATCAAACAATTAAATTTTAGAGTTATGAGCTAACAGCCAATGTATTAGGCTATAATATTTTAACCACAAGAGATACTAATTGGTCACCAATTTTGAACTACAAGATAGGCTAATTGGTCATTTGGGGAGGTATAGACTTGTACCTTAATTTACTTCTGAGACAGTTAATTTAAATCAGAGTAGAAGAAAACTGGCTCTATAGAATGCCCCAATTTGGAGACAATAAACTGTAATTGTGGTAACAGGATTCGCATCCTTTGGGGTCCAGCAACTTTCTTTATAACTTTGTTTATTTATTAAGTGAAGAATACAGGCCTTTGGCTTCTTTTCATTGGTGGTTATTTTCACGTCCTATTAAACACACCAATGTTGTAAAAAGAAACAAAAACTATGATGGTGTGATAGCTGAGTCATTTTAGTGTCGTTTTAGAACACAGATCTTATCGACAGTATCTCCATGAAGGATCCAGGTTACAATATCAGGAGCAAGTAGCACCTACATTAAATCAACACAGAAGAACCTTCATGTCATGTACTAACCAGCCAACAAAACAAATATATTTAAAGGATGGAACTGATAATTATGACCCTGAAACACACATTTCTTATTAATACAGGAAAGAAAAGCAAGCTACTGTGCTATTATATTTTACATTAGCTTTCACATTCCTCAAAACTAGTTTTATTCTCAAGACAATATAAAAACTTTTTGTTCTTATTTTGCTGATGTAAAGTCTGTGATCCTGACCTGCTAATTTAAAAACCTTTAAAATCATTACATTTCACATGTGTAATGAATCAATGTTAGAAGATGTGTTTCAACATCTCTCAGAATAGTGAATTCTTCCCACCTTATTTGTATAGTAAAAATACTGTGAATTCATAACTTTGGGAACTCGTTTACATAGACTATATGACTTTCTAAATCGAGCCACAAGAGGGAGCTCCAACCTAGATGATACGATCTGTAAGTGCCTGGCAAGCTCTGCCTTCAGTGAGGTTAATTAATAAAAATGACATTGGTGGAGTTAGTATTTTCTGCTTTTACTAGGTTTTGTACTATTTTATGAAGCTTTACTGATTATAATTGAGCCTCTATGACTCTTAAAATGATTTGGGAAAAAAATCCTATTATTTTGATGTACTTAAGTCACAGAATTTTGTAAGTTTCTTTCATCAGCATTGTAAAACTTGCAGAAATTTGAGAGCACCTTCAGTTATTTGTTTTCAAATGCATATGTCAGAAAAAATTGCAAAATAAACTGGGGATTTATAAAATGCAACTGAGTAATTAAGACAAAAACCAAACATATTTTTCAAATGCTTATGTCAGAACAATTGCAAAAGAAACTGGGGAGTTATGAAATGCAACTTAGTTATTAAAACACAAACAAAACTGTCTTAATGCTGTCTGTGGTTTGCCATTTAGAAAGGTAAGGAATTTGACCTGCCTCAACATTAGGTCAATAGTTGTTTCTGCTGTTCCAAACTTTCCATTTGAGCATTGTAAAGTGAAAATAGATTTTCATTTGTCACATAATACATACAGCCTAAAAGACACAGCATTAAGAAAAATGATCTTTAAATATCCATAAATAATTAGGGACTCTAATTTATCTATAAAAACTATAATTCATTTTATCAAAATATTGCTTCTATTTATTATAAGAAATCATTTTTAACTCCAGACTAAGTTGTATTCTATTACTATATTTTGCTTTCTTTTATTATTGTTACCCTTCATTATGACAAATTTGTCCCTGAGGTAGCTTGACCTTTGTACAGTGCAATAATTTTATTCTTTTCTTATGAGTAATTCTATGTTGGCCTTCCATTTTTTTGTTAAATATCTAGTTATCTATTATCAGATTTGGGTGTTATTGGAGATGATCCCACCAATGAACAGTAACATCAGGAACTGAAACTAAGGGAAAGGTCTGTCTCTGGTCATTGGTGAACCCATGACATTGTGAGCTGTTCTGGAAGTCAAAATATTTCTCTCTTACTGGAGATTTTCTTGTAAACAAAACAAATCAAGACAAACCAAGCCAAGGGCATATCACTCTTTTTAAATTAAGACTTATCCAAGTGGGCCTTTCTATCAAGTGGGTCAGAAATTTTACTGCAAGGAAAAAAGTCAGTTCTACAGATTTTAGAAAAAGAAGTATAGAGCCTTCCTAAAATGTGGATAAACTCAGAGCCCTCTTTGGCTACTGCCCAGTCTTGCCTTCTTAAGAGTGTACTTTCTGAAAATAGTCTTTTTGGTTTTGAATGTAACATATTTTTTGCATTTACATGTAATATTAATGTAAAATAAGTTTTTTTTGAGATGGCCTATGCATTGAAATCTAGCACTTCCTGATGCATGGAAAGTAAGTATTCTGAAAAAGGAGATATAAGTCCATCATAAAATTTTATTTTTATCTTAAAATTAAATTTGGAGAAAAATACCTGAATCTCTTAACTATTTGAAAAATTAAAAGATTAGATTTTGTCTGTCATTTCTAGTGGTAAACCTCAAGTATGACTTTTAAAATTCAGTAGGTGAAAAATTGTTAAAAGATTAATGTGAAAATTATGAAAAATAAGAACTTGAATTTCAAGCAAATTTTAGAAGAGTCACAACATATATATTTACTATAGGCCAAACCTTTCAAAACTTATTATTTATTTTTATATAAATACCAGTGGTGTATTTAAATTTATAAGAAAGTCTTGGGGAAAGATTAGAGGTAAATCTTCTTATTTAAAATGGTATACAACAACCAGATAGAAAATTATTAATTCATATACTAAGTCAATAATGGGTAGCCTAATAACTCCACTATGGAACCTTAAATACTTGAATGGGAGAATATGAATTTAAATTATAAAATTCAGAAGCAATTTAAAAATTAAAAAATGAGTGTAATAAAAAACTCATTCTGGAGAAAATGAAAAATATTTATTGGCAACAGAAGATTGCAAAATTCCATACTTGTTACCATTCCATGAAGCATGGACACAGCAGTGAGACTGTTCCTTAAGAAGCATGAGAAAACTCTTTAAAAGTGATATGACTAATTAGGTGACATTCTGCCTTTAAGTTTATTCTTCAAGTGTTCTGTATGGCTGCTCAGTGCTCATTAATTGCTACCTACTCCTGGTGATTCATTTTTTAAAACAAATATTCCAAACAAAACTAGAGTGCATTTTTAATTGCTTTAAGATATAAAAATACAAATGTGAGTGACTAGCTGGAAGAAATATTAAAAATGTATTTTTAATATTTTATCTGAAAGGTGGCAAGGAAATGAATCAGAGATGAAAATGTAGAAATCCACCTTCTGTTGTTTGATCTGATCCCAAGAGCTAGATGCTAGAGGTTTTGAGTGTGTCTCAGGAGAAAAGAAGGACAGTTATCTGCTCTAAAACTGGGTCCTCTTAACTTCGTTCTTTTTTCCCACAAACTTCTTTGTGTTTTTAGTTTTGCACAATTAAGCTTGTTTTAGAAAATAACACAAAGTATGAAATGAGGGGTTTAACTTCTGAACCTTTCCAATTTTGAGAAACATTCTGGAAGGATGCTGGAAAGTAAAGTATCTGATTTTTCATAGAAGGAATAATTTCAACAATGATGTGGAAACATACTCACTATGCAACAAATATCCAAGGTTCTTCTATGTTCCTGGTAGGATCCATATGCTGCCATACCATGATAAACAAAATCCAGCCACAGTATAGTTATAAAACGGGTTCAATTTTTCACCAAGTATTTCCAAAATACTGCAATTCTGCAGCCCCTTCCTTCTAAAAGTATAGTCTACTTCCATATTTGGGTGTTGACTGGCTTTAGGAATTCTATTTTTAACTATTACAATATATGAAATGAGTCTTGCCAGTATTCTGGAAAATGAAGTAAATCAAAAGTGACGTGTAAAGTTCAGTATTAGTGTTTTAAAAATGCTTGTTTGCGTGAACTAGACTTTTGGGGGGAGGGCGGTAATGGGGGGAGGGTTGGGAGGGGAACACCCATAAGGAAGGGGAGGGGGGAGGGGGATGTTTGCCCCGAAACCGGGAAAGGGAATAACACTTGAAATGTATATAAGAAATACTCAAGTTAATAAAAAAAATAAAATAAAAAAAAATGCTTGTTTGCTCGTGTTCCTGATTCAGATCTCAGTCACTAAGAAGCATAGGTCCCCTCTTAGTTCAAAACAAACTATCAGGGAGAAAGTCAAGTTTTTCTTCCCAGGTGATATTGATATGCCATATAAAACCTGGCACAGTTGAGCTAGTATTGGTTTTTATGTACATAAAATTAAAATACTATATGTTTGTGAAGGCTGCTACCTATGTTTCAGACACCCAATATTGTATAATGACCCTGGTGTCCAACTGGTGGTGCTTTTTAGGGTTGCTATGGAACATTTAGAAGTAGAAGCCTTTCTGAAAGGAGCATGCCCCTCTTGTTGGTTTTTGGTGGTTTATAATCTGGTCCCACTTCTGTTCCCTTCTCTGCTTCGTGTTTGTGGATGAAATTGTGATCAGCCCATTGCACCAGTTGCTGTGATATCTCTACCACTATGGACTTTCCTTATGTAACTGTGAGGCAAAATAAAGTCTTTAATATAAGCAGCTTCTGATTGCAGTGTTTTAGCACAGTAACAGAAAAGTAGCCAATGTAGTAAGTTAGGATAAGCATTGGTAGGATTCAGATGGTGAAAATGGCCACCTTAACAAAAGCAATCTACAGATTCAGTGCATCTCCATCAAAATTCCAACACAATTTTCACAGACATGGAAAGAGCAATTCTCAACTTCATATGGAAAAAAAAATCCACGATAGCTAACAAGTCCCAACAATGAAAGATCTTCTGGGAGAATCTCTTTCCATGACCTCAAGCTATACTCCAAAGCAATAGTGATAAAGGCCTCATGGTATTGGTACAGAGACAGACAGATTGATCAATGAGATAAAATTGAAGACCCAGAAATAAAACCCCATACCTATAGGCACTTCATCTCTGACAAAGAAGCCATATATATACAACAGACAAAAGAAAGCATCTTCAATAAATAGTGCTGATCTAACAGGTAGTTTGTATGTAGAAGAATAAAATACATCCATATTTATCACCTTGCACAAAGCTCAAGTCCAAGTTGATCAAGGACCTCAAAATGAAACCAGAAACACTAAATCTAATAGAAGAGAAAGTGAGAAAAAAACATCAAATTCATTGGCACAAAGTGAAATTTCCTGAAAAAGAGCACCAATAACTCTGGTTCTACGATCAACAATTGACATATGGGACCTCATAAAACTGAAAAGCTTTTAAAAGGCAAAAGACACTGTCAGGAGGACAAATCCACAACCTGCAGATTGAGAAAAAAAACCATACATCTGATAGAGGAAAAACATCCAAAATATATAAGGAAATCAAGAAATTACTCTCTAAAAAACCAAATAACCCAATTAAAAATGGGGTATAGAGCTAAGCAGAATTCACAACAGAAGAATCTTGAATGTACTTAGTCCTCTGGGAAATGCAAACCAAAATGACCCTGAAATTCTACCTTACGCCAGTCAGAATGGCTAAGAAAAAAATTCAAGTGACAGCACATGCTGGTAAGGATGTGGAGTAAGAACACTCCTCCATTGCTGGTGGGATTGCAAATTGGTACAACCATTCTGGAAATTAATCTGGAGGTTTTCAGCAAACCTCACATGGGATAAGGTGGTTGGTTTCTGTATGTCACTGGGAGAAACTTTTCACTTGCCAAATACTTAGGGATACTTAGGGAAAGTTGAGCCACAGAGTGAAATAACTTTCAGAAATAATAAAAAGAGATATCGAGAATGTAGTAACCAGTACCAATCTTTTTTCCTCCTGGTCCCCCTAGTTAGCCACTATGCTTATGGCTATGGTTGGACCATTAATCTTTTTGCTGCTTGCTTTCACTTGAGACCATGCTTGCTCAACTCACTACTTAGTTATGTAAAACAGATATTAAATTCTTTTAATCTATTAATCCTAAATTTCTCTTTATATAATACCCTGCCTCAGATGAAATTATGATTTGACTCATATCTATAGAAATCCTAGGGGATATAATAATCTCCTAGATCTTAACACAACTAACACCATGATAGAAGTGCCATTCAGGCTATGGAAACTAGAACATAGGCAGCAACACCCACCAAAACGAGAACAAAGACCTCATCCATCAAAAGCCATAGTTTTAGGAAAGTTTCTAAATGTACTAATCTTGCTTTTTGGTTTCTATAACTCCACTTTTTACTAACAATTCTTCCTAACTGATGTGTGTCAACAAGATGTGAGTTTGTACTTAAATGTTTTCCCTATGAATTGTTCAGGTCCCAGAGGCTCAGGCACTTGGGTCCCAAATATTCACTGTAGTCATCAGTCAGCTAATAAACAGTTGATTTTGGTTCAAACTCATGTCCAAATTTCCCTTTATGAAGGATATCTCACAATAATTGTATATATATTTATTTATATACATATGTGTGTGTGTGTCAGTGTGTTCATGCATTTGCACACTCATGTGCATGCATGATGTCAATAGTTTGAGTGGTAGTGAGGAAGTAAAGGAGACATAGGAGGAAATGGAGTGGAGAAAGGATGATTACAAATGATATATTCAAGTTGAATTTCCAAAAAAAAAGAATAGAAAAGAAAAAGAACAACTGAAACTCTTGCAATGATAGTTAGAATCATGTCTAACTATATAAGCAGTACATGAATAGCTGGGAGAGAGAGAGAGAGAGAGAGAGAGAGAGAGAGAGAGAGAGAGAGAGAGGGAAGAAGGAGGAGGAGGAGGGGGATGGAGGGAGGGAGGAAAGGAGGGAGAGAGTGAGAGCTTGTGGGTCTTCCAGTAGCTTGTCTCACAATAGTTCATAGAATTAAGCCAACTGCACAGAGATTACTCTATCATTTGATAAGTTCTTGACATAGTCCTATAGAAATTCATACACAAAAGGATTTTGATGAGGTTTCTTTTCTTAGAAACCCCTCTGCTCTCATTGCTTTCTCTCATTTTTCTTTGATTTTTTTATTTTCTGACGTTTAAATTCTTAATAAAGTTGCTTCTGCTTTTCATATTCCTCTGAGAGCCCACACCATTAATTTTAGTAGACACAATACAATGAACTCCAGCCAGTGACTCAAGTTAATCTTTAGTGAGGGTTGAGTGTCTGGAACCTTAGGAATCTGTGTGAAACACAAATGGTTGTAGAAAGGTTTCATCCTGCTCAAAAGTGCCTGCATCATTGTCAAAAACTTCTTACTGGTCAGACAAACATGAATAACCTGATCTCCCAAATGACAATGAAGAGGCATAAAGAGGATTAAGAACTTGACTCCAGAAGGCCTAAACAGAAGCAAGACCAGCATCAGAGAATCCTTTATAAAAGAAAGCTATGGTGTCTTAGAGCTTGGGCTAGAATTCCAAAGCACTAGAGACAAGTGTAGGCAGGCATACCAGAAGTTCAGACTGCATTCATATACTGTATCTGTATTATTCTAGCTTCTCTACACATTCATTTATTTAATACCAAATGTCAATTTAGCAGCTAAATGCTACAGTGAATAATTTTATTACTTTTTTCAAAAATAGTATATATTGAACCAATTATGAATGAATGTATAGCGTTGGCTTCCCAAACTCCACAATATTGATACAGGAAAATAATTTTCTAGAAGTTAGCTTGGAATAGTGTCTATGGACATTACACCAATAGCTCTTTAGTTTAGAATGAGAGATGCTATTTTGAAATTGTGTTCTAAAATCATTTAAAGGCTGTGGTTAGTCAAGAACAGAAGGAGTAGTTGCTGATGGACACAGTCCTTCTGTGTACTTCAGAATAGACTTGTCATAGGCAAAGACCCTCACAAGAAAACATCATTACTATCAGACTCTACTCTTGAATCTCACTGACACATGGGGAGGAAAAGTTGAATACAATTAACACAAAAATCAATTGGGAACTGATTCTTAATCATTTCCAAAATCTAGACACTGGATTCTTAATTACTTTCAAATCTTCTTAAGCAATTGGCCTTTTGAACAGTGAGTTTGTGTGAACTCTGAATTATGCCATAAAACAGTCATAGATAATGCAAATTTTAGTCTGGTGGGTCACTATGGTAACTATATTTTTCTATCTATGGGTAGATATAACATATGGCAAGCAAACTAGTTTGGCATGTTGAAAGTCAGTATCAGTAAGTTGTAATAGCCTATATGTGGTCAAATTCTCCATGATCCTGTATATTCCTACTATGACATAGTCCTTAAGAACTTCATATGTATGAATCAGCAGGAAAGAATAAATTCCCCAACCAGTAGTTAACCATTGTTAACCAGTAGTTAACCATAGTTAACATTTTAAAATCAATAATGTGACCTAAATCAATATGTACTCCTCCGGGTTGGTTATTTTCAACTTGGAAGAACAATGGTATCAAGAAAAAACATTTGAAGAATTTCCTGAATCATGTTTGCCTGTAGCACTTTTATGATTATAGTTTGGTTGTTAATTGATATACAAGGGCCCATCTGACTGTGGGCGGTGCCATTCCAGCAGGTGGTTCTGATCTGTATAGGAAAAGCTAGCTGAGCACACGCCAGGGAGCTGGGGAGCTGCATTTCTCCACGGCTTCTCTTTTGGTTCTTACTTGTGCTCCACCCTGACTTTCCTCAGTTGTGGACTGCAACCTGGATGTGTGACCTAAATAAATCTTTTTGTCCCCTTAGTTTTTTTCTAGTCAGTGTTTTATCCCAGCAACAGAGAATCAAACTAGAACAACACCTTTCGAAGATAACGGAAATTTAATGGTATCAAATTCCAATCAAAAGGCACAAATTGACACATCAATTAAAAATAATTGGTTTCTCTCTCTCTCTCTCTCTCTCTCTCTCTCTCTCTCTCTCTCTCTCTTTAAGAAGTCTCTCTCATCTTTAAGAAGTCACCTCACCATCAAGAGAGATATCAGTTTAATTGAAAGGAAAGAAATTTGTAGTCCTAGCAAATTGTAATTAAGTAGACACAATGCTCACATATCTGACTTCAAATCAGTACTTGTCAGAGGAGGTAAGTGCAGTCACTTCATAGGAGTTAGTGCTCAGGAGGACCTCACAATGCTAAATATATGTACAATGGATATGAGAGCACTTGCTTCTATAAATCAAATGCCATTAGATACTAAGTCAAAGAACGCTAACACAAAGTTCATGATGCCATTGAGACAAAACATAAATAACAACAACCAAACAGTTTTTGAGATCAAAGTGACCTAGCAGACACCCAATAACATTACTCACAAAAATTTCAGAATATGGATGGAATATGCTCAATGAGTTATGTATACATAAATAAATTTTAAAATAAAATTAAAATTCTGAAGTGCCCTTTTATGTTCAATTGATAGAAATACTTATCTAGAGGGTCTTATTTCCAAAAAGTTCTGAATAAAGTATTTTTCTAATAATATTCCTGGTTAGCCAGTAAGTGGATGTATATACGGTAGTGAATTAATGTTTTAAAAGTTCATTTGAAACAAATCTAGATAATACAAATATATGTAATATATTAATCTACTAAATATATTAAGTTAATATAATGATTTATTTACTTATATTTTTAAAAATAAAATAATCATAACCCAAAATTATTTTAAAATGTAAACATAAACATGATGTTAGGTTCCAATTTTGATGTATATAGGTTAAATTTACCAATTATGGAAATTTATAAATGACATATAAATATGAAATTCAATGACATGACATGCATCTAGCATTTTGTATTTTGCAGCCCACCATGTTTGTGATTTCAGGGAAGTGAAGTGCGTCCTCTGATGGTCAGGATCTTCTATTTTAGTGTAAGTTGGCTCTTGGTATCAGTGTGAGCTGGCCTGACATTTAAAGATAAGTCTTCACGTTTTATTAAAGACAAAGGACTTCAAATAACACCAGGATCAGATAAACACACCATGTGCCTGAAGAATTAATAAAAAGTAAAAAATCAAATTTAAACACAGATTATACCTGAATACTGTTTTAAGCACAAACTGTCAAATGTTTTCCTATTTCTAGTGTATATGACTGATGTTACTCAACAAGTTTACAGTTTTAGCTGATGTCTAACATTCTACCTTCCAGACATATTTATTAAGTTATTTACCCATTCTGCATTTTTATGTTTTATTTTATTTTACTGAGAGCATTAGATTTACTTGTTGATTCTGTTTTATATTCAAACCTAATTCAAATCTAATCCTAAACAATTCAATCTCCAATCTTACCATAAATTCTTTATAATATCCTTTTGAAATAGATCGTGTTTGCTCATTATACCAACTTTCCAATGCTTAAACTACCAGCAAACCTAATGTGCTCAGATGCATGTTTGACATTTCCCTGGTGGCTTTTACATAGAATTCAAGTCTTGACTAGGTTTCCAATATATCTAGATGCATAGTTTTCCTAAATAATAGAATTTAAAAACAATTACTAGAGATCACATTAGTGAATCATATTAGCTTCACCAGGTTGCCAGCAGACAATTTCTACATAGTCAGTACCTGAACCCTCCCTGTTTGAAAATATTCTTTTTATGAAGAAGTAGCCATCAGTTTGGGAAGTTTCTGGAGGTCTTGGAGCATGAGCTATGCATATTCTGAAATAATCTTGCACCACTGGAAGACAAAGATGGGATTTGGTAATAGAATAGTCCAACTACTTTTCATTCCATAGTATTCACTTCCATTAATCTGAAAGGTGTTCTATTTACTGGCTCAGGAGTTCCCATTTAAATGGAGATGTACTAAGTACCTACTCATCACTCATATTTTCTTTCCTTAAAATGTTGTCTTTCCTTCTTCATTTATTCATTGTGCGCACTCATTATGTGTTCCTGTCCTTAATTAGCTAGAAGACTATAACACGTTTTAAGGAGTTGATTGACCTTCCCTTATAGATGTGAACAAATGCCTATTCTTTCTAATTAGGAGAACAATAACAGATGCAAGATATTATTCTACTGAGGTTTCCCTGAGTGAACAAATTAGTGTAAAAGGGTTCCTTACAGGACCGTCAGTGAAGGACTACATGCAGAAATATGGAGAGCTCAAAGGCAGGTGTGTCACTGAAACATGGACCCAATGTAAGGGATGATTCACAAGTACACTTTGAGCTCTCTGCTTGTCACAGTTAGCTCTACTCACTGTTTTCTCTCTCTTTTTTTAGATATTTTATGCACTTACATTTCAAATGTTATCCACTTTCCTTTTCTGGTTTTCCCTCTGGAATCCCCTATCCCATACCCCCAAACCCTGCTTCTATGAGGGTGCTCCCTGTCCCACCCATCCATTCCCACCTTACCACCCTGGTATTCCTTTACACTAGGGAATCGAGCCTTCACCAGACCAAGGGCCATGCCTCTTATTGATGCCCATCAAGGCCATCCTCTGCCACATATGCAGCTGGATCCATGGGTCCCTCCATCTGTATTTACTGGTTGGTGGTTTAGGCCCCGGGAGCTCTGGGGGGCATCTGCTTATTTGATATTGTTGTTCTTCGTATGGGGCTGCAAACCCCTTCAGCTCCTTCAATCTTTTCTCTAACTCTTCCATTGGGGTCCTCATGCTCAGTCCTAAGGTTGACTGTCAGCAACTCTGTTTTTGTCAGGCTCTGGCAGAGCCTCTCAGGAGACAGCTGTAACAGGCTCCTGTCAGCAAGCACTTCTTGGCATCAGCAATAGTGTCTGAGTTTGGTGACTATATATGGGATGGATCCCCTGGGGGAGCAGTCTCTGGAGGACTTTTCCTTCTGTCTCTGCTTCACAACTGTATTTCCTTTAGACAGGAGCCATTTTGAATTAAAAATTTGGAGATGAGTGGGTGGCCCCATCCCAAAACTGGGGTCTTTGCCTAACCTCTGGTTATGTTATCTACAGGATCTCCCTCTCCTTCGTTGGTCATTTCAGCTAATCTCATCCTGGTTGGGTCTTGGGAGCCTCTGTTTTCCTGGTATCTGGGATATGCTTGTGGCTACCCCAATTCCCCATTGCCCATTGCTACACAACTCTTTTCAAATTTCTGACACTTTGTATATCATCCAGTCACTTCCCATACCTGATCCCCCTCCCCCTTTCCCCTTACAATCCCAAGTCCCTCCCACCCTCCACCTACCATGAGTGAATATTTTTCTTCCTTCTTCTAAGAAGGACTGAAGCATCCACACTTTGGTTTTCCTTCTTCTTGAGCTTCATATGGTCTGTGAATTGTATATTGGGTATTTTGAGCTTTCTGGCTAATATCTACTTATCAGTGAATGTATACCAAGTGTGTTCTTTGGGATTTGATGATATTTTCTAGTTCCATCCATTTGCCTAAGAATTTCGTGAAATTATTGTTTTCAATAGCTGGATACTACTCCATTAAACGTACCGCATTTTCTGTGTCCATTCCTCTGTTGAAGAACATCTAGGTTCTTTCCAGTTTCTGGCTATTATAAATAAGGCTGCTATGAATATAGTGGGGCATGTGTCCTTGTTAAATGTTAGAGCACCTTTTAGGCATATGCCCAGGAGTGGTATAGCTGGGTCCTCAGGTAGTACTATCCCTAATTTTTTGAGGAGCCTCCAGACTGATTTCCAGAGTGGTTGTACCAGCTTGCAAGGCCACCAACAATGGAGGAGTGTTCCTCTTTCTCCACATTCTCTCCAGCACCTGCTGTTACCTGAGTTTCTGATTGTAGGCATTCAGACTGGGATGAGGTGGAATCTCAGGGTTGTTTTGATTTGCATTTCCCTGATGACTAAAGATGTTGAAAGGTTCATTGGATGCTTCTCAGCTTCTTCTTCGGAAACCTTTGTTGCTTTTAAAACTCAGAAAGGGTCCTCATGAGTTTTGTACTTCTCTGAGCTTCCCTGAGTTTTACAAATTTTCTGGGCTTCTTTAATATTGTTAAAATTCCTTACATGTAGGAATCTTATCAGCATTTTCTCTAATAGAATATTATCTACCATATAAGACTATGCAGACATGCAATTATAAGCCAAAACTAGTCTTCATGAGCTGGCCAATTTCTACACTGGGTATTCAGAATCCTAGTGTATGCCCAAACATTCTGCAGGGTGAGCTTTTAAACACACACACACACACACACACACACACACACACACACACACACACACGCACACACGTATGTACATTTTGGCTTGACACCTCTCAGTTAATCAGAACAATCAATCAGAAGCATATTTGTGAAAGTAAAAATGCAAGGTTAGTACATGTAAGAACTTAACCAAAGAATGTTTATGGATTTAATCTTTAGTTTTGTCTTGGCTGCTGGTGTTGTCTGCATACTGAGATTTTTGGCCTGAATGGTACTTCAGTCATAGAATCAGTTGTGCTAATTTCTGGGGTCCTATTAAATTCTCAGAGCCTGTACTTGCTTTGGCAGCACACATACTGTATTCTCAGAGCCTGTTACAGAAATATTAACAAAACAAGAATGAATGAATGAGCTGATGCTTTAGGGAGACAATTTAGGGTTGAGCCTATCTTCATTCAGAAGACAAAAACCTTCCTAGTAGTTAAATTCCCACCCCACCACTGCAGTAAAGCATTTTGGTTACAAAATACTAGTGTTTCAGAGTAATGGAATATAGTACAGACCCACAGAAAACCAATTAAAAGCTTCAGAGGTAAGATGTTACTGGTTGATATTTTATTTGGAGATGTGAACAAGATAGAACTCTAGATAGGGAACAAATGATTTAGCAAAGAAGCAACAACACCCACATCTAGTGTAGTGAACCACTGGGTTTACTGGTGAACAGGGACATAACTGAGGGGTTACATACAGGGGTCTCAGTGACACAAAAGCAGTTGTATCACCAAAAATTCAGTCAATCATGGTGACTGAATTCCAAAAGAAGCATGTTCAGAGACCTTTACACAGCTTGCAGGATGCACAATCTGATGGAAGAGTCTCCTCTCTTCAGCAGTTGTTAACTGTGTTCATGACCTTTAGGAAGGACTTTATGATTCTAATAACATTTTAAGATTCCTTAACCTTTTAGGTTTCTTGAACATTCTGAGACTTGTTTCATTAACTTTCTCAGTCATATGAGACTTCTTTCTCCCTCCAGAAGATAATATATCCATTCATAAGAAATAGCTTTAAAATAGAATGTACTAATACTTATAACAATGATTGAAACAACTCTTGTTATCTACCTAAAACATCTTAGGGTCTAGGAGAAAAAAAGATTTGCTCCATCTACTGGAAAGTTGGATGGACAATAAAAGACTAAATGGTTATCATATTGTTTAAAGAAAATCTCATTTGATATAGGTATAAGTTATATTTGTAATAGAAATAAAGTTCAAATTTTAATCATGTAGCATACTACAAAGGCAATATAAAATTCTGACAAGAATCACTTGTAGAAGTGAGTAACTTGTAAGACCATGAGTCAAATTTTGTCTAGATATTGATTTGTAAAATAAAAGTGTGTGGAAGCTAATGTTATCTATTTATCATGGTGTAGAGATTTGAATGACAGTGGCTTCCAGAGACTCATATTCCTCAATTCTTGGTCTCCAGTTAGTGGAATTGTTTGGGACAGATTAGGAAATTTGGCTTTGTTAAAGGAAGTTTGGCTTTGAAGGAAATGTGTCACTAGGAATATGGTTTGGGGGTAACAAAAGCCAGAACCACTATCTCTGCCTGATTCCTTCAGAGTAAATGTTTCAGCTAGTACTTCATCATCATGCCTATCTGTTTCCAACCTCGATGGTCGTGGATTGACCCTCAAAAGTCTGAAGCCTCCAATCAAATGCTTTATTTTATTTGAGTTACCTTTGTCATCTTGTTTCTCCTTAGGAATAAAACATTTACTAAGAAACCAGGTTGTGATGGCTTCTTACACTATTTACTGGCTATGTTCAATTGTTCTGAAAGAAACACTAAGATTTGCAATTCTATAAATGTTATCTGTTCCTGTGAAATTGACTTGCTTTTCCTGACCTCTCTAATAGACTCTATAACTGAGTTTAGTTAGACCCGTAATAGAAAAAACAAAAACAAAAACAACACCTCCCTCAAAAACAAAACAAAACAAAAAAACCAAAAGAACAACTATGCGACTTGTGATAGAGGCATCTTGGGGAAGTGATACAACAACACTTAGATTTTCATATGTAACCAGATAGACGCTTCCATTCCTAGATGATGATGATGATATATGACTTAATTCCTGAAAACTAAACGAACACTTCATCTCAGGAAAAAGATTTAAAATGAAATGAATTCCTTAGAGCAATAGTTACAGTCAGATGTCGGTGCAATTTAGGTAAGGCTCAGAATGCTGTTAGGATGATTAATTAGCTGTATTAGGGCTCAAGATAACCAGAGAAAGGGCAGTGGAAAGAGCAGAAAACTAATTTTAAGTATGGTTAAAAAATGCATACAGCAAACACCTGCTACCTGATGCCATACTGGCTTCCAAATTCTTCTGATATATGCCTTTAATGAACAGAAAAGATTCTAGAATATCTTTTTGTAGCACCAGTCACCTCCATATTATTTGTATCAGGAGAGCTATTAAATAATGTTAATAAAAGCATAGACATTAATATGTTCCTTAGCGTATAATGTAATAATTATTATTACACATGATAGCAAGTACCAAACAGAAATCTTAAAACTTTTCTCTGCTAAACAGGAGAGAAATCACTAACAATACTAAGCTTTATGTTTCATGGAAAGTAGAAATAGTGATTTCAGCAAAGACCTATAAGATGAATGAATAGTACACATCAACATATCTCTCAACAATTCTGTACAGGTCCTGATGAAATGAAAGAGATAACTTTTAAATGACAGCAGTAATATATATACCACAGACCCAGCTAAGTAGTAGGCCCTATTCCTGTCCCATACCAGATGTGTTACCACCTCAAGAAGAGACCAGGGTGTTCTCTAGTATGTGGTATTTGTCCATTACTTTTCTTAATAATGTGTTTTTATCTAATGTATAAAAGGGATCACAAACTGTTTATATTCATGTTTAATAGATAAAAACATTCATTAATAGGTTTTACTTAGAAAATATAGCCCAGAAATATTGTTTAAAAAGTGGGACAAAATGTTTTGCATTTTATAATTATTATATTGGAAACACAATTCTGGTCCAACAGAATAAGACAAAGGTGGCTAGTGTACTAGAGTTATTGGCAAGATAGAAGTTCTTTTATTGGGTGGAAGTTTGGGTATATAGTGTATAATATATATATATATATATATATATATATATATATATATATATATATATATATATATGGTATGCTGCTTAACAGATACATACCATACTGAAAATCATATACTCTAGAAAACTCTATTGATTTAAAAAACGTCGGTGATCAAAACAGGTTTTGTTGAGATTTTGGAAAGGCCCATTGTTTTAGTCATGATGTAAGACTGGGATTCAAGAACAATTTCATGCCAATTACTGTATTTCATGCCATGTGAAATATCTTTTAGAATGATACTAGTTTAGACTCTGCTCATGACATAAGATACCATAAGACCCCATATAACTATGCACTCAGTATTGATTGTCATGCAATGGGTTCTGTGAGGCCCAAGAATGTTTTTATTTAGAAACATCTCACAGCAATACATTATGTATTTCCAACAAAATATCCAGGATTATGTGGAGAGAAGAGGAAAGCTCAGAGGTAAATTGTAAGACCGTGTCACTCAGCAATTGTATTATGTTGCTTCTCTTGACTACAGCTATGGAACTATCATGGCAATAAGGTGGTCATGTGCTACTCTTAGGAGAGTGTATGAAAGCTATAACAGATAAGGAAAGCAAGCACCGACTTTCTAAGAATGTACTCCCTTTTTCATGGGAAAAGGGCAGAAAGGGGTGAACACTTGAGCACGATGACATGGGAAAAGGAAGTCAGCATAGAACTCTGATATTCTACCATATCCAGTTCCTTCCTTATCTTTAAAGACGCTCTTAGCTTGTTGTAATAGAATGGTTACTTCTTTTCTTTCTCTCCGTTTTGTTCATCTTTTCAGGACAGTTATGTGCAGTCTCAAGGCATGAATTTTGTTACCACCCAAATCCCCACCTCTCTCTTAAATAAGGAAAGTCCAAGTTTGTTTTATGAACAGAGGAGCAGGTGTGTGGATGCAAATTAATGAATTAAATTCATCTTTTAGGATAAATGCCTAAGATATGAGTGTTGACCTTCATATGCTACTTACACAGTTAGGGATGAGGTACTGATGTATCAGCAGTGCAGAGTGGTTTGGCTATCTTCTCAGAGGCCTAGTGGCACACGAATAAGAATAAGGGATGGAAGGATAAGACTATTTATGAACAGAGGACTAAATCTAGTGCAAAAGTTCATGCCATATGTGAGAAATTATATACAGAAATTATACAATGAACTAATTTATGAGAACCCATTAAAACAAAATGACGGTCGGTTAGGTTAATCATTCGTTATGACCAACTGTCTCAGAACTCTCATGAAAGACATTTCCATATAATGACTGTGGTGGCAGAGACCAGATCAATAACTCAATTGTATGATGACTGAACTAAATTGTCAATTTTATGGGATCTGGAATCAGTTAGGTGATAGGCTTCTGGAAACAGCTGTGGGAGATTATCTTTATTAAGTTAACTAAGATGTAAAGACCTGCTCACTGTGGGTGCTACCATGTTCTGTGATGGAATCTTCCTGAATAAAAAGAAGAAAATGAGCAGAGCATAAAGATTCCATTATTCCACATCCCAATTGTGGATGTGATTTGATCAGCTGTTTCTAACTCCTGCCATCTTGGTTTCTCTACTCTGATGAACTCTATGCTTCAACAATGAACCAAAACAAACCATTTTCTTCTTTAATTAGCCCATTTTCCAGAGTATTCATCATACCAATAAGAAGAAAAGTAGCCAATAGTGATCCCAAAATGTAGATATCTTTATTGAAAGCTAAATTTTGTCAAAGCATCTTTGGATTTCCCACTTATAACAAAAGACATCAATATTTCATTAACATTTTTCCCTAAGGAAAGCTATTTGACAGTGCAAAATTTCAAATAAGCATAGTCACTGAATCACCAATTTCTAAAAACATACTTCTAAAATATTTAGGTATAATTGAAAAATTACTATGTGGTTTGTCATTCACATTAGGCAAGCCGAATTATCAGCAGGTAGTTAAATTTTCAACTCCATTCATAATATTTCTTTATATCTTCTATTTTCATCCCCATTCTTTTCCCTGTTTTCTGTCTGACATCCATTGTTCTGCACAGAGTCTCACACTGATGAAGACAAAACAGATATTTTAAAGCACATGAAAGCTGGCAGCTTACCACAGCCAAGTTTACATCGCAGGAGGTTTCTATTACTCTACTTTTATCTTTACATCGATGCTGTTGAGACGTATGTGATAAAAGAGATGAGGCACTGAATCAATTTGTTTCCCAGTTTACTGTGAACTGATCTGGATCAGGAGATTTCTACAGCAAAATATAAATTCATGAAATGCATGACATGCATTTTCTGTTTTTGAAGAAAAAAAAAGAATGTTTTTAAACCACTGCTTAGGAAAGGAGTGTGGAAATCATTTAGAATGTTGAATTGAGTATAGCTTTGCTTTAAAGGGTTTTTTTTTTCCATCTGGGCCAAATTTTATCTCTTTTTAAAGAAGGGAAGAAGAACTCAAAGTTATTAAATAATGTAATAAATAAGGAAGGTTTCTCAAAAATCATTTTATCTGGAATCTTAGTTTTGAAATCTGTAAAACTGTGCTCTCTAAGTCATTCAACAGCTACTTACTTGTGTTGCTCTGTTTACATAGATGGTCCCTCTTCCTCCTTCCCTTTCTGCCTTCCTTCCTCCCTCCCCATTCCTTCCCTCTTTCTTTTTGTCTTTTCTTTCTCATAATACAACTTCTCTACCAGAGCATTGCTTTTATGAGCCAGTGGGGAGAGGGTGGTTGGGGTGGGTGGGCACCCTCATACAGGCAAAGGGGAAGGGGAGTGCAGATGTAGGAAGGGGAGTGGGTGGAGGGGTAACCTGGAAGTGGGGTATCATTTGAGATATAAACAAATGGAATGATTAATAAAAATAAGCCTTCTCTGCTTGTTTCTTTTATGTCTCTAATTTTGTTTTTAAAGTTTGGTTAACTTTATAGTAAATTGGCAAATGTACAAAATTATAAGATCAAGCAATCACAGATATGATGATATTTTAATCAATTTGAATTCCTACCTTTAATTAAGGAACATACAATTTGTGTTGGTTGTTCTTCTCCCCTACTTCAATTCTTCTGGTCTTGTCCATCTCCTTTGATTATCAGGAGTTCCGTATCTGTCTTTTTGTGTCACATATTTTTTATAACCCTTTTCTTTTTCCTGAAGTACTCTTTTTCCTTTCTCATGGACCTTTTCCTAGTTACAAGATCTAGAAAGACACTCATAACGCCATATATTAACATTTGTAAAAATTGTACTTTAGAATTACATATTAAAATAATAATATATGCTATTTTTATTTCTTATTGAATAAGCTTGGTTATAAAAATAGACACTGTCATTAGGACAAAACAGCAAACAACAGATTGGGAAAGGATCTTTACCAATCATACATCTGATAGAGAGCTAATATCCAAAATATACAAAGAACTCAAAAAGGTAGACTCCAGAGAGCTAAATAACCTTATTAAAAATGGGCTACAGAGTTAAACGAAACATTCTCAGCTGAGGATTATTGAATGGCCAAAAAGCACCTAAAGAAATGTTCAACATCCTTAGTCATCAGGGAAATGCAAATCAAAACAACCCTGAGATTCCACCTCACACCAGTCATAATGACTAAGATAAAAATCTCAGGTGACAGCAGATGCTGACGAGGATGTGGAGAAAGAGGAACACCCCTCCATTGTTGGTGGGATTGCAAACTAATACAACCATTCTTGAAATCAGTCTGGAGGTTCCTCAGAAAATTGGGCATTGCACTGCCTGAGAACCCAGCTATATGTTTCTTGGGCATATTCCCAAAAATACTCCAACATACAACAAAGATACATCCTCCACTATGTTCATATTAGCCTTATTTATAATAACCAGAAGCCGGAAAGAACCCAGATGCCCTTCAACAGAGGAATGGATTAAAAAAATGTGGTACATCTACACAGTGGAGTGCTACTCAGTTATCAAAAACAATGACTTCATGAACCTCATAGGCAAATGGAATAAACTAGGAAATATCATCCTGACTGAGGTTCCTCAATCACAGAAAAACACACTTAGTATGCACTCATTGATAAGTGAATATTAGCCAAAAAGCTCGAGTTACCCAAGATGCAATCCACAGACCACAGGAAGCTCAAGAAGAAGGATGACCAAAATGCAGTTGCTCCCACTACTTCTTAAAAGGAGGAAAACTATCGATAGGAGGGGAGACGGAAACAAAGTTTAGAGTAGCGACTCAAGGAATGGCTATTCACAGCCTGACCCATATATATACAGCCACTAAAACTAGATAAGATTGATGAAGCTAGAAAATGCATGCAGAAAGGGACTGGATATAGATCTCTCCTGAGAGACACATCCAGAGCATGTCCAATACAAAGGTAATGCTAGCAGCAAACCACTGAACTGAGAATAGGACCCCCTTTCAGGGAATTAGAGGAAGTATTGAAAGAGGTCAAGGAGCTTGCAACTCCATAAAAACAACAATGCCAACCAACCAGAGCTTCCAGGGACTAAACCACTACCAAAAGACTATACATGGACTGACCCAGGGCTCCAACTGCATGTGTAGCAGAGAATAGCCTTGTTGGGGCACCAGGGAAAGGGGAAGCCCTTGGTCCTGCCAAGGTTGGAGTCCCAGTGCAGGGGAATAAGGGGGCCATAAGGGGGATGTAGAGGGGGAATATCCAGATGGGGAAGGGGGAGGGGAGGGAATGGGGGCTTGTGGACAGGAAACTGGGAAGGGGAATAATGTTTGAAATGTAAGTAAAGAAATATATCTAATAAAAAATTTAAAAAAATATTCAGATCCATCCTGTTATTTCTAAAACTAAAAATATATTTTCTTTATGTCTGAATAAAATTCCCTTTTGTATATATATTACATTTTCGTTATCTATTTTTCTTTTGATAACTATCTAGACTGATTCTAATCTCTTTTTATTTTAAAGAAAGCATAGATAAACCAAGATACATTTATACTTTTTGTGGTAGAGTGTGGCAAATGTTGCATGTGTGAGTATGTACTACTGCCTCTAGTAGTCCTATTTTACTTTTTCTCTTTTTTTATTTGTTATTTTGTTTATTTACATTTCAAATGTTATCCTACTTTCTGGTTTCCCTTCCAAAAACACCCCAATTCCATGCTTTCCCTGTGCCTCCACAAGAATGCTCCATCCTTACTTACTCACTCCCAGTCCACTACCCTATTATTTCTCTCTGCTGTGGCAACAAGCCTCCACAGACCTAGGGCTCCCCCTCTCTTTGATGCCAGACAAGGCCATCCTCTGGTACACATGTGTCTGGAGTCATGGGTTCCTCACTGTGTATTCTTTGGTTGACGGTTTAATCCCTGGGAGCTCTGAGGGTGTCTGGTTGGTTGATATTGTAATTCTTCCTATGTGGTTGCAAACCCTTCAGCTCCTTCAGTCCTTCCCCCAAGTCCTCCACTGTGGTCCCCGTGCTCAGTCTAGTGATTGGCTGCAACTATCCACATCTGTATAGGTAAGGCTCTAACAGAGCCCCTCAAGAGACATCCATATCAGGCTCCTGTCAGCAAACATTTCTTGGCATCAGCAAGTGTCTGTTTTTGGTGTCTGCATATGGGATGGATCCCCAGGTGGGGCAGTCTCTGGATGGCCTTTCCTTCTGTCTCTACTCCACTCTTTGTCTCTGCATTGCCTTTAGACAGGAGCAATTCTGAGTTAAATTTTTGTGAAGGGTAGGTGGCTCTGTCCCTCAACTGGGGCTGTGTCTAACCTCTGGATATGGTATCTACAGTTTCTCTTGCCCTTTTGTTGGGTATTGCAGTTTATGTAACCCCGTTGGGTCCTGGGAGCCTCTTGCTTTACTGACATCTGGGACCTTTTGGTGGCTACCCCCAGTTCCCTATCCCCCATTGCTGCACACCTCTGTTCAATTTCCTGATGAAAAAGCTCCATACTGATTTCCATAGTAGCTGAAATAGTTTACATTCCTAATAAGCAATGAATTTGGTTTCTCATTTTTCTTATTCTTGACAAAGTTTGCTATCGTTTTTTGGGGGTATTGGTGGTGGTTTTGTGTATATTCTGACTAGCATTAGATAGAATCAGAAAGTAGTTTAAATTTACATTTCTTTCATAGCAAAGGATAGAGCTAGGACTCATCCATAAGCTTTGTCCCTGAGGGATGGATGTTTGATACTAGTTCTCAGAGTATCCAAAGATTCTGTACAGGTTTTAAGGGAGAAGAATTTTGGTAGTCCTGCCCAGCTTTAAAGGTTACAAACAGAATAAGGTGGGCTGGAAATATCTCTAAGGTGTTGAAATAGTGGCACTTTTATCTTGGAAGTTACCCCCACATGTCTAATTATATTTAAGGCTTGTTGAACAGAAAGCTAATCATCTTTATTTACTGTGAAACCAGAAAACTGCCTAAACTACTTTCATTTTTCTAAACTATTCTAATTTTCTGATCGCAATATAAATGTTTATACTTGTGCACCTAGGTAGGGGTAGATCTCAACCTTCACCATAGAAGCTTTGGCTCGCAAGTAGGATTACAGAAATCAGTGTGTCAAAATGCAGAGAACTACCCATGGGTTACCCATCCCACTTGATACATTTACAGCACAACTCCTGAATCTAAGGGTTAGGGACGATTTCTGAAAAGATGTCAGAAAGATTGTCAGGGCCAAAGAACCAGAAAGTCAGCTGTGAGATTGTGCCTTCCAGCTATGACAGAGAAGCTATACTGTTGAAATTACAACATGGTTAACTAAACAGTATCTGAGCAGTCCCAATGGCACTTTTCAGACTATCTATTTGTCTTATAGAAAAGACAATCAAATGGCCTACTCTTCCATAGATGAAGTAACACCAATAAGGAGGTAACAACTGCTGAGGGAGAGAGAAATAGTCTACTGAAGGATGAGCTCTCTGATTATTTATCCAATAACATGTGGTAAGCCCTGAAGACATACAAGGAAACAATACTGTACAGACTCAATAGGTTGTACTTATAGACTTATTTACTTATATATGTAACAACAATGGCTAAATAGTAGGAGGAGGTGAATTTGGGAGGGAGCTGTGATTATATATATATGAAGGTTAAGAGAAAGGAGAGAAAACGATATAATTATATTTAAGTCGATTAAAATGTTGAACATTTTAAGAGATTTTTATTGGTCACTTTTACTTCTTTAATCTTATTATTCTCTTTTTGTGTGGATGATATGTACAATTGAGTGTAGTATCATGCATGCATATGAGTTTGAAGGACAACATTCTAAACTAGTTCTGTCACACTATGGGATACAGGGATCAAATTTGCATGACCAATGTTTTCACTACTTAGCCTTCTTTGTGGACCATGCATGAGTGTCCGTCTGTGTGTGTAAAATATATAGCTCTTTATTAATCCTATAGATTTATACCTCATATGAATTACAATTGACAAATACTTGTCCCATTCTCTAGGCAATAAGTTTAGTCTGTGAAGGGTCCTGCCTAACGGAGTCCTGCCTAACACTGCAAACCTTGTTTTAATTTTAGACTCAATTTCATGTTTAACTTGCCATTATTGTGAGCTTAGTTACTGGAAAGTGAGTGTGAACCAGTCAAAGCCAAGACAAATGTGATCAACCAAGTGGACCAGTTAAAAAGGGACTCATACCAGCCACAAGATTGTTCTCTTTCCAATATCTTGCCATTATTAATCCTTTTCTAAGCTGAGCCATTTTTCTCCGACTACTATAAATGATCAGTCCAAACAGAGCATTCTGTTGAGGAAATAATAAATCTAAACCTCTTTTATTTTGTAAAACTGCTTCAGCTAAAGAGGAAAGGGAGTCTCATAGAGCATTAGTAAATTCTTCTCTTCTTATATCATTATTTATTGCAATGTATAAGGTTCAGTAATTATTATCTTGTAGTATTAGTGCTGAAGCTCTTCTGCACGCTGCTGCAGCTGATCCTATATCAATCAGGGCGGATAGTATCACAGCAGTTACAGCAACTCTTTTCGTCGGATGAGATCAGGAGTTTAATTGAGTGGGAAAGGCTTCCCCTGTATAGTAAGTTATTCGGGGAACTAGCTGTACCTGGATACAAAAATCAGATGATATATTTAGAACAAAGGTATGAATGCAAGGGTCAAGTCCAGATGCACAAGCCCACCAAGCACCCTCAGAGGCAACAGGTATTTATATCCTATATTGGCAGAAGTCACAATGGAATGGCAGAGGTGTGAATGTTCTAAGGGTATCTGGTTTCCAATGAAAAGGCCATGTACTGTTATTGACTGTAGGGCCAGCTTACCTCTTCCTGATTGTTGCTGTCTACACGGAGTACTATCTGTGGTCTGTAAATAGTTTCCAAGGATAGCTATTCCATCATAGTAGCAGTGCTGGGTGTTTAAGCATAACCGACAATCACATGTTAAACCTGCTAAGAGGAGTTAAGTACCTGGAAGGAAGCTTCAAATAATTGCAGGGGTCCTGATCTAGGTAGTAGAGTGAGATTTTGTTGAGGCAGGAAGCTAGTGAAGCTGGTTACACTTGGGGTAGCGGTGGGCATTGACATTGGCAAGGGCCGGGACTCCAACCTTGCCAGGACATTTTTGGGCCCAAGAGGTACCCCTGGAATCTATCTAACAACTTGTTAGAGAACAGAATATTTCCAATTTCCAACAGAATATTACTCTTGGGATCTGTCTAATCTAAGTGCCTGCTTTAATTGTATATCCTCTCAATCCCCAAATATAACCTGTATCCCATCCTGTGGTCTGTTTCCTTCTGTCTGTGAAGCTGAGAGTT
This sequence comes from Rattus rattus, assembly GCF_011064425.1. NCBI lineage: Eukaryota > Metazoa > Chordata > Mammalia > Rodentia > Muridae > Rattus > Rattus rattus. Next base: position 70,945,867 of record NC_046159.1, read on the forward strand.
GGGGGTTTAAAAGGTGAGTGTGCTTAGCAGAAATATGAGGGTTCTCCATTTCTAACAAACTTAATGAAATCAGATTTTAACAGGGGATCCCAGTAGACAGAACCTGTGCTTTCACAACCCCAATGTGCACAGTAGCACTGAGATACTCTTCTACAGCCTCTCTATTGCTCTGGACACACATTAAAAATATTGCTCTTGGAGGTATTTTTCTCCTTTAGGAGTCTAGCCAGTAATGGGATGAATCTTCCAAGTCAAATTGTATCTCTGGGAACCAAGTCTCAAGGCAGCAGCGTGGCAAATGTGGTGAATGTCTGTATCTTGGTTAATGTTAGCAATTACCCAATTAATGCTGAGGGGATGATGGGGACTAGCGGTGATGGTTCTAAGATGCAGGAATTGAGTGATGAGAATTAGGAATGTTGAAGTTCCAACTTCAGCACATGACTGGGTATGGTATGACCTTCCATAGTTCTCCCGGCAAGCCACCTGAGAGCTTCCTTTTTCTGCTTGTAGGCTTATCATGGGAGTGGTGTATTCACATTTGGATCCCACTCAACTTGGTCATGATATTGGCGTGCTCAGGATCATGTTGTAAAGACCAGTAATATTACAGTATATTTAGGCTATGTCTCTTAACCCAGACTTTATCACCTGGTTTAAAGCAATGGGAGTTAGGAGGAGGAGTGGACTCTTAACCTGGTATATGGTGGGCTAGTGTTAGTTCTGGACTCTGTGGAGAGCCTGCAAGGATTTTAAGAACTTAGCCTGGTCATATTTAGCCAGAATGGCAGACCAGAGGTTAGACAGAATGGGATGGGGTTGTCCCTAATAGAATCTCAAAGGGTATAAGACCCAAGCTTTAATGATTATTCCTGGCTATACACAAGGCATAAGGTAGGAGAGCTACTCAGTCACTGCCAGTTTCAAGACTTAATTTGGTCAAGACCTCTTTTGGGATCTGATTCATCCTCTCTATCTGCCCCGAACTCAGGTCTGTATATACAATGTAATTTCCAATTTGTCCCCAGAACCTGTGATAGATATTTAATTACCTGAGAGATAAAGGCTAGTCCATTATGAGTCCCAAGAAAGGCAGGCAGATTATACCTGTGTACAATGTCTTCCAAAGTTTCTTTGCCGCTACCCTGGCAGTCTCTTTCTTTATGGAGTAGCTTTTCCCATTCTGAAAAGGTGTCTATAAAAAAGTAGCAGATATTTTTATCCGTATATACCTGGTTTTACATCTATTTCCCAATTGTCTTCTGGCCATTGGTCTCTGATCCTGGTTCCTGAAGTTTTTTTTTTTTTTTTTTTTGATTGGTGCCAGAGGGGTTCACTGCCTGACAGTAGGACAATTTGATTACCTAGTCTATTAATTATCCCACATTAAGAATTTATATCTCATTTATCAGAGCAGTTTCTTTAGTTTTCAGTGACCCAGCTGTGAAGCTTGATCAATCTGATGCATGGGTTGTTTATCAAACTCCGTACACTAGATAATGCAACCCTCTCTAGTGTGTAGCCATCCATTTCTCCTATAAATCCCTTGACAATTGGACTGATCCTGTTTGTCTTCTATCGTATATCAGGAGATGACTAATAACACTGGGGTGGTAAGCCTACCAGAATATTGGTGGTGAATGTTTGAGTTCCCTTCCTTGCTGCTTTATCAGCTAGTCTGTCCCTTAGCTATTTCTGATGGTTTTTTTTTTTGAGGCCCAGGATAACCAATTATGGCCACTTTGAGAGGAAGCCATTATACCTCCAGCAAAGCAAGTACTGTTTCTTATTTTTGATGGTCTTTCCTTGAGCAGTAAACAATCCTCTCTCTTGATATATGGACCCATGAGCCATGGCAAAAATATATCTGCTGTCAGTATAAATATTGGCTATATTCACCTCTGCCAAGTTCATAGCCTAAGTAAGTTAAAGCTCTCAACTCAAACTTTTGGACTGTTTATCTAGGGGTCCTACAGATTGGAAGGGTATAGTCAGTCCTCTGAGCAGTGTGGGCCCTAGTATGAGGTGGACTCCGAGTGGAGTCAAGAGAGTCAGAGGAGTCAAGGGCTGCTCTTTCTTCTGCCTGTACTGGTTGAGCAGGGTGAACAGCAGCAAAACAAGAGACATAAGGAGGGGGATTGAAATCATCCTCAGCGGCAGAGGAAGGAAGGTAAAGAGCTGAGGCCAATCCTCCTCTAGAGGAAGGAGGGTGGGTAATGGTTTCAACCAAATAGAGGACTTCTTGACTAGGTACTGGCATGTGGTGATATATGACACTGGGTCCAGGTGAGCTTGGGCTCATAGCCCTGATCATAGCTCTGTTTAGCCTTCAGCTTGTAGATTATAGGGAGATGAAAAGTTCCCTTCTCAGGCCATCGCAATTTACAAATTGTCCATTCATTACTGTAAAAGATACTTAATCTGCTGGGACAAACAACTAGAGTTGATTCTTTTGTAACTTCATGGAAGTCAAAATAGTTCAGGACTAGGGTCAGTGCTCTTTGTCTATCTCATCTTAGGAATAATAAAAAAATGTACAAGAAAATAAAAAGCATAAACATAATATTCACAGACAGACATAGAATAACATTTTCAGGAAAAGGAAAACAAAACCAGAATAGTATTTCAGATGCTCTCCCTTCCTGCACAGGGAAGACTCACGGCTCCACAGCAGATTCAGAAATCAGGTGAGAACTGGCAAGTTCTCGGAAGCATCTTCCATAGTCCTTGTCCAGGCGACAAAATACACATCAGCTTTGCCCCTTTTGGCCTCCAGATTAAACCTGAAACAGAAACACAGAGACAGACCACATGAAAACAGCCAGGCACCTAGACTTACCAACTGGAAAAGAAAAAAAAAATCCTTAATTATTTGTCTCAGGGATCTTCAGTAAATTCCAGATGAGCCCCCAAATATAGGGGTCCATGATTTGTAAAGAATGATAACTCCCGACTAAAATAGTCTTCAACAACAAAGAGCATTTATTCTTTAGAGAACCTGCATGCATATGCAATACCATATATCAGTATTGAAAACAGGTATGTTTTGGAGGCTCAGTTTAAAGCCTGTTAGGGTAGGATTGAGTGAATTTACCTTTTACCCCTTGAATGGTTGGCTCTATATCCAGGGGAATGGGTGCCTTTGTGATTTGTTAAGGCTCTGGGGATTTTTGTAACTTTTGCTGATTAACTCTACTCGGCTCAAGCTAGGGGTAGGACAGCTCTTACAAGTCCATGTGAGGTTGGCACAGTCTACTTGGTAGGGCACCTTACTAATTGGCTACTGAGAAGGGCAGTTTTCCCTGAGATTGACTTGTTTTGGACTTTCCCAATTCTAGGAAACAGAGATGTAGGCCTACCCCCCAAACTGCCAATTTGCAGCCTAGCTCTGGCTAGCTCTGTTCTCTCACTAGTACACACTGGCTCCCAACTCCCTGAATTGCACTGAGTTCACTCTCCCTGTGCTGCTTTTAAATATCTTTTCCCCTGAGTGTTGGCCATAACCTACCTTGGATTCTTCTGTCAAATCTTTCTGGATGCATCATTTTGTCTGCCTCTCAGTTAGAAATCATTATTTAGGATTAAATGTGTACACTAAAAGATTCCAGCTAGGTGTGTCTGCATTCCAACCAGATTACACAGACCTAGAAGATCTTTAGATAGGAGCAGAGCAGTGCAGAGACTGAAGGAAAAGCCATTCCGAGCCTGCCCCACATGGGGCTCATATATATATACAGCCACCAAAACTAGATAAGATGATGAAGCTAAGAAGTGCAGGCCGACAGGAACCAGATGTAGATCTCTCCTGAGAGACACAGTCAGAATATGTCAAATACAGTGGGGAATGCTAGCAGCAAAGCACTGAACTGAGAATGGGACCCCTGTTGGAAGAATGAGAGAAAGAACTGAAAGAGCTGAAGGGGCTTGCAACCCCATAAGGACAACAATGTCAACCAACCAGAGCTTCCAGGGACTAAACCACTACCCAAAGGCCATACGTGAACTGACCCAGGGCTCCAACTGCATATGTAGCAGTGAATAGCCTTGTTGGGACACCAGTGGAAGGGGAAGCCTTGGTCCTGCAAAGGTTGGACACACAGTGTAGGGGATTGTTGGGGGGCAGTAAAAGGGGGAGGATGGGGAGGGAAACACCCATATGGAAGAGGAGGGAGAGGGGTTAGGGGACTGATGGACAGGAAACTGGGAAAAGGAATAACATTTGAAATGTAAATAAGAAATACCCAATTCAATAAAAATGGGGGAAAAAAAGGAAAAAATGCTGTATACATCTTTATTTCAACTTAATTATCTCATATACTCCTCTCTTTACTGACTTTAGGTTTCAAATTCTATGTTGTCTTTAATATTTTATTCTCATTATTTATAATATGAATATTTTATTTCTGAATATATGAAACCATCTTTAAGCTTCATCAAGTTATTTAATCAAGCATTCCATAAATTCCTTGAGTTCTTTGATAAAGTTTATGTTCTTTCTTTTAAATTATTTATTCTGGTGCTTATTTTAGTAAGTTTTAATGGAGACCATTTATATAAGACTAGTGATTTAGTTGGAGGTTGCAAAATGTCTTGGTCTTTCACATTGTTTGTCCTTTTTGTAATGTGACTTGGGCCCATTGTGAACTTCTTTCCTTGGTTATGCGTCTGATGTGGTTTCTAGCCTGCCTCACTTTAGGAATGTAGAGGAGCAGATCCACCAGAGATAGCCATGATGGTATAAAGTTTGGGAAGGAGGCTTGGTTCTAGTAAAATTTATAAGGGAAAATCAGTGCATGAATTGCACATCTAGTTAATCTTGGGACTATAGGATAGCAGGGATAGGCTTGGGGACAGCTGTTGTGTGAGCTATGCCTCCAAACGTAAACATGGACACACGGGCACAACATGGGATTTACCGCCTGGGAAATTTACGGGGCAAGCTGTACTTTTGGTGGTAGGTCTAAGTTTACGGTACTAGCACAGGTAGGCACACCAGGGAAAAGTCGATAGGAAAGCTGTGCCTCCTAAGCACAGACTAGACTTGTCTGAAAGTGTGCAGATGGTGCAGTTGGTTAGACTCTCTCAGTATATAACATTTGGAGGCACCAGCTATGTGTGGTTAATGCTGGGCCCCATTTTAGTCATTTTTTTTACATGTCTTTTTCTCATTTTTTTAAGCACTATATGCTCTTTGTCATTATAGTTCTGTAGTATTATCTAGGTCACTTATGGTGATACATATAGACTGTAGTATGTATATATGTGTGTATGTATGTATGTATGTATCTACTATCTGTCTCTATGTCTATCTATCAATTTATCATCTACATATATTTACTTAGAATTGCTTTTCCTATCTGTCTTAATTTAGGGTTTAACTGCTGTGTACAGACACCATGACAAAGGAAACTCTTATAAAGGACAACATTTAATTTGGCCTGGCTTACAGGTTCAGAGGTTCAGTCCATTATCATCAAGGCAGGAACATGGCAGCATCCAGGCAGGCATGGTGCAGGAGGAGCTGAAAGTTCTGCATCTTCATCTGAAGGCTGCTAGTGGAATACTGACTTCCAGGCGGGTAAGATGAGGGTCTTAAATCCCACACCCATAGTGACATAACTACTACAACAAGGTCACACCTACTCCAATAGGGACACACTTTCTAATAATGCCACTCTCAGGGTCAAGCATATACAAACTATCACACTATCCATGGCATTTCTGTTTTCATTTGACATGTAGGATTCTTTTCTAGTTGTATGAGGCATGCCATCGGACATTTGATGAGATTTTTTATCACTGTATACAGTACTTTTGGTAATATTTTTTCACAATGTTAATTCTGCTAAACCAGGAGCAGGGAAGGTTGTTTCGTCCACTAGTATCTTCTTCAATATCGTTTTTGAGTTTCTTAATATTTACTCGTAGAGCTTTTTTTTTTCTACTTATGTTTATTAATATCTTGTTTCCTTTTTTCTTTCTTTGCTTCATTTCTTTACTCATGTGTCTGCAGGGTATAATTTTGTATGTATGTGTACTTTGGGGTGTACATTTTTGTATGCGTACTTTTGTGTGAATGTCAGAGAGTGATATCAGGTTTCATATTATATCTTGCTTAAGCTTATTTTATTTCATGTAATATTGTCTCTCAGTGAATTGGAACTCTTTGGTTTCATTAGAAAGGCTGACCAGTGACATTGATGGACTTCTATCCCCCTTATTGGCAGAACTAGTAGTATAGGTCCATGCTATTGAACATGACTTTCTACAGAGATACTGGAATTCTTTTTCCAGAGCTTTGAATTATATCATGAAGTTGAAGAGATACTGGACTTTCTCATTACTATTAGAAGCTATATAATGATTGATACATTTTAGTATTTATCTTGTGAAATTCTGAGGGCCAACATTCAGTGCCTAAATATTTACATTTGTAGTAACTTCTTAACAAATGGTAAATAATGAGTATATTTATGTCTTCTTAAGGAATTTTGATTGAGGCTTACTTTATCACATACAAGAATCACTACACCTACATTTATTTTACATCTTATGTTTGCTTGGAAAGTTGATTCTGCCTTTTGACTGTCTTTTTCCCCCCTTCGATTGCTAAATGACTTTTGTGGAGAAAACACACATTTTTTTTTTTTAAAATTTGGCAATCTTCGTATTTTAAATATGTGTTGAAGTCACTTATATTTAGGCTAGTATTGAGAGTGCTTTCCTATTTTCTATTAGCTTCTATTTGATGATTCAGTTGGTTGTATTATTGGTATTTCTTTTCCTTTATTCATTTTTAGTATTAGGCATTTTTATGTGTTTTTGGTTTATACTGTTAGTCATGATTCCTTTTTTCCCAGCCTTTTTCATTAGATTTAACTAATGAAGACTTAGTAGCCAGATGTTGTCTTGGACGTGTATTAGCTCAGATTGGCAGAGAAGACTCCCATCTGACCTTTATCCACAGCTGAAGTCTCAAACGGAGCTTTTCACATCATCTCAAAAACCCTTTAAACTGAATGTCCCTGTTTTTTTCCTTTCTATGAGTCTATCAGTCCTCATGACTTCCTCTTACTCTGTATTTCTTCCTATGTTCACTGCCTGCCAATGGGTTGCTTGCTCTGCCTCTAGACCCATGATTGACTTCATGTAATCCTGTTTACAATAAGCAGAAAGCCTTGGATTGATCTTGTGTGCTAGGGCTGAGCCACAGCACAACTGGAAACAGTTTTTTCCCCAGTAACTAACACAGGCTCAGGGTTCACAGTGTGATCAAACATCCTGCAATATTTCTCATTCTTCGTCTAAATAAAAAGAGATATTTTAATTGTAAAACAGTGAAAATATTGAAAATAACGATGCTATTTCTTTGAAGCTTTGCACAACGTCCAGCTTGGTTGTATTTGGCAGTTTTAGCACTAAGTATTTTTGAGACCAAAGTTCTGTAAAATGAGTGTGTCAGTTGCTTATGAATGCAGCAATTTGAATGTCATAAGCAGTTTGTAGTCTAAATCTGATCTTTGGCCCTTGTGTATCAGTTTAGTGGCAATCCTGTATAGGTAGAACACAGCACTCAACCCAAGGGTGCATACAGTTGTCACAGAATCTGGCAGATAAGGGGCCTACGGAAGTTTTTCCCAGTGGTTAGCATTACCGCCACACATGTAGATTTGTTGTTGCAAGGCCCCATCATCTTCTTGGAGACCTCAAAGGTTACTGTTTAAAGTGAAAGAAAACTTAAAGATTTTAAATGCCATATTTAACAGAGCTCAGAGAGGTTTGGAGACTACAGTCTTTTAAGTTTCTCAGACGTGTAAAGGTTTGTTCCTAGTTACCTGTTTCAAACTCAAACCAGAAATCATATGGGAAACTACATGAAGCTTATTTCTAGAATTATTTAGTATTCTGGATGACTACTAGTATCTTGACAGAAAGTTTATATATATATACATAAAAGTCTTATAAATTTTGATATAATTTGTATATCTTAAGAAATAAACTTAAAGAGTCAATGAAACAAAAAAGATAATAAGATTACTAGTGTTGGGGGTTCAGGAATTGCATACAACCCAAACAAATACGGATCTTAGTTAAATAAGAATTGTTTACTGAAATCACAGCCTGATACTGGTCATACCAAGGACATAGCTCAGAATTATCTGAATTATGACACCAAATATATTTCTCTTTCAGCTTCTAAGGAAAAAAGAAAACAGAAAACACGAGTTTATATACAGGTGTAGCAGGAAGAGCTGCCTTGTGGTCAGTTCTGACTAACTCCATTTTAGACATAACAGTTGATACTAACCTTTGATTTGATGGGTTGGTCCTGCATAAAGTTTTGTGGAACTTCTTAAGATTAGCAAGCCTCATATAGAATATTCAGACCACACAGAAAAAAAAAACAAATAAAAACAAAACAAAGTAAACAAACAACAAAACAACAACAAACCAGACAAACAAACAAAATCTCACCAGGGTATATGTTCAGTACGTCCTTGCTCTGAGGCAAGTTACTTCTCTGTGCCAATGACTGGCAAGCATGTTACAGCACAATATGAAATAGCTGGCAGGCATGGAGCAAAATGGCTATAGTCCTTCTTGGTGGGGGTTTGGTCCATAACAGTAGCAATAGAATAGTTACTGATTTTTTTTTTTATTTTTTTCTGTTTCATATCAAGTTGTTTCTCTGATATGAGACAAAGACTTCAGATTTTCCTTTAACGAACATGCATGGGTTTTGAGAAAGAGAAAGCCATACTCCAACCCCAAAGCCAGCTTTAATTTGTAATTGAATTGGGATCACACGAAGACCATGTGCTCTTTATATCTGGAGAGGGCAGCAGAGATAAGCTTGAGGTGGGCAATACCACTTGGCCAATTCATTTTGTTTTTATCTTGGGACATTTTCCCTTGATAACCCATCCTTATTTTTCAGATGTTTCACTCGTGGTCTCAGGATTCCTTAGTTGGATGCTTATATTCTTGTGTTTTGCATTTTAATGATCAGATACACCATGGATTGGAAGAAATAGAGATTTTCCTTTTGCTTTCCTAGTTGTTTGTCTGGTAGGCAATCGTGCTGTGCTGATTTCTTGGGTCCTTCCTCAGTATTTGCCATTCCATCCCCCAGTCTATAGGCTCCCATTTTCATTAATTGTGGTTCCATCAGAGGTTGATTAATCATCACCAAACCATGCATTAGACCAATGTGGTAACCATACCATTCGGTTGTTTTCCACAGTTCAATAGGTGCCTCATTTGGGGGAGGGGTGAGCAGTTTAGGAATGGGGATTATATGAAACTAAGATATTTCTTCAGTGCAGGAAGGCCAAGACCCTTTTTGGGCTTGAAAGAATTCAGATAGGTACCAGTTCCACTGTAATACTGTCCTTTCCATGACTAAGCCTGTGAAGAACATTGCCTTCGCATGGATCCAATCCATCATTGTACACGGATCATTATGACCATAAGATGGTTGACTATGACTGAGTATAAGGTTCTCTATGTCTCATAGAGTGTCTAGATTAGTTTCTCAAATGGAGAATATTTATTCTTTCTATATGCAAAGCATTTACAATGCAAGCCAATAAGCAAATGTTCATAGACATTTTCCTGCTTTTTGAAAAGTCCCCAGTTGCCAATTCACCAATAAATATGACATCCATAAATGGGGTATCATCGGTTCATTATTGTTCAGGTTTGCATGCATAAAGATGGGTTTACTGGTGGTCCCAAAACCTGATCTTTTTTCCTGATCCCATTGGAAATTATCTGCCTTTATAATAACCCCATAGAGGGTTTTTAGAATACTCTATAAATATGCCAATTAGGAGATGTATCTGATTTTGTCTCTGTGTGGTGGTATTAATGGCATATGCAATCACCACCTTGTTCTCTGTAACTGAGAATTTAGAAAACAAGTAACTTACAGAAATTTGCCTGTCTCTGTTTTGATTAAAGGCATGGGCTACCAGAACCCTGATCAAGTATTTTAGACAAATCACTCCAACTCTTAGAGATATAGAAAACACATTTGAACCTTAGCAACACTTTGACTTTACTTAAAACATTCTAAATCTTTTGACTGTGTTTTAAAAACCAAATAACAAAAATATCCTTTTTATTTAAGAAGAAAACTCGAAAGCTATTGTCCAAGGTGGTGTGGGCCATGTGGCAATCTATAGGAGGAAAAGCACTTAGTCCTGTGAAGGCTCATTTCCCCAATGTACGGTGATGCCAGGACATTGAGGTTGGAGTGTGTAGGTAGGAGTGGGAGCATCCTCATAGAAGCAGGAGGAGGTGAGAGGGGATAGGGAGGGAGGAGAGGGGATAACATTTGTAATGTAAGTACATAAAATACCCAAGAAAAATAAAATTTAAAAATTCTAACATAGAATTAAGACACATGATAAAGCAAGTTTGCCCTTGTAAATTATTATTTGAAAAATATTATTTTTTGTTTTTATTTTTTCATGACTGATCAAAGGAAAGTCATTTGTTATCCTGTATAAGTTAATTTTCACAGAATGGTTACGGTGCCTGATGACGTACCACCTCTACATATTTAGGAGCACTCTCCTGTTCAGATCTAATGTTTATCAATTTTGATGGTATCAGGTTTTCTTCTCCTATGGAAACAAAAACTCCTTCCCTTAATGTAAGACATATTTTAATTTTCAGCACATCTTTAAAATACATAAGATGAATTTATTCAGGAGTTCTTTTCTATCCATTGTCTCTCCACAGATGTTGTTCCTCTCTGATTAGAATTTAATTTTTTTACTTTTAAAAGTATTTTTATTTATTCTTTGAAAACTTTATACATTTTATATAATGTATCTTGAATCTATTCACCCATCCCCATCATTCTCCCCAAGAACCCCCCTCCCCCCGCCAGGATTCTCCAGTCATGTGGCCTTCCTCACTTCATGTTCTCCTTTTAAATTACTTCTTCTTCTTCTTCTTCTTCTTCTTCTTCTTCTTCTTCTTCTTCTTCTTCTTCTTCTTCTTCTTCTTCTTCTTCTTCTTCTTCTTCTTCTTCTTCTTCTTCTTCTTCTTCTTCTTCTTTTTCTTTAATGCACTGAGTCTAACTAGTGCTGCCCATATGTCCCTGGGTGTGAGGTCACCCACTGGGTCACTGCGTAACCTACCATCCACCACACCCCTCAAAGAAAAGTCATCAGCTCCTCAGCTAGGGGTGGGGCCTCAGGAGCTCCTCCTCTGGAATTTTTTCCATTTTTTAAATTAATCATTCCACTTGTTTAAATCTCAAATGATATCTCACTTCCCAGTTAATGCCTCCACACCCTTTCCCACATCTGCCCTCCTCCTTCCCCTTTACCTGTAAGAGAGTGCTCCCCCACTCACCCACACTCTTCTGTTTCATTGGCTTTAGCATCCCCCTACACTGGGGCATCAAACCTCTCCTGGACGAAGGACCTCCCCTCTCCTTGCTGTCAGGCAAGGTCATCCTCTGCTACATATATATCTGGAACCGGGCTACATATGTATCTGGAACCATGGTTCCCTCTAGGTACACTTCTTGGTTGGTGGTCTAGACTCTGGGAGAACTGAGTGGTCAGGCCAGCCTATGTTGTTCTTCCAATGGGGTTGCAATCCCCCTCCTTTCCTCTAGTCTTTCTGCCAGCTCCCCCACCAGGTGCCCTGAGCTCAGTCTGATGGTTGACTTCAAGTATCCACGTTCACATTGGTCTGTTGCTTCCCGGAATTCCTCAGGAAATGCCACCCCAGGTTCTTGTCAGCAAGTACCTCTGTTGACCAGAGCAACAGTGTTGGGTTTGGTGTCTGCAGACATGATGGAGGAACATGTCCTTGGTTGGCTCTTCTTTAAGTCTCTGTTCCAATTTTTGGCCCTGTTCTACCTTTGGACAGGAACATTTCTGGGTTAAAAACTTTGAGATGAGTGTGTGGCACCACCCCTAGAACAAGGGCCTTGCCTGTCTACTGGAGGTGGTATCAACAGTTTCTATTTCTCCGTTCTCTGTGCATTTTGGCTAAATTCATCCCCGTTCTGTCCTGAGCGCCTCACGTTTCTGTTGTTTGGGACTCTCCAGTTGGTCCTTATTCCCAGTTCCTTATCCCCCCTGCTACATATTTTTGATCAATTTCCTGAACTTTTGTACCCCTCTCACTTCTCCTCCAGTTCCTGATACTGTCTGTCACCCTTATTTCCTGCCCCTTCTTTGACCCTCCTCGGAACCCCTCTCCCTCCGCCTCCCACAGCATTTAAATATTTTAATGTTAATAAAGCACTATATAATCTAATCTCTGAGGGTTTTTATTATCCCTTTATGTTTATTAAACATATCAGTTAAAGTGTGATTAGATCTTTCTATAACTGTTTGTCCTGTAGGATTGTTTGCTATATTTGTAATATACTTTACGTTGTAATATAAAAATAAAGTTTCATTTTACTAAAGACATATGCTGAAACATTGTTACTCCTAATTTGTATAGGTAACCTAACCCATTACTAGCCATAACTTCCAGTAAGGGTGTGTTTACAGAATCAACCTTTTTTGTTTGTTTGTTTGTTTGTGTTTTAAACCTTAAAGCAGTTGAAATCCTGCTTTAAGGATATCAACTGTGTATCTATGGTACTGTCCACATACATTAATTTTCCAAACCCTGCAAAATGAAAGACATCTATTTCTCAAATTTCATTTGTTTGGGTACCTTTTGGATTACTTTCTTCAGGCAATGAATTTTGGTTATTCAAAGATCAAGTAGGATATTTCCATTTAATTTCCTTGCTTCATTGCCAAGTGATAGAAAAAGCTTTCTCTAAACATTTCCTATTAACATGGTGTTTCTTATGAAATTCTGAGACTTCTAGAGGCCAAACTTACTCCATCTTGAGACTGGCCTCCATCTTAAAAGAAAAAGAGCCTGAGAATTTGACCTACAGCTGAAAACAAGCTGTACCCAATTACCAGGAAGGACCCCGTGGCTTGTCCTTGGCCAGAGTTACACCCCAGCAACTTCCTAGTAACATTTAATCAAAGATTAGTCTGATTGTTTCAGATGTACTTTCTTTTTTTTCCTTTTTTTAAATGGATATTTTTTATTTACATTTCAAATGTTATTCCCTTGCCCAGTTCCCTGTCCATAAGCCCCCATTCCCTTCCCCTCCTCTTCTTCTATAATGGTGATCCCCTCCCCATCTCCCTTTTCTTCCTGACATTCCCTTACACTGTGGGTCCAACCTTGGCAGGACCAAGGGCTTTTCCTTCCTTTGGTGCCCAACAAGTCCATCTTCTGCTACACATGCAGCTGGAGCCATGGGTCAATCCATGTATAGTCTTAGGGTAGTGGTTTAGTTCCTGGGAGCTCTGGTTGGTTGCTATTGTTTCAGCTCTTTCAATCCTTTCTCTAATTCTTCCAATGGGGGTCCCATTCTCAGTTCAATGGCTTGCTGCTAGCATTCGCCTCTGTATCTGACATGCTCTGGTTGTGTCTCTCAGGAGATATCTATATCCGGTTCCTGTCAGCATGCACTTCTTAGCTTCATCAATCTACTTTCTGACCCTTTGTGATTATCCATGGTTTTCCTTCAGAAAACACACCTGTTGGCTTACAATAGTCATTCAATTAAGTGTTCGTCAGACTAGAAATCCCTTCACTTGCTCGCTATTTCCTATAAAATGTTGTCTTGCTGTTATCTCAGGGCATCACCCTCCTTTTCTGCTGCATCAGATATGGCAGTATGGCACAAGCTCAAGTTTGAATAAACACTCCAGTGCAATTGCATCTGAGTTGGCTCAGTGGTGGTCTTTTGGGGTTTGTGAACACTTAACAAGAACAACGTCAGAGGAACAGATACAGAAAATGTGGTACATCTATACAATGGAGCTATTAAATATTAGTTATTAAAACAATGACTTCATGAAATTCGTGGGCAAATGGATGGAACTAGAAAATATCATTCTGAATGAGATAACCCAAACACAAAAAACTCGCACATGGTATGCACTCACTGATAAGTGAACGTTAGCCCAAAAGCTCGAATTACTCAAGATGCAATTCACAGACCACATGAGCTCAAAAAGAAGGACGATCAAAGTGTGGATGCTTCATTCTTTCTTAGATGGGGGAACAAAAATATTCATAGGAGGAAATTTGGAGACAAAATTTGGAGCAGAGACTGAAGGAATGGCCATCCAGCGACAGCCCCACCTGGAGATCCAGCCCATAACATACAGCCACCAAACCAAGACAATATTGCTGATGCCAAGAAGTGCATGATGACAGGAGCCCAATATAGCTGTTTGCTGAGAGGCTCTGCCAGAGCATAACAAATACAGAGGGAGGTTGCTCTGAGCCAGTCATTGAACTGAGAATGGGATATCCAATGGAGGAGTTAGAGAAAGGACTGAAGTAGCTGAAAGGGCTTGTAACCACATAAGAACAATAATACCAACCAACCAGAGCTCCCAGGGCCTAAGCCACCATCCAAAGAGTACACATGGACAGACCCCTGGCTCCAGCTGCATATGCAGCAGAAGATGGCCTTGTTGGGCACCAATGGGAGAAGCCCTTGGTCCTGCCAAGGCTGGACCCCCCCCCCACTGTAAGGGAATATTAGGTTGGGAGAAGGGAAGGGGTGGGGAGTTGGGTGGTGGAACCCCCTCATAGAAGAAAGGGGGAAGTTGGGATAGGAGGTTTATGGACAGGAAACTGGAAAAGAAGATAACATTTGAAATGCAAATAGAAAAATACCCAATAAAAACTTTATATAAATTTTATATAATACAAAAAATAAAATAGCAAAAATTTCCTCATTTTCTATTCATAGCTCATTGATTTCATCATTACCTTGTGCTAGAGGGCCTGGTCGATCATTATAGGATCTGATATGTGTTGTATACAGTGGTTGATTTTTATTTCTAATTACTTGTTGAAGTTGAATAAATAGCAAAGTTAATTTTGATTCATCAAAAATACGTTCTGAAGTTTCAAAAGAAAGCAACTCTTTCTACATATTAAGAGAATCAGAAAAATCCAATAATACAATAAAATGGCTTCTCTTATTTTTTGTTTTTGTTTTTGTTTTTGATTTTTACTGAATCATATATACTCTGAGCCACTTTACTTATTTTTCCTGACTTACAACCCACATTTCTGGATTTATTTGCTTCAATATAGAATGTAGGGGCTCCAGAAATTGGTGTCCCCTTTCCTATATGAGACAGAATCCAATTAGTACTTCTTATAAATGGAAGACTCTTGCTTTTATAGTATTTCTTGTTAATTTCTCACCCCACCCCCAAATTACTACAAACTCTTTGTCAATGTTCATTTTCTACCCATAATGAGACTATAGCTGCAGTAGTGAAAAGTACCACAATTTCTGCTGGGTCTATTCCTGACAGTTGATGAAGTCTTATTTTTCTTTTCAGAATACCTTTAGAGACCTTTTCTACATTGGTTTCAATTTTTTTACTCTGTTTGTATGCCAAAGAGTCATCTCTTTGCAAACGAATTCCTCTGGGAGAAGGAGTAAAAGTCAAATAACTAAAATACAGCCCACCCGTGGAATTGCTTTCTGTCTCACCTCTGGGTATAGCCACCGGGTATGGCTGCTGCAAAGACTATGGGGAGTGGACTATGGAGATCCCAAGCCGCTGCCATCAGGTGTTGAGCTTTACAGAAGCACTGAGGCATTAAACGATGTAGTCTGAGATGTGGGGGGCCTAAGTTGTTGTTGTTGGTGGTGTGTGTGTGTGTGTGTAACTTTTTGACCTCTAGATGCTGGAGAAGTTGGGAACAAAGTGTCAGGGGTCCATGGGCCTGCAATGAGTCCACGACCATGTGTGTGTTCCCAAACTCATGGATATTTAGGCATTGCTGAGTCTCAAGGAATTGGGAGCAGAGTTTGGGGCCCAAGGGCTGAGGTTGGGGGGTGGTAGTGAAATTCTGGCTTAGTTCATCCGCAAAGGTAATGGCTATTGTCTGGAAGCATAGAGAGACTTTTTATGAGAGACTTAGGCAGCAGCTCTGTATGCAACAGCCTTTTCTATGTTTCTCTATGGTAGTTTTGATAAAAGAGATAGTCTTTAGTTTCAAACAGTTTGTTGGTTTTCCATCATGGAAAAAATGGATATGTACCCACCTTTCCACACGGACCAGAGATTAAATACCTTTTGCTGGGAGGAATGTCCAGGAAAGGGAGCTTTTTGGCTAAGCCATCTGGGCCTCTAGGTAACTCATTAGCATGGAGAAGTTTGCTTTGGGCTACATGACTAAAGTTGGGATGCCTAAAAGTTCAGAAGTTTGGGAACGCCTGGTCCTTGCCTCATTGTGGGGTTCCAGATCAGGAATCTAGTAGGGAGCAGGGAGATGCCTGCTGTATCAGCTGTGTACCTGAGTTTCCGGGGTCTCAGATCCACTCTACCTGTTCTATTGTCCCACATCCATCTGTGTATCCTTTAATTTCCTTTTTAACCACATGGGCATCCTATAATTTCTTTCTATCAGAGCCAATTTTTTTTCAGCTTTAGCTCAAAATTTTCTTGGACTGTTGAGGCCAAATCACCTTATAAGTTTTGAAATGAATTACGTAGCTCTTGTGTAGTTAATCCAGTTATAGGAATTAGCCAATTAATATATCCAGATACTTTTTGAAAATCATTAAGAGTTCATAATTGTTCTCTTCTAATTTGGACTCTCTGTGGCCAAACTTTCTGTAGTTCCACTTTACATCCTAGATAATATTTTTCTTTTTTGGAACAATTTGTTATCTTCAAGAAGGCAAAGTTCTCTTCATCAAATATTTTTTTCTATAGATCTCCATTTGAATCAGTCAGTAAAATATCAACTATATTATGGTAAATTTTAGATTGAGGAAAGTACAAATTATAACAAACGGCTGTTGGACAAAATATTGTCAGAATTTAGGATTATTTAATATTCCTCATCATAAAACTTCCTAAAGATATCTCTTTATTGGACAACTATTATTATAAGTAGGTGCTGAAAAATGAAATCTTTCCCTATAATGCTCATGCATAGGGATTGTGAAAAGGCAATCTTTTAAATCAATTACTATCAAGGGGCTTGACTTAAATAATAAAGAAAGCAGTGAGATTCCATTCTGTAAAGAACCCATTGGCTGAATCATCTTATTTTTTGCTCTAAAGTTTGTTAACATCCACCATTTTCTTGATTTACTTTTTAAATAACAAACACAGAGGCTATCTGTGGGTTGACATATTCTTCAAAGTGTTTAGCATTTAGCTGCTCCTGTACCACCTTTTCTAGTACTTGTAATTTCTCCTTTGGTCATAGGCAAAAGTTCCACCCACACAGGTTTGTCAGTTAGACATTTGAAAGGTGTGGTGGTTGGTAATGTTGAAAGACCAATACCTGTTGTACTCTGCTTATGGACAAGCTGGTCAGTCTGATAATAGTTTTTAATAGTTTTCTCATAAACATTATTTATATTATGGTTTGTTTCTGAGACTTGATGGATGTTAATCTATGTTTTCCATTGCTGCAACAAATTATGTCACCATAAATTCATGGTAATATTAACCACATATGACTTTAATTTTCCTACTTGTATTTCTGGTCCTATACACTTGACTCCTTTTACACTTTGTTATACATGACTAAAAGTTCCAATCTCTTGAAGCTGAATACTTACTTACCTTCTGAAGAGGCCAATATGGATGCCAACATTCTCATGAAATTATTGTTACATCTTCTTCGGTGTCTAGTAAACTTGCTTTTTCAATACCATTTATTTTGCTTTATTATTACAAAACACATTTTATTAGTGTTTATTAGATTTTTTTGTAGTAGTTTGTCAAAATACTGTTTTTGTTATTCATGCTATTTTTTTCTTTTGCTTTCTCTTGAATTTTTTGTCTTATTTACTGAAACTGTCAGAGCACTGCTGTTTTTAGCAAGAGACATTAAATCTTTTAATTAGACTGTGGACGAGTTTCTCTGATGCTGATAGAAATTTAATCAAATTTGATATCCAGGCCTGTGAGTAGGGCCCTTAGGGTATTTATATGGACAAGGGTTATCTTGTCGACACTTGTTGCTCTGGATTCGTTAGTCCAATGCCAGCCTTTGCCATACTTTCTGCATACTCCAGAAGGCTAGGGCGTTTTTTTTTTTTTTTTTTTTTATATTATCTCTAGAAAATACATTGTTTTTACAGATACCTTGCCTATAATCCCATTTCAAATGATTTTGTTTAAAACAATTACAACATCTGTCATTTTGATTTTTCTTAAACATAAAAATTATTTATCGTATCAGAGTAGCATCATTAATGTAAAATCTGATATCAGCTGTAATTCTAATCCATTCATCTATTCGTGCTGATCTTGCCTTTAGAGGTCTAATCACCTCTTTGAATTCTGAGCTAGCATTTTCAAAAGCCAAAGATTCAATTAATATTTGGTGGACTTCCGAATCTGATACTATTCTCTTTACAACGGAAGTCAATCTTTGAAAAAGAATCAGTGAATATTTCATTTGGGCCTTGTTTGATTGTAAATGATTTAGACCTCTTTCCTGATTCTTCCACTACATCCCAAGCATTTGGAGCTGCTAAATAACATAGCAACAATGTACAACTGTCAAACTGACACAACATTCATAGCTCAGAATATTGACTTTCAGTCAGGAAATGATCATGGGAAATATTAATATCTTTATCCCTGCTTTACTGTTTTATGGCTTTAGCTTTCTCTTTCCATTATTTTAGTCACTGCAACTGAAGACTAGCTTCCAACATTGCTGTTGCCATTTTTTTTCCCAGTCTGGGGAAATAATTCTGTTCTGAATTACCCATGAATTTAATATCTGTTTTACATAGAGTGAATGAATACCAATTGAAATAATTGCTTCTTTTAATTGCCTCAAATCTTATAATATACTTATAGGAGTTCATGTAAATTCTTCATAACAAGTTTGGGGTACCTATTGTCTCTTGGTAGGTCTTGCGTAGTAACTGGATGAACTAAGGTTTTATTTTTATTTTTTATTTTTAACTATCTTGGCCTGCTCCTTTTCAGTTTCATCATATGATAAAGCAGTAGGTTCTTGTCTAAATTAATCTGTCAGATTTTGAAGTCTTTCTAATAAAGACTTTCTAGAAAAGTCTATTTTTTGTATTTGGCACAAAAATCCCACTATGGCTATTAAGGATAAATTATGAATTACCAGAGTGATAGTAATTATAATTGGTATTATTTCAATCTCAGTTAAATCATTTGTATTTTAATTTTCTGCTTCTATTTCTAAGCCATCTAAAGTAGCACAATATAGTGTTCTAGCACCTTGTGTACTATGGTTCATTCTTAACTCTCTCCTTGAAGACTTCTCAGATGGTTTATCAAATCTGGTGATTTCTCAGTTTGTCCACAGCAAGCATGATTTCTCTATCTGGGTAGCCAAGCCATGCAATGGAGCAACAAGTGTTGTTTTAAAAAAACTTTAATTATTCAGTTGTACAATAAAATCTCAGGAGACAGGTTCTATGGTGAAAGCCTGCTAAATCAGAGAGGCAAGGAAAGCACTCAGAGAAAGCAGTCATCCACAGATGACTTCCCAAAAGGAGGCTTTACTCCATGCTATCTTAAAAATCCCTCAAACTCAATGTCCCCATTTGGTTTTTTGTTTGTTTGTTTGTTTTATTTTCTGTGTGTCTTCCTATCAGTCTTGCTGACTTGGTATTACTCTCAATGGTTTTATTTTTCTATTTTTGCTCCCTATCAATTCATTGCTTGCCCTGTCTCTTTACATATGATGACTTTACTTCATCCTGCTTCAATAAACAAAAAGCTCTTGGATTAACATGTATGCTGGAGAGATGAGCATCACCGCAACAAAAAACATGTTTTTATTTCCCAGTTAATAACATAATATCAGGGTTCACAGTGTGGTCAAATATCTTGCAACCCCTTCTTTTTCATTAACATTCTTCTTGTGCTTCTTTGTTCATTACTCATGGAACATATTCCTTGCCATGTTCTCAAGTATTTTTCATTTTTCTATATATAATATTTCTTTCAAAAATCTTTGCAATGCTAGATTGGTTGTCATGAACTGCCATATTTTTTGCTTTCCTTGAAGTGTTGTTTTTTCTCAATTAATTTATCTATTGTTGTTTATCTATCTATTTTTTTTCTGGGAATGACATTCTCGGTTAATAGCAACATGTTTTCTGAAATACATTGTTTTATGTTTTCCTGACATTTTTGACTGCTGCTAAAAGATCTGAAGCTATTCTTAGAATTCTACATTTGTGCGAATGTTGATGTTTACCATTTACAGCTTTTAATCTTTCTTTTTTTCTTTTTCTTTTTCTTTCTTTTTTTTTCTCATTTTTTTTTTTTTGTTTGGAGCTGGGGACTGAACCCAGGGCCTTGAGCTTGCTAGGCAAGTGCTCTACCACTGAGCTAAATCCCCAACCTTTTCTTTGTTTTGTTTTTTTTTCTTTTACAGCTTTTAATCTTATTTTTTATTTCTTTGTTTGTATCTTTGACATTATCACTGATATATGTAATGGCGATTTTCATTTATGGCCATTTCTTTCAGTACTTGTATGTCCATTACTTTTCTAGAGTTAAAAACTTTGTGTTATAATTGAATATGTTGTTTATTCCCTTCAACTTTTACCTCAGCTCTTTCTTAGGCTACATTATTTCTGCGTTTTTGTTTCTTGAATATATCCCAAATTGAATTGGATAGTATGAATATGCTAATTATTTTTCCTTCCACATGTCTCAATACATTGTTTTCTTAGGTTTGTACACTATCCTTTCGTTTTTAATGATTTATTGATTCATTTCATGTATATGTGCATAGTTGTTTTTTCGACCCCTCCCCTTGCTCTTCTGCTTTTTTTTTTTTTTTTTTTTTGGTTTCAGGAAGAAAAAATGAAAGAAAGAAAAAAAGGAAGGAAGGAAGAAAGAAAGAAAGAAAAGCAGCTGGCAACTCCAAAAAGCCCAGTAGACCCATCTCCATATCCACCCCTAAGTCAACTTCACCAACTTTATGGCCTTCTACCTGGGCAGATCATCAGCTTGTCTGCTCCTTTTCAGAACCCACAGCCTGAAGACCTTCCAGGAGGTCTGCTACATCCAGGGCCAAAGACTGCACAGGAGACTTGCAGCAACCCAGGGACACAAGGAGTCAGGGTTGAGACAGAGACACCCAGGCCAGTTAACACCAGAGATAACCAGATGGAGAGAGGCATATGAAAGACCATAAACAATAGAAGTTATTATACTCTGACACCATCAGAAACCAGTTCTCCCACCACAGTCAGCCTTGGAAACCCCAACACAACTGAAAACCAGCATGCTGACCTAAAATCCTATCTCATAAGGATAATATATAATCCTCTTAAGCAGGGTATAAGTAACTCACTGAAAGAAATACAGGAAAACAGGGATACGCAGACAGAAGCCCTTAAAGAGGAAACAAATAAATCACTCAAAGAAATAAAGGAAAACAAAATTAAACAGGTGAAAATAGTGAACAAAGTTGTACAAGACCTAAAAGTGGAAGTAGAAACAATAAAGAAAATGTAGGCAACACTGGAAATGGAAAAGCTAGTAAAGAAGTCAGGAACTATTGATACAAGTATCAACAACAGAGTGCAAGAGGTAGAACAGGGAATCTTAGGGTAGAATATACCTTAGAAGATGTCAACAGAACAGTCAAAGAATTTTCAAAACATAAAAATTCCTAACCCAAACATCCAGGAAAGTTAGGGCACAATGAAAAGACAAAACCTAAGAATAATAGGAATAGAAGAGAACAAAGTTTCCTGGATCAAATGACCCAAAGATGTCTTCAATAAAATCATAGAAGAAAACTTCTATGACCTAAAGAAAGAGATGGCGATAAATATACAAGAACCCTATAGACCACCAAAGAATTGGACAAAAAAAAAAGAAAAACCTCTCTTTACATAATAATAAAAACACTAAATGCGTAGAACAAAAGAAGAGTATTAAAAATTGCAAGGGAAAATGCCCATTAATATATAAAGGCAGACCTATCAGAATTGCACCTGACTTTTCAACAGAGATGCTAAGAACCAGAAGACTCTAGAAAGAGGTCATGCAGACCATAAGAGATCATAAAAGCCAATCCAGACTACTAAACCCTGCAGAACTCTAAATCACCATAGATGGAGAAGACTAAATTCGCCATGACAAAAGCAATTTTAAATAGTATCTATTTACCAATCCAGCCCTACAGAGGATTCTAGAAGGAAAAAATCCAACACAAGGAGGGTACCTACCTGAGGATAAAACAAGATATCAATCATCTCACAAAAAGGAGATAACAACATGCACATAATGTCACCTACAACAAAAAATAACTGAAACTAACTATTGTCTGCTGCTAGTATCTCTCAATAATAGCAGACTTAATTCCTGAATAAAAATACATAAGCTAACAGACTGGATATGCAAACAGGATCCAACATTTTGCTGCAAACAAGAAACACATCAAAGTAACAAAGGCAGACACTACCTCAGAATAAAACCTGGAAAAATGTTTTCCAAGCAAACAGTCCCAAGAAACAAGCAGGAGTTGTCATCCTCATATCCAATAAAATAGTCTTTCAACCAAAAATTATCAAGCAAGATGGGCAAGAACACTTCATATTCACCAAAGGAAAAATCCACCAAGAGAAAGGCTAAATTCTAAGTATCTATGTCTCAAATGCAAGGGCACCCACATTCATAAAAAACAAACAAACAAAAAAAAACTTTACTAAAGTTCAAAACACACATTTAAACCCACACAATAATAGTGGGAGAGTTTAACACTCCACTCTCACCAATGAATAAGTCATTGAAACAGAAACTAAACAGAGAAACAGTGAAACTATATGAAACAAATGGACTTAGATATATACAGAACATTTCACTCTAAAACAAAAGAATATACCTTCTTCTCAGCACCTCATGGTACGTTTTCCAAAATTAACCATACAATTAGTCACAAAACAAGCCTCAACATGTACAAGAAGATTGACATAATCCCATGCACCTTATCAGATCACCAGGCCCTAGGGCTTGACTTTAATAACAACAAAGCAATCGAAAACCCACATACCCAATGAAACTGAACAACGCTCTACTCAATGATTACTTGTCAGGGAAGAAATAAAGAAAGATATTGAGGACTTACTTATAATAAACACAATCTGGAAACACCCTAAATATCCTTCAATAAAAAAATGGATACAGAAAATGTGCTTCATTTACACAGCAGAACACTATTAAGCTATTAAAAACAAGGTCATTATGAGTTTTGCAGGCAAATGAACAGAACCAGAAAATATCATCCTGAGTGAGGTAATGCAGACTCAAAAAGGCATGCACGGTATGTACTCACTAATTAATGGATATTAGCCAAAAACAAAACAAACAAAACAAAAAACAAAACAAACAAACAAAACAAACAAACAAACAACAAAACCCCAGAATACTCAAAATACAGTCCACAGAACTCAAAAAGGTTAACAAGCTTAAGGACCAAAATGATGATGCCTTGGTCCCACTTGGGATGGAGAAGAAAGCAACTCCAAGAGGGGAGAAGGAGGGACCTGGGTGGGAAAAGGGACAGAAAGGGTAAGAGGAGAACATGATCAGGTATTGGGTGAAGGCCTGCAGAATGAATGAACATATATAACCTCAGGAGTTAAAAGGTGAGGTGATCCTCTAGAATGTAACAGAGACCTGGAACATAAGAGAATTTCAAGACTCAAAGGGAGGCACCTTAGATTGTATGCCCAACAGTGGGGAGAGGGAACTTGTAGAATCCACCTTCGGTAGAATGATAAGGCATCAAGTGGAGGGATGGGGTTACCATCCCACAATCAAAAACTCTGACCCAGAATTGTTCTTTCAGGGACAAAAATGGAGAAGAGATTGAGGGAAAGGAAGTCCAGTTAGCAGCCCAAATCAAACTTATTATTAAGGGCAGGCTCCAAGGTCTGACATAATTAACTGATGCGTGCAGACAGATGCCTAGCATGTCTGCCTTCTGAGAGGCCCAAGCAGCTTCTGACTGAGACAGAAGCAGATACTTATACCTAACCAATGGTCTGAAGTCGGGGGCTTCTGTGGTTGATTAAGGGGAAGGCTAGAAGAAGTTGAGAAGGAGGGTGACCCCATAGGAAGATCAACATTCTCATCTAAACTAGACCCCTGAGATCTCTCAGACCCCGAGCTACAAACCAGGCAGTATGTACTAGCTGGCCCAAGGGTCCAGACACATGTACAGCAGAGGACTTCCTGGTCTGACCTCAGTGAGAGAAGATACACCTAACCCTTGAGAGACTTGAGGTCCCAGTGAAGGAGGAGGCTTATTGGGGTGTGGGGATCCTTTTTGAAATGAGGAGGGATGAGGAATGGGATTAGGAACTGTCAGAGGAGAGAACAGGAAGGGGATTATGCTTGGACTATAAAAAATATTAAAGATAATAAAAAAGAAAGAAAGAAAAGGAAAGAAATTCTCCAATTACTAATTGTTCTGGGTATTCTTTTGTCCACTTGACATGAGCTAGAAGAAGAAGAAACCCCAATTGAGAAAAATATCTCCATAGGATTTATTGCACATAACTCTGTAGAGTATTTCTTAATTAAAGATTAATGTAGAGGCTTAGTCCATTTGGGGTTGGGGCCACTTCTGGCACAGTAGTTCTGAGTTTTATAAGAAATCTGGCTGAACAGGACACTGCAGAGCAAACCGGTAAATCACACTCTTCCATGGTCTATGCCTCATCCCTTGTCTGTAGTATTCTTCTCTGCTTGAATTCCTGTCTTAGATTCCTTCAGTGATGAAGAGTTATGTTTAAGCATAAGCCAAACTTTCCTTCCCATATTATTTTTGGTTATGGCGTTTCATCACAGAAATAGTATTTTGCTTTGAAGAGACACCAAGAGCAAGGCATCTCTTGTAAGAGGAAACATTTTATTGGGGCTTGCTTCTAGTTTCAGAGGGTTAATTTATTATCATCATCATAAGGACCATGGTGGCATACATGCTGAGATGGTGGTAGAGGAGTAGCCAAGAGCTTTTACATGCTGATCCACAGAGAACTGACAGTGAGAGAGAAAACACTGAAACTAGCCCTGGCTTCTGAAACTTCAATGTTTCAGTGACATACATTCTCCAACAAGGCTATCCATACTTCAACATGGCTGCCACTCCTAGTCATTCCAAAATGGCCATCAACTGAGAACTAAACATGCAAATATATGAGCCTGTGGGGGACATTCATACTCAAACCACCACAGACCCTAAGGAAGATACTAATCATTTTTTTCACTTTGGAGACTTTCTTATCTTTGTCCTGAATTGACTTCCTTATAATACTGGTACTGGAAACTTACACAAAAACCTGAGACTAGAGAAATCATGAATGTTAGATGAGAGTCTACATTGCCACTTTACTAACCCCACATAATTCCTAACTGCATTCTAAATATTTGTCTTCATATTTACTGATAAGTATATTTCTTACAACTCATTAAGGTAATTCCTCTTTGCAATAGCCCAATATCATTAAGAAAACAATAACTGATAAAAATGTATATAAAGAGAGACAGTTTGGAAGGCTTAGATTTTTTTCAAAGCCTACTTTAATTTGTGTCTTAGTTAGGGTTTTATTACTGTGAACAGACACCATGACCAAAGCACCTCTTATAAGGTCAACATTTAATTGGGACTGCCTTACAGGTTCAGAGGTTCTGTCCATTACCATTAAGCTGGGAGTATGAATACATTCAGGCAGGCATGGTATGAGAGGAGCTAAGAGTTCTTCATCTTCATCTGAAGGATGCTTGAAGAAGACTGACTTCTAGGCTGCTAGGATGAGGGTCTTAAAGTCACTTCCACAGGGACATACTTCCTCCAACAAAGTCACACAAAGTCCAACAAAGACACACCCTCAAAAATGCCACTATCTAAGCCAAGCCTATTCAAACCACCACAATTAGTGTTCTTGAATACTTCAATATCCCTTCTAGTCCATTGATCAAAGGTGGGGGAGATAGATGTTTAATAGGACAAGGAGACTGTGGACCTGTTCAGAAGTAGTAATTTGGGATGATTCCAGCCTTCCTTGTTAGGAGATCAGCAATTTACTCCAATAAAAAATACCAAATACTTTAGTAGCAGTGGCTCCATCTGGCAAAAACTGAAATGCTCTGCTGATTAGTCATGAGTTAGTAGAAGCACCAAGAATCAGCTGGAATATAATGAGAAGTTCTTCAGTTGATTTCTCTCTATGAAGTGAAGACCAGCAAAGTATTGCAAGGTGTAGAAATGAAAAATCTCTTCTCACTGTCTATAGGGTTATATTTGATTCTTTCTAAACATCATGCATCTTCTCAAGTTTCCATTCCAGCGTATCATCATAGGCCCTTATGTGTTTATTTCAGCAAAACATCCTTTGCCAAGACAGCTTCAGAAAAATATCACATGACACAACTGAGTTAAAGAGGAAGTTTGCTGTAAGATTCCATCTCCTAAAAATGTTAGAGGAGATACACCCAGGAGGTCTTACCACAATAGCTCACTAAAATCAGAACTAAAATCAGAAATTGACAAGAAAATATTTAAGAGGGAAAGCTCATAAAGTCCAACCGTAGACACAAAACTACACGCAGTTAATGAATGATTAGATCAAGCTAAGTAACCTTTCTTTGGGAAAAGTCCTCCCATTGGTTATAAAGTAGTGATCTCCAATACATAACTGCAAGTAATGTACAGAATAGGAAGGCTATGTTCATACATTTAGAAATATATATGTATGTGTGTATGGCATACATGTCACATATATGATATAATTTCACTTTCAAAAATTACCCTATAATATAATATAAGTTCATAATTTCTCACCTTTGTTCTCCCTCCTATTCCTGAAGTATCCCATCAATCGCCTTTGCTATCTATCAAATTCCTTGTGCCTATTTCCTATCACAGTTCAATATAATGTTATTTGACATATGTTTTTTAGAGATGCAAATGATTAGCTCTCTAAGCTACTATGTCTGAGTTTCATTCTTGCAAAACAACTGTGTAGCAAAATTTTCTAGCAGCTGTAAGATATAAAGATGATGGAAGAGGTGAGTGATACAGCAGCAAACACCTCAGGGAATGTTGGAATTGCCAGTAGCCAATGGGAAGGTTGTTTTAGCCTATGGAGAAGAGGAGTCAGACTCTGTTTATATGTGGTTATGAGTCTCCTGTCTTGCACAACCGTCAAAGGAATCCTTTCCTCACTAGTTAGTGCACACCACTTATAGTACTTTTCTCTGCCAGACCTAGTAAGCTTACTTATAACATTTCTAAGCTGTTTCTCCAATCTTGAAATAATAACTATATTTAAAATCAATTTGAATTAGTTGGGCATGATCTTTTGGCATTTAAAATTAATAAAGTATAGAATTTACACAGGTCCTTAAAATTGATACTGAATATCTCATTTTATAATCATGTTAAATGAAGTGTAGTAAAACAGTGTCTGAAATATTAAATTATGACTCCTTCAAGAAGTTAAAACTAATGAAATAATAGTGCAGAATAATTAAAAGTTTTCATGACTGATCCTATTTTCCTAGCGTGACAGAAATCTGCATTTAGACCAACAGAAAACTGGGATTGTGTCCCTAATAGCTAGGAATAATGAGACTCAGTTCTGTTTGTTCATCCTTATAATAACACACCAGTACTGTGACTGTACTGAGTGACTGTGGCTCGCAAACCCAGAGCTTTGTCCATATTGCACCTTAGCAAAGCCACAGAGCCCATCTCCAGCTAAGACAGGAAAGGGGGCTCTCAGTTACACTTCAAAAACACACAATGGAATATTACTCAGCTATCAAAAAACAATGACTTTTTATGAAATTCGTAGGCAAATGGTTGAACTGGAAAATATCATCCTGAGTGAGCTAACCTAATCACAGAAAGACATACATGGTATGTACTCATTGATAAGTGGCTATTAGCCCAAATGCTTGAATTACCCTAGATGCCTAGAACAAATGAAACTCAAGATGGATGATCAAAATGTGAATGCTTCACTCCTTCTTTAAAAGGGGAACAAGAATACCCTTGGCAGGGAAGAGAGAGGCAAAGATTAAAACAGAGACTGAAGGAACACCCATTCAGAGCCTGCCCCACATGTGGCCCATACATATACAGCCACCCAATTAGACAAGATGGATGAAGCAAAGAAGTGCAGACCGACAGGAGCCGGATGTAGATCGCTCCTGAGAGACACAGCCAGAATACAGCAAATACAGAGGCGAATGCCAGCAGCAAACCACTGAACTGAGAATAGGACCCCCGTTGAAGGAATCAGAGAAAGAACTGGAAGAGCTTGAAGGGGCTCAAGACCCCATATGTACAACAATGCCAAGCAACCAGAGCTTCCAGGGACTAAGCCACTACCTAAAGACTATACATGGACTGACCCTGGGCTCCAACCTCATAGGTAGCAATGAATATCCTAGTAAGAGCACCAGTGGAAGGGGAAGCCCTGGGTCCTGCTAAGACTGAACACCCAGTGAACTAGACTGTTGGGGGGAGGGCGGTAATGGGGGGAGGATGGGGAGGGGAACACCCATAAGAAGGAGAGGAGGGGGAGGGGGATGTTTGCCCGGGAACCGGGAAAGGGAATAACACTCGAAATGTATATAAGAAATACTCAAGTTAATTAAAAAAAAAAAAAAGCACACACATCTGTGTGTCGCCTGACTTTATCCTGTGTTTATTTTCTCAAATCTGTTACAATATCCTTCTTTCTAGTTACTCATATATTGGGGAATGTTGAGGAGCCTCTTCTTGCCTGTTGTGGTGGGATCTTCCCCTAATAAATAAACATTACAAGGGACCAATCACTGGCGGGACTTCTGGATCAGAAAGAGAAGGGAGGAGCAAAGAACAGTGCCAGCTTTGGACAAGGGAGAATATAGGGCAGACAGAATATAGGAAATTAGAGGATGTTGTTTCGAGTGGTAGATCCTCGGATCTGCTACCAGAGGATTTCAAACAGAATAGTTTGTAAAGTTAAGGTGCTAGATTCTGCACCCAGTGATTGTGTTACCTGTCGATTCTAAACTAAGATTCTGTGGTGTTTTTCCTCATGCGGTGACTCAACTGAGTCCCAGAGAAAGGTACATCATAGTGTGGCATCCACCTTGGCAATTTGGAAGCGTGGGGCATGTGTGGTAACAGTCAGCGATGGGAATTTAGTGAGGCAGGAGGAAAGAGCCCTGGTTAAAAAGAAAGTATGCCAGCAGGAAACCACTGAACTGAGAACAGGACCCCTGTTGAAGGAATCAGAGAAAGAACTGGAAGAGCTTGAAGGGGCTCGAGACCCCATATGTACAGCAATGCCAACCAAACAGAGCTTCCAGGGACTAAGCCACTACCCAAAGACTATACATGGACTGACCCTGGACTCTGACCTCATAGGTAGCAATGAATATCCTAGTAAGAGCACCAGTGGAAGGGGAAGCCCTGGGTCCTGCTAAGACTGAAACCCCAGTGAACTAGACTGTTGGGGAGAGGGAAGCAAGGGGAGGTGGGGGGGGAACACCCATAAGGAAGGGGGGGGAGGGGATGTTTGCCCGGAAACCGGGAAAGGGAATAACACTCAAAATGTATATAAGAAATACTCAAGTTAATAATAAAAAAAAAAAAAAAAGAAAGAATGCAGTCTCGGACTGTCACCTGGATTCAGACAGCTAGAGACCGTTTGCCAGTGAAAGCCTGTGGTAGCATGGGATTTTTTTTTTTTTTTATGCTACAGCCTGTCTGCTAAAAATGAACAAAGACAAACACTCTATCATACTGTTAGGCGGATAACTTCATTGAGATCCTGAAAGTTTGTTTTTTGAACTTTATATTGGTTATTTTATTTATTTACAGTTCAAATGTTATGCCCTTTTTCCTATTTTCCTTCTGCAAACTCCATATCTCACCCCTTCTTTTTCTTTGAGGGTGATTCCCCACCCACCCACCTACTGCTGCCGCACCACCCTTCCCCTATGCTGGGGCATCAAGCCTTCACAGGACCAAGGACCAACCTTCTCTTTGATGCCTGATAAGACCATCCTCTGCTACATATGCAGGTGGAGCCATGGGTCCCTTCATGTGCACTCTTTAGTTTAGTCCCTGGGAGCTCTGGGGGGGTCTGGTTGGTTGACATTGCTGTTCTTCCTATGGATTGCAAAGCCCTTCAGCTCCTTTAGTCCTTCCCCTGACTCCTCCATAGGGGTCCTTGTCCTTGTTGGCTGCAAGCATCTGCAGCTGTATCAGTAAGACTCTGGCAGAGCCTCTGAGGAGACATCCATATCAGCCCCTGTCAACAAGCACTTCGGCATGAGCAATAGTGTCTGGGTTTGGTGTCTGCATGTGGGATGGATCCCCAGGTGGGGCGGTCTAGGGATGGTCTTTCCTTCAGTCTCTGCTCCACTCTGTGTTCTTATATTTCTTTTAGACAAGAGCAATTCTGGGTTAAAATTTTGGTAACTAAGATGCTATCTAACTAAAACGTAGTTTAGCTTCTCTCATTTGCACTTGATAAGTTAAAAATGCTTTCTGAGCAACATTCAGATTAACCTTGATATATGTTTCAATTAGAGTGACCGGATGGCTCACAGAAGTAGTTTAATCGATATAGTCATCATTTAAGACTACGTTGACCTAAAAACCACTCAGTATTTGCTGATTCTTCCATTAGTTGAACATCAATATATTTTATCCCAAAATGTGATTTTCTTTTAATATTCATTTGAATGCTACATATCTATGTCTATGTTCTCTATCTCTATATCTGTAACTCTATCTCTCTGTCTCTTGTATTTGAACACTACACCAAGCATCAGGAATTAAGTTAGAAGTAAATTATTATGGTATAATTTATTGTAGCAATTTTATATAAAACAACACATTTTGAAAACAGGAAATGATCTACTTGCTCAGATGTGTAAAAGCAAGACTAATTCCCTCGTTCTCTGTAGGTACTTAGATGCTACACATTCAGACAATGTTCTTTCTGGCTCATTGATTCGCTCATTACTGTATTTGTTATTTGTCTGACTCTTTTTTCTGAAGTTATTATTATTATTATTATTATTATTATTATTATTATTTTATTTTCTCTGACTCATTTGTTCTCTTAAAACAATCTTAATTCCATGGCTCTCAGTTGTTTTCTATTCTGTGTAAAATTACTTTTGAGACTCATTTTGAAACCACTGACAAGTTTTGTCGCTGGAATCTTACCCTGATATCATACTATACTTTTGAAATAAAACCTTTACATCATTAATCTATGTCTGGGCTTCTTCCTTCAATAAAACTTAGAAAATATTATTAATAAAATGTTTGATATTACTTACTATTATACTTAATATACTTACTTATATTATACTTAAGATACTTACTATTAAAATATATTTTGTTTTCAACATTATAATATGACCATCTCATTTCATTCTTCTCTTTTCTCTTGCCTTCTCTTTTCCAATCCCTTGCCTGAATGCATCTTTTTTGTTGCTTTCAAATTAATAGCCTATTTTGTTTAATTGTTGTTATATATGCGTGTGTGCATGTGTGTGTAGTATATGTGCTTATATGTTCTTAAATTTAATTGTTGATATATATATATATATATGTGTGTGTGTGTGTGTGCATGTGTGTGTAGTACATGTGCTTATATGTTCTTAAATACATAGCTACAACATGTTCATTGATAACATCGTGTGTGTGTTTTCGAGGCTGTCATTTAGTATCTGATAAACAATTAGTGTACTAAAATTATCTCTCCAGCTCCTGACTTGATCCTCTCTTCTGACGACTCGCATGTACACAAGAAGGCTCCATGCAAAGATGCAAAGGAAAGGAAGTGCATAACAGTCCTATTCAACTACGATGTCTATAGACCGCGAGAATGAAGTGCACCACGGGGTAAATCTAAGGATGCAGTTGTTGTATAAATACACAGTGCATGTAATGTGGTAGTAACCAAGCGCTCTCTAATTGGATTTAAGATGTTTTGAACAAAAGAGACACCATATCTGGTACTGAAAACTTAGGCAATTACCCTGGGCTAGTGAAGTCATGGATCCTGGAGGAGGTCCTACAATCACCAATTTACTAAACCACCATAATCCCTAATTACATTTTAAATATTTACCCTTATACCTGTAAATAAGTGTAGTATTCACACTTCTTTAAAGAAAGTTCTTTTTGCAATAGCTATATACTATTACAGAAAAAAAAATCAATTAATTGAAACACAACAGTTGTGGACCCCAGTCCTAAACAATGTGTTTTTAATATTATGTTACTATTGCTATCAATATCCATTACAAATTCTACATAACAGAGTCATTCAAGTCATACTTCTCATTTCTCCAACATGCACTGTATATTCTCTACTACCTCTAGAATTATTTAACTTTTAGAAATCCAATAGAATGTTTATGCTATGATATTGTTTACATTTTTAAAGGAGTTTTCTTATCTCTGTAAGGTTATTAAAGAACAGAGAACTGATAATTAACTCTTTGAAATGAATATACATTCTAAATGATTGTAAATTCTAAAAGTCATTTATGTAGAATTAGCTTTTCCACTTACCAGATACACTGTGTTATTCTAATAAATATTTAAATTAGTTAAAAATTAAGATGGTTATTTTTTAATTATTGTATGAAATTATGATCCTTAGATATATTGTTAGTTTACCAAATAAACTTTGTGTTACTCTAATGAGTATTTAAATTATGTTAAAATTAAGATAGTTATTTTTAAATTATTGTATAAAATTAAAATCCTTAGAGAGACTGTTAGTTTTCTGAAAAAATAAAATATATGTTCCACAAAATAGACTTTAAATAGGCCTCATGTAACACATTTTACTACATAAATTTCAGGAATGATTTTACATATGCATAATATGAATTTATTTTCCATGATAATAGTATACAAAAACCTCCTCATACACTGAGCAAACATCCTCAAAACACACTTTTTGTATTTCCCACAGAGACCAATTAGCTTTATTAAATGAAGACATTCCCAAAAATATATGCAGAAATACTGAAAGATGGGTTATCGGGAGAATTACAATTTATTCCCTTCGGATTTAATTATAGGATGTAACTCAAATTCAAGGCAATGTGAAAGTCAGGCAAGACCCTTTAGATTTGATTAGAAGATACCATGCCACATTTTTCTTCTTCACATTTCACCTGCAAATGTATAATTTAGGGAAAAAGTATACTTTCTTTTACATGGCACTTCATTTACCACTTTCCTCAAAAATTATATAAGAACTATAAATGAGGAAACAAAGCTGTAGAGAAACCTAAGTCAATGTTAACTTTACTCAACTTTATTTAAATTTCTGAAATGTTTCAGTTCTATTTTATTTTTTGGTACCCATTCATAAATGCTTACATTCTCTTAACCCAGTTACTCACAAATACTAGTTAGCTGGCCTGATTATTTTAAAGTATTAAGACATGTAATTATGTAGGAATGTAATTCCCTCAGTTGAAGAACAACAACATAGTCCTTAGTGTTATGGATTATTTTTACTTCCAAATAAAACCAAGTTGCCTTGAATTTAGATACTGATTATGATTCAGACATAGATATGATTCTTTTCCTGCCAGTCATAAATACAAAAATGAAGAAAATAATTTTGTACAGTGGGATGCTTTTTATTCATTTCAGCACCCTTGAACCAGCAACTACAGGACATTTTGTGTCTTTTACATTTCTCAGTAATATGCCTCTCTCATGTCACAAAATCCAAACCAAGGTAGGCTTTGTTTACTCTAACATTTCTCGTATCTAGTATGTAGATGGTTATGTTCAACATTAACATAAGTAGAAAACAGGTGGCCAATGTCTTCTAGGAAACAATTCAAAATTTCTTTTGATACTTCTTTATGTAAGTTCTGTATTAGCATTTTATCCTTATAAATTATAGTTTTACTTTGCAGCTTTAAATTCATTGTATTATTTTATCGAATGTGGTTTTGTTTTAATATAGCAGTTCAATAAATTATTTTTATGTTCACAAATTGTGGGCAGCTAACCTGTGACAAGTGTGTTTGGCCATCCACCATGTTCCTCAAGTATGATGTGTTGAGTCAAGATGAACTATATACAAACTTTACCAAGTGTTTAAGATTCAGGGAATAATACTGGACACCCTTAAGACACAACTCCAAAACCAACTAATTCATGAATTGATGCATCCTGCATTGAGTGGGAAAGTGAAATCTTCATTCATTTCAGGAGAAGGAAATGTCCTGCTAGTGCTTATAACTCAGTGGTGGTAAATCACTTACAAAGATCTGGCTATGCATTTCTGTTTCCTTTCCAGGAAGTGGTTTGTTGAAAGTAAAGATATTCACTATGCAGGATCTACTACCATTCATTTGTATAACCAACCACTCATTTAATCTCTATAAATCACTGGTTTTCTTGGTAGAATGTCATCAAGTTAAAGAGAGCTGTGATATGGAAACTCAGACAAGCACAACATTTCCTAGCAAAATATCCCCAGACGAGAAGTTTTTGTTTATCAACGATCAAATTGCAGATCCTTTTCCTTACCATCCCAAGTTAGAATCTTTAGAGACAAAGTTAAATGGATATAAGAGAAGTACAGCACTAGCTTCAAGTAGAAATGTGTCAACAGCTAAGTATGTTAGAAAACCTGAAAAAACAAAAGGTTAGATAAAAGGAACTGGCTAAGTTATGGAGTAAATTTGAAAGAACTTGTAAGCAAAAAAGGAAACTCTTATTTCTTAGGAAAGGAACACTCTGGAAAAATTAAAAAGCACCAAGACATTGAAATAAAAGAAATTTATGCTCAAAGATTGCTTCTACTAAATGATATAGGTTCTTTAAAAGTAGAGAAGCAGAGCTGAAGGAATGATTGGAAGCTTTTGAAATGACCCAGAAGGGCCAAGAAGAAAAAAAATAAAAGTGAGGGTGAGATACTTCAAAGACAGGAACAGAATCTAAGGGAGATTGAGCAGACCTATGATCAGAAACTCAAAACTGAGCTTCTAAAGTCCGAACTGGACTAAAGGATGACTACACCACTAGAACATATAAACTTCTAGAAGAGAGAATGAAGAGGAAAGAAAAAAAAACTATTCATTTGCAAGAGGAGCTCACAATTATTAATTCAAAAGAGGAAAAACTCAGTAAATCCGTGAAGCTCATGAAGGAAGTTGAGCTGGAGTCAGAGTCTGTCAAGGCCCTGTTTGTGGAAATGTCAGAACAAAACCACTCTCTGAATGAAAAGGTGAAAGAGATGAGGGATGAGTCAGTACTGAAAGAAGAAATTGTGGGGGTTCAGGCACAAAAATAAATTAAACAGCAACTAGAAGAGAGTAGGAATGAAATCATACATCTCTTAGACCATATAACTCAGCCACCCCCCAAGCTTTTGGTTTTTCAGAAAGAACTACAAAAAACTGAATAGGTTGTAGCCCTGGAGCACAAGGAATTCTGCACAGGCAAGCTCTGCAGAAATAGCTGTAGAGTGCAATAGAAATACGAAGTCCTATACTCCAGCATGGGGGAATGCTAGGGCAGTGAGGCAGGAACAGTGGGTGGGTAGAGGAGCACTCTCATAGAAGCAGGGGAGAGGGATAGGATAGGGGCTTTTCTGAGGGGAAACTGGGAAGGGTGATAGTATTTGAAATGTAAATAAATAAAATAACCAATAAAACATTTTTAAAAAAGAAAGAAAATTCTACACAGGTAAAGGCCCAGATATTAGAATATGATGTTTCTGCTAAAAAGATAACTATTTACGTTGCTGATTTAAACTCACAACTAAAACAAACTCAAACAGCCCTAGAGAATGGGATGTTCTGAAATCCAAAACAGTCTCTGACCCTTCATTTTCTGAATGATTTAGCGATTTGGAAGATGGTGCCACCATGTGCCTCTTGAACAGAACAAGGTTATGGCAGGTGCACTTATGTCAAGGGTCCCACCTTATTTAAAGACAAAAATAGAGGCTAGTTTTCCAGACTCTGACCTTGAGTTTGTAGCCACTTGTACCAAAGCCAAAGTAAGAGAGCTAGAGCAAGAGGCAGAACACTTGGAAAAGGTGTTCAGAACTTACTATCAAAGAGTTACTCAGCATCCTTCTATGAGCCCTCAGCTGTCAAAGAGTCAGTCATCTGTATACTCAATAGAAACTCTCAGTAGCATAGCTTCTAGTTCCAAAGATAGATATCTTTCTGCAGAGGACAGAGTTGCCTGTCAACAGCCTCTTGTGGACATTCTGAAGGAATGACAAGCAAAGATCAGTAAAGAAACAAGGGGAACCAATGCAAGAACACTGTCCACTGTCTGTTGGGCAATACGTATACTCTTTCCAAAACATCACATGCCCGTTCACCAGGCAGCTTCCAGAAAAACTTCACGTGTCTGTTTCAGCATCCTTTTATGTGTCTGCTTTAGCACAACAGCCTCTCATAAGATAGTTTCTAGCAAAGCATCACATGACAAAATTGAGTCTCCAATGAAACTCCCATTTCTTTTTTTTTGAGGGGGGGTTATTTTATGTATTTACATTTGAAATGTTAATGTATTTACATTTGAATGTCCCCTTTGCTCCCTCTACCATCTGCTTCCTCCTCCCCCTGCTTCTATGAGAATGCTCCCACTGCCACCCACCCACTCCCCCTCAACACTCTGGCACTCCCCCACACTGGGGAAATGAGACTTCATAGAACCAAGGGCTTCTCCTCCTATTGATGCCAGACAATGTCATCCTCTACTACATGTGTGGCTGGAGCCATGATTCCTACAACTAGACATTAAACAGAGTTCGAGAGAACTTGAAACACTCGTCTTAAGAAGGATGTTTCCATCAAATCTCTGCCCTCAGATTTCAGTGAATCTGGTGGAAGAAAAGGCAGAATGGTTTGGGAGCCAGAAGTGATGAAGGAGACCAGGAGAAAACTGCCCTCTAAATCATCGTGAGCAAAGATCACATGAAGTAGCCTGCCCTCAAACTTCATGACCTATACCAAATGATCTGCATATATATTATTGAGATTTTAACTTCTGGAAGTATTTTAGAGGAATTAAGATGTAACAGGAGTTACTATAGTTGTCTTATAGGTCAAGTCCATTAAGAGCAGAAACCCCTTTCACTAAAATACGAGTTTGTGAAGATGGGAGCGTAGGTGAGTTAGAGATGAGATATGATGTCCCCAAAAAGAAAACATTAGAAAATAGACACATGAATTAAAATAGGACGGAGAAGCAAACCACTGTAGCATAAAGTTTTTTGTATTGACCACATGGTAACAAACTTGTTCTTGACATGTCTGATATTTCAGAAAGTGCGTGTGAAAATAAAGAAATTTTGCTTTGTTTTTATGTTACAGTTACCACATGTGACAGTTATTCAGTTTATTAGGTTATGATATGTTAAATATTATAATTATTTGATGTTTGAATATGATCAAATCAGAGATATTTACTTTGTTATCTCACCCAGTTTTTCTTATTTTTGTTTTGGGAAATTCCAAGTAAATGTCTACCTATTCTCATAGAGTATAAAAGAAACTGATTTCATGCAAGGCATTGCTTTACCTCATAATTTCCATTTTTCTTTTAAATTAGTGATAAGATTAAAACTCTTATTAATTGAATTACTGTTTCATAGTCTTTAATGAATAAAAATTTAAGCATTGTTTGTCATAGTACATCTATTATTTAATTTCTAATCTTTCTTGTATATTATTTGTTTTGTATGTTTCATTACCTGTTTAGACAGCATTTTGTTATGCAGTCCTGGCTCACTGAAAACTTGCTGTGTAGTCTAAGAAGGCTTCACCCTTGAAGTGATTCTCTTTCTCTATTTTCCCAGTGATGAGATTATAGACTACAAACCCTACTTTTCCTCCTCTTCCTTCTTTTTCTCCTCCTCCTCCTCCTCCTTCTCCTTCTCCATCATTTTCTCTTCCTCTTCCTTTTCTTTTCTTTTAAAACACTGATGAGAGACTCGGGAGATGACCCAATGGGTGAAAGTGCTTTTTGCTCACATTGACAACCTGAATTTAGTTCTTCCCATGTAAAACTTTCAGCATATAAGATGTGCCTGTAACATCAGTGTTCCTGGGGCAGAGACTTGAGAAATACTGGTCCCTTCTTGGCCTCCATGCATATGCACACACACACACACACACACACACACACACACACACAGCACATGCAGAAATAAAAATAAATATGATTTTACAATAATCAATTATAAATCAAGTGGTAAGAAAACAATAGTCAGGAACTAATTTAAATCTCTGTAGAAATATTATTTCTGTTGCTAGACTTGCTTTTCGTTTTGGTGGGATTGAAGTTAGGTTTTACACATTCTAGGCACATGCACTATTTGTTACCTACAAGCCACTCACAAAACATTTTTCTTTCTTATAATTAGTTGAACTTGTCAATTAAAATTTTGTTTTACATATTTGAGTATGTAAGAAAATTATATTAGGGAATATACTGTATTTTATTTGAGATCTAGATTAATAATGTTAAAGTGTGCTCAGCAGCCCTCATTCTGAGCAGTCCGGAATCACTCCAGCAGCTCATTAGAGAAAAGTGCAGAATATGCTCGTCATGTAAATGCACTCCATTGCAAAAGGACTTTCATCTGGATGGTAGTCTTCCAGGGCTACAGACTGTACTTACTGCAAAGTTTTCTGCAAAGGTCTCTAGAGACCAGAGATCTATAGTAGTAGCCAAAAGTTAGTCTTTCAGTTTGCCCTGAATACTAAACTATATTATTAGTACAGAATTGTGAACCTAAAATTTAAAAAGGGAATATTTTTACATGATTTAATCTAATTACAACACTATATTTCTCCTAAGGTCTGTGTAAGAGTCTCCTACAATGTGTATGGTTGTAGAAAATAAAGATAAAGAACAGTTTTTCTTTTTCAAATGGATGAATATGAACTTTGCTACAAACCACATGGCAAAAAATTCCATAAAGAGAAAAAAAAGGAAAATACAATAAATACTAAAATAAAATGAAACTGATCTTACTGTAGCCTAAAGCTCAACATAAGACACCATGGGATAAAATAAAATATCTATAGTTGACTTCATTAGTTTAGGGGATGAAATACTATGGGCAATCATATAACAGTGATTGCCTAGAACCATAGATAGTTCTGAACTCTATATAGGTTATATTTTTTCTGCAAATACATACTGTATAATATAGATTCTTTATAATAAAATAGCAAGTTATTCCCTGAATAGAATAAAACAGATAGTTGGAGCTATAGGAAGTAAAGCAGGAGATAGGGGAGACTAGTGTGATGGGGAACAATGAACCCTCTAAATACATAATCCTCAAACAGCACAGTATAAAATAAGTGACTGTTCTAGGTGCACCAATATTTTTTCACGTTTTGTTTTCACACCCTGCCGCATCATTTCTGACCATTTCTGTGGAGGGACACAGTAATTGCATAATAAACACTTATTAGAGTAACTCCTTATCTAGTAGGACACCATTAGGACTCATGAAGCAAAATCCCATTTATTAGAATTATTTGAAGGTATCACTCATATATATATATAAACTGACATATCTGAAACATGGCATATTGTGACAACCATACTGAATGTTTTATACCAAGACAAACTGTTCACTAATTACCTATTTTATATTCTGTAGAATTCAATAATTCAGTAGTAGCTGACCTTCACTGAAATTGTCATTGTCTCCCGGAATTTTATGGGGTTCTGACTTTAAAATGACACAGAATAATATGATGTAATATGATATAAGATTTCATTAAGTAGAAGTAGTATGTAAATGTAGAGGAAATATAAGATAAATACTTTAAAATATATAAAGTATTTTAAAAATATTACAGACATTATTCTTGGCCTGCTACTTTATAAGTAAGGACATTTCTCATGGAGAAAGTATGATATCAAAAATAAAAAAGAAACAATTAGCAAAGAAAATGATGCTTCACAATGTATCATAAAAACTTTTGGCTACTAAGAGTCAATATAGAGAGCAGAGATGGGAGTACATTAGGTGAGGACATGGGGAAATTACAGTGGGGTTAAGAACATTTGCTCTGCAACTTTTAACATTGAATGTGGGTCTCAGCATCCTTGTGACA
Source organism: Rattus rattus (assembly GCF_011064425.1). Taxonomy (NCBI): domain Eukaryota; kingdom Metazoa; phylum Chordata; class Mammalia; order Rodentia; family Muridae; genus Rattus; species Rattus rattus. The sequence continues at coordinate 70,986,102 of NC_046159.1, forward strand.
AGGCAAGCATCCACATATGCCTATAATCCAAATTACAATGAAGGTGGAGGAACAATCACTGATGCTTTCTAGATTCTAGGCTAGCCAAGAAAATGCAAGCTCTATGTTTATTTATAAACCTTACGTATAAAACATAAGTGGAGGGGGATGGTGGGTAGGTGAGGTGGGGGTGAGGATAGGAATGGGGATGGGGGACAGTGGGATGAGTGGGGAACACTATCTCAGAGGCACAGGGGTGGGGATACGACATAAAGAACTCTTGGAGGGGGAAGCAGGAACGGGACACCATTTGTAATGTAAATATATAAAACAATTTAAAAAAAATGGACATTGATAAAACACATGGTATAGTCTTCTGGCTTATTTGAACACAAATAGCCCCCCTCACCCCTACACTCAAGCACTTGTATAGTTACACACAAACATTCAAATAATACATGAATAAACAAATAAAAAATTAAAAAATAATGGTTACAGGCAATATAGCAAGATGTTCATATCAGTTAGAATTTTATATAGGAAATGAACAGGTTTTAAATGAATGATTAGAAATATTGCTCTAGTTGCAGACTGGTGAATACGAAAGGAGGAAGGGAGAAAAATACTGATATAACACAGGCAGGAAACATAATTTCCTAGAAATGAGAATTATTTTTTCTATCAGGCAAATATTTAGGAGTACAATGTTCATATTCTGTTGCTTATATGCAAAGATGGGAGGATAGTTTGAAAGCAGACAATATCCAGGCTGCAGATATTGACATATGAAGAGTTTTGATTTGCAAATTATAAGGATTACTCATATCAATCTTTCTGGTATTAGTGCTTGTTTAATAAGATCTGCAAAAACTAATGGAGTTATTTCTATAATTACCAAATTCAATAAATTTGACATGCACCTTACTGGATATGTTTAGCAGAAGTCCAAAAGCAAGCAAGCAAATGAAAAGAATGGATCGATATTGGTCAGGTGCTGTTAGAGTGTCTCAGTGGACAGCCATACCGTAATACTCCTGTCAGCAAGCACTTCTAAACATCAATGATAGTGTCTGGGTTTGATGTCTTAAGATGAGATGGACCCTAAGTGGGGGTGGTCTCTGGACGGCCCTTCCTTCTGTCTCTACTCCAATTTTTGTCCCTGCTCACAGCCAACCATTGGACTGAGCCTAGAGACCCCAATGGAAGAGCTAGGAGGAGGACTGAAGGAGCTGAAAGAGATTGCAATCCCATAGGAAGAACAACATATCAACTAACCGGACCCTGTAGACCTCCTAAGGACTAAGCCACCAACCAAAGAATATACATGGTTGGGTCCATGCCTCCAGCTACATATGTGGCAGAGGATGGCCTTATCTGGCATCAATGGGAGAGGAGGCCCTTGGTCCTATGGAAGCTAGATGCCCCAGAGATTGGAAATGCCACAGTAGTGAGACAGGAGTGTGTGAGTGTGTGAGTGTGTGAGTGTGTGAGTGTGTGAATGTGTGAATGTGTGAGTGAGTGTGTGGTGAGTGGGTGGAGAACTAGCCTCTTACAGAGAAAGGTGAAGGGTTATGGAATAGTGGGTATGTGGTGTTCCCCAAGAAGAATGATTACATTTGAAATGTCAATAAGCAAAATAACCAATACAAAAAAATATTTTAAGTGAAGAAAAATGTAAAAAAAAAAAAAAACGGAAAAGCAGAAAAAAGTGGAAAGCAAGTATCTTTTTCAAGGTTGATGTGTGCCTTGAGTTCACTTACTTCTAAAATGCAAGGAAACCTAACCTAAGAAAATGGCAAATAAGGTTGGGTCTGATGACTTATTTCTATAATTTCAATTCTAAGAGGATCGCTGCAAGAAGACAGGAATTTCCTAGCCAGTCTTTGGTGAGTAGAGATCTCATTATCAGCTTGGCTTACAGATACTGGATCAGGCTGAAAAATAAATAAATAAATAAATAAATAAATAAATAAATAAATAAATAAATAAATACTTTAAGACAACCACACAGAAACTAAACTAAGCAAAGTAATGGAACTTTATAAAGGAACTTTTTTTCTACTTCACTCTTCCATTTTTGAGATAAAACTTCTATCAAAAGCACCTGGAGGAAGAAAGGGTTTAGTTCATCTTACAATTCCAGATCACGGTCCATCTTTGTAGGAATTCAGAGCAGCAATTTGAGGCAGGAACCTAGAGGTAGAAATTGAAAATTGAACCAAGTACCATATCTAAAGATATTTAATAGAGTTTAGTAAATGTTAAGATTATGGTATTGGCACAAAACCATCCATTTAGATCAATGGAACAATGTATAAAACCCAACCCACAAATGTGTATAACTATAGCTATATCATATTGACAAAGGATATCATATGACAAAGAAATATGACAAAATACATTAAAAATAAAACTTCAACAAACAGTTTTTGAATACTGGTTATCTTTATGTACAAGAATGAAAATATAGCCACATTCATCAACCTGAACAAAAAATTAACTCCAAATTGCTGAAAAGCACCAATGTGTAATCCAGGGTTCACTGAAATTGCTAGAAGAAAGAGGTTTAATTGGGTCTGGCTTATTGTTTCAGATGTCAGTCCATTATTATTAGGGTAGAAAGCATGTACATGCACACATGTTACTGAAAAAGGAGATGAGAGTTCTACATCTTTATCTGAAGGCAGTCAAGAGGAGATATGAATTCTACACTGGGCAGAGGTTAAGCCTAGGAAACCTCAAAGACTGTCTACACAGTGACACACTTCCTTTAACAAGGACGTACTTCCTGATACTGCCACTTCCTATGAGAAAACATTCAAACACATAAATCCATGGGAGCCAAACCTATTGAAACCACCACGATATAAAAAGAAATGTGACTGCATACCATGTGCACTCACTGATAAATGGATATTAGCCTATAATCTTGGAATACCTAAGAAAAAAATTCACAGATCATATGAAGCTCAAGAAGAAGGAAGACCAAAATGTGAAACTTCATTTCTTCTTAGAAGGGAGAACAAAATGCTCATGAGAGGAAATACAGGGAGAAAGAGTGGAGTAGGGACTGAAGAAAAGGCCATCTAGAGACTGCCCCACCTGGTGATCCATCCAATATGCAGCCACTAAACCCAATCACTATTGCTGATGCCAAGAAGTGCTTGCTGACATGAGCTAAATATGAGTGTCTGCTGAGAGGCTCTGCCAGAGCCCTACTGATACAGATGAGGATGGTTGCAGCTAACCATTGGACTGAATAAGGGGACCCCAATGGAGGAGTTAGAGAAAAGACTGAAGGAGCTGAAGGGTTTTGCAACCCCATAGGAATAGCAGCAATATCAACCAACCAGACCCCATCATAGCTCCCAGGGGCTAAACCACCAACCAATGAGTACACATGGAGGGAGTCATGACTCCAGCCCCATATGTAGCAAAGGATGGCATTGTCCAGCATCAATAGAAGGAGAAGCCTTTGGTCCTGTAATGCTTTTTTCCCTGATGTAGGGGAATGCCAGGGCATTGAGGAGGGAGTGGGCAGGTAGGAATGGGAGCATCCTCATAAAAGCAGGGGGAGAGGAGAGGGGGAGAAGGGAAAGGGGGATAACATTTGAAATTTAAATGCATAAAATATCCAATAAAAAAGAAAAGTGTTAGAACAGATACCTTGAATATCAGAAAATCCTGTGAACACTTAAAAAGAAAAAAACCAAACTCCACTAAATTGAAAAACCTAAGAGAAAGTGATGATTGAATTTAGAGATGAATGTGACATATCCAAATTAAGCCACAATTTAATAAATATTTAAACACACCTATTAACATTGTGATTGACACAATAATAGGACATTCCTCAATTATAAAAATCTTGAAACCAGATAATTTCCTTGTAGAATTCTTTTAGAAATACAAAGTCTTTCAAGTATTTACCAGCTCAATATTATCCTGATACAGATGCAAAAATTTTCGATTACCATACTTTCAAAGAAACTTCAAGGTGGCATCATAAAGATTACTGACCACGACAATATTGACTTGATTCCAGCAAGAGAAATGTTAATCAGCATGGGTGAAAAACAAATGCAATTTATTACATGAATGGATTGAAAGACAGAAGTTACATGTTAATATTCAAGGAGAGTGAAATGGCCATTTGATTAAACTGAGCAAATCTTAATGATTAAAACACAAACACAAGAAGCAAGGGGAGGAGGAGCACATGTCATTATAACAAGGTCTATTTATGACACCAAAACACCATCCTGTTCAGTGAAAAAAAGTAAAAGTGTTTCTGTTAATGTCCCAAACAGAATAAAGGTATTCACACCCTCCACTTCTACTACTACTATTCAGTGCAATGCTTGCATTCAGTCTTAGCTAGAATTAGCAAAGAGAACAGAATTGAAATTGTACCATTAGGAAAGGTAAAAAACATTTTCTTGCAAACTTCATGATGCTATATATGAAGTCCTACATAGAAGCTCCACTCTCATGAGTACTTCCTAGCTTCAAATTTTTGTTCTGTTTGTTTTACCTGATTTGGATTTGGAAACCAGAAATTAGAAAATTTACCTTGAAATAATAAGCTTTAAATGAGGATTAATAGACTAATAGATGTAAAAAAATGAATCACCAGAGAAGTTCAAAGAAGGAGGTTTGAGGAAAATTCTAGAGTAGGTAATTAAAAAAGGGTCTATAGATCTAATAAAATCTACTTTGAAGTTCTGATGCTATCGCATATATGAGGCTGTTGTGAAAATTATCTTTGTAAGTCTACTTTTTATGCAGCCTTTATCATTGATTCTTTGACCTGCAGTTTTAAGATTTTAATGATGGTATACATTGAAGCTGTCCCGCTCTAATTGTCTGTTGGGGCTTCTCAATGCCTCTTAAATTGTATGTCCAGTATTTTCCTTACATTTGGAAATTTGGATTTTGTTTGTTTGTTTGTTTGTTTGTTTTTTGGCTGTTTTTTTTATTTTTGGTCTAAATTTATTGACTGATTTTTTCTCTATCTTAATTTTCATGCCTTATACAATATATTCTTAAGGTCTGTGTCTATCAAGACATGATTTGTTTTAGAAATTTTGTTCATAATATATGATAATTTCTCTCATTGATTTTTAAAGCCCCTTAATTCATCATCCATGCTCGATATTCTTTCTTATGTTTGAGTCAGTGTTTTTATGATTATTTTTTCTTTTTTATCAATAGATTCCTTTTTTTTGCCCTCTCTTGCTTTCTTTGTTTCTCCCCCTTCTTGCTTTATGATGTCAATTTTCTTGCTGAATATTTCTTATTGTTGTTATTGAATTTACCTCTAGATAGATTTATGTATGTAAGCAAGTGTGTATGTAAACATGAATATATATATAATCTATGTATGTATTTATCTATCTGTCTAACTTATTCATCATTCCAACCATAATTCAATAGCACCTTCAATATAATTTTAGATAATGCACTTTAATAACAGAAGACTAAATCCAGAATTGTATTTTGAATTTTTGAGCCAGTTTACTCTGAGGTAGTTCCAGAGATTGGATTATTTCCTTTGAACTAATCTCTGTCTCTCTGTCTCTCTGTCTCTCTGTCTCTCTGTCTCTCTGTCTCTCTCTCTCTTGCCATGGGAGGGTCCTCCTACCTTGTCCCTTATTTATTTGTTTATTAAAATTTTTATTAGATATACTTCTTTACTTACATTTCAAATGTTATTCCCCTTGCATGTCCTGTCCATAAACCGCCACCCCTCCCCATATGGGTATTCCCCCCATACATCCCACTTACTGCCTTCCCATATTACCCTGTATTTGGGGCTCCAACCTTGGCAGGACCAAGGGCTTCCCCTTCCACTGGTGCCCCAACAAGGCTATTCTCTGCTATGTATGTAGTTGGAGCCCTGGGTCAGTCCATGTATAGTCTTTCAGTAGTGGTTTAGTTCCTGGAAGCTCTGGTTGGTTGGCATTGTTGTTTTTTCTGGTTTGCAAGCTCCTTCAATTCTTTCAATACTTCCTCTAATTCCTCTCAGGCGGTCCTGTTCTCAGTTCAGTGGTTTGCTGCTAACATTGACCTCTGCATTGGACATGCTCTGGATGTGTCTCCTTTCAGCATGCAATTTTTTTTTTTTTTTAGCTTCATTAATCTTATCTAGTTTTAGTGACTGTATATATATGGCCACATGTGGGCCAGGCTCTGAATGGCTGTTCTTTCAGTTGTTGATCTAAACTTTGCTTCCATATCCCCTCCTATAGATATTTTTCCCCTTTAAGAAGGAGTGGGAGCATCTGTATTTTGGTCATCTTTCTTGAGCTTCCTGTGGTCTGTGGATTGCATCTTGGGTAATTTGAGCTTTTTGGATAATATCCACTTATCAATGAGTGCATACCAAGTGTGTTTTTCTGTGATTGAGTAACCTCACTCAGGTTGATATTTTCTAGTTCATTGCATTTGCCTATGAAATTCATGAAGTCATTGTTTTTGATAGCTGAGTAGTACTCCACTATGTAGATGTACCATATTTTTTTAATCCATTCCTCTGTTGAAGGGTATCTGGGTTATTTCCACCTTCTGGCTGCTATGAACTTGTTGGAACATGTGTCTTTGTTGTATGTTGGAGCATCTTTTGGGTATATATGCCCTTGGGAGAGGTATAGGTATTACTATGTCCAGTTATATAAGGAATCTCCAGACTGATTTCCAGAGTGGTTGTACCAGTTTGCAATCCCACCAACAATGGAGGAGTGTTCCTCTCTCTCCAAATCCTCGCCAGCATCTGCTGTCACCTGAGTTTTTGATCTTAGTCATTATGACTGGTGTGAGGTGGCATCTCAGGGTTGTTTTGATTTGCATTTCCCTGATGACTAAGGATGTTGAACATTTCTTTAGATGCTTTTTGGCCATTCAATAATCCTCAGCTGAGAATGTTTTGTTTAGCTCTGTACCCCATTTTTAATAGCGTTATTTGGCTCTTTGGAGTCTCACTTCTTGAGTTCTTTGTATATCTTGGATATGAGACCTCTATCAGTTGTAGGATTGGTAAATGTCTTTTCCCAATCTGTTGGTTGCCGTTTTGTCCTAACAAAAGTGTTCTTTGCCTTATAGAAGCTTTGTAGTTTTATGAGATCTCATTTGTCGATTCTTGATCTTAGAGCATAAACCATTGGTGTTTTGTTCAGGAACTTTCCTCCAGTGCCCATGTGTTCAAGACTCTTCCCCACTTTCTCATCTATTAGTTTGATTGTATGTGGTTTGATGTGGAGGTCCTTGATCCACTTGGACTTAAGCTTTGTACATGGTGATCAATCTTGTATATATAATAAAGTTCCCAATGAGAACTCTGTATATGGAATTTTGGGAGAACTTCCTGGCCAAGTAATATATTTATGAACTGGTAAGCTGATGCATTCTGAATTTATACAGAGAGGTTAAAGAAGATCTGAGGGCATAGTTATTATAGATTTTATACTGTGTGCCATTTCATCTTCCTGCTTTTTACAGTATCATTGAAATGAGATTCCAACTATGAATTCTTGTTTTCTTAAAGTCTGTTAGTCATTATCCTCAAGAACTAATCCTAGGGTGTTTTGTTAACTCTTAAATTTGTTTTGCTTGTTAGAATCACCAAAAATTTAGCACAGGAATCTAGACTGTTCTTTTAGTGAAAGCATTTATACCAAAGACTGCATCTTTAACTTGAAAAAAGTCTGTTTTAACCCTGGTCTTGTTTGTCAAAACTAATTGTGGATGGTGTTTGAAGAAAAATGTTTTAAATGTCTCTCAATCATTAAGTCTATAATTCATAATATGATAAAACACAACTACTCCAAAGAATTTTAAGAGAAAACAGAAGACAGAATAAAGATATACTCTAAAGAATAACACAAGTTTTGAATGAAAGGATATAAAAGTAAAACTAAAGAGCACATATTAGAATACAGATAGCTTCAAAGCTCACTCCAACTCCTAATATGTGTACAATCAAGGGGCTGGAGAGATGGGTCAGTAGTTGGGAGAACTTGGAGTTCTAGAAGGACACGAATTTGATAACCATCATGACTCAAACTTTTCTATAACTCCAGCTTTATCATTTCCCTTTTCCTATTCCGGCTTTCATTGAAACCAACACATACACTCACATACACAATAAAGCTTAAAGAATTTTACAATCAAGCCACAAAATTTTCAAAATAAAGTCAGATATGATGAATAATTTTGAAGGAGAGTTTGCCTTATTTGAAGCTTTGTATATAAGTAAAAAGTCATGTTAACCTTTAGTGCTATGTGAGCATGTGCCTTTTCTGTAATGATGGCTTGAAGTGTCAGCGATCCTAATAATGTAGGCAATATTTCATTGTGCAGATGTTTAGAATTAGGTTTGGTGCATTGAGTTCATATCTAATATGCATGATATTACTTTCGTAACCACTGAATTAAACCACAAACCTTTGGACTTTATAAGGGGAGCAAACTGTATATATTTTCAGTTAGGTTGGTACTTTACCTGATACTCTTCATAATGTTTATTTTTCTTATCTCTTCTAAATGGAAGAAATTACTTGTGGGATACAGGTAAGATACAAGCATAAAATCTAAGTAGTAGGGATCATTTTTAAATAAAAATTATGTTATTTTATAAAAAATTAGGTAATTTGTCTACTGGGTTTATTACTCTTAAGCTATGAAAATCACTACTACATTGTGCAATATTACTTATTTTTAAATTTTAATACTGTCTACATGTTCATTTTTTTATTTACATATTATATTTGAAATAATAAAAGTCATAAGTAAACACTTAAGAAAATTTTGCATCATAAGAATATATATTTATATATGAATTCTTAAATTTTAAAACTTATAGTTATAAAAAGGCATTATTCAATACTGTTTTGTCTGTGAGGCATCAGAAATTGGCCATAAGGTATTGCATAGAGAAATTATAAATATTAGCAAGTTAAATTTACATATTTAGCTCTTTGTGCAAAAATTCTTATACAAAATGCAATAATTCAAACATATTTCATCCAACAATTTTACATAAGAGGGAGATGCCATATCTGTCAGGCTTTAAGCCTAGTGTGGTAGCAATTGGTTAGCTCATAGAAATTTTCTTTTCTTCTTCACTATTAGTCATTTGTGTAGTTATATTCCTTTCCAAGGTTTTCTACAATCTGTGAAATATTACAAAGTATATTCTTAGATTAAATATGGAATTTTTGCAAATGGCTTTTATGGATTTTATTAATTTTATTAATTTTATTAAGTTTTCTTGAATATTGCCTGTTGAAAACCTCATGTGATCCCTGGCTTGATTATACTTGTGAATAAATAAAACACTATGGTCCTAGCTTTATTTCCTTTATGAACCTATGAAAACTACTCGATGTATCATGAAGCTAAAAAAATTAATGAGAACAATGAACTAATTTTGTATTATTGAAAAGGGAGGTGGCACAGCACATAGTTGATAGATGTGATAATGGGGGAAATGCCTGAACTACTAAGTACATTCAGAGGTTCACTATATTCATATGGCTGTTGAGCGTCATCAAATGAAAGAGGAGATACAATTATTGTGCTAGGAGGAAAGCTGCACTTAACTGGCATTGGAAGGTTTTTAAATATGATGACATGTTATACTTTGAGCATTCAATAATGTTTTCAGAATTTTCAGAAATTTCACTTGAATGATATATTTAATATCATAATTACATAAAGCATATTCTGAGGCATAATAATTTCTCATTAAAATTATAATGCATTAATTAGATTGACTGTAATGCAGTATTTCAAGCTTATGACTTAACCTGTGCTTTATACACAGTAGACAGTCTAGGGGTTAAAATTCTGCAGCTCTAAAAGGAGACCATGAAGCATACATTTAGTTTTGTGGTTTGTTATGAAAAATCATTCATGAATATAAGAGCAGCAACTCTATCCTCATTTTCCACAGGAGCTATGGATTGTCTGGTGCAGAGCAGAGATCAGAGGGTATGATAAGTTTTCATCTTTAAGAAGAGAATGTGTAATCAGATAGTGAGCCAACTGGCCTGATTAGTTACAGCTGTTCCCAACATTAGGGAGTGGTGAGCTTTTAGACAGTATTAAGGATTAGTAGAATTTCCATTGCTTTTCTAGGTTTTATATTAATGATTTTGAGATTACGCTTGTGTCTGTCCATATTAATTAGCATATTATATATTCATTTTATTCCATACTTTATAGGCATATTGTATAGAGCAGTACATTATAAGACGGAAAACTGGCCAGAGTCCCGGACCAGCGGAGGATCCTGCCTTCAGCAGCTCTGCTCCCAGGCCCCCCTGGAGGAGTTCTCGCCTGGTGGGCGGGGCACTCCTGGGCAACAAGCGGAGGAGACCTGCTGCCCACCCCTGCCCATCCCTGGCCCAGGAGGAAAACTGTATCGGCCTCTGGGTACCCGTAGAGGAGGCCAGGAGCAGCAGATCCACTGCCGTCTGAGACACACACCTGAAGGGACCGACCAAATAAACAGTTCTCTGCACCCAAATCCGTGGGAGGGAGAGCTAAACCTTCAGAGAGGCAGACACGCCTGGAAACCAGAAGAGACTGCGCTGCACACAGATACTGACCCAGAGGAAAACAAAAGCTATCTGGAACCCTGGTGCATGGAACCTCCCGGAAGGGGCGGCAGATCTTCCTGGCTGCTGAGGGCGTGGAGAGACTCATAGGCAACACCATGAGCAAACTTGAGCCTGGGGACCCACAGGTAAGACAAACTTTTCTGCTACAAACGACTTGCCTGTTGAACTCAAGACACAGGCTCACAGGAACAGCTGAAGACCTGTAGAGAGGAAAACTCTGGCGCCTGAAAGCAGAACACTCTGTCCCCATAACTGGCTGAAAGAAAACAGAAAACAGGTCTACAGCACTCTGAAACACAGGCTTATAAGACAGTCCAGGCTTCTGTCAGAAATAAGCGGAACAAAAAGTAACACTAGAGATAATCTGATGGCGAGGAGGCTTACAGGAACACAAGCAACAGAAACCAAGACTACATGGCATCATCGAGCCCAATTCTCCCACCAAAGAAAACACGGAATATCCAAACACACCAGAAAAGCAAGATCTAGTTTCAAAATCATATTTGATCATGATATTGGAGGACTTCAAGAAAGACATGAAGAACTCCCTTAGAGAAACACAGGAAACATAAAAAACAAGCAGAAGCCTACAGAGAGGAATGAAAAAATTCCTAAAAAATTCCAGAAAACATAAATAAACAAAGTAGAAGCCCAGAGAAGAAGGCATAAAAAATCCCTGAAAGAATATGAGGAAATCATAAATAAACAAGTAGAAGCCCATAGAGAGGAGTCACAAAAATCCCAGGAAAACACAATCAAACAGTTGAAGGAATTAAAAATGGAAATAGAAGCAATCAAGAAAGAACACATGGAAACAACCCTGGATATAGAAAAACAAAAGAAGAGACAAGGAGCTGTAGATACAAGCATCACCAACAGAATACAAGAGATGGAGAGAGAATCTCAGGAGCAGAAGATTCCATAGAAATCATTGACTCAACTGTCAAAGATAATGTAAAGCGGAAAAAGCTACTGGTCCAAAACATACAGGAAATCCAGGACTCAAGGAGAAGATCAAACCTAAGGATAATAGGTATAGAAAGAGTGAAGACTCAGCTCAAAGGACCAGTAAATATCTTCAACAAAATCATAGAAGAAAACTTCCTAACCTAAAAAAGAGATACCCATAGGCATACAAGAAGCCTACAGAACTCCAAATAGATTGGACCAGAAAAAAACACCTCCTGTCACATAATAGTCAAAACACCAAACGTCATTAAAATAAAGAAAGAATATTAAAAGTAGTAAGGGAAAAAGGTCAAGTAACATATAAAGGCAGACCTATCAGAATCACACCAGACTTTTGCCAGAAACTATGAAGGCCAGAAGATCCTGGACTGATGTCATACAGACCCTAAGGGAACACAAATGCCAGCCCAGGTTACTGTATCCTGCAAAACTCTCAATCAACATAGATGGAGAAACCAAGATATTCCATGACAAAACCAAATTTACACAATATCTTTCTACAACCAGCAATTACAAAGGATAATAAAATGGTAAAGCCCAACATAAGGAGGCAAGCTATACCTTAGAAGAAGCAAGAAACTAATTCTCTTGGCAACAAAACAAAGAGAAGAAAAGCACACAAACATAACTCACATCCAAATATGAATACAACCGGAAGTAATAATCACTATTCCTTAATATCTCTCAACATCAATGGCCTCAACTCTCCAAAAAAAAGACATAGATTAACAAAATGGATACGCAACGAGGACCCTGCATTCTGCTGTCTACAGGAAACACACCTCAGAGACAAAGACAGACACTACCTCAGAGTGAAAGGCTGGAAAACAACTTTCCAAGCAAATGGTCGGAAGAAGCAAGCTGGAGTAGCCATTCTAATATCACATAAAATCAATTTTCAACTAAAAGTCATCAAAAAAGATAAGGAAGGACACTTCATATTCATCAAAGGAAAAATCCACCAAGATGAACTCTCAATCCTAAATATCTATGCCCCAAATACAAGGGCACCTACATACATAAAAGAAACCTTACTAAAGCTCAAAACACACATTACACCTCACACAATAATAGTAGGAGATTTCAACACCCCACTCTCATCAATGGACAGATCATGGAAACAGAAATTAAACAGAGACGTAGACAGACTAAGAGAAGTCATGAGCCAAATGGACTTAACAGATATTTATAGAACATTCTATCCTAAAGCAAAAGGATATACCTTCTACTCAGCTCCTCATGGTACTTTCTCCAAAATTGACCATATAATTGGTCAAAAAACGGGCCTCAACAGGTACAGAAAGATAGAAATAATCCCATGTGTGCTATCAGACCACCACGGCCTAAAACTGGTCTTCAATAACAATCAAGGAAGAATGCCCACATACACGTGGAAATTGAACAATGCTCTACTCAATGATAACCTGGTCAAGGAAGAAATAAAGAAATTAAAGACTTTTTAGAATTTAATGAAAATGAAGGTACAACATACCAAACTTATGGGACACAATGAAAGCTGTGCTAAGAGGAAAACTCATAGCGCTTGAGTGCCTGCAGAAAGAAACAGGAAAGAGCATATGTCAGCAGCTTGACAGCACACCTAAAAAGCTCTAGAACAAAAGAAGCAAATACACCCAGGAGGAGTAGAAGGCAGGAAATAATCAAACTCAGAGCCGTAAATCAACCAAGTAGAAAACAAAAAGGACCATAGAAAGAATCAACAGAACCAAAAGTTGGTTCTTTGAGAAAATCAACAAGATAGATAAACCCTTAGCCAGCGTAACGAGAGGACACAGAGAGTGTGTCCAAATTAACAAAATCAGAAATGAAAAGGGAGACATAACTACAGATTCAGAGGAAATTTAAAAAATCATCAGATCTTACTATAAAAGTTTCCTATATTCAACAAAAAACTTGAAAAATCTGCAGGAAAATGGACAATTTCCAGACAGATACCAGAAAAATCAAGTTAAATCAGAACAGATAAACCAGTTAAACAACCCTGTAACTCCTAAGGAAATAGAAGAAGTCATTAAAGGTCTCCCAACCAAAAAGAGCCCAGGTCCAGACGGGTTTAGTGCAGAATTCTATCAGACCTTCATAGAAGACCCGTGCATCAATATTATCCAAACTATTCCACAAAATTGAAAACAGATGGAGCATCACCGAATTCCTTCTATGAAGCCCACAATTACTTTATACCAAACACACAAAGACCCAACAAAGAAAGAGAACTTCAGACCAATTTCCCTTATGAATATCGATGCAAAAATACTCAATAAAATTCTGGCAAACCGAATCCAAGAGCACATCAAAACAATCATTCACCATGATCAAGTAGGCTTCATCCCAGGCATGCAGGGATGGTTTAATATACGGAAAACCATCAACGTGATCCATTATATAAACAAACTGAAAGAACAAAACCACATGATCATTTCATTAGATGCTGAGAAAGCATTTGACAAAATTCAACACCCCTTCATGATAAAAGTCCTGGAAAGAATAGGAATTCAAGGCCCATACCTAAACATAGTAAAAGCCATATACAGCAAACCAGTTGCTAACATTAAACTAAATGGAGAGAAACTTGAAGCAATCCCACTAAAATCAGGGACTAGACAAGGCTGCCCACTCTCTCCCTACTTATTCAATATAGTTCTTGAAGTTCTAGTCAGAGCAATCAGACAACAAAAGGAGGTCAAGGGGATACAGATCGAAAAAGAAGAAGTCAAAATATCACTATTTCCAGCAGATGATATGATAGGCATATTTAAGTGATCCCAAAAGTTCCAACCAGAGAACTACTAAAGCTGGATAAACAACTCAGCAAAGTGGTTGGGTAAAAATTAACTCCCCAAATAAATCAGTAGCCTTCCCACAACAAAAGAGAAACAGGCTTGCAGAAAAAATTAGGGAAATGACACCCCTTCTAATAGATCCAAATAATAAGTACCGCAAAAGATTCTTTAACCAACAAGGGAAAGATTCACAAATAAGAACTTCAAGACTTCTGAAGAAAGAAAATTGAAGAAGATCCTCAGAAGATGGAAAAGATCTCCTTATGTTTTAGATGGATTACAGGATTAATATAGTAAAAAATGGCCATTCTACCAAAAAGCTTATCAAGATTCAATGCAATCCCATCAAAATACTCAACTACCTTCAAAGAGTTAGACAGAACAATTTCCAAAATTCATCTGAATAAATAAAAACCCAGGATATATAAACCATCCTCAACAACAAAAAGGATTTCTTAGGGGAATCACTATCCCAGAACCAAAGTAAATTACAGAACAATAGTGATAAAAACTGCATGTAGTATTTTGGTAACAGAGACAGACAGATAGACCAATGGAACTGAATTGAAGACCCAGAAATCAACTCCACATTAATTTATGTGGCACTTTGATTTTTTACAAAGCGAGCCAAAATCATCCAATGGAAAAAGATAGCAGCCAGTAAAATGAAAGCTGGGTTCAACTGGGAGGTCAAACATGTAGAAGAATGCATGACGATCCATGCTTATCACCCTGTACAAAGTTTAAGTCCAAGTGAGCAAAGGCACCTCCACATCAAACCAGACAAACTCAAACTAATAGAAGAAAAACTAGGGAAGCATCTGGAACACATGGGCACTGGAAAAAATTTCCTGAACAAAACACCAATGGTTTATGCCTTTTGAAGATCAAGAATCTATAAAATGATCTCATAAAACCGCAAAGCTTGTAAGGCAAAAGGACATCATGGTTAGGACAAACGACAAACCAACAGATTGGGAAAAGATCTTACCAATCTTACAACAGATAGAGGCTTATATCCGAAACATGTACGAAGAACCCAAGAAGAACAAAAGAGGGAGACAAATAACCCTATTAAAAAATGGGGGTTCAGAGCTAAACAAAGAATTCACAGCTGAGGAATGCCAAATGGCTGAGAAACACCTAAAAAGAAATGTTCAACATCTTTAGTCATAAGGAAATGCAAATCAAAACAACCCTGAGATTTCACCTCACACCAGTGAGAATGGCTAAGATCAAAAACTCAGGTGACAGCAAATGCTGGCGAGGATGTGGAGAAAGGGGAACACTCCTCCATTGTTGGTGGGATTGCAGACTGGTACAACCATTCTGGAAATCAGTCTGGAGGTTCCTCAGAAAATTGGACATTGAACTGCCTGAGGATCCAGCTATACCTCTCCTGGGCATATACCCAAAAAGATGCCCCAACATATAAAAAGACACGTGCTCCACTATGTTCATCGAGCCTTATTTATAATAGCCAGAAGCTGGAAAGAACCCAGATGCCCTTCAACAGAGGAATGGATACAGAAAATGTGGTACATCTACACAATGGAATATTACTCAGCTATCAAAAAACAATGACTTTATGAAATTAAGTAGGCAAATGGTTGGAACTGGAAAATATCATCCTGGTGAGCTAACCCAATCACAGAAAAGACATACATGGTATGTACTCATTGATAAGTGGCTATTAGCCCAAATGCTTGAATTACCCTAGATGCCTAGAACAAATGAAACTCAAGACGGATGATCAAAATGTGAATGCAGATGGCTCTGAGAGACACAGCCAGAAT
This sequence comes from Rattus rattus, assembly GCF_011064425.1. NCBI lineage: Eukaryota > Metazoa > Chordata > Mammalia > Rodentia > Muridae > Rattus > Rattus rattus. The sequence continues at coordinate 71,002,269 of NC_046159.1, forward strand.
ACAGCAAATACAGAGGCGTATGCCAGCAGGAAACCACTGAACTGAGAACAGGACCCTGTTGAAGGAATCAGAAAAGAACTGGATAACACTCGAAATGTTATATAAGCCTCCAAGTTAATAATAATAAAAAATAAATAAAAAAAAGAATTAAATTATGATTCTGAAGTAAATGGGTAAGACTAAGAAAATTGTCTGAATGAGGTGGTAGATCAGACAGGAAAGATTGTATATCTTTTCTTACACATGTATTGTCTTTCAAATGTTTAATAGATAATATTTAACCCATATTGCAAGAGTTAGATAAAGTAAGAATTAGAGAATAAGAGAATCCCAAAGGGGAAATGACGTGTGTGTAGTTATTGGGAAGCAGAAGGAGATTGGAGTGGAATAAAGGGGTGGGGTCCAAGAGTGGAGTAAAGGTGACTGTCTGCCTCTATGTGGACTAGGCAGGTAGGGTGCTCAGAGGCCTACTGCCCACTCTTCATGATCTGCCTGCAGCTGCATCATGAGCCACTCGCAGTACCAGGTATGTGGTAGAGAGATACAGGAGAAAAGAAGCAGACCCAGGGTGAGCACTAATGAGAGAGGTGGAACTGGAGATGCAGAATGGAAGAAACGACTTGATGGGAGTAAGCTGCCCTGCAGCAGGGGTGATGTGTTGTGAATTTCCAGCTCAGGATCATGTCTAGGAGTCTGTGGACGTTCATCAGCAGGAATGTCTTTCATTAATGTCCAGTAGCCTATGCTGACCACCAAAGGCCAGGATAATGTTCCTGGTCTGGGCTGCGCCTGGGGCCATTTTGATGTCCAAGGACTGTAAATACCTGACTTGCTGCACCACTTCAGAGAATGGGACCTGCACCTATTCTGGGCAGCACATTAGTTGCAGATGAGCTGGCCGCAAGGGCATGAGCATGAAAGAACCTGCCCTCCCCTTCCTCTGCCAAGTGGTGGCACAGGTGAGAAAGTGGTAGCCTCTCTGCCTCACCTCTGGCCACCTGCGGCAGACTAGAGAGCTGGCCCTAGGGTGTTGAGAGCTGGATATTTGGCACTACTGTTTGCAGGCTGAAGCACTTGGGAGGGCCGGCCCTGTACCTCAAATGCGTGGCATAGAAGAGTTGATCCTGTTGGCAAAGCATGCAAGTGAGCTGGCCAGGATGGCATGAGAGTGGGAGAGCTTGAGTGGAGGAGCTTGCCACAGCCCTACTTCCTTGAGATAACAAGAACAATGCTGGTAAGCTGACCCTGATACTGTGGGTGCAGGAGATTTGGTTAGAGAATAACTCAGCTACCACCCAGGCCCAGACCCAAGGCTTTGAGTTGGCCCACCCCCAACTCTACCGCATCTAGGAACTGCTAGAGCGTGTGAAGGATCTGGTCCCCAAGATCCCAAGGTGCAGGATCTCCATGGTGAAGGGCAACAGGATATCTGAGAGGAGGCCTAGTAAGGATCTGCTGATAATAGTACAGCAGAAGTCTGAGGACTAACCCAGATCAGTTGCTCAGTGAGTTATTGGAATGTAGTCCTTTATAAGTAAAGATGTGTGGACAAAATGTTATACTGTATGACATGACACACTGCAGATTCCAAAACAAGATTTTTTAGTTTTTGTTGTTGTTGTCTTTTTTGCATTTTTCATTTTTATTTCAATCTACAGGGGAGGTTGGAAAGGTGGAAGATGGGTACCAAGTAGATGAGAGGGATTACACTGTATGATATGAAATACATCATGAAGCAATAAAAAGTTAACAAAGAAAGAAAGAGTAACAAAGAAATATAAGGAGATTCAAGAGACACTAAGGGCAGTTTGAAGAGTCTTAATGACACCTATTATGCCTTTCTCTCTTTCTCTCTGTCTCTGTCCCTCTGTCTCTATCTCTGTCTCTGTTTCTCTCTCTGTCTCCCTCTGTCTCTCTGTCTCTCTGTCTCTGTCTCTGTGTGTGTGTGTGTGTGAGAGAGAGAGAGAGAGAAAGAGAGAGAGAGAGAGAGAGAGAACTATATGCCAGTAACCAAATAACAAGGAAGATAGAGACAATGCCCAATGCCCTAATTAGACACATTTTTTCACAAAGTGAAACCACCAGTGTCATGAATAGTTTACATGTAGTTGATTCATTGACTGGAGAGGCTTGGAAACGACAAATATCTCGAGCTGTTGATAAGGATTTTGGTTGCTCTCCAGAAACTAGTGAAGTAATGGAAAGGAATTTATTCTTTAGAAAACAAAACGAAAGCAAATAAAAAGTAAAAGTCAGCAACAACAACAACAACAAAAAATACAAATCTTACACATCTCAGTGAACAAGGAAAAGTTAATTTGGTGCATATGTAAATCTTCCATCCTGACTTATTTGTGCTTATGGTAATTGCAGGTACTCTTCACATTTCTAGAAGGGAGGTAACTGCCAACACAGTTATAAACTCTGATCTACAATGAGACTGTATGAAGTGGAGATTCCACAAATAGTGGGACCAACCAGCCATGCTGTGACTGGTTGAAGACCCATTTCATGAGGCCAGTACCTATCATGAGCCTTACTGGTATGGTGCAGAGAATATATGAAGTTAGTATCCTAGGGAAGCACAATGCTAATATTCAGTTGAAGGAACTCACCGATAAAATGATTCTTGATGATATTCTATTGTATTTATAGTTATATTCAGTGTCTTGTTCAGGCTTCCTTTTGGCCTAGATGAGAAAGTAACGCTAAAAATTCACAACTGAGCAAGGCACATAGAATACCACCATTGAAATCCTTCTAACTTTCTAAATGAGATTTCTTATCAAATTCTTCCCCGTGAGGCTCTGAGAAACTATATAGAGAGAATTTTTAAGAGCCAGAAAAGAATGGCTGATGCGAAGAAACAGTATCACCCAATGTAACATGACTGATGCACATTTACGAACTCCTATAGATTGTGGCCTACACCATCTGCACAAATTCAAGCTCGATATCTCAGCACTGAGAGGGGTAAGTAGAGCTCACTTCCTTCTCTAAACAAGACGCTCTCTCCAAGTGACACCAACTTGCAAAGGAAAAATTAGCTTTGCCTAATACAATATCACTGGGTGTCTAAACCAGTCTTAAGTGAAGCCTCAAGTCCAACAGTAGATGGCCAAAGCAAATCTATGTCAATTGTGGTTTTGTAGATTTTTGGTTTCATATTGCTTTGTGTGGGTACTTTCTGTCTTATTGGACTTTTTATGTTTATATTGTAGTTTCTGATTCTTTTGTTCACGTTTGTGTGAGTGTGTGAGGAGGTTTCTCTTTCCTTTTCAAAAAATTAATTATGGTTTGTTCTGTTTGTTTTTGTTTGTTTGTTTTGTGGGTGATTTTTGGCATTTTGTTTGTTTTCTAAAGGGAGAGAAATATTGAGTCATGGAGTTTGGTAGGAAAGGATGTAAGAAGGATCTTGAAGAACTTCTGGGAAAGGAAATGAAGATGAGAATCTAATGTAAGAAAACTGGAGTAAAATATTCAAAATGGTTATACAGACTATATGCAAATATATTCTCAATGAACTGATTAAATAGTGAGCTAAAATTGATCATACACAAAACTCATAAAAATAATACCAATTTATTGTTTTATATAATTAGGTAAAATGAGATTAATATCCAAATTGGCAAGTAAACATAAAGCTTGTTGCTCATATTTTAAGTGAGTTTAGTCTTCATGAAGGACATAATCATTGAAAAAAAGATAAACATACAGCAAAGAATTAGTCATGATTTAAGTGCACAGCAAAATAATAGAAAGCTTAGATTGAACATGCCCAAGAATCCTGGTTGAAGTCCCAGTTCCTCTAAGTCTCTGAAATCTTGGAGATGGGAAATGTTATGAAATATTAATGTCTATGCCTTCCATACATATAGGAAAGAAATTGGTTTAAAATGTTCTTGCTCTTCAGGCTTCATTTATTTTCAGTACACGACAAATATTATTTTGGGGTATGACATGTCTCAATTTCAGTAAAAGGAAGATTTGCCAAGTGAAGGAAAGAAAGAAACAAACAAACAAAAAAACAATGTGGCTAAATATACTTATATTTTAATTCTGGATGAACGAGACTTAAAGAGTTCCTTGCAGATTAAGCCTAGTTGATGAGTTCCAGGATGGAAAGAGACACTGTCTCAAAACACACAGGCGACACAAACCTCAACAATGACAGATCAAAAAGACATGTGAAGCTTCTGTACAGAACACATGCTGCGAGACAAATATCCAGGTACAGAAAAGGTATTAATATTATGATCCAAAAGTTTATTAAGGTTCCAAGATTAATCACTAATATTTTTAACTATGGTCATTACTAATGTGATTCCCGCATGATTAACTGAATAAATGTTTGAGGCTCCAGACTAAGATCTCAAAGATTGTCCCACATCCCTCACTAGTGGATCACAGCCCTAAACTGCCTTTACCAGTGTGCTTCCTCGTGTGTTTTAATTCTCTTCTCTTCTAGTGTAACCTAAGGAAATGACTCATAATTCATTAGTGATGAATTTTTACAGCTAAAAAAGTAAAGGAGAACCCATTTCATGGAGTATTTGTGATTCTTAATGAAAAAAATCATTCATACCAATTGATGAAATGTTCTGATGATTAAATATCAAAGATAATTAAGTCTAGAGGGAAGAAAATTTTGCAACACAGATAGCTTGCTGAAAAGTTACAGAAAAATTCAAAATCTAATGACTGTGTATAAGTGCAACTAAGGTGAACATAAAAGTAAATGTTATTCCTGAGAAATCTAAGACAAGTAATTTGTTATTAATAATTTGGTAACTTCCATCTATTTTGTTTTCATTGTAAAAAGAACCAAAGGTATGAAATAAAATAAATTGTCTCCCAGCATCCAGATTGTGGTTCACAACTGCCTAGGAATCCAGAACCTGGATATCAATAGCCTGATGCCCTCTTGTAGCCTCTGAGGACTATAATACATATATTTGTAGACACACCCACACCCACACCCACACACACACACACGCACACACACACACACGCACACACACACACACACACAAATATTAATTAAAAGCTTCAAGAATATATTTGGTGTTTGTACAATAAAGAGTATCTACCCAAGTCTTATGAACTATAGCAAATAGCAAGAAAAACATTTTTGGCAAAAAAATTTATAGAAATTTTTAGGAAATTTCTGTGTCTATTTTTAAAAGTGTTTTTGTAGCATCTGCCTCATGTAATGAAAATTTTAAATAAACGTTTACTAAGTGTATTTAATGTAATATTTTAATATATACATACATATGCATATATTTCTTATTGTCTAAATTCCTGTCCATTGTAAGGTTTAATGTACTTAGGTAAAATGAAAAAAATACTTGTAAGAAAGATTAATAAATGAATTAATATGTATTATACAAGGAATTACACCCTTAAACAGTTTAAATAACCATCTGGCTCTAATAAATTAAAGTCCATAATGAGAATGTCTTACAACTCACCCATGTCCTTATCACAAGAAGTATATACTCTACCTCCATGGATTCCTATGCATAGAATATTTAGTTTCTTCTAAATACTGAATGCTGAATTATATTTGGGAAAGTACCCAGTGGTTCCTACATCTCTGAATTATGGGCAGTGATTATTATAGACATAATATCGCTTCTTTGACTTAGCAAATCTAGCAGCTCTTAAAGAACTAGATGGCTTTTATGTCTAACAGCCTGTATTAGGGTTCTGTAGAGTCATAGAACTTATGAGTAGTCTAAGCAGGCCAAAAAGAGAGACTCTTCCTTCTTCCAATGTCCTTATGTAAATCTCCAGCAGAAGGTGTGTCCCAGATTGAAGGTGTGCACCACCACTCCTTCATCTGGGACTTGCTTTGTCCAAGGTGACCTTGCCCTCAGAGATTTTCTTGTCTTAAGCTCTTGGGATTCATAGCCTTTGCTTCAAGATCTCCATACTAAGATCCAGGTCAGAAACTTGTATCTCCCAGCCTCAAGATCAGGATCAAAAGTGAGCCTTCTAATTCTGGATTGTAGTTTATTCCAGATATAGTCAAGTTGACAACCAGGAATAGTCACTACAGGGGTCATCTTATGTACTTGATTATTGAATTCCTCCTCAGCTGAAGTCACTTTTTGGTGAGCCTTTCACCTAGCACACAAATATCTACACATCCTTTGCCCATTTGGAGACATCTATCCACATAATTCCTCCTCATCCTGGTACCAACCCTGCCATGGTCAGGGTTCTCTAGGAGATCTGCAGAACTTATGGGTAGTCACTATATAGTAAGTGAATTTGTTGATGACTTAGGTGTCTGAAATCCAACTTTCCTAACAATGGTCAGCAATATGAATGGAGTCAACATTGCGACAATTGCTTGATCCCACCAGGCAGGCACAAGAAGAAGAAAGAGATGCTTCCTTCTTCCAATATTCTTACAGGTGAGTCTCCAGCCAGAAGGTGCCTACCAGCATGCCTGACATGACATCGATGTAGCAAGGCAATCCTATCTCTACTCCATGTAGCATTAACCTTTGTACAGAAAACAATTGACAGGAAATGTCAAGTGAAAGGGGTAAAGATGCAAAGAACACAATGGAATTCAACTCCGAAGAAATGGAGTTAGAACCCTTCCATAGTTAATGTTCTGTTATTGTGCTGAAACAACATGCCCAAGGCATCTAATAAAGGCTGCATTTAGTGTAGGATGGCGGTCTGGGTAAGGTATCCTGATTCCTCATTGAGATAGGTTGAATCCCCTAAAAGGGATGGCAGGAGCATTTCCATTCTCCAAGGAGATCAGGCCTTTTGTAGCTACCCCCTCCCCACCCCAACTCCTGTAGAGAAGTTTGATACAGATCAGTCATGTAGGGCAACACCCCAAGCCCCTCCTTCACAAGTGAGGACATGACCACAGGTCATATAGGCTCAAGACAGATCAATTGTTGAAGCAAGACCATGCTCCCAAACATGTAGATGAGGTCTTCTAAAGCTCTCAGGCCAAACCAATAAGAAGTACCTACTGTCAGACACTGACCCCTCCAAAAACTATATTTAAGAATAGTGTTCAGAAAATTTAAAGGTGTGCAGGAATCATTCCACCATCTGAGAGCTTTTATCATAAACGCTATAACACCACCACTTGGGGAAGAGATTTGCTCTCCCAAAATCACTGCCAGAAGCTCCCCTGCACCCCTCACCAGCTAGTCAGTCTGCTGCTGGCTCAGTCTGGTCTGAGCAGCTAAAGCAGCAGCAGAAAGGAGCAGCACCAGCAGTGAAAGGGGCAGAAGCAGTCCCCACTCCCTGCCAGAGTTCTCTTCCCTTCTCCTGAACTCTCACACCTAGCTGGGCCAGATATTGCCAGGGAAAGCCCCCTGGCATGGAGCCTCACAATTTATTTGGAAGCTTTCTTATAATTTCAGAGTATTAATCCATGATCAGCATGGCAGAGGTGGTTCTAGTAGGCATGCTTGGTACAAGGAATGTAACTAAGGGCTTGCATGCTGATCTGCAGTCAGCTATTAGAGAGACTATGTAAGAGTTGACCTGACATGTTATTTTTTTTCACAATTAAATGAGTTTTAATGTGCTTAAGTGCAACAATCAATACAGTCTGCTGCTAGAACATGTCCATCACCTCAAAAGATATGTGGTTCCCTGTATTTTCATTATCTTTTATCTCTTGACTAATATCATGATGCCTCATTTCTCTAGATTTTCATGGAGAAGATATCGGCTCTTCCATATGCTTTCTACTTTGTTTATTGGGACAATAAATCAGCTAGTGATAAGTTTATGTACTGAATAGCATGACTGACATGTTATTTTTAAACCGCAAAACCAACTACTGCAACATGTAGTCTCCAGAAAGGTCACACCTCCTCCCACATGGCCACATCTTCCTTTCTTTTCAGCCCATCAAAAGGGAAAAAGACTTTCAAATATCTAAGCCTATAGGGCCCATTTGTATTAAAGTCCTTATAGATTTTTTATCTTGAGTTTTAAACAAGGAGACTCACCAAAGGAGATTGGATTGCTCTCAGAAACATGCATGATTTATTTTCATGTTCATTTTGTTTATGACTAAACTCACTGGAACTTAGAAGCTGCTAGAAAATAAGTAAATTTGTTTCAGAAATAGCACTGAGAGCATTGCAATTATCTTTTTTTATTAATTAATTTATTTGTTGACTATATGCCCCAATATCAGCCCCTTCTCACCCCCAGTCACTACCCTCACATAGTTATTCACTCATTACACTCCTGCCCCTTCTCCTCTGAGAAAGGGAAGGTTTCTTGGGTATCACCAAACCATCGCACTACAGGACTAGGCACATCCTCTTCCATTGAGGCAAGACAAGTAGCCAAGTTAGTGGAATGGGATCCACAATCAGGATGAGGGATAGGTCTGATCCAATTGTTGGTGGATGGGCAATAACGATCAAGACTCACATCTGCTACATATGTACAGAGGACCTAAGTCCAGTCCATGTTCACTCTTTAGTTGATGGATCAGTCTCTGGGAGCCCTCAAGGATCCAGACTAGTGGACACTATTGGTCTAACCATAGACTAACAATCCTCTTCAGGTTCCTTAATCCTTCCCCCAACTCTTCCATAAAAATTCCCCAGAGCTCTATCTAATTTTTTCTGGGTATCTCTGCATTGTTTCTATCAACTGCTGGGTAAACTCTCAGAAGATAATTGTTTTAGGCTCTTGTTTGCAAGCATAGTGTCAGGAATTGGTTCTTGAACACAGGAGGGGTCTTAATTTGGGCCAATGACTGTCCATTTCCTCAGTCTTTGATCCATGTTTGACCCTGCACATTAAGTAGATGGGACACATGTTGTGTCAAAGTTTTTGTGGGTACGTTTTTGTCCTTGTCTCGCCACTGGTAATTCTGTCTGTCTACAGAAGCCACTTAGGTTCCATATCCCCCACTGTTAGGAGTCTTAGCTAACACAAATAACCCCATTAAAGATGACATACGGAGATCAAAAGGAATCTTGAATGGCAAAGAAACACTTAAAGAAATGGTAAACATCCTAGTCCTCAGGGAAATGGAAGTCAAAATGAATTTTAGATTCCACTTTATACCCATCAGAATGGCTAAAAACAAAAACTAAAGTGACTGCATATACAGGCAAAGATATAGAGCAAGGGGAACACTCATTCCTTGCTTATGGAAGTGTAAACATGTATATCCATTCTGTAAATCAATTTGGCAGTTTCTGAGAAACTTTGGAAGAGTTCTACCTCAAGGCCCAGCTATACTTATCCTGAACATATACCCAAACTGTTCTCACCATCCTACAAAGACATATGCTCAACTATGTTCATAATAGTTTTATTCATAACATCCAGAAACTGAAAACAACCCAGATGTCTCTCCACTCAAAGAATGTATAAAGAAAATGTGGTTCATTCATAAAATGAAATACTACTTAACTATTAAAAACAAGCTCATTATGAAATTTTCAGGCAAATGGATGGATCTAGAAAATACCATTCTGAGTGAGATCACCTGGACCCAAAAGGACACACAAGGTATGTATTCCCTTATAAGTAGATATCAGACATAAAGTACAGGATAATCATACTACAATCCACAGATCTAAAGTAGCCAAATAACAATTAAGGATGCTTTAATTTTATCTCTGAAAGGAAAGTAAAATAGATATCACAGGTGGTTTCAGGGAGGGAAATATGTGGAAAAGAAGATGGGAAGGGGAATAGGAAAAAGGGTATCAGGTGTAGGGAAAACATGGGGAGAGAAGGTAAATCAGCAATGGACAGGGAAGGGATATCTTGCTTCATTGTTTACTTCAAACAACAACACTCAGATTCATCCATACTGTTACAAATACCAATGGATATATTAAAGTCCTGTTCCTTTTACATGCTTACACCTACTCCAAAGTTTGTGCATCCAGAGAGCCAAATTAAAAAAAATGGGGTACAGAGCTGAGGAATATTGAATGGCTGAAAAGTACCAAAAGAAATATTCAACATCTTTAGTCATCAGGGAAATGCAAATCAAAACAACCCTGTCTAGTAAAATGTATAAAATCTTTAAATGAATAGAAAATATTTCCTAAATTATCTCAAGTTAAATTAAATGTAAAAAGCAATTATGAATAGATATGATGTGTATTTGCTAATTACAAACCCTTACACTATAGAAAAATGGTTCGTTGTTTTTCACGGAAGTGGTAAATATATGGATTATTTCCCCCACTAAATAGATAAATGGGATTATTTTGATATTAAATGTACATTTTTCTTTAGCCTTTACTTTGTTCAAAATTGAGTTTTAAAAGACTGTAAGAAAACAACAAGCATAGTTACAATTTAGAGTTCAGCAAATTAGCCAAGACTGTGTTGTAGTTGGTTTCATCTATTAAGGAGGTTGCAACTCACTCCAGGAACAGTTGAGCAGCTCCTATGAAGCTAGTGCACTGTCTGGACAAAGCTTATTTCTTTTCACTGCTTCATTGTTTGTCTTTAGCAGCACTTTCCTAGTTCACTTGTCATTTAGGGGTCAGGGAAATGCATAGTAGTGGATGGTAGGTGGCAAATGCCTCTAGAAAATTAAAGTTTTCAGCTCAGCCAAGAACTGTTTTTGCTACTGGTGTTTTCCAGAACATAATGTGCTTCCTTCTCTATACTCAAACTTTCTATTTTAAGATAAAATAGGATTAGAGTCATAGTACCAATTTTCTTATCTCCATTATTAAATTCCAGATCAATCAATTAACTAATACAAAAAAAGAGGCTTTTTTTTATGCTAGCTGTTTTGTTGTTAATGCAGAAAATCATGAGAAATTGTATTTATGAATATTGCTTTTAACAATAATCTCTCAATACTACTTTGCAGGTTGGGAAATGAGAGAGTTGCATAAGGTACCTTATAGAAAAACTACAAATGCAGCTTTACAGTAATTAGTATAATATATGATCTTTACATGCACTGATAGTCAGCATGGTAAATACCACAATGCTAATTTAATTTTCAGCAAGTGTCATAAACTGTGTTCTATGATATCGGCTAATATAATATTATCCCATGTTATAGGATAAAAATTACCTATTCCCTTATCAACTGAAATCATATTGAAGCTTTACTCTTATGTGCTTTACCAGAAGTACCATTTATGGGAAATAATTACATTTAGATGATAAGCATGGCTCTTCATGAAGACATTAATGTTCAGAGCGATATCCATCCGTCCCCTCCATCCCCTTTTTTTTCTTTCCCTCATTCTTTTCCTTGATCCTTCCATGTTTCCTTTCTTCATCTCTCTCTCCACTTATGAGAACATATCAATAATACACCTTCCATATAGTAAAGAGAATACCTAACAGTTTTTGGTCACACTAAGATTTCTTGAGAGTTTTATTCATATCCTTCACCTGCTTGACTGTATTTTCATAACTGCACAATTAATTTCTTCAAAGGTTTCCTATCAGATTTAAAAGATTTGATTTAGATCATCTTTATTTGCTTCAGTTTCATTAGGGATATCCTGGTTTGTTGTATCAGGGTACCTGGGCCCTATTGGTTTCATATTGCCCATGGTCTTATTGATTGTGTTCTTACACAGTCCTTAGGGTCTTTTTTCCTTGATGTTGTCTGGAAGATCCTGATAGCATCAGTACTTCTCAGGAAGGTTGGCAGGAGCCAAGGGCCAAAACAATGAAACCAGGGTACCCAACTGGGATGGCTTGTACGTCAGGCAGACCTCATTCTTCTGGCTGTGTCCTTCAGAACCCTACACTGCAAGTGCAGTTATACCAACTGGGATGGCAAAGTGGACCGACTAGGAAATGAATTGGTCAGGCAGGATTCAAGCTAGTTAGTTTTGGGGGTCCCTGAAAGTTTTACAGGTCGACAGTGCACTTTTGGTCATATAAGTCTTCCTCCTTCAGAGCAAGCCCACAGCTAGACAATGGGGCTGAGGATATTATAAAGTACTTACTCTGTGGAAGGCTAAGTTGCAATGAGAACAGCATTCACATTTAATAATGATTAAAAGTGCAAAATAGCTCATGACTCCAGGAAAGACCACTGCTTTACTAGGGGCAATGCCAGTACCTGAACCTATGCAAGAGCCCATTAAACCGTAGATATACAACTCATTTAGAGTCCTCTTATTTAACACAACATTACCTCCTTCCACTCACCATAATCTACCCCACAACTCCTGAAGAAGAAGGCTACTGTTCTACCAGAGGCCCCATCTGTACCCAGAACCCAAGAATCATGCCAGTACCTGGAACCACATAGGTCACATTACAGCCAGGACATAAGAGGAAAAGAAACACTTTAGAATAGAAGATTCCTGTTTCTATAAGAGTCTGTGCTGGGGTCTGAGCAGAGGTGACACCAAGTCTTGGAATCCCAGAATCTGGAGACAATACCCCAATCAAAAAACACAGACTGCCAAAATCCCAGTTGAGACATGTTTACACAAGAGAACCTGCCAGTCACTGCCAAAGGACCAAAAAAAACATATGAAACAAAAAACATAGCAAACAAAATCAACCAACCAAACAAACAAAACACCAGAAACCATGGGGAAAAAACATCAATCCAATGAAGATAAAAATCCAGAAGGCACCTAAGCCTGCATAATTACACAGAACTCCGATGCCTAATGGGCAGCTTAAGAACACCATCAAGAAAACAGTGCTATACATGACACAATACCAGAGCCCAGCTGTCCATACTATAGCAAGCACTATATACTTAAAACAGTGGCATCACAAGGAACAACCTTAAAACCAATTTTATGAAGATGATAGAGATCCTGAAAAGAAAATAAATGAATTTATTAAAGAAATGCAGAAACACACACACACACAAACACACACACACACACACACACACAACATGGTAGAAAATTAATAAAATCCTAAAGACTTAAGAATGCAGAGTGCCAGGCAAGGCAAACACACAAATGAAGGGGAACAAAAAGTCTTCAAACGGAAACAGAAATAGAAGCAATTATAAAAAAAAAAAAATGGAATGTATTCTAGAGATGGAAAATATTGATACATGAACAGGAAACACCTACAGAATACAGGAAGTATAATAGAGAGTCTCAAGCTAAAAGATAAATTAGAGGAACTATACAGATGTCAAAGAAAATCAAAATCAAAACAAAAAACAAGAACAAAGAAATAAAAAATCAAGCAAACAAACAAACAAAAAAACAAAAGCAAAAACCAAATCAAAACCAAAAAACAAAACCAAAAACAGAATACCTCCTGCCACAAAACATCATTCAAAATATATGACACTATGAAAAGATCAAATCTAAACAGAACAGACATAAAAAAGGAGAAAAATCCCTCACCAAATACTCAGAAATATTTTTAATAAAATCATAGAAGAAAATTCTTCTAACCTTTAAAAAAAATATATATACTTGTAGCTTTATAATTAACTTGCAGAATGCCAAACATGTTAGACAAGGAAAGAAAAGTCTATAATAATCACAATATTACAAAAACATACTAAAAAGAAATAATATTAAAAAGCTACAAGAGAAAAAGTTCAAGTAACTTACATAAAGATCTAGATCTATTATACTTACACCTAACTTCTTAACAGAGACTCTAAGCCAAAAAGGCCTGACAAATTTTCTAGAAGAATCCAACAGACCACAGATGTAAGCCCAAACTACTGTACCCAGCAAAACAATCAACATAGAGAAGAAAACGGGATATTAATTAAAGTCAAATTTAAACTATCTGCAAATCCAGCCCTAACAAGGCATTAGAAGGACAACTTCATCCCAGAAGGAAACTACATACATTTAAAACAGAGGAAATAAATAAACTCACACCAGAAAATGCAGAGAGGGGACACTAACAAGCCTACACACACACACACACACACACACACACACACACACACACACACACACAAATACCACTAACACAAATGCCACCAAATTACAGGAATTAATAATTATTGGTCTTTAATGTCTCTCAAAATCATTGTATTCAATTACCCAATAAAAATATGCAGGCTAACAGATTGGATATAAAAAATGGATCTATCCTTCTGCTGCATACTAGAAATACACCTTATCACCAAAGGTAGACATTCTATCTGTGTCAGATTTAGAAGTAGATCTTCCAAACAAATTAAACCAAGAAACAAGCTGGTATAACTATTTTCAAACCTAAAAAATTAGACTTCCAACCAAAATTAAACAAAAGAGATGGAGAAGGACATGTCATACTTATCAAGGGAAAAAATATAGCAAGATGACATATCAAATCTACACATCTATGCCATAAACAAATAGGCACCCATATTTTAAAAGAAATATTGCTAAAGTTTGAATCAAACATTGAAACTTACGGGGATTAATTTGGGAGACTTCAATACTTTTCTCACCAATGTACAATCAATCATACAAAATTAAACAGAGAAATAATGAGCTAAAAGAATTTATGACTCAAAGTGTCCTAAAAGTTTTCTAGACAACATTTCACAATGAACAAAACATATATATTATATTATCACCTCGTGGAACTACTCTCAATATTGAATAAATATTTGGTCACAAGATACAAGAAATTGGAATAAATTTGATATCTTAGAAGAGAATCTTGAATAAAGATGAATTTCAACAATAGAAGCAACAGAGAGTCTAAACCATGGAAATGAGCAACTTTCTACTGAATGACTATTGAGTAAGTAATAAAGAAAAGAAGTATAATACTTTCTAAAATCCAATGAAAAATGAATGGATAATACACTCAACTATGAAGAATAATGAAAGAAGGGCTGTGAGGAGAAAGATCATAGCACTTTTCTCCATAAAACAATTTGAAGATATTCTCACATAAATTAACAGCCCAAGTGAAATTCTAGAACAAAAGAAGTAAAGTGGATCAGAGTAGAAGAAGAAATCATGAAATTGAGTGCTGCAATCTATACAATAAAAAAACAAAGAGAACAAATACAAAGAAGCAATGAAACAAGAGTTGGTCTTAAGTGAAATCAATAAGATAGACAAACCCTTATCTAAACTAATTAAAACACCACATAGCGACAGATACCAAGTAAAGGAGAAGAATCATACAGTTATATTTGAAAAACATCTAATTATAAAGTTAATAAATATAAAAGAAATGGACAATCTTCGTGATTGATATCAAAGCATAACTTAAATCAAGATCAGATAAAAAATAAATATTTCTATAACTTCTCTAGAAATAGAACAGTCATTAAAAGTCTCCCAACAAACACACACACACACACACACACACACACAAACACTCCACACAACACACATACACACAAATAAAATAAAATAAACAAATAAAAATATAGACAGTTTTAATAGCATTCTAAGACTATCAGAAAAGATCTAATGCTATTACATCTCAAATTATTTCACAAATCGGAAGCAGAAGGAAAATTGGCAAATTAATTTTATGAAGCTACTGTCACTCTGATAATCAAATCCTTCAAAAATCAACAAAGAAAAGACAATTAAAGACAGTTTTTCCTCAAGAAAATGTAAAACTATTCAATAGCAGACTTAAGCCAAATCTAAGAACACACCTGAAAGATCATCCACCATGATCAAATAGGCTTCATTAGACACATGCAGGGTTTGTTCAACATACAAAATCTGTCAATATAACACATTATATAAACACTCTGAAAGAAAACACACACATATGCATGCACACACACACACACACACACACACACACACACATCTCATTATTTGTCAAAAGAATCTTTGACAAAATCCAACACATTTTCATGATAAAACACAAACAGAGATAAGCTATAAATGCTACATACCTAAACTTAATAAAACAATATTCAGGAATCCTGTAGCCAACATCAATTTAATTATAATGAAACTCAAACAGTTTCACTAAAATCAGGAGCAAAATAAGATTATCTGCTATCTCCATATCTATTGAAGGTAGTATTTGAAGTTATAGCTAGAGCAATAATCCAACTAAAGTAGATCAATTGGATAAAAATGAAAAAGGAAAAAAGTCCAAGCATTGCTATTGGCTGATGATAAGATAGTACACATAAGCAACACCAAAAATTCTATGAGGACACTCCCACAGTTGATAAACACCCTCAGAAAACTGACTGGTTACAAGATTACCTCAAGAAATTACTATGTCATATATAAAAATTATAAAAAGAGTTTAGAAAGAAAACAGGGAAACAATAGTCTTCACAGTAGCTCCAAATATTATAAAATATCTTGGGGTAACTGTAACCAAGCAGGACAAATGAAAAATCTGTATCATGAGAAGTATTTAAAGAAGAAATGAGAAGTATTTAAAGAAGATATCAGAAGATGAAAAAAATCTCCCTTGACCATGGATCAGCAAAATTATACTAAAAGTGGCCATCAAACCAAAAGCATTCTACAAGTTTAATGCAATCTCTATCAAAATTCAAACAAAATCTTTACAGATCTTGATTGAACAACACTCAAATTTATATTAAAAAAATAAACAGCATAGCTGAAATAATCCTGCATAATAAAAAAAAACTTCCGGAGGTTGTTTCATCCCTGATCTCAACCTCTGCTATAAACCTGTAGTAATAAAAAATTGCACGTTAGTGGCAGAAACAGACAGGTTGATAAATGTCATTGATCTGAAGAACCAGATGTAAATCCAAATACATATGAACACCTAATTTTTGATAAAGTACTCAGATATGTACAATGGTAAATAGGAAACTTTTCAACAAATGGTCATGATGTAACATGTCTGTATGAAGAAGACTGAAAATAGATTTCTATCTACTTTCCTTCACATAATTCAAGTCCAAGTGGTTCAAAGAATTCAACATAAAGCTAAGTAAGCTTAACCTGATAGAAAAGAAATACCAGAATAGGCTTGAACTCATTGGCACACGAGATAACTTCCTGAACAGAACACCAATAGTGCAAGGCATGAAGATAATCAACCAATGAATGTGACATCACAAACTGTAAAGTTTCTCTAAGTTCAGGAACATCATCAATTGACAAAAATGACAGTCTACAGAATAAGAAAAACATTTTCTTCAACTCCACGTCTGTTGAAGGTACTTCTTATGAGAATGCAAACTTGTACAGCCACTTTGGAATCTAATATGTCAGTTTTCACAAAACTGAAATTGGCTTACCCACAAGACCCAGTTATAATTTCTTTCTGGGCATATGTTCAAAGGATGCCATCCCACCAGAAGGACACACTTGCTCAACTATGTCCTTAGCAGCTTTATTTGTAATCATTAGAAATTGAACTAACCTAGATGTTCTTCAACAGAAGAATGGATACAGAAAACATGGTGCCCTTATTTAGCTATTAAAAAATATAACATCACAAAATGTGCAATAAAGTGGATGAACATAGAAAAAATTATCCTGAGTGATTTAATGGAGAAACAGAGACATAAACAGTATATAAGTGGATATTAACAGTAAATGAAAGGATAATCATGCCACAATACACAGACCCTGAGAGGCTAAATAACAAGTAAGACCCAAGAAGGAATTTCCCTTCGAAGAGGAAATTGAATAGATGTTGTCTGAAGACTGGGTAGAGGTAGGGATGGTAATAGGAGAGATCATTTTAGGGGAGGTTAGAGGGACAGTGTTCTGAGAAAGGCAATTGGAGTTTGGGGCCAAGTTAGGGATGAGCGCCACACCTATTGCAGTGAAAACTCCCAGGAAACTAAGAGGGTGACATTAACCAAGATTCTTAGCAATACAGGATTAAGGAGTCTGAATGTGTCATCTTCTGTAAACAGGTGTCACCTCTAATAGAAGAATTTGGACATGAGCCCAGCCAGAAAACGTTTGACCTACAATTTACCGTACCTGTATAATATGTTGGTGTAGAGGTCATGAATAAATTGTGGGAGTGGCCACATCCAGCTTTTGACACATGGGCAGAGAGGGATACCAACTCTGATACTGCCTGGAACCCCAGGATCCAGATACTGGATAGCTCATAGATGTAGAAAAGAAGTAAACATTACTGACTAAAATAAAAACAAAACCAAACAAAAATGTTAATCAAATAATTGCTGATGATATTCTGTTATATTCATAGCCAGAATCCTAGCATAATCATCATTAGAGAAGTTCCACTCTACAAATAATATAAACATATGCAGAGATCCAAATCCAAATATAAGACCAATCTAGGGCAATCCTGTGGAAGATGGGGAGGAAAAAGTCAGAGGAGTCAAGGAAACCACAAGAAAATGTACAAAATGAATGAACCTGAGGCCATAGAGGCTTTCAGAGCCTGAACCAAATATCAGGAAGCTTGCATGGGTCTAACCTTAACCTTATCCCTTTGCATATGTGTTATGGTTGTCTAGCTTGGTATTCCTGTAGGACTCCTACCAGTGGTTGTCCTATTACAGCTTGTTTCTTCCACTCTTCATATGTAGAACAATGCTTAGTCTTATTGAAACTTGTTACTTTATTTTATTTTACTTTCTTGGTATTCCTGGAATCCCTGTCTGAAAGGAATGGAGGAGTAGATGAAAAGGAGAGGTGGAGCAGAAACTGAGTTTGTGATATAACATATGACAGAAGAAAAGCTATAGAAAGGAATACATAGTATCATAGAAAAAAGATACTTGAGATAGAATAAAGTAGATGTGCACAATAATATTAATCATTCATGACTAATCATTCATGACTAATATATAAGAAAATGCACAGAATTCTTTACCCAACTATAATAGCACATGCGCTCCTCCAAATTCAGGTAGAGTATTTCCCTAAAGAAGTCATTGGTAAAAACACAAATTCAACTTCAATAGATATTTTTGAAAGCCACATGGGACTTCTTACTATAGACACTTAAAAATACAGACATATATGAAATCAATTTAAATAGGAGTCACCAAACGATAGGACATTCTTTTAACTTGACATCCTCAATACAAGGAAATCTTCTAGAATCCAGAATGGCTTAAATCTTCTGAGAAGTTATCTAAATTGGTCACAAGCATTGCAGTTAAGACAATTATCCCATAACCTGATTGTAAGGCTATACTATTAAAAGCAAGCTTACTTATGTTAGCAAACGTGGAGAGTTAGTGATGGTGCTCAGTTAGAAGCTTCACATCCACCAGCAAGTGTTCCTGATACTGGAAAGTATTCTGAATACTACTGGAGGAGAAAGGCTACCATCAATATTACACAGTGGCAAAGCCTAAGACCTATAGCAGTGGCATGTCTGTAAAATCCAGTAGTGCAATGGTGGCAAAAATGTCACAGGAGTGAGCAACCAGTTCTTGGTTAGACTTAGATCCCACTTGACGAGATGGAACCCATAAGCAACACTACCAAATGGCCACGTATCTGAGACAAAGTAAGTCATGGACCCTAGGGAGAAGCTTAGTACTATTTTCTACTAAAGAAATATAGTAATAAAATTACTCCTAATGACATAATTGCTGTAACACTCAACTCTCATCAAAGAAGGTCTTCTTACAGGATACAGAAACTAAAACAGAGATCCACCACTGAACAATGTGCTAAGTGAAATTCTATGGTACATCCTGTTCTGAATGTGTTGTCTTTCTCAAACTCTAATTCGAGACTGAGAAAGTATGTGGAAGAGTGAGAGGTTGAGGTTGACTGCAAAGACAGCATCTTTCAGAAACAATAGGATTGATGCACCTATGGATTTACATAAAGCATGAAGACATGCATAATATTTGTCCAAGTTCAAACCAAAAAAAAAAAAAATGACAACACTGAGAAGGAGGAGTAAACACAAAGTTTCATGTCTAACCAAGAGGCTCCTTCAAATGATGCCAGATGGGAATGCAAAATTCAGTTTCCTCCAATGTTGTCTCAGTGGGTATATCATTCATACTTCAAGAGAAGCTTCATTCCTAGAAGTAGCTGGCCAAGACAAAATGAACTTCATGGGATTTTTGTGTTCTGGTTATTTATCTGTGTTGGCTTTGTCTTTTGTTTATATATATATTTTTTTTGTTGGCAGCTTTTTTTTTGGTTTGCTTGGTTTTTGAAAGCGAGAGAAAAGAAACATAATCTGATTGTATAGGAGTTCAGTGTATCTCTAAGGATGGGGCATATGAAGGAATACTATTAAAATATATTATATTTAAAATTTTTTAAATTAAACTTTACAGAAGCAAAAGTCAAAATGGGAAACACTTTCACACAAACTTTACTGAATTCTGATACAAATACATAATCATTGGAACACTTACCTCGTAGGAGACATTTTAACATACTATGACACAGGACATCCTTTTCTTCTAGCAGCAGAGAAAGTTGCCAAGTATTCTACTTGATTCTATTCATTTCTCTTCAGTTGCTTTTGCCCTTATGGCAAGGAAGTTACTTCCGTTTTGGATTCCTATTGGTCACCACTTTATACCTCTCTTGTACTGTTTATTATGGCGCTGATGTAATTTTTAAACAGTGATAGCTATTTACTGTGATTATTAAGTGCTTCAGTATGACTGCTGCTTCTTATCTTTTGTTTTCTTATGGCCTTTATTATTTATGCATCTTCATTTCAAACTTTTAAATCTAGAAATCTTATTATTTTATTCATAATAAGATGAATAATGTGTACATGGGCATTTTACTGTTATCTATTTTCCACATTTTTCTTCTGCTGAACCATTCGTTTGTTTAAACAACATCCTACAATTATATTCTTAGCCTAATCCAATCTGTAAACACTGTCTTATTAGTTATTTTATTTTGTTTCCTTATTAAATTTTATTATTTTTTGCTTGCTTACTGTATAATGATTAACAAATATGTTATTATCCTCTTATTCACCCACAAGCAAGGTATCTAAGAATCCTTATTATGGTCTTAATAATAGACCTTGTTAGCAATTAGCCATTTTGGCATCATAAACTTTTATTTAATTTGTTTAAAATTTATATATGTTGTGTATACAGTTATCAACATAAAATATTATCCAAAAAATCTAAATTGTGAATGTTTTCTCTTCAACCATTCTATTCATCTTTTTTTTCCCTTTGGGAATCTTAGAATGAAGAAATGAAAAGCAGAGCTGGAAGAAACAATTTCTAGAAAATAACTTCATCCCTGTATTGAATTACTTGCCCTGACAAACTATTGCAAGATCTTGGCCCTAGTTTACAGTATAAGATATCAATTTTAAATTAATAGTGCATTAACCTCGGGGCAACAAAATGTCTTTATATACTCAATCCTGAGATCAATCAGGGACCGTAACCAGTCTCAAAAATTAGACTCAAATAACTGAGAACACTGTATGTATATCTTGGTTACTATGTTTCTCTATGTTCATTCCAGATTTCCATTTGTGGACAAGTTGTCTCATCTACATCCAAAAAAAGATGCTAGGGAATTTTTCACCTACATATATACTACACAAGGAAAGCCTGCAACCTCAAAAAACCATGCTTCATAAGATTCTTCTTTACATTGTAGATCAACATTACGATTTTGAGCCTTTCTAGAGGAACCTGGAAGGAATTTCACAAAAGGGACATATGGTGTGACTTGTTAGTTACCTATTCTTCTGTATATGCTATCCAAAAGTAGATAAATCTTTTATAAATTACACACTCTGCTGATTCTCTCCTCCTCTTTGGGATAGCCCACTCCAGTGTCTTTGGAATGATTATTCCACTGTGATTTATAAATGGACTTCTAAAATTATATCCTTAGAATAAATACTCTTTTTGAGAAGACAACAAGAGTCTTTATAATGGTAATATTCACTTTATTTGTAAGCTCAATTTTATTTATATTTATATATAAACATACACCAATTTTGTTTAAAATGTGCCCAAATGTGTGTGTGTTTCTGTGTATTTCTTGGTTTCATTTTGCTTTTTTTATCCAGCACTATTTATTTTGAATATATTGAATTATATTAATAAAGATGCTATATTTTCAAGCTTTATTCCCCTGGGATACTCCTGATTAACATTTTAGATATATAGAAAATTCTGTACTGCAAAATAATATTTTTTAGAAGTATAGAAATGTATTTTCATAAAGCATGACTTGCAGCTAAGAAATTAATGAGAAAGAAATAAAACTTCAGAAGAAATAAAATGCAGTATAAATGAATACATTGGTTTCATTTTAAATCAACAACTAAGACTGAGAATATCTTTCCATATACAGTTTATATTTCAGATCAAGTGAGGGTTATCAATTATCAAATTTTTCCAAGTTTTTTCAATGTTTTATTTTATATTTTATATATGTATATATTATTGAAAAAAGAAAATAAAAATGCATCTTAATTTATGTACTATATATCTTTGATTACCTAATTTCAGATCACCTGTTAAATAATTTTCAACCCCATAATTACTTGTTAATTTTTGAGATGCCTCCATATTTCTTCTAAATTAATAGTACTGCAATAATTTTCCTTTCTGCCAATAGTGTACTTAATATTTTCTCTACTTCCTTGCCTATATTATTGTCTTTCATCCCGAATAATATAAATGTGAGATTACATAAAGTTGTGGCCTAATATACATTGTCTTGATGATGATAGTAAAGGTGTCTAATATTTTTCATAAATCTGTTGTTCATTTTTTCTAATTTATCTGTACAAATACTTTCCCCACACTTTGATTAGACTATTCATATTAATATTAATGTGTAGATTGATGTTTTTATATATGACTTTTATTTAATTATTTTATTTATTTAAATCCCTAATATTGTCCCCTCTCTTCATACCCTCTGCCAGAGTTCATCTCAAATGCACCTCCTTTCACCTATGTGATTGTGCTCCCTTGTGCATCTTTCTTCCCTGAGGTATCAGATCCCTACAGGATTAGATGTATCTGAGCTACACATGTGATGGAGGTTTGGGGGGTGTCTCAGAACAGCCAATGTGTGCTCTTTGGTTGGTGGCTTAGTCTCTGGGAGCTCCTATGGATATAGTTTATTTGACACTGTTGTCCTTCCTATGGGTTGCCTTCCCCTTTAGCTCCTTCAATTCTTCCCCAAATTCTTCCACAGGAATCCTTGACCTTTGTCCAATGGTTGGCTGTAAGAATTCATATCTTTAACAAAGAAGTCAAAACCATACAGTGAAATAAAGAAACAACAAATTACTATTCTACCTGGAGGTTTGCTCGTAGAGGAAGTCAAATTGATCTGTATTTATCACCTTCACAAGCACAAGCCAAAGTAGATCAAAGGCTTTAACACAAATCCAGCTACAATAACTCTAATAGAAAAGAAAGTAAAACATAACCTTGAATAGATTGACACAGGAGAAAATTTTATTCATTTTTAATATTAACTTACTCTCCGAAATACAGTTTTCAAGGGGAAAGGCTGAAAGGAGAAGACATAGGAGAGATTGATGGGAGAAAGGAAGGGTGATAAAGAAGTAATTGTGTTGTAAGTAAAACCTATTTTTTTGTTTAAACATGGAGTTTTCATGTACTTTCTCATATTGTATATGGTTCTCTTTATTGAGTTCATTTCCTTTGCTGTATAGGAAATTTTTAGTTTGCTAGAATTTTATTTAATGTTTGCTTTTGGTACCTATGTTATTGATCTAATCTTTTAAGTATATTACAAATAGCATTATACATGCAATTTGTCTGATTTATTTAATGTTTACATTGAAACATGCAAAATGGATCAGGGACACAGCAGTTTATACATGATTTGTTTGCTTATTAAAAATAAAAATGATTGGGTTTGTTAACATTATAATTAAAATGAGAGGATATTAAAGATGTTGAATAAATCATCTAATAAATTTTGGTGAAATTATCAAACATCCCACACAGATTATAAGAAATATAATAACATAAAGTTCCATGAAATATCTATAGTAGTATGTTTTATAAGTTCTTTCTTGTGAGTTATTTTTCCCCATACTTCCTACTCTATTCCTTTTTTTATCACCCACTGCATTTAAGCTTTCCCGCTTTATTGTTTTCTTCTCTTTACTTTCTTTGAAATGTTCTCTATGATCCATTTCCAGATTTATAAATTCTAGTTCTCCATTTAAGTATGCATATCAAAATAATCAAGGATTACAATCAAATATGTGAGAGATTATGCAGCGTTTATAATATTTCTTGTTCTGCATTATTTCACTCATAATAATTACATTGAAACTCATTCATTTGCATATGACTTAATAATTTTAAATTTCTTTACAGATGAAAAATTTTCCATTATATATGTATCCCATTTTCATTATTCATGCATCCATTGACAGACACCTATCCCATTTATTTTCCTAGGATATTGTGAATAGAGCAGAATTGAACATAGACAAGGAGTTAGTTTGTAGTAGGATATAGCATCCATTGGGAATATGCAAAGAAGTGTTATTACTAAGTCCTATGATAGATGTATTTCTAGATTCTACTTTGAAAATTAGTTCCTTTGTAACATTAACAATAAATTAAGGACAAAAGATTTATGGGTAACTTAGATAATTCTTGAAAGCTTATGTAATATTTAGTTTAGTGAAATTAGAATAAATATATTAGATAATACAAAATACTTGTTTGTTAAATATTTAATAATTTTAGAGAAATTAATTAAATTTAATTTTTTGTGAAATGTAAGGACAAGGGAAGTATTAAGAACTCAGAGCATTTGAGAGCTTGGTATAGAGTGAAAATGGTAAATAGGAAATATGAAACTAATTAAAAATAAAAGATGGGCAATTATTCATGTCAGTAGCATGGATATAAGAGAAACTTAGTACTTCTGTGTCTCAAAATATAGTTGGGATAGTACACTAAAAGTTCATGCCTAACTTAGGAAATGCCTTGAATAGCACGTATCATATTCACAGGTAAGAGAAATGCATAATTATTTCAATATGAAAAATATCTTAGGATAGTTAAATGAATTCTGAATAAAGAATTGAAATTAAAATGAGAGAAACGTTCACCTTTATGTTCACTAGTTTTGACATAAGAGGCAAAACGTTGAGTAACACAGAATGTGAAAAATGTGTATGGAACATTGTCCATGAGGAGAATGTTGTGGAAACTACATGCTGTAGTTCATTATGAAATTGCAGTGAACATATCCATGTTTGTGAAGTATATGTTGGAAATGAAGTACGTATCATGGTATGTTACATTGTAAAATTTCAAATGCAGTTATAGAGAATTGCTATCATTCCTCAGACTCTCTGATTTCTTTATTTATTAGAAAAGTTTTAAAAGAAAATTGAGAGCAAAGTGTCCACAGCAATAATTTAGAAAACCCTTTCAGCGCGCGCGCGCGCACACACACACACACACACACACACACATTCACTCATATATATATAATACATTTTTTTCTTTTCTTTTATTGGATGTTTTCTTTATTTACATTTCAAAAGTTATCCCCTTTCAAATGTTGCCCCTCCAAAAGCCCCTGATACCATCACCTCTCCCCCTGCTCTCCCAACAACCCACCCATTTCCTCACAACTTCCCACCCTGACATCCCCCTACACTGGAGCATTGAGCCTTCACAGGAGCATGGGCCTCTTCTCACTGATCCCCAACAAGGACATCCTCAACTACATATGCGCTGAAACCATGGGTTGCTCCACGTGTACTCTTTGGTTGATGGTTAAGTCCCTGGGGGCCCTGGGGTGTCTGGTTGGTTGTTATTGTTTTTTGTCCTATGGGATGGCAAACCCCTTCAGCTACTTCAGTCCTTTCTCTAACTCCTCCATTGGAGACCTATTCTCAGTCCAATGTTTGTTGCCAGCATCTGTCTCTGTATTTGTCAGGCTCCTGTCACCATGCACTTCTTGGCATCTGCAATAGTGTCTGAGTTTGGTGAATGTACATGGGATGGATGACCAGGTGGGACAGGCTGTGGATGGCCTTTCCTTCAGTCTCTACCCCACACTTTATCTGCATATTTTGTTCTGTGAATATTTTGTTCCCCCTTCTAAGAAGGTCTGAAGCATTCACACTTTGGTCTTCCTTCTTCTTTACTTTGACCTCATTTGTAAACAAAAACCACTCCCAACATTCTACCTCTGCCACAGTACATTAAATTGAAGGTTTACAAGCAAATCTTAGAGCATATGGGAAGGAGGCAAAGATGGAGTGGAGTGCTTGCATATGGATGAAAAAATTAATTAAAACTCCAGTAGTGTGTCATTAAAATCTCTCTGACATTAAATCACTGAGACTGCTCCAGAGGAAGGTGAAGGTAAGACGTCTTTACTAAACCTTAGCTACCTAATGGAACACTCAAAGACATGTTCTGCTCTTTTGTCTGGTTCAGATTGTTTTTAGGAGTGCAATAAAAACTCCAGCTGCCTGCATAAATATTGTTTAGAGTATTTTTTTAAACTATATATGATCACTGCAAAACTGTTTGCTTCAAAATCTCTGATGATTAGTTTCATAGTAAATTCTGGATCCCCTCCGAATTTCTCCATCAATTTCCTGCCAATTTATCACATCTAAGCTCTGTGAAACTCAAAATTCATTGGGGAGAGGGAATTGAAGAAAACTAATTACATATGAAAACATTTAGACATTGAATCAGTCCAGAAAATCTGCAGCCATATTGAGAGTATGGGAACAAAGAAATTTGTGCAAGAAAATTCCAAGTAAATCTGCCACAAGACAGGTTCATTTCACAGGTGTGTCTGTGAAGGCATTAACCAGAAAAAGCAAAACAAGTTCCAAATCCCCACTAGCATTCCTTCATAATTTAAAGGTTAAAGGTCTGAATTATATTGTTTTTACTTTTCAAGAATATTGACTGAAAGGTTAATATGTTGAAATTAATCATAATATATTGCAATGTGTTATGCCACTGTTAATAAAATTTTTATTCAATTAGGCAAAAAAGTAGAGATTCTGCTTTTGTCAGATTCATAAATACAATATCGCAACATGTAAAAAAAAGAAAAACTGAACAAATACCAATTCCAATACCAATTTCAGGCTTTTCTTTTCTGAAAAGCCAGACAAGAGGAATGAGAAGTACAGGCAAGAATTTTGGAAGATTATTTCCTATGGAAAAATCCAAAACAACTAATTAATATCAAACAAACAAACAAACAAACAAACAGTAACGACAGGGGATAGACATAGCTGCATTGGTTTTCAAATGATTCAAAAGCCAATATTTATAACCCTTGATGCTTTCTTTTATTTTCTTTGTATTGTTGTCTGTTCCCACCAGATATCTGATTGCAGAAGGCAGATGGTGAATAAAATCAACTATTTCTTTTTCTAATTCATTCATTCATTTATTTACATCCCAAACACTGCTCTTACTCAATCCCCCTGACACCCACAGAGTCCCTCACTGATACTCCTTCGCTTTTCGTCTGAGAGGGTGTATTACTTTTCTCTTATACATTACATGCCTGCAACAGTTTCTCCTCTCCTCTCCTTCCAGTCTCCACCCTCACATCTTCCACACCTCTGTACTCTAGGTCTCCACCTTCTCCTCCTCCTCCTTTTCCTGTTTCCCTTCAAAAAGAAAATTACAGGCTTTATAGGGATATCAACTTAACCTGGCACAACACGTTACAATAAGACTAAACACAAACCCTCATTATCAGGGCTTTACAAGGCAATCCTTATAGAACAGTAGAAGCAAAAGTGTCAATATAGTAGGCAAAAGAGTAAGACATGAATACCCCTATCCACACACACACTCACCCACTGTTAGGAATCCCACAAGAATGCCTGACTATATGACTATAATATACAAAAGACCTATCTCAGATTCTTTCAGGATCCTTAGTTTTCCTTATTCTCTATGAGTGTCTATGAGCCTCTGTGAGCCTCTGTGAGCCTTGGTTATTTGATTCTTAGGCCATGTTCTTGTGTTTGACTGCTCTGTCTCTTTGACTCCTCTGACATCTCCCCCCAATTCTGACAGTATTGCTAGCTTCACCTAGTATTTGGCTGTGGGTCTCTGCATATGCTCTCATCAGTTGCTGGGTGAAGCCTTTCTAGTGACAATTGCACTATGCTCTCATCTAGGTGTATACCAGAATAACATTAGGAGTTATTTCATTGACTTTTTTCCCATTGTGTTTATTTCTATCCTGGCTTTCAGGCTGTCCAGCCTCTGGTTCTTGCTCATCCAGGCAGTATCAGGAATTTATTTTCTCTTGAGAGGGAACACATTTTCTTTTAACTCTGAGATCTTTTTTTGATGGTTATCTTGTGTTGATTTTTCCACCTACTTACATTTTTCTTCTTCTTTTCTGCAGATATGTCTCAGGCCTGAGCCATTTACTTAATAAATTTTATTACCTTTGATTATGTTTTCTTTCAAAAAATAGGAATAAAATCCATTATGAGCTTCACTCTTACAAATTTCTGTCAAGGTAGCCTTCCATTTCTTAGTAAGATGGGAGCTGTGCTACTGAACAGAACAGGCATTCTGAAGCTTGCAGCTCTTATTATGTCTAATAAGGCTATGTTTGTAACTCAAAATATTTAATGTAGCTTTTACTTTTCAAATTTAACAAAAATTACAGACAAGGGAAGGTAATTAAATACATCATCCTGCTACTCTAGTTTTTAATCACTCACCCATGTTCTCATTACTGTATTTGGTTTAGGTGTCCTTCTGCATGGCTGAGAATTCTTGCAATTAAACAGCTTTTCATTTCCGGACTCCTTTACAAACACCCATTCATTAAAGCTACACGTGTAGTTAGTTAATGACTGGAGATCTCCTCGGGGCTTCACGACTTATTATGATTAACAATCCTTTCTACTGCAGCATAGAAGGTGACTTAAGCCTGGGTATGCCACCAAAGAGTGGTTCTCCTTTCCTTTACATTGTAGAGAGAAAACCCAATGTCCAAAAGCATCTTTTTGAGGAAAAGTTTGGTTTGACTAATGCTTCCAGGTATATCATTAAGGGAAGAAAAGACAAGAAGAGAAGCTTCAAACCTGAGAGAAATGCTGCTTCCTAGCTTGAACACAGACACGTGCTTAGATAGCTTTATATTAATAATAATATTATTAATTATAGTAGTAGTAGTAGTAGTAGTAGTAGTAGTAGTAGTAGTAGTAGTAGTAATAGTAATAATAACAGGAAGCTGGGGACAGTTAATTCATCTTCTAAAACTTTCATACAAGTTACCCTTCTGTAGATGGCATAGTTGGGTCAATAGAATTTGCGTTTCTGAGTCATCTTGACCATAAAAAAAATAAGTCAATGAACATATATTGATACCTATCATTTACAAAAGCATTTTTTACCAGGTTCAGGTTATCCAAATAATAATATACAAATATTTGTCAAAGATACCCTTCTCAGCTTAGTGAGTACAAGTAGAAGATAATGACTTTTCTCAAAAAAGGGTAATCAAAAGGAACATTTTGTGCAAATACAACTGAAGAAGTATCTTACATATCTTCCTAAGATGGGATTCTTTTACCTTTAAACAAAATTTTTAACTTAATATGTAAAAGTAGTCAGTAAAAATAAAAAAAAGATGTATTATTTCACATAAGAATGACCCCCCTGAAATTGCACAACAGCTGCTGGGGGCTAGTGGACTTGGGACCCACGATCTCCTCAAAACCCCCAACCTGCTGAATGGCAATGCCTTTCAGCCTGGTCCTTTCTACTGGAACAGACTGCAATCTAGTCTGCTCCCCAGAAAAGGATATATCCTGAGACATACCAGAGGATCCACTACATTCAACATTTGGTAAGACTCCCACCACCACTGAAGTCCCACAGCTGCCACTGGGGGCCAGTGTACTCTGGGACCCAGCATTTCCACAAAACCTCCATCCACCAATCCCCCTCTGCCTTGTCCTTTCTGCTGGGACAGACAGCTAGCTAGTCTGTTTCCCTGAAGACACTATATTCTTAGACTTACCAGAGGATCTGCTATACTCAGAATTTTTTACATCATATCCTGAAGCATACCAGAAGAACCACTGCACTTAAAACATTTGATACCACATCCTGAGGCATTCCAGGAGATCTGCTACACCCAGGACACCACAGCTTTAAGACATACCAGGAGTTCCTCTGTATTCAGGGCAACTGAACAATCGACACCATAGTCCAAAAACATCACAGTGGCTCTGTGGCATGCAGGACAACAAACTCAAAAGAATAAAAACCTCCTTCTAATATGGCTGCACACAAGTAAACAGAAACTATTGTCCATTGACCACCGTCCCCCCAAAGAAGAGATTCACAAAGGACAACAGTGTGCCTGCTCCTCTGAAGACCCAGCATTCTGAAGGACTCCCAGGAGATCTACTGCAGCCAGGGCACGAAATCAGCCACTTCTTTGCCCCTCTGAATACCCTCTAGTTGGAAGACCCAACAAAAGGTCTGCTATAGCCAGAGCCACAGGTCTACCAGGAAACCAATTGCAACCCAGGGACAAGAGGCAGGCTTCAGACAGAATCACACAGACCAGCAAACACTAGGGATAACCAAATAGCTAGAGGAAAGCAGAAGACCATAAGCAACAGAATATATGTGGACAAATATGTGTGTCCATCATCAAAACCCAGTCTCACACACTAGCAAGACTTGAATACACGAACACACCTGAAAATCAGGAAGCTGACCTAAAATCCTATCTCACGAAGATAATAGAGTCCTTTAAGGAGGATATAAATAACTCACAAAAAGAAATTCAGATAAACAGGTAGAAGCCCTTAAAAAGGAAACAAATAAACCCTTAATGAAATATAGGAAAATACAACCAAACTAGTAAAAGAATTGTATAAAGTGGTCCAGGACCTAAAAGTGGAAGTAGAAACAACAAAGAAAACAAACACAAATGGAGGCAAAACAGGAAACAGGAAACCGAAGAAAGACGACAGGAATTATAGATGTTAAGTATCACCAACAGAATACAAAATATAGAGAGAATTTCAGATACTGTAGAAGAGACTAACAAAATGGTCAATGAAAATTCAAAACATAAAAACTCCTAATCCAAAATACCCAGGAAATTCAGGACAAAATGAAAAGACCAAATCTAGGAATAATTGGAATAGAGGAGAATGAAGATTCCCAATTCAAAGGACTTTAAAATGTCTTTAACAAAATCATAAAAGAAAATTTACCCGACCTAAAGAAAAAGATGGCCATAAAGGTACAAGAAGCCTACATAACACCAAATAAATGGGACCAGAATAGAAAATCCACTTGTTACAAGATAGTCAAAACACTAAATGCACAGAACAAAGAGAATACTAAAAGCTGCAAGGTAAAAGGGCCAAGTACCATACAAAGGCAGACCTATCAGAATTACACCAGACTTCTCAACAAAGACTATGAAAGCCAGAAGAGCCTGGTTAGAGGTCATGCAAACTCTAAGAAAACACAAATGCCAGCCCAGGATACTGTACCCAGAAAAAGACTCAATCGACATAGATGGAGAAACCCAAACATTCCAGGACAAAACCAAATTCAAACGTTATACCAAAGAGAAGACAAGATATTAAGCATCTCACAACAAAGTCACAAGGAGAAAACCACAAGCACATGAAGCTACCTACAAAAACAAATATAACAAGAATACACAGTCATCTCAATATTAGTGAAGTCAACTCTCCTATAAAAAGACACAAGCTAACAGATTGGATACAAAAGCAAGATCCAGCCTTTTGCTGCATACAAAAAAAACACACCTCAATAACAAAGACCAACGCTATCTCAGAGTAAAAGGATGGAAAAAGGACTTATAAGTGTATGGTCCCAAGAAACAAGCTGGAGTTGTCATCCTAATATCCAATAAAATAGACTTTCAATGAAAAGTTATCAGAGGTTATGAGGAAGGACACTTCATATTCATCAGAGGAAAAATCTACCATCAGAAAGTCTCAATTCTGAACATTTATGCCCCAAATTGAAGGGTACCCACATATATAAAAGACAATTTACTGCACCTCAAAACACCCATTGAAGCACACACAATAATAGTGAGAGACTTCAACACACCACTCTTACCAATGGACAGGTCATTGAAAAAGAAACTAAACAGAGACAAAGTGAAACCAATAGAAGTTATGAACCAAGTGAATTTAACATATATCTACAGAACACTTCACCTTAAAACAAAGGAATACACCTTCTGTTCAGTATCTCATGGTAACTTCATCCAAATCGACTATATAACTGGTCACAAAACAACACTCAACCAAAAAAAGAAGATTGAAATAATCCCATGCATCCTATCAGACCACCATGGCCTAAAATTGGTCTTCAATAATAGCAAAAGGAACAGAAAACCTGGAAACTGAGCAACTCTCTACTCAATGATAATTTGATCAGGGATGAAATGAAGAAAGACATTAAAGACTTCCTGAAATTCAATGAAAATGTTGACATATTATACACAAACTTATGGGACACAATGAAAGCAGTTGAGCTAAAAGGAAAATTCATAGCATTAAGTGCACTAGTAAAGAAATTGGAGAGATCTCACACTAGCAACCTAACATCACCTCTGAGAGCTCTAGAACAAGAAGAAGCAAACTAACGCAAGAAGAGTAGAGTGCAGGAAATAGTCAAACTGAGGGTTGAAATCAACCAAACAGAAAGAAAGAGAAAAATACAAAGAATCACAAAAACCAAAAAATTGTACTTTGAAAGAATCCACAAGATAAACCCCTAGCCAAATAATGAAAGGGCCCAGAGGCAGCATCCAAATTAACAAAATCAAACCGGATGTAGAGCTCTCCTGAGAGATGCAGCCAGAATACTGCAAATACTTAGGCGAATGCCAGCAGCAAACCACTGAACTGAGAACAGGGCTCCTGTTGAAAGAATCAGAGAAAGGACTGAAAGACCTGAAGGGGCTTGAGACCCCATATGAACAACAATGCCAACCAACCAGAGCTTCCAGGGACTAAGCCACTACCCATGAACTGACTCTGGACTCCAACTGTATAGGTAGCAATGAATAGCCTAGTAAAGGCACCAGTGGAAGGGGAAGCCCTTGGTCATGCCAAGGCTGGACCCCAGTGAATGGGATTCTTGGGAGGAGGGTGGTAATGGGGGAGGATGGGGAACACCATATAGTAGGGGGAGGGAGGGTTCTGGGGTTGTTGGCCTGGAAACTGGGAAAGGGAATAACAGTTGAAATGTAAATAAGAAATACCCAATTTAATAGTTGAAAAAAGAAAGAAAGAAAATAATCAGAAATGAAAAAGGAGATATAACAACACAAAGGGAAGAAATTCAAAAAAGCATCAGGTCCTATTACAAAAGCCTATACTCAATGAAACTGAAAAACCTAGATGACATGGATGGTTTTCTAGACAGTTATCTCATACCAAAGTTAAATCAAGAACAGGTGAACTTTCTAACAGGCCTGTATCCCATAAGGAAATAGAAAAATCATTGAAATCCTCTCAACAAAAAAGCTCAGGACTAATTGATTAGTTCAGAATTCTACCAGACCTTCAAAGAAGATCTGATACCAATATTCCTCAAAAGAAAATAGAAACAGAAGGAACATTACATAATTCATTGTATGAACTCACAATTACTCTGACACCACACAAGGTCCTTACCAAAATAGAGAACTTTAGATCAATCTCACGTATGTATATTGATTCAAAAATAATCAATAAAATTCTTGCAAATCATAGTCCAAGAACACATCAAAACTACCATTCACCATGATCAAGTAGGCTTCATATATGAAAATCCATTAAGGGGTTGGGGATTTAGCTCAGCGGTAGAGCGCTTGCCTAGAGAGCGCAAGGCCCTGGGTTCGGTCCCCAGCTCCGAAAAAAAAAAAAAAAGAAAGAAAGAAAGAAAGAAAATCCATTAACCTAAACCAACTTATAAATACACTCTATGTAAAAAAAAAATCGCATTATCATCTCCTTAGATGCAGAAAAAACATTTGACAAAATACAAAACCCCTTCATGTTAAAAGTATTGGCGAGATCAGTAATTCAAGGCACACGACGAAACATATTAAAAACAATGTACTGCAAACTAGCAGCCAATATCAAATTTAATGGCGAGATACTTGAAGCAATCCCATTAAAATCAGGAAAAAGACAAGGAAACCCACTCTCCACATATCTATTCAATATAGTACTTGAAGTGCTAGCTAGAACTATAGGACTACAAAAAGAGATAAAGGAGATACACACTGGAAATGAAGAAATAACGGTATTACTATTTGCAGATGACCTGATACTATATGTAAGCGACCCCCAAAATTCTACCAGAGCACTTCTTTAGCAGATAAACAACTTCAGCAAAGTGGCCAGATAAAAAAATTAACTCAAATAAATCAGTAGCCATCCTTTATTCAAATGATAAACAGGCTAAGAAAGAAATTAGGTAAATAACTCCCTTCACAATAGCCATAGAAAATACAAAATATCTTGGGGGTAACTCTAATCAAACAAGTAAAAAACATTTATGAAAACAACTTCACATGTCCCCAGAAAGAAATTGAAGAAGATCTCAGAAATTGGAAATGTCTCACATGTTCATGGATTGGCAGAATTAACATAGTTAAAAAGGACATCCTACCAAAGGTAGTCTACAGATTCAATGCAAACCCCATCAAAATCCAAACAAAATTCTTCAAAGACAAAGAGCAATTGTCAAATTTGGAAAGGCAAACAACATAGAATAGTGAAAACGATTATTAACAATAAAAGAAAGGCCAAGGGAATCGCCATCCTGACCTCAGGCTCTACTACAGAGCAATAGTGATAAAATCTGCATGACATTGGTACAGGAACAGACAGGTTGATCAGTGGAATAGAATCGAAGACCCAGAAATAAACCAAACATTTATGATTGCTTGATCTTTGTCAAAGGAGGTAAAATGATCCAGTGGGGAAAAAAAAGACATTTTCAACAAATGGTGCTAGTGCAACTGGAGGTTGGAAAGACCCTATAGAATGTTTCAGAGACCTGGAAAGTGAGAGGCTCTCTGGACTCAAAGGGGACAAGATGATACAATTGGGAGAGGGAACTCATTGAATCTACTTGCAGTAGAAAGACAGGGCATCAAACGAGGGATAGGGTTGCTATCCTATAGCCAATGCTCTGATCCATAATTCTTCCTGTCTGAAGAAATGAAAGGATGGAAATGGAGAAAAGCCTGAGGAAAAGAATGTCCAACAGGTCCAAAGTGGGATTTAGCTCCAGGGGAGGCCCAAGACGTGACATCATTACTGAGGCTATGGGGCATTCACAATAAAGGGACCTATCATGACTGTTCTTCAAAAAGACCCAGCAGGCAGCTGAAAGAGTCAGATGCAGATATGTGCACACAACCAATGAACAGAAGCTGCTGTCCCCTCTATTTGAATTGGGGAAAAGCTGGAGGAAGCTGAGGAGGTGGGCAACTTTTTAGGACCAGCAGTCTCAATTAACCTGTACCCCTGAGATCTCTCAGACACTGCATCACCAACCAGGAACCATACACCGTCTAAGGTAAGGCCTCCAACACATATACAGCAAAGGACTCCTGGGTCTGGGTTCAGTCAGAGAAGATGCACCTAACCCTCAAGATACTGGAGGCCCCAGGAAGTTTAGAGGTCTGGTGGGGTGGGTGGCGTAGGCACATCCTTGTGGGGACACAGTGGGGGGGGGGGGGCGGGGAGGAGTTATTGGAATGGGGAACTGTTGGTGCGGAAGTGGACTGGGAGGGAAATATAATCTGAAGTATAAAAATAAATTTAAAAAAATTAAAGGAGATTGATAAAGATAGTACTCCAGAAAGAGTATAACTTTATACATTATTAAAGTATAAATTGCTGTCCTACTGCAGTGGTAGAAGTTTAAGCATATCTTTATTGCTTAAAGTTTTAACTATTGAAATTTACTAAATATATAATAATTTGTAAAGGGAATAAAAACTAAAATACCTTTATCTAACTCTTCTTCATTTGTTTCATTTCCTCTTGAGTGTTTTTAATCTCTGTATGGAATTCATTTTAACAAATTCTGGACTAATTTCTTTACCAATTGAATCGACCTTAAGTTTGTTGTTGGTCCTTAAGCAACACTTGGGCATTTATCCTCTTTAAATTCATTTATTTTAATTTCACTGAGCTTTTTTGTTTCCTTTTTGAATTTCTTGAGTGCTTTGATGAATGTACTGTATCCTGTATCTCATATGGGTATTTCTCATGGGCAAGTATTTCAGTAATACTGGAGGATTTCATTTGGGAGGGGAAACTACTATGGTCTTTAATATTGTTTGTATTTTTCTGATGAAAAATTGTCTTGTGGACATCTATTGTTATATTTTTTTGTCTCATATGACCAAAGCAGGCTAAGGTAGAGCAAATAATACGTGGACCAGGTTAAGCTTGGAGATTGGGATACACCAGATTTGGAATGAAGTCAGGAGGACTCTGAAGATGTGCATCCCCAAACTATTTAATTCTCATTAGAAACACCTTATATAACTCTCATGGACAGAAAGTAAAAGGCAAAAATAAGTATTTTCAATGCAAAATAAATCACAAATAGGTATAATTTTATCATAAAATAAAGACTCTTCATATTGAAAAAAAGACAAAACAGAAGACAAACAAAAATTCATCATATATCAATTAAGATCTGAATTCACAAAGCAGATAAATTAAGATGAATACATGTGTACCCAACATTTAAATAAAGAAGGCAAGTTTTCCTAGTTACTAAGAGAGTCATAAAGATTAGCATGTTATTGGCAGATTTCAGAAGCCTGTTTCTAATGCAGATTATCTGGACACAAACTCAATGAAAACCTATGGAAATTTAAACTATACTGTAGACAAATAAGTATATTTTATCTAAAAGTAAAATATTCAGAAAGTATGTATAAATGAATGACAAAAAGAATATAGTGACTATCTTCAAATATAAATATATTATATAAATATTTACATAAAACAGTTATAATGACATTAATATTCATTGAAAGGCAATGTAATAAAGTAAATTATTATATTCTAACAGGGCAATACCTAAATAATATATAATAGTTTCAGGGACACTAAATGCTGATGCATTTCATAGTATCTAAAGGGGAAGACCTGGCAGTTATAAAATAAATATATACTGTGATCTCATGTTAGTACGGATTTTTATGTATAGAACTACATGATTTGAAGTAAAATTTTAAATTTCTCACAAAAAATTAATTTAATTTTATATTTACATTATAAATTTATGTTTTATGAGAGCAAAATATCTTGTTCAAATTTTTCTTTCATATGTTTCTGTCTATGACCAAATATTCAAATTTATATTCCAATCTTTCATTTATTTCCACATTCATTTTCTTTTATTTAATTTAATTTATATAGTACTTATCTATTTACTTCTTGTAAATATTTGACAATATTTGCATATATTTTAAGTACATGATGCATTGAGAAGTTAAAATTAGGAAAAATTATTTTTGATTTTTCTTCCTTTTCATTTCCAGAGATTAATTTAGTGACTATACCATGCACGATTTTACTTGTAAAACAAGAAAAGTATATGCATGTTGATGAATACTTGAAATAATTATCCTTGGGAAACTGAAGCAGGAGGACTAAGAGGCTCCAAGATAGCCTAAGCTGTACATCAAACTCTGCATAAAAGCTAACAGTTTGAGAAACGTAGGTCTGTTTATCTTCTTTCCAGCTGGGGAGGTCTCATTGGTATATTTAAGCACATCTAGATATAATGCTGTTATGAAGATGTGTTCGGGTTAATATCATACAGTAAAGAAATGCATTGATCTATTTTATTTTAATAAAAGGGCTTACTGGCAAAAACAGTATTTACACAAATAACAGAAGTAAGACTTACACATGACCCCTGTTTCATTGATAAACTAGTCCTGACTGCTCAAAATCCCCTACTCCTTGTTGATGAATAATTCAAAATTCTTGTACTTTCTGATTAAGCAGGATAAACTTTTAATCAATCATTTATATATTGCTTAATATTCTTTCCTTTACCAGGTCCCATATCTATAACTCTCATACCAGGAGGTACTCATATGGACAAACTCTCCCCAAATTGGGCTTTTCACAAAGCAACATCTGGTCTGTTTAATGCCCTCACTTTCAGTCAGCTCAAATCTTTGTTCTGGCCTTTTATAGTATTGTCCCTTTATTCATATGAAAAACAAACAGCACAGTCAAAATCTAACAACAACAACAACAACAACAACAACAACAAAGCCCTGAACAACTCTTCAAATTATGGTCCTGATGTTTCTTCAAGTAGAGACTTTAAAACTCTTCAGTGACAACTACCCCTTCCTTTTAGACATTTTTTGTATTATCCAGGAGTTAGGCTCATTTATAATTGGCTGACTGACCAAGACAGAGAAGAGATTTGGACAATTTTACACTTTTTAGTCTCATGTGTATTATTTACATAATAGGACAATACTCTAAGAAATATTGAAAAAATACTTATCTAAAGAATGCAGTGACCACTGCTAATGTCCATACTGAAATCAAGGGACATATCCCTTTTTGTATGAAAAAAATTACTTTTTGACAGCAAAGTAAAATGGAAAGAACTAGGTAGTGATATAAAATATTTTTCACCAAATTCTTACTCTTATTTCCATCACAAGACAAAGCAATTGATACTCATGGGTATGCAGTGGTCTGGTTGAGCACAATGAGAGCTTCAAAACCCAACTGACCTGGGCTCAAATTTAAATTTGTTTAATAAATATAAAATAACACAAAATATTGTGTAAAGTACAATGTCAAGTAGTGTTTTTCTGTTCTAGGAATAAAATTCAAGCCATTTTCTTAGGTATTAAATTTCATATCATTTTCTGGTACAACAATACTTAAAACTCTTTACTTTTGAAGGTTTATTTGACATGGACAATAAACAGAATGTGACCACATAAAATGATAAACCTAAGACTTGAACTCGAACTCACTTGTTCTACATCTGTTTTTTTTTTAATTAGTCATTTTAAATGAGTTTTAAGTTTTTACCTTTAAAGATCTCAGTTAAAATGTATCACTCAAAGCTTTAGAGGGAGGATTAAATGAAGCAGAAATGTGATTAATATAATGCTTAGCACAAAGTAATGCCTCAATAAATGTTAGCCCTTGATGTTTTGCAAGGAAGAATATTAAGATTCAGAAGGGACACAAAACTCTTTCAAGGTTATACAGGTAGCAAGTAAAGCAATTAGGATTCAAAGCCACATCTCTCTAACCCAAAACCTGTTCTTTTCCTTCACAGCTTGCTGTCTCAAATGAGTGAGATAAATTGAATCTTGATTAATAAATGAAACAGTGCATTTGCTTTTATCATCTTACTGCTCTGGGGAAGGGTTTTCAATCCGTTCTCTTGTGGTGAGGGCGGTGAGACCAACAGGACCTTATGTCTTAGTGATTGCTTCTCCATCTGGCATGATTGAGTAAGGTTCTGTAGACTTAGGAGGAAAATCAATTCACTCTCAGCTGCTGCCTTTCTTTCCTTCTTACCTGTGTTTTATGACATCTGCTGCTGCTGTTTCCTTCACACCCATGGCTCTCAATCATTTTATTTTCCAAGTTAAAATTAAACTCTTCTCTAAGGGTGTCCTCCTGGCTCATTGCTAAATAATGCAATACATAATGTCCCATCATGTTCTACTTCCATCCCTGGTGAGTGGACAAAGACAGAACATATGTGGACATTATGATACAGAGATGCCAGGCACTCTGCAAAACTGCCTCTATACAAGTTGTGATTTGTTCAATGCCTTTTATGAAAGGAGGTTTAATCCAGGATAACAGAAATGGGGACCTTTACAGTTTGGAAGGGCTTGCTCATCAATCTCCTATCAGTGAATAAAGAATTCAGCAAATTGAACTGAAAAGAACTTTTCAACCTACAAGTTGCTATCTCTGGCTACCCAGAGATGCTGACTGAAAAGGATTATATTAAGTGCATTCAAGTAGCTTCAATTCAATGGGACTTTGAAAGAATGCAATAATTTGCCTAGTGGAATGAAGCATCTTGTAAAATAAAATGAGTCTTATGTAAAATAAAAGTGTGTGTGTGTGTGTGTGTGTCTATTAGAGAAATTAAAGTATATAACTCAACTTTGATTAAATTACTCTTTCCATACTACATTAAAAATTGTACCTTGTAGAAGCAATTGGACAATTATTTTATTTCTACCTGGAAACAATAAAATATGCAGTAAACTACTTTTAAGACATAATCACTGAACAACTATTTAACATATGAATAAATGTATTGACAGTTGAAACTATAAGCAAAGGATGGAAGATTAGTAGTAAAGAGTTTATGTATATGAAAGGCAGAGTCCTTAAAGTCAGTGAATCAGAGAATTTAAAATAAAATACAGATAGAAATTAATGATTTACCTAGTGAATAATTTCTGATACAAGACTGGTTCTAGTTCCTGTTACAGAACCTTGAAAGTGTTGAAATACTGAACATAGAAAACAAAACATGTATATCAAATATATATGTTGTGCTTTGAATAAGAATGGCCCCCATAGACACATGTGTTTGAATGTTTGGCCCAAGGGAGTAAGTCTATTAGGAGGGAGGGTGTTGTTGGAGTGGGTATGCCTTGTTGGACGAAGTATGTCACTGTGGAGGTGGGTTTTAAAGTCTTCTATGCTCAAGCTATTCCTAGTGTGGCACACAGAATCCTCCTGCTGCCTGAAGACCACAATGTACAAGTCTCAGCTCCTTCTCCAGCACGATGTTTGCCTACATACTGTTATGCTTCTCTCCATAATGATAAAGGACTAAACCATGATGATAATGACTGAAACTGTAAGTCAGCTCTAGTTGAAAGCTTTTCTTCATAGGAGTCATCACCATAAGAGGATATAGTGTCTCTACATAGCACTAGGAACCCTAAGACACATTAGGGGTGTTATGAGTTATATATAACAAATTCTTTTTTAGTTGAAACTCTTCCTCTTATCCAAGCAGAAGACATGAATTTATATTTTTTGTACAGTGTATAATATCAATATTTTACACATAGTATTGCATATGAATTAGGACTATTGCAATTAGGATCTATTATAATGCTATTATAAAACCCTACCACAAGTTTCATAGGCATGATTGAATGTGTCACTGTTTTCACTACCAAGACCATAGAACGCTGTAAAGTACAGTGAATTATTCTGTTTGGAGTCTGGAAGACAAAAATTTGGAGAGAACTATAACAAAGGAAACCAGACAAATAGAGTTTTAAAGAGAAATAATGATAATTCTAGAACTGAGTAGTTCTAATTCCTTTTTTGTTGTTGTTGTTTTTTGTTGTTGTTTTTGTAATTGGATATTTTGTATTCATTTACATTTCAAATGTTATCAACTTTCCTGGTTTTGTTTCCATAAAGCCCCTATCCCATACCCCCTTCTTCCGTGAAGGTGTTCCCTCACCCATCCACCCACATCTTCCTGTCACCCCGCCCTGACATTCCCTTACACTGGAGGGCTCAGCCTTGGCAGAACCAAGGGCTTCTCCACCCATTGGTGCCCAACAAGCCCATCTTATGCTACATATGCAGTTGGAGCCATGGGTCTGTCTGTATGTACTCTTTGGATAGTGATTTATTTCCTGAGAGCTCTGGTTGGTTGGTATTGTTATTATGGGGTTGCAAACCCCTTCAGCTCTTTCAATCCTTTCTCTAACTCCACCAATGTGGGGCCATTCTCTGTTCAATGGTTGGCTGCAGCATCCACCTCTATATTTATCATGCTTTGGCAGAGCCTCTCAGGAAACAGCTATATCAGGCTCCTGTCAGCATGCACTTCTTGGCATCAGCAACATTGTCTGGGTTTGGTGGCTTTATGTATATGTACTGGATCCCCAGGTGGGACAGGGTATGAATGGCCATTTCTTCAGTCTCTGTTCCAAACTTTGTCTCGATATCTCCTCCTATGAATATTTTTGTTCCTCTTTCTAAGAAGGACTGAAGCATTCAAACTTTGGTTGTCTTTCTTGAGCTTCATATGTTCTCTGGATTGTATGTTGGTTAATCTGAGCTTTTGGGCTAATATCAACTTGTCTGTGAGTA
The DNA here is from genome assembly GCF_011064425.1 of Rattus rattus. NCBI lineage: Eukaryota > Metazoa > Chordata > Mammalia > Rodentia > Muridae > Rattus > Rattus rattus. The sequence goes on from NC_046159.1 coordinate 71,044,293, forward strand.
CATACAATGTGTGTGTTTTTGTGATTGGGTTACTTCAATCAATATGAAATTTTTCTAGTTCTATCCACTTGCCTATGAATTTCATGAAGTTATTGCTTTTAATAGGTGAATAGTACTCCTTTGTGTAAATGTACCACATTTTCTGTATCCATTTCTCTGTTGAAGGACATCTTGGTTCTTCCCAATTTCTGGCTATTAAAAATAAGGTTGCTATGAGCATAGTGGTGCCTGTGTCTTTGTTTTATCTTCAAGCATCCTTTGAGTATATGCCCAGAAGTGGTATAGCTGGGTCCTAAGGTAGTACTATGTCCAATTTTCTGAGCAACCTACAGACTGATTTGCAGAGTGGTTGTACCAGCTTGCAATCCCACCAAAATGTAGGGATGTTCCTCTTTCTGCACGTCCTCATTAGCATCTGTTGTCACCTTTGTTTTTGATCTTAGCTATTCTGACTGGTGTTAAGGTGGAATCTCAGAGTTGTTTTGATTTGCATTTCCCTGATGACTAAGCATGTTGAGCATTTCATTAGGTGCTTCTCAGACATTCAAAATTCCTTAGTTGAGAATTCATTGTTTAGCTCAGTAGCCCATTTTTTAAAAGGAATATTAATTCTCTGGAGTCTAACTTCTTGAGTTCTTTATATGTCTTTGATTTAATCTCTCTATTTGATGTAGAATTGGTAAAAATCTTTTCCCAATCTGTTGTTTGCTATTTTGTCCTAATGGCAGTGTCCTTTGCTTTGCCGGAGCTTTGCAGTTTTATGAGGTCCTATTTGTCAATTTATGATCTTAGAGCATAAGTCATTACTGTTCTGTTGAGGAAATTTTCCCCTGAGCCCATGTGTTTGAGGCTCTTCCCCATATCTTCTAATTGTTTGGGTGTATCTTATTTTTTGTGCATGCACTTGAACAACTTTTACTTGACCTTTGTATGAGGTGATAAAAAGGGATTGATTTGCATTTTTCTAAATGCTGACTGCCAGTTGAACCAGCGCCATTTTGTTGAAAACGCTATCTTTTTTCCACTGGATAGTTTTAGCCACCTTGTCAAAGATCAAGTGACCATGGGTGTGTGGGCTCATTTCTGGATCTTCAGTTCTATTCCACTGATCTACCTGCTAACTCTGTACTAATATTATACAGTTTTTTATCACTATTGCTCTGTATTACAAAGCTTGAGGTCATAGATGGTGATTCCCCAAGAAGTTCTTTTATTGTTGAGGATAGTTTTTGCTAAACTGGGTTTTTTGTTATTGCAAATGAATTTGCAAATTTCTCTTTCTAACTCTAAGAAGAATTGAGCTGGAATTTTGATATGAAAATGCAATGGCTTCATTCTCATTCTGCTCCTGTGCTAGGAAGTTAAGTGATACTAAATAAAGAAATAATAGACTAAACTGTGTAGTAGAGAAAATATCTGAACAACATACCTTTAGGCTGTAGCAATGTGTACTGCCTGTTGCTCTCATTAAGGTCTATAGTATGTACATTTAACAAGTCAGATCTGAAATCGCCTACTATTGCTGAGGATGCTAGATGTTATAGAAAAATCTGACAACATGTTAAGGTAAGGTTCTTCCTAGATGATTTAGTTCAGTGAAGTCGCAAATTCACTAGAAAGGAGATATCCTAAATTGAAAATGTTATTCTAAAGAACTGTTTAGGACAGTGTTTCCCTTGACTAAATTCATAAAAGGTGATGCAGCTGTGATTCAAGGCAGATACTCTCTACCCCATAAGACAAAAGAATATGATAATACTATTCAAATGGCACTGATTTTATAAGCATGAAAATTTCCAGATTTAGAAGGTCATGGATTCTTGTCACAGAGTTCCAGGAAATTATTCAGACCAGGCAATGAATGTGAGAGCTCATTGTATACAGCACTTAAGGTGAAGACTAAATTGAAGCAAAGAATTCAGAATAGTAGAGTTGCCAAGACCATTGGATGACAGCTAGACAAACTATATTTTAGGAGGGGTGTTAGAGCAAAAAAGAAGGTATTAAGTTGCAGTTAGTAGAGGTAGAAGGAAACAGTAACTAAAGCTCCTAGGAGTGTGGATGGTTCTGCCATGTGTCCTATATGGTAAACCTAGAGATGAAGGACTTGTTCCTTTCTTGTTCAGTTTAAAATTGCTTTCATCAAGCCATTCTTTGCTACCTTTAATTTTTTTCCATTTTACAAGAGAAATACTTATTTTGTCATAGTTGATACATTTTTACTAAACTCCTTCATCTATATAATAAAACACCAAATTATGCCTTATGGTAACCTATTCATATTATACATTATTTAGCAATTACTTTCCATAAAAGGAAATAAAGACTATTTAATTTTACAGATCAAAGGAAGAAAAATAGGAGCACCTATTAGTAGTAGATCCTTATATACTATCATAGTAAGGGCCAACATCATTTTCCTCTGTGAACTGCACTTACCAGGAGAAATGATTCTCAACTGTAAATCAGTATACACAATAGTCTAAAAATTAATCTTTTTTATCTTATTTCTCCCACTGTCTACCAAATCATAAAATGTCTCAGCTCTGAAGGAAACTAAGGAAGTACATATTTAGAGCAAAAAAAATGGCATTGAATACTTAAAAATCAGTAACATGACATATTAAAATACTACTACCACTGTGCATAGTTAGACTGAACAAAGTGTTTCTGTAGAGATTTACAATTAAGTATTGATCAAATGATCTTTCACAATGCCTTTTGTTATGTAATTTGGGGAAGGTGTTCTTCTGAAAATTAATATACACAATCTCTTTATTAAAAGAAAAAAATCTGGCATCTTGAAAGAAAAGTTTCACCTATGTGAAACTAACTGTCATTGAGACATCCTCTGTTTTGGCTATATCATCAGAGTCTTAGGGGATGGGCTGACTTTTCCTATTAGTTTTTCTGTCAGGTTAGATTAAGTTCCTGTAGCCTGGGAAGTTTTAAAACCACACATAGAAAACATTAATGATACCTTCAGTCTTTTTGCCCTCTTCCAAAATGTTTCCTAAACCTTAGATATAGGACTGTTCTGTAGAGGTATCCATTGTGACTGGGCTCCATAATTCTACATTTTAATTGATTTATTGTTTGTTTTGTTTTCTTCAATAGTCTGTGTTGCAAAGTCGAATTCATTAAGATTACACTTTTTGGTAGATAGGAGAATAAATATCTGCTGATTGTTTGAGAGTATGTTTAGTAAATTACAAGTTGCATAGTTCCCTCCAAGTTCGGTAACTTCACCATTCTTGAATAGTTAACTAGGTTTTCAGAACTGGGCAAGATTTTTCTCGTGTGGAGCAGAATTCTCTTTGTTTTTTCTTAAAAGTGAAGACTTATAACAAGAACGAAGTATACTTATGTCACATGATATTTAAATGAATGATAGGGGAATAGTCATTTTATTTGGAATCAATTTAACCAATATATAGACCAAAATATAACATATAATACAACATTTTCTGTATTTTGTAACATTCAAGGAGGAAAAATAATTTCTATTACCATATAATAATAATATATATTTATGAATACTATGTGACACTTGCTATGATTATAGGGTAGATAATGATAAGATAATACAGTTAATATAAACTGCATCTTGAATGCATTTGTTCAACTTGGGAAGATTTAAAATGTTTTTTTAGCTATATTTAAATAAATAATGAGTTATTCTGAAGTATCTCAAATGTATGGTGCTTAAAACTCTAAAAAGTATTCTTATGAGTTGAATTTTTGGACACAATCACAAATGTATATCGGTATTTCCACACACTTTTATCTATCCCAGCCATTATTGGCTATACAATACTTTGGGTCTATGAAATCAACTCATTTGTCTTTCTTTATATTAATGAGAACATAAGGTAACTGTATTTCTATGCCAAATTAATTTAACATAATATTATCTAGAATTTATAGATTATTTTCAAAAATCTAAAAGTAGGCAGACCATTTCCATTTCCCCCATTTTATATGAAGTCTTTATAAGGATAGTGGCAGATATATAAAAAGCAACAACATTAGCATTACCTCAGTGATGTGGTTCTTGGTAGTTAGTCTTTAACTAGGATTTGAGAAGTTGTACAAAATGAAACTTCTGACACATTCATGAAAAAAATTAAAACTCCATTTTTATATTCAATCTGGTGTAGGAGAAACTATCCATAACATGGAACAGAGAAGGAAGAAATGTCACACAAGTGACCAGTCAAACTTGCTATCCATCCCATGATTGGTTACTAATCCCTGACACTATTACTAATGTTATGGTGTGTCCTCTGAGATGATCTACCAGCAGCTGACTGAGACTGATGCAGATACAAACATGCATTGGATGGAGGTCAGGACCCTTAAGAGCTAGGAGAAGGTTTGAGGAACTGAAGCTGGTGGCAACCCACAGGAAGACCAACAGGGATAACTAACCTCGACCCCTGGGAACTCCCAGAGATTGAGCAAACAACCAAAGAGCATACACAGGCTGGTCTGAGGCCACCAGCACATATGTAGCAGAGGGCTACCTTGTCTTGCCCGAGTGGTAGAGGATGTGCCTAATCTTGTAGAGATTTGATGCCCCAGGGAGGGGTCACCATTTCAGAGGAGAAAGGTGAGGTGGATGGGGGAGTGAACTCCACAAGGGGGAACCAGGAGGAGGCAACATTTGGAATGTAACTAATTAATTAATAAAATATCTTGCTTATGAAAATGAAAAAAAGTGTGATTTATATTCGAAGAACTCTATATCCACGATCCAAAGAGGTTTTTGCAAGTACCATGCTTATTTCAAGATTATACACAATAACCACTTTTTTATTATTCTAAGTGCACATTAACATGTGAAGGTTAAGAACAGTGTTGTGTACATGAGCAATAAAGTTTTGTTCAACCATGGTGAAAAAATGAACTTATGTTCTTTTTAAATGGCTGCAGCTGGCAATGATAGGAAAGGAAATAGGCTAGAATCAGTTTCACTGATTCTAATGATTTGTCATTAGTTCATGACTTGTCAATCAGCTCATGATTTGTCAATCATGGAACTCAGATATCCTATAGTTATATAAAATCCATCATTTACATACATACACACACACACAGAGAGAGAGAGAGAGAGAGGTGGTGTGAAAGCAGAATGAGACTGGGGAGACAGGGGTCTTGTGGATTCAAAAAGGAGATAAAGAAGAGAGTAAGAAAAAAATTAAACATTTCAAGCAACAAAATACATTTGGGTGAAATGTTTATGTACATTAGGCATATTATTAAAATATTGAATTTTTTAAAAAGAAAATCATTGTGCAATAAATAAGAGGAAAATATTGATAATTTCACCCGCCATATAATAGTAATGAATTAAGAAAAAAAAACAATAACGTAGAAAACAAACAATTAGGGATTAGGAAGTTAAATACTTGCAGAAATGAGGGGACTGAGATTTTGAAGAAAGATAGATAGTAAAATTAAAACTATTTTATATAATTCAGATACTACACAGAAATTGAGTCTTTGCACTGGATAGACTTTTATAAAAACAAATGCACAAATATATCACAATAGTGTTAAGTTTTTTTCAAATTGCACGGTATTGATGAAGGCTGAACGTGTAGCTCAGTGTTAGCTTCCTCTTCTAGCATATATAAAGCTCGGGTCTTGATTGTTACCAGTATCACGAACAAATTAAGACTGTCATTATCCAGGCATACTGCTGTATGGCTGCAGCACTAGTCCTTACTAAGTAGATTCATGTATTTCTGGACATCTTTGGAATTATAACTTTAAGACATAACTGGTCTTCATAGTGAAATGCAACAAAACTAAGTAAAATGTGGGGAAAGTGAGGATATGCAGTTCAAAATCACAGTTGGTATCACCTCCTATTCAGGGTATTGATATTCAAATACGTTGTTTTATTTTGAATGAATTTTTAGTAAAAAATAACATGCTGATGGTTGTAAGGAGAATGAACTCTGTGTTTACTTGTGTGATTATCTGGTTAGTATGCAGGTTCCTCACTTGGCACTTTGAATTCCTAGATTTAATACCTCTATTTCTCCATCCCCAATTGCTTAATATCACAGCGTAATATAAGTCAAGTAAAGCAAAGCAAAGAGTGGAAAGCTTGTCTGAAGGTTTGACCCCAAAGGAAGACTTGCACAAGAAAGAAAGAGTTGTAGACAAGGACACTGTAGTTACTGTAGCTGTCATTGGTGAAGCGTAGAACAGTATGTGCTAACAGAAAAAAGAACATCCTTGCTTCGATTCCAGGAGATGCTTAGCCAGAGGAGGATTTAGCCAGTTATCATGGAAGCAGAAGCTCCATGAGCATAGTTTTCAGGCACTCTGGAGAGCTGAAAAATGGTTCCAGGCCTAGTGAGAGCTGAAAACCAGAACATATGGTGTAAGCTCCATTGTAAATCCCTGCCAGTTTAATTCACAAAGGAGGTAAAGTTTCAGTGGGAGTCTGAAGGTTCAAGCTGCCCAATGTTTCTAGATGTTGCACAAGGGAACTTTCCCCACTGCTCAGCTTCTCTGCCTCACAATCCTGTTAAGTGGGTTGCACGGCGTTCATTCACATCCAGTAGTGCAGTCTGATTCTTCATCATTAGTTGAGTTATTCTTTTTGTCTGTTTTTGTTGTTTTTATTGGATATCTTTATTTACATTTCAAATATTATCCCTTTTCCCTGTTTCCCATCTATAAACCACATAACCCATTCCTTATCCCCCTTCTTGTATGAGGGTGTTCCCCCACCCTATCACTCACCTTTTTCCTCTTCCCTGCTCTGACAGTCCCATACACTGGAGGTGATCCAGCCTTGGCAGGACCAAGGGCTTCTCCTCCCATTGGTGCCCAACAAGGTCATCCTCTACTACATACATATCTGGAGCTATGAGTCTGTCCATGTGTACACTTTGGGTGGTAGTTTAGTCCCTGGGAGTTCTAGTTGTTTGGTATTATTGTTCTTATGGGATTGCAGGCCCCTTTAGCTTCTTATTCTTACACTTTCTGACACATTCATCATAACTTTGAGCCAAATATCAATGTAGATGCTATTATTGTCTGCCTAGTCTCAATAACTCCTTTGACTATAGAGAACAGCTCCTATGTTTAACAGGAATGTGATGAGCTAGGTGATAAGAAATGGGAAATTCAGTCATTTACATCCTCAGTGTGCAAAGATGCTTGCCACCTAGGCTGAAATTATGAATTTGATTTACAGGACTCAGAACCATGAAGGAGAGAGAATCTACACCAACAATTTATCTTTTCATCCTCCACTGATAGACCCCTTCTCCACATAAATAACTGAAGGTAAATGTAAATCAATCCATACTTATCACCCTGTACAAAGCTTAAGTCCAAGTGGATCAAGGACCTCCACATCAAACCAGATACACTCAAACTAACAGAAGAACAAAAAAAGTGGGGAAGAGTCTCAAATACATGGGCACTGGGGAAATTTTCCTGAACAAAACACCAAAGGCTTATGCTCTAAGATCAAGAACTGACAAATGGGACCTCATAAAACTGCAAAGCTTCTGTAAGACAAAGGACACTGTCATTAGGACAAAAGGGCAACCAACAGATTGTGAAAAGACCTTTACAAATCCTACATTTGATAGAGGGCTTATATCCAATATATACAAAGAACTCAAGAAGTGCAGAAAGCCAAATAACCCTATTAAAAATGGGGTACAGAACTAAAAAAAAATTCTTAGCTGAGGAATATCGAATGGCCTCGAAGCACCTAAAGAAATGTTCAACATCCTTAGTCATCAGGGAAATGCAAATCAAAACAACCCTAAAATTCCACCTCACAATGGAGTACTACTCAGCAATCAAAAAACAATGACTTCATGAAACTCATAGGCAAATGGAATGAACTAGAAAGTATCATCCTGTGTGAGGTAACCCAATCACAGAGTGGGTATGCACTCATTGATAAGTGGATATTAGTCCAAAAGCATGAATTACCCAAGGTGCAATTCACAGACCTCCGGAAGTTCAAAACGTTGACCAAAATGCGGATGCTTCCTCTCCTTCTTAAAAGGGGGAAGAAAAATATCCATAGGAGGGGATAGGGAGGCAAAGTTTAGAGCAGAGACTGAAGGAACAGCCCTTCAGAGCCTGCCCCACATGTGACACATATATATACAGCCACCAAAACCAGGTAAGATTGATAAAGGTAAGAAGTGCATGCTGACAGGAATCAGATATAGATTTCTCCTGAGAGACACAACCAGAGCATGTCAAATACAGAGGCGAACTCTAGCTGCAAACCACTGAACTGAGAACTGGACCCTTGTTGCAGGAATTAGAGAAAGGAATGAATGGGCTGAAGGAGCTTGGAACCCCATAAGAACAACAATGCCAACCAACCAGCGCTTCCAGGGACTAATCTACTACCCACAGACTGACTCAGATATGTAGCAGAGGATAGACTTGTTGAGCACCAGTGGAAGGGGAATCACTTGTTCCTGCCTAGGTTGGACCCCCAGTGCAGCTGAATTTCGTGGAGGGGTTAGGAAGGAGGTTAGATGAGGAGGATCGCCCTTATGGGGGAAGGGGAGGAGATAGGGAGCTTATGGACTGAAAAAACTGAGAAAGGCAACAACATTTAGAATGTAAATAAAGAAATATAGCCAATTTTAAAAAAAGAAAAAAGAAAAAGGATTAAATATAGAAATAAAATAATTGGGAATCTCTGCCTGGTGAATATAGAATTGTAAAGAGTTGAAAATGAGTTACATAAGAAGTTTGTAGCAAACTCACACGGACCAGGTAAGTAGTGTGAGCGACCCAATGTGTGTACTTGAACTAAATCTCGGGTTCTTTCGAAAACAGTATTTTTCTTAAAACTCTGAACTACCTAATTTCTTAGTCTCTATCTTTGTCCCTGAATTTTTGTGTGTTTTTATTGAAGTAGACTAGAACCATTAGTCAAAAGGAGAAGATCTGTCGAAAAGTATCATAGTTATGATTTTAAGAACGAGACTCCCAAGCTGGAAAAGTACAGGTGTACATTAGAGCAATTTTTTGCAAGATATTAACTGAGGGAATGAAACGGAAGGGAGGGAAAACAGCTAGAAATTTGAGGATAAAGATGAAGATAGAAGGGGGAGTGAAGAGGGAGAATGAATATATAGATTGTACTGAAAAATAAAGGTTTTTTTTTTTTTTTTTTTTTTTTTTTTTTGGAGATGGGGACCGAACTCAGGGCCTTGCGCTTGCTAGGCGAGTGCTCTACCACTGAGCTAAATTCCCAACCCTAAAAATAAATTTTTATATACACAAATGTGTTTTGGCTATATAAATGAGTATTAGTTATTATGAGGCAGGATTGATACATGTTAGTTACAGTGCAACAGCTTAGCAAATTATTCCGACCTTATGAGTTAAAATGATAACTAGATGTATAGTTATAAAATGCTCTTCTTAGGAAATCATTTCACGCTCAAATTACATATTTTTTCTCAACTGAATTTGCTTATACAGAAACTGGTTAGTTGTTACCATATCTTTATTGAATGTTACATTTTACATTTTATGCTTTTTTTTTTTTTTGGAAAATAGTTCTTTCATTTAATACATCCCAATCAGGGTTTCCTGTCCTTCCCTCTTTTTAGCTCTCCTATACCTCCACTCTCTACCAGAATTATTCCCCTGCTGTTTCCTCTTTAGAAAAGAGGAGCCTTCCATGAGACAACCAAACAAGACACAACAATGAAATCCTTTATACTGAGGCTGGGTTAGGCAACCAAATGAGAAAAAAAAGTCTCAACAGCAAACAAATGAAATAGAGAAACACTTGCTGTCACTGTTAGAAGTCCTACAAATATGCCATACTAAACAAGCACAACATCTCAGCAGAAGACTTGGTGTAGACCCATGTAGGCACTGTGCTTGCCACTTCATTCTCTGTGAGGCCATATGAGCCCTGATTATTTGAATCAGGGAGCCATGTTCTCCAAATTTCCTCTAGCCTCTTTGATTCCTCCAATTTTTACCCTACATCTTGCATGGTATTCATTAATTTTCCAGGGGAGTTAGAAGATAGAGACCTTCAATTTAGGGCTCTTTCGCTCTCTACATAGGGTCTGCCCCAGGGTCTCTGCATAGACTTTGAGCTGCTGCCCGAAGAAGACTCTCTGATCATAACTGGACCAGAAAATGCTCTATGATTATAACGCAGTACCATTAGAAAGTATTTCCCTATTTTTTTTCTTGGTCAAGTGCGTTTGGTTGCTAAGGTCCATCATCAGCATGAGGAGGGTCCTGAGAAGAGGGAGAATGGGAGCTGTGCTAATTCAATAATGACTCAGAGTCAGTAGTTGATGCAAGCTGTCCATTCTCTCTTTACATGAGGATTCTCATCATTCTTCCTTCTTCCACTTACCTGATCCTTCTTCCTTCTCCCTTCTCATTTTTTTCTTCTTCTCTCTCCTTCTTTTGCCTTCCTCCTTTTCTTTTTCTTTTTTTAGTGTCTTTTCCCAATCAGAGATCCCATCATCAATCAGTCTTTGAATACAGTCAATTATTTTTAGAAATCTTTAAATTTACATAAATGTTATGAATCTTGGATAACTAATCCCAACCTCTGCTTCCTTAAAACAGAAACTAAACACAAGGCAAAACGCATTTCCGTATAGGTTTTACACAGCCAATATTCTTCACGGTTAGATGGGCACAACTCTTGCAGTTTTCTAGTACAGCAGACAGCAGCTTTTAATGACTGTTTTTATGTAAGAACAGAAGGGTGAAAGAATACTAAGGTTAAAATTAATTCTTATAAAGATTTAATATTTATGCAAGTAAGGTAACTCTTTCTAATATCTCTCTAGGCATTTGCATCTCCAATCCTTCAAGTAGCTAGGAGAATGAAGTTCTAAATTTTTATATACTTGCATATCATCCTTTAATTCTCCAATATTTGTTTCCTCATCTTAGTAATTCCATGGCCTCATATACTCTCCTTTTAATACTATTTGATTTTAGATCATACATACACCTTCATCCTATAAAAAAAAATCTATTATTTTCTTGGTTGTGTTTGTTTGTTGGTCTTTTGTTTTGTTTTGTTTTATTTTTAGATACCTTCTTTTCCTATCTATGCCATCCATGCCTTGTCTTCTTGAGAGCACTTTAACTCGCTATCCTTGATTTCCCCGAGTTCACCCTGACAGTGTAATGCAGTCATTGGCCTGGAGTATGCATATATCTCCTCATAATTCCATGTTCAAGACTAAGTCTCACAATCAATAATTTCTACAAAGGACTATGTAGTTTTTAATGGTCTCTATGGTTATATTCTCTAGACCCTTCCCCATGGTCATAAAGGAGAAGTGCAAGGTATGTTCCTTATCCTCTACAAACTCTTTCCCTACCTCTTTCTCTCATTCCGGATAATAGTGTATGCTTCATTTATTGTGGAGAGATTATTTCTGAGTAATATGAGAAGTATATTCCTCAGATGTCAGATTGAAATTAGAATAGTAGAGACAGTAGATCAGGTTCAGGCCAACAGCAGAGATAAATGCTCAGACAATCCTCCAGGGTCAGGAATTTTGTTATACTGCCTTTTACACATTCAGAACTGGCATTTTGTTCTACACTAGTTGTCTGGGCTATCCAGTCTATAGTTCCTATCCATCCATACATTATTCAGAATGGGCTCCCTCTTGTTAAATAGGCTTTGAGTTAAACCAGACATTGTTCAGCCACTCCCCAAGTTCTATGCCACCATTACTCCACTAATCTTCCAGTCAGAACAAATTCTAGATGAGTGGTTTTGTGACTGGGTTAGTATACAGATTTCTCTTTCCATAACCTGGAGGGTACTATCTTTTGTCAGAGACTATCAGGAAAGGATGAAGGCTCCATTCAGTCACCAGCTCTTTTCTATATGAGCTCTTCAATGAGCTGTGTGGGTATTATATTCCGCAATGGAGCCCTGCATTCAATTATCAGAGAATGACCTATTGTCTTTAACATTGGCCTGTGTTATTTAAAGATCGCCAGCAGACTTTCTTGACCAACAACTCAACTGAATGTAGCCAAGTGTCACCAGTAGAAAATTTGTCTGGCTATAAAAGATGGACAGTTCAGACTCCATATACTCCATTACTAGGAATTTTCACTAGAGTCACCATTGTATATTCCTGAAAGTTTCCAGTACACTGGGTTCCCACTCTGCCTCCTCAAATGCCCATCAATTCCACCTGTTTCTCCTAGAACTCTCTACCCAACTTGATTCCGCCCTATGCCATCTGCACCTGCCCCTCGTCCACAGAATTTATTCTATTGCCCGTGAATTGAAAAATCTATGCTTTTCTTGCTATAGCTCTCCTCCTTTCATAATATTTCTAGATCTGTGAATTATAGCTTGTTTAACATTTTTAACAAGTGATAACTGCTTATAAGTAAATATATACCATATTTGTCTTTCTGTGACTAGGTTACCTCAATCAGGATTTTTTTTCCTAGCTTCATCCATTATCCTATAAATTTTATGATGTAATTTTTTCTCAACATAATATTTTTATTGACCATTTGGAAGCTGGGATCCTGTACTGCATAATATTTACTTTTCAGTCATCCCTGGTCTGCAGCTATTATGGTTGTCTCCCCTACTGAAGAAAAAGGTTAAGATGGAGAATGAGACAAAGACAGAGTCAGAGGGGGAGGGGAAGAAGGAGGATGAGAAGGAGGGGGAGGGAAAAAGGGGGGAGGGAGAGGAAACAAGACTGATTTGTGTGAGAATATATTCATTGAATCATACTCAAACTGCCTGTAGCCAACCCCTTAATGAAAACTTAGTCATTTCCTGTCTTCACCCCCCACCAGAAGTCAACAGTTGTAGAGAGATAAGTTTCAGCATTCACATCATGATTTTTTTATTGAATATTTTTAAATTTTCATTTCAAATTTTATTCCCTTTCTCAGTTTTCCTTCTACTATCCCCCTATACAATCATCCCTCCCCCTTCTACTACCAGGCTGTTCCCCCTCCCCAACCACCCACCCCTTCCTGCCTCCCTGCCCTGCCATTCTCCTACACTGGGGAGTCCAGACTTGGCAGGACCCAGGGCTTCTTCTCCCACTGTGCCCAACAATGCCATCCTCTTCTACATACACCGCTGGAGCCATGTGTTTGTCCATGTGTCCTTTTAGGGTACTGGTTCAATCCCTGGGGTATCTGGTTGGTTGGTATTGTTGTTCTTCTGGGGTTGCAAGCCCCTTCAGCTCCTTCAATCCTTTCTTCATCTCCTCCAATGTGGACCCCTTTCTCAGTTCAATGGTTTGCTGCTATCATTTGCCTCTGTATTAGTCATGCTCTGGCTGAGCCTCTCAGGAGATAACTGTATTGGGCTCCTGTTGGCATGCACTTCTTGGCATCAGCAATATTGTCTGGGTTTGGTGGTTCTATGTATATGAACTAGATAACCAAGTTGGGCAGGCTCTGAATGGGCATTACTTCAGTCTCTAACTCAAACTTTGACTCCTATCTCCTCCTATGAATATTTTTGTTTCCCCTTTTAAGAAGGAATGGAGCATTTACACTTTGGTCATCCTTCTTTTTGAGCTTCATATGATCTGAGGATTGTATCTTGGGAAATTCAAGCTTTTGGGCTAATATCCACTTGTCAATGAGTGCACACCATGTTTGTTACCTCACTCAGGGTGACATTTTCTAGGTCCATCCATTTGCCTATGAATTTCATGAAGTCATTTTTTTAAATAGCGGAGTAATACTCCATTGTGTAGATGTACCACATTTTCTGTATCCATTCTTCTGTTCAGGGACATCTGGGTTCTTTCGAGCTTCTGGTTATTATAAATAAGGCTGCTATGAACATAGTGGAGCATGTGGCCATGTTATATGTTAGAACATCCTTTGGCTATATGCCCAGAGGGGTATAGCTGGGTCCTCAGGTACCACTATGTCCAATTTTCTGAAGAACCTCCAGACTGATATCAAGAGTGATTGTACCAGCTTGAAATCCCACTGACATTGTAAGAGTGTTCCTCTTTCTGCACATCCTTGCCAGCATCTGTTGTCATCTGAGCTTTTGATCTTAGCCATTCTGAGTGGTGTGACGTGTAATCTCAGGGTTGTTTTGATTTGCATTTGCCTGATGACTAAGAATGTTGAACATTTCCTTAGGTACTTCTCAGCCATTCGATATTCCTCAGCTGAGAATTCTTTGTTTAGCACAGTACCCCATTTTATAGTAGGATTATTTGACTCTTTGGAGTCTAACTTTTTGAGTTATTTGCATATCTTGGATATAGGATGTAGGATTGGTAAAGATCTTTTTCCAATCTGCTGGTGGCCATTTTGTCCTAATGGCAGTGTCCATTGCCTTACAGAAGCTTTGCAATTTTATGAGGTTCCATTTGTTGTTTCTTGATCTTAGAGCATATGCTATTGGTGTTCTGTTCAGAAAATTTTCCCAAATGCCCATGTGTTCAAGGCATCATGATTTTTAAGTGTTCTATTCCATGGATTTTGGTATAGGCTGTTAATTTTTGGGTAACACCCTTAGGACACCAACCTGGTCCCATGGACAGCAACATGGTTTCATGTGGCAGTATACAACCTGAGAATCTGCATATCCCTTGGTGGTGTCCCATGGACATCAACATGACCCTGCATGGTGTTACAAACCACAGACATCTACATGGCCCTCAGTGTCAACAAAGGCCACAGATATCAACATGGCCCCAAGTGTAGCAGGACTGTGGATGGCAAGAAGGCACAGGTGGCAACACAGGCTATTTTTTATTAGATATATTTCTTTATTTACATTTCAAATGTTATTCCATTTCCTGGTTTGCTGTCCATAAGCCCCCATCCCCTACCCTTCCCTCATACAGGTGTTTTCCTCATCCACCCCCTTACTGATTCTTATCAACATGGCTGAGATCTGGAGTAGGCCCATGAATACCAACATGGCCTCTAGCAGCAGTAAGGCCCAGGCATATCACCATGGCTTCAGGCAGCTTTGCAGACCAAGAACACCCATAAAACCCCCATTTGCGTCAAGACTATGGACACAGACATGGTCATTTGAGGCAGATGTCATTTTTCTTTGTTTTGTTTTGTTTTTGTTTTTTTCGGAGCTGGGGACCGAACCCAGGGCCTTGCGCTTGCTAAGCAAGCGCTCTACCACTGAGCTAAATCCCCAACCCTTGTCATTTTTCTTTGATAGCTGAGTAATAGTCCATTGTGTAAATGCACTACATTTTCTGTACCACTCTTGGGGGATATCTAGATTGTTTCCAGTTTCTGGCTATTATTAATAAAACTGCAATGAACATAGTTTAACAAGTGTCCTTGAGGTAGCATGCAGCATTCTTAGGGTATATGCCCAACAATAATGTAGTTGGGTCTTGAAGTAGATTGGTTCCCAATTTTCTGAGCAACAACAATGTACTCCCATTAGCAATGTAGGAGTGATTTTATGCTCCACATCCCTGCCAGCCAAATGAGCTGTCATTTGTGCTATGGATCATAGCCGTTCTGTCCTTAATTTATATCTTTATGCTTGATTGGTTCTTCCTTTCAGATATATCCATTCAAACAACTGAGAAAATAAATAATTTATGTTCAAGGTTTTCTTCTGCAGTTTCTTATGTGGTTGCTAACATGGCTATAGTTGGTATTTAGCTCTGATTCCTGTCTTAAATAATGTAGAAGGCATGAAACTTGATCTACAGAATAACCCATTGTAATGAGTATGTAAAGAAATGGTGATTCTTTCATGTTGTGGAAAATGTCAAATTTTATAGCATTTGCTATAAACTCTTCCTTGTAAATCTCAGACTCCATAATCTACTGTCTCATAAAGTTTCAAATCTCACATTCAAGATAGGGGACATCATGGTACCTAGGTCCCTGATTGCTTTCTAATGTTTAGTAACTTACTGAAAAAGAGGTATTTAAATAAATATTTATGCAGCATAATAACTAATACATAATCTTAAAATGCAAGAATAAATTTGGATACTGAATAATGATGTGGTTTGCTCCACTTACTCTTTCCTTATTAAGGAAATGTTTTCATAACTTTAAGGAGTAAACTGTTTTTCAATATTATTTTCTGTTAGAAACTCATGCATCCTAGGTTTATTTCAAACATATTATATATTATAAACTAAGTGTAAACTTCTCATCCTTCTGCCTCTACTCCCTAGAGCATGTATTGCAGGTCTGTGCTACTGCACACATTTATACTGTTGCAGCTTAAACTCATGACTTTGCATTCTATGCATGCACTGCTCCAATTGAGCTAAATCCTTAACCTATCAAGTTCTGTTTCTTAATGTATATTTTAAAACAAAGGTATACTTCACTGCATTAAAGTGCTAACTTCTCCTGAGCATATCTTCAAAATCCTTTTGTTCTCATCTAGCAACATTCCCATGAAGAGTGCTTTAGACACATGCCATAATTGCCTTGCCTAAAGATCTAGAATTTTCCTGTCATACTCTTATGTAAACAATGTTAATCTTATTAACCACTCAAAGATAGCTTACCTTAGCAACAAAACTCATTTGGAGACTAAGATAAACAGCACATACACTGAAAGAAGTACAGTTACACTTAATTAAGCATCTTTCATAAAACACTCATGAATTCTAATTGTTTTCCATTAATATGACAATTTTCAAGTCAAATTTATTTTTAGATTATCAAATCATGTGATTTATCCAATAACATGCAAACCTCTTAGAAAATTTTCTCAGATTTGTGCCCATATTCTATTGCATTCGCCCTCCAAATTAGAGCCATCCCATTAAACACTAAAACCACAATATCTCTCATTACTCTTTTTCAAAAACACAAATACTTTATAATTTTTCATCTGGTTTCTATTTTATTCCCTTTGTCTTTTTTCTATTGAGTATTTTTTAATACCCAATACACTATGGTTCTTCTATGGTTTTCATTTAACATATTAAGGTTTTATGGCTCTAGCATGATGAATTCAAGGTGTACAGAATTCATAGTCAAACTAAAGAATGCTTTGCTCAATTTATTCTATCTGTAATGCTTGGTCAAGATAACCTCATCTGTTCATACCAGCAATGGTATCTTCCCCTGAATTATCTGAAAATTGTATCCATGTGCTATCTTAGGTAACATTGTTCTACATATATTTAAGCATAGAGCCAAAATTATGATGAGGACAAATTTGGAAAAAAAAGTTGTGAATAATTGTCATAATGATATCTCTTTCTATAAAATACAAAATATCAATGATATACAAAGGTAAACCAAGACATGATTACCTATATTATTAGATTTGTTTTGACTTGCATGGTGTCCTAAACTCAGTATTTTATTCTAGAAGCTGAAAAGTTTTTTAAAGATGTCATTATTTTTCTACAGTTAGAAACCTAATATAGAGAAATATTAAAAAGGATATAAGGTGAACTTATGATATTGGCCTCAATATTTATGACAAATAAAACAATCCATAAATGTAGCTCATTGGGTAACCAAGATGAGAAGAAATTATAGAAAATCAAATATAATTAAGTCATGTACAAATTCACTAGAGAATTATATCTGTGTTGACCATTTTGAATATTGATTTCAATTATAACTTTAAGTAAATAAAAATCAATTTGTTTGCCTTACCCAGTAATTTTGTTTTATTTGTCTGACAGTTAAAAATATTTGTTGATATCTTCATCTAACTCTTTCAGCTGCTTGTTGGGCCTTTTCGAGGGCAGCCATACTATGCTCCTGTCTGTAAGCACACTATTTCATTAATATTAGTGTTCAGGCCTTGGAGCACCTCCTTGAGCTGGATTCCACTTTGGGCCTGTTATTGGACCACTTTTCCCCCAGTCTCTTCTCCCTTTTGTCTCTGCAGTTCTTTCAGACAGGAACAATTCAGGGTCAGATTTTTTCCTGTGGGATTCCAACTCCATTCCTCTACTTGATGCCTTGTCTTTCTACTGAAGGTGGACTCTAAAATTTCCCTCTCCCCTCTGTATGCATTTCATCTAAGGTCCTGAGATTATCTTACCCCTCAGGTCTCTGGTACAATCTGAACCTCCCCCTGCACATTACTACAGAGGTTGCCACTTTTCATTCTTTCTGTTGTCCCTTAGGGATTGAGTCCTACCCCTACCCCCACCCACCAAAAAAACACCTGGACATGTTCCCTTTTTCCCTTCTCTGTCCCTCTCCCCCCCAAGTCCCTTCTTCACCCCAACCCCTACATCATTTTATGATTGCTCTCTTCTCCCTCCCAAGTGGAACTGAGGAATCATCACTTGGACCATTCTGCTTGTAAAACTTCTTGAGTTCTATGAATTAATATTTTTGGTATTCTGTACTTTTTGGGCTAATATCCACTGGTTAGTGAGTACATATTATGCATGTCCTTTGGGGTCTGAGTTACCTCACTCAGCATGATATTTTCTAGGTCCAACCACTTGTCTGCAAAATTCATGATGTCCCTCATTCCTAATAGCTATATAGTATTCCATAAATGAAGCACATTGTTCCATTGTAGTACATCTGGGTTATTTTCAGTCAGATGCGCATACTCAGACCCAACCCGTTGACCAATGACAGGGACACCTGAGGTTGAATTAGGGAAAAGTTGAAAGAAGCTGAGAAGGAGGAGGAGAGTGATCCTATAGGAAGACCAGCAGTCTCAACTAACCTGGATCCCTGAAACTTCTCAGACACTGAGCCATCAACCAGGCAGCATACACCAGCTGATATGAGACTCCCCATACATATACAACAGAGAAATGCCTGGTCTGGCCTCAGTGAGAGAAGAAGAACCTAACCCTTCAGAGACTTGAGGCCCCAGGTAGTAGAGAGGTCTAGTCGAGTAGGAGAGGCGTTTGGGGACATCTTCTTGGAGATAGGGGGAGGAGGTATGGGGTGAAGAACAGCCAAAGGGCAGACTGGGACAGGGATAATGATTGGATGGTAAAGTAAAGATGTAAAAAATATTTGTAGATGATGAATGGATATGGCTAAAACTACATAAACACACATACCTACACAATATATATTTATAATTCATAAAATAATATTTATAATATTATTTCAAAGATTAAGACAATAAGAACTGGAAATATTTCAATTGGGCTAATTAATGCTGTTTTTAATTTTAAAAGTTTTAGTTTCTTAATCAATTTGGGAGATGCCAAGATATTTTTATTCTCTAAAACGACCATGAAACAATAAGTAGATAATTAAAAGCACCATTAGAATCCACAACTAACTTACATTTTTTATTGAGATAAGAAAATCTATATTTACCTCTTGAAAATTATTAGGTAATGAAGAATGTAGAATAGAACTTAAAATACTATAAAAATGCCAAAGTTACTTAATATTTGATTGCAAATAGTAAACACTGGTGATCATATTGATTGATGATATCTCCAAAAAATTGAGCCAGGACTATAACAGATATATATCAATGCATTAGAAATACTAACCTACATTTTTAAAATGCAAATACTCCAATATTTGTATAGAGAATGTTCTTATGTATGCCTCAGTAAAATCTTCTGACATACCATATATGAAAATATGATCTAATAACCACCTCCTCACCATATAACTCAATCTGGAAGAGGTGACATTTGTAATTTTAACTCCAAAAATTTGAGTGCCTAAAGATATAGAAGAAGTTATGATGTACCAATAATAGAATAGCCCAACAAACACAAAATTGTGAGAGAGCAATAGATTTATATTAGTTCTTGTATTATAGCAAGAGATTAATCAAGTACAAAGTCCAATAGGGCATTGTTAAAGCAGTTGGTCATGAGCTATGTGAATTTTCCATACGTCTTTCTTCTTCCTATTCAAACAGGAATGTTAGAGCTAAGAGGAATCATGATTACAATACTACTAAGATATTTAGGTAGAAAGTAGTAATTTTCACCCAAAACAATGATTGCCTTTACTAAGCCTTTCCAAAGTAAATTGAAAATTCTTTGGGACTGTACACCCTGGAACATCAGCTTTGAAGAGTAGAATGTCTGATTCCTAACATGTCTGCAGAGCTATTTCCAGGCCTCTCTTCTATCCTCAATTATAAATCTTCATATTTTTGTTTGTTTTGAGATGAATGGCTCCCAAAACTGCTAGGTAATCGATTCTAGTATTGAACACCCTATTAATCTGCATCTTTCTCCAAAATGTTGAATTACAGATTGGAACCACCACGTATGGATTCAATTAACTTTTTAAGATTTATTTACTTTTATTTTAAATATATGCTTTGTCTAAATAGATTTGCATATGTCACATGAATGTCTTATAACTGGCGAAAGCAGGAAATGATACCCGATATATTGAAATGAGATTTATATGTGTTTAAAAGGCACAGTATGGATGATGGGAACCAAAGCTGGATCCTCCCTAGAAGTATCATGTGCTTTTAATCTCTATGCAGTCTCCATACACCTCAAATACAATTTTAGTCTAACCTTTGCTCACTTTTTCTATGTGCTTTTTTTCTCATATACCCACTTTTGTGTCTCTGTAATTAGATCATGCACATTTGATTAGGCACATGTATCAGATTAAGTTAAAAACACAGATAAAAGTGGACAAGGAATAATAGAAAATCCTGACAGTGAACATTTGCATATGATCTGAAATGTTAAAATGTTTTTGAAGACACTTTAATAACTAAAGATGTTCTCCTACAAAGCTTTAAGGAAGAAAGATGTAGAGGAGGCAGGAGATTATCAGGAAACCTCTAAAAATCTGTAACAAACATGTAGGAGCTGATTTTCCTCAAAAGAAGTGATTCTTCAATGTGGCCACAAGATTATTAAGTGTGAATCCAAAGACTTAACATCTCTGCTTTCCTTTGGTGTCATTGCTGCCTTTTGGTTTACTTTGGGCAAGGCTTTTGCTTTATTTTACAGGTGAAAGTTAATAACTCAGGGAGTATCTGTCTACTTAAGTTATTTTCTCTTTTATAATAAACCATGAAGGCATCTGCTGTTGACTTAAAACTGAAGGAACTCTAGGGATGGACAAAGGCTTATCAATTAAGAGCCTATAACCTTCTCAGAGACAACCCAGGCTCATCTTTTAGCATTCATCTGTCATGGAACCCACAACCACCTCAACCTTTAGCTCCAAGAATTCTAGTGTCCTTTTCCGGCCTCCAGATGTACTTCAATCACATGTATACACACACACACACACACACACACACACACACACACACACACACACAGAGAGAGAGAGAGAGAGAGAGAGAGAGAGAGAGAGAGAGACATTAGAGAGAGACAGAGAGACAGAGAGACAGAGACAGAGAGACAGGCAGACAGACAGACAGACAGAACAGAGACATACACACTTTTTAATTATAAAAGGAAAGTCTTATAATTTGCTTACAACGAATGCTTATTTAACATTTCATTTTCGAGACCACATTGAACTTTGAAATCCCTAAATGTGGCGTCCCAGAGTCATTTAAAAAGTATTCATCTTCCTCAATTTTCTTACTGTGGATGCAATGTAATGATCCACCTACCCCATGCCTTCTCCATCATGATGATTCATATTCTCTGGAGCTGTGATACCAATTGACACTTCCTTCATTTTTATCATTTATCAATTTAGTCAGAGTGATAAAAAGCAACAAATGTTCTTATTGTTCTTTTTCTTGAACTTTGCGAATGAAATGACTCAGCACATATTTAACTTTTTCTAGTGAATACAGAGCCTAGA
Source organism: Rattus rattus (assembly GCF_011064425.1). Taxonomy (NCBI): domain Eukaryota; kingdom Metazoa; phylum Chordata; class Mammalia; order Rodentia; family Muridae; genus Rattus; species Rattus rattus. The sequence continues at coordinate 71,066,031 of NC_046159.1, forward strand.
TTCATGCAGCGGAATCTAGTTACCAAAGATGGAACTCAGAGGCGGAGATAATATTCCCCATGTGCTTCGGACAATTCAGTACTAATCTTTTTTAGTTTCTCTCATGAGAAATACTTAGTTCATTTCCTTCATGAATATCTAATATTTCTTTTATCTATTTTGGTTTAGATATTCCACATCTTTATCCCATTTTACAATTTCTTTCATCTATATATCATATCAGAGATGTGAATTTTATTTCATTCCTTTGCAAAGTCATCATGGTAACTTTTATATAAGTTTTATACAGAGATGAATAAGAGAGACTCTTTGAACTTAAAAACTTCTCTCCTAACAGTATGCTGTTTAGCCTTTTCCATATTGACACATGCCTAGGGTTACCTAGAAAGATAAAACTCAGTTGAGAAAAGTCTTCCACCAGATTGTCTGTAGACATGCCTCAGGGGTATTTTCTTATTGTTATTAATGAATGGATTATAAGTGTTTTCCACTTAAGTCAATGCCATGCCCGTATAGGTGATCCTGGGTGCTATAAGAAAGCAGACTGAATGTTGTTCCTCTGATGGGGTTGCAAACACCTTCAGCTCCTTCAGTCTTTTCTCTAGCTCCTCCATTGGTGCTCCCTTGTTCAGTCCAATGGTGACTGCAAGCATCCTCATCTGTAATAGTAAGGCTCTGGCAGAGCATCTCAGGGGACATCCATATCTGGCTCCTGTCAGCAAGCTCTTCTTGGTATTAGCAGTAGTGAATGGGTTTGGTGGCTGAATATGGGATGGATCTTCTGGTAGTACAGTCTCTGGATGACCTGTTCTTCTGTCCCTGCTTCATTCTTTTTCCTTGTATTTCCTCCCATGAGTATTGTGTTTTCCCTTCTAAGAAGGAATAAAGCATCCATATTTTGGTCTTCCCTCTTCTTAAACTTCATATGATGTGTGAAATTTTTTCTTAGGTATTCCAAGTTTTTTGGCTAATATCCACTTATTAGTGAGTGCATACCATGTGAGTTCTTTTTGACTGTGTTACCTCATTTGAGATGGTATTTTCTCATTCCATCCATTTGTCTAAGAATTTCAGGTAGTCATTGTTTTTAATAGTTGAATCAAATGATACTCCATTGTGTAAATGTACTACATTTTCCATATACATTACTCTGCTGAAGAACATTCCTTCCAGCTTCAGACTATTAAAAATAAGGCTGCTATGAACATAGTGGAGCATGTGTCCTTGTTATATGTTGGAATATCCTTTGGTGTATACACGGGATTGGTACTCCACCAGCGCTCCCAGGTACTAAACCACCAACCAATGCATACATATGGAGGGACCCATAATTCCAGCCACATATGTAGCAGAGGATGGCATTGTCCAACATCAATTCAAGTAAAAGTCCTTGGTCCCAGGAAGGCTCGATTCCCCAGTGTGGGGAATGCCAGGAATATGAGGTGGGGGTGGGAGGGTGGGGAGGGAGCATACTCATAGTAGCAGGAGGAAGGAGTATGGGAGAGGGGGAAAAGGGCCTAACATATGAAATGTAAATACATAAAACATCCAAGAAAACTAAAAGAAAAGAGAAAAAAGAAAGCAGACTGAACAAACCAATAAGCTGCTTTCATCTAGGGCCTTGCTTTATTCCTGCTTCCAGGTCCTTCTCTGTATGAAAATATAACTGCAACAAGAAGTGCTTGCTAAGCAGAGCCTGATATGGCTGTTCCCTGAGAGTTTCTAACTGCACCTGAGCAATACTGATGCAGATACTCACAACCAAAATCAGACTTAGCCCTGAGACCCCAAAAGAAGAGCTAGGAGAAGGACTGAAGTATTTGAAGGGGATTGAATCTCCATAGGACGAATAATATCAATTAACTGGAGCACTCAGGGACTAAACTACCAACCACAAAGGAAGAGACCTATAGCTCCTGATACATATTTAGCAGAGAATGACCTTATCTGATATTAGTGGTAGGGGAGGCCCTTGGTCCTGTGGAGACTTGATGCCCCAGCATAGGTGGGATGCTAGAGGGGTGAAGTGGGAGTGGGTAAGTGGGTGGATAAGCACCCGCAAAGGGGAGGGAGCAGATTGGGGATAGGATAGAGGTTTGTATAGGGGTAACTGAGAAAGGGGATGTCATTTAAAATGTTAATGAATAAAATGATCAATAATTAAAAAAAGGAAATTGAATACATCCCTTAAATATGTGAAGAAAAAATAACGAGGTGGAGGAAATGATTAAATCCATTAAAGAAAGCCAGTAGAAAACAAGTCAACAGGAGCAAGAAATGAGTGAAACTTTCAAGACCTAAAATGGAAATAGAGAAAAACAAAAAAAAAAAATGAACAAACAAAAAGCAAACAAACAGGACAAAAAAAAACACACACACACACACACACACACACACACACACACACACACACACAACTTGAGGCTATCCTGGAGATGGAAGAAAACATAGAGAACCTTCTTATGTAAGCATCATCAAAAGAATATATGAGATCAAGACAGATTCTCAGGCTAGAAGATAAAACAGGAGAAATTGGTAGAGAGGTCAAAGAAAATATTAATTCTAAAATATTCATGACACAATACATACAGGAAATTTGGGACAATGAAAAATCCAAATCTAGAAATAGCAGGAATAGAAGAATTCCATATCAATGATCCAGAAAATATTTTCAACAAAATCATAGAAGAAATTTTTTTTTACCTTTAAGAAGGACATGTGCTTAAAGGTACAAGAAATTACAGAACACTAAAAATATTGAACCAGAAAAGAAAATCTCATGACCCATAATGACCAAATCACTAAGCATAAAGAAAAAAGAATGTTAAAACCAAATGACTAAGCATAAAGAAAAAAGAATGTTAAAACCTGTGAGGGCAAGAGGCCACATAGCATATTACAGCAGACCCTTTAGCAGTGTACCTGCTTTTTCAACCAACTCTGAAAGGTAGATCTTGAATGGACAATAGGCAACTTCATTTGGACAAACCAAAACAAACATACAAACAACAACAACAACAACAACAACAACAACAACAACAATGACAACGATAAACAGAATAGTAGAATAGAAGAACATCCAGAAACATCATAATCCTTGATTTTTAAACTCTGCTATAGAGTCATAGTTATAAAAACTGCACAATTTTGGAATAAATACAGATAATTGATGAATGGCAATGGGTTGAAGACTCTGATATAAATCTGCACACGTGTAGACACATCAGTTTTGACAAATAAACCACAAATATGCACCAGAGGAAGTTGTATTATAAACAAATGGTGCTGGTCTAACTGGATGTCAGCTTGCAGAAGAATGTCAATAGATCCATACCTGTTAACTTTCAGAAACTGAATTTCAAGTAGATAAAATACTTCAATATAAAACCAGAATAATTGAACCTTAGAGACAAGAAAATGTGGAACAGCCTTAAATATATTGGTACAGGAGACAAATTCCTGAATTGAACACCAGTAGTGCAGACACTATGATCAACAATTTAAAATATAATATCTCATGAAACTGAAAGTGTTTTCAAAGGCAAAGGACACATTCAGTAGGATCAAATGATTACAGCATGGGAAATATTTTCACTAGCCTAATGTCTGACAGTGGGCTATTTTACACAACATATAAATGATACAAGAAACTAGACAACAAGACAAATTATCCAGTAAAAATGGAGTATAGCTCTAAAAACAGAATTCCCAACAGAGGACTTACAAATGGCTGAGAAGCACTTAAAAATATTTAACATCATTAGCCACCAGGGAACTGCAAATAAAAATACCACTGAGAATCCATTTTACCTGATAGAATGGCTAAAATAAGAAACACAAGTGACAGCTCATTCTGGTGAAGGTGTAGAGCAAGGGAAACCATGCTTTACTGATGGTGAGAGAGTAATCTTATACAACTACTTTTGGAATCAATCTGGTGGTTTCTCAGAGAACAGAGAATTGACCTATCTCACTATCCAGCAATACCAATCCTGGGCATATATCCAAAAGACACTACATTCTACCACAATGACATTTGCTCATATATGTTGATAGCAGCTTGATTCATCATCCAGGAAGCAGAATCTAAAACCTAGATGTCCCTCAATCAAGCAACGATATTGTACATTTATACAAATAACATCACGAACTTTTAAGACAACTGAATAAAACTAGAAAAGAAATCATCCTCGGTAAGGTAACCCATACCCATGAATACAAATATTGTATGTTTTCATTTATAAGTCGATATTGGCTGTATGGTAAAGGATAGTCATACTACAATCCACAGATCAAGATAAGCCAAATGACATGGAGGGCTAAAGGGGAAACACATAAATGGACTTAGAAAAGGGAAATATAATCGATATAGCTGTTGAAGTATGGGATAAGAGGATATGGGGAAAAAGAGTTAGGTCAGAGATTATGAAGGGAGAAGGTACTGGGAGAGACAACCAAAATTGAGGGGCATCTCTGTAATGAGCTAGAAATATAGTGCAATGGAAACTCCCAGGTATCTGTAAGGGTGACCCTAGCTAAGAGACTCCTAGTAATTGGAGATATGGAGCCTAATAGTCTAATTCTTGTTACTTGGCAAGATTTTCAGTGGAAGGACTATGACATAAAGTCAGCCATAAAACCATTAACCTACAATCTGTCCCGCCCTGCAAGATGTGGGAGGGTAAAGTTGGCACAGAAGTTGTGGGAGTAACCAACCAATGACTGGTCAAACTTTGTACTCTTGCCCTGAAAGGGAGCCTAGCCTACCCCTGACACTACATACAGGGCCATGAGCCAGAGGCTAAATATTCCAGACTTCTAGGATAGAACCAAATATAACTCCGCTATATATTAGACAGAAGCCTAATGTAATTATCATCAGAGTGGTTCCATTCAGCAATTGACAGAAACAGGTGCAGAAGCCCACAGTCAAACATTATGTGGAGCTTAGAAAATCCTCTGGAAGACATAAAGCAAGGAGTGTAGGAGAAAGTAGAGCAAATGGCACCACAAGAAAACCCACAGAAAACTCAGTGAACCAATTTACCTGGAGTCACAGGGTCTTAAAGAAACTGAACTGACAATCAGGGAGACTGCTTGGGTCCAATCTAGACGCTCTGTATCTATTTTATGTTTGTCTCTTCTCCTTCTCCTCCTGCTCCTCCTGCTCCTCCTGCTCCTCCTGCTCCTCCTGCTCCTCCTGCTCCTCCTGCTCCTGCTCCTCCTCCTCCTCCTCTCCTCTTGCCACCTTCTTCTTCTTCTTCTTCTTCTTCTTCTTCTTCTTCTTCTTCTTCTTCTTCTTCTTCTTCTTCTTCTTCTTCTTCTTCTTCTTCTTCTTCTTCTCTTCTTCTCCTTCTCTCCTCCTCTTCCTCCTCCTCCTCCTCCTCCTCCTCCTCCTCCTCCTCCTCCTCCTCCTCCTCCTCTTTCCCCTCTTCTTCTTTGGGACTTCTAACAGTGGAGGCAGGACTGGATCTAACTCTTTGCCTCTTTTGATGACTCAATTCCTCCTTCTCAGTTGCCTCATTCAACCTTTACACGTGGAATTAAGCCTTAAATAAGCCTTATTGCAACTTGGTATGCCATGTTTATTTGATAAACCTGGTAGGCCTACCCTTTTCAGGAAGAAAATGAATGATCAAGGAATGGGTGAAGATAGTTGGTGGTGAGAAAAACTGCAATGGGAAGGGAACAGTAATTACGATGTAGTATATGAAAGAAGAATAAAGAAAAACATTGTATTTTCTTAATAGAGTCAAGCAAATGCAAATATCTCTTTCTATCTTTATTGCTGTCCTTCTGTTTCTGTCTTTCTTTCTTCCTTCCTTCCTTTCTTTTTTCCTTCTTCCTTCTCTCTTTCTTTCTTTCTCTCTTTCTTTCTTTCTTTCTTTCTTTCTTTCTTTCTTTCTTTCTCTCTTTCCTTTATTATTTAATTCTTGGAGACAACTTCTTATGCATGTACCCTAGCCTAGTCTTGACCTTGCTATGTAGCTGATGTTATATCTGAACTCTTCATCCTCCTGCCGTACCTCCTGAGATTTGGAGAACAGATCAAAGAAATATGTCATCAAATGTAAGAACTACAAATAATTCCTACATTGTTGTCTAGGGATGAGAAGAATCACAAGCTGACAAATATTAGATCTTCTCTATTCTTTAAAACCCTGAGTTTTCTTTGACTGTTAACACACTTCATATTAGGATGCTTTGATTATCTCATAAGCAAATACCCTTCATGTTAAGATTCACTACTTTTGTTCTCTCTAAACTGCCACCTCCACAAAAAGAGACAGGAAACCAATTTCAGTATTCTAAGAATCTGTCTGAGAACATTTCAAATAATGAAATACACCCCTCTATACACACCCACCCACCCACCCACCCCCACACACACACACGTGCGTGCGTGCATGTGTGTGTTCTGTGTGTGGGGGAGGGTGTGTGTGTGTGTGTGCTTTACATACTATAATATTTCAGGTTCATCTTTATTATATTATGTATTCAATTTCTCTTATGCTTAATATTCTATGTTATAAATATATTGTTTCAATTTTCAAACTTTCATGGTCTGAAGGGCAATAACATTATATCTATTTTAGGTTGTTTGTGAATAATGCTGTAAATATTTGTATAAAAATTAGCCTTCTATGAAATTATGATTTAAATTCTCTTGCTTGCATGCTGACTGATGCACGGAAATGTGCATTCATATAATAACTTGGTTAACTTTTTAATGAACTGCCAAACTATTTTACTATGCTCCTTTTGCTATTTTTTTATTCTCACCAGCCAAACATATGTTTAATTTTATCTGAATCCACTATAACCTTGAATACATGCATTGTAACATTTGTGAAGTAATATCTCATGTGTCTTAATTACCTTGCCCTATTGAGTCAAAACATTGCACACCTTTTCAAGCGTTTGATGGAAAATTAAATTTATTTTATATATTACAGGTAAGTTTTAGAGTTTATATGTACTCTATATATAGTATTTTCTTCAATGAAAAACAGTAACTACTAGATATTTTCATCTCTTTTCTTATACACAAGTTTTTTTGGTGTTGTATTAAGTGCTTAAGCCTTTTAGCTGCTAATTAGAAATTAAAATAAATGTACATATATTTAAACCTTGCTTATTCTGACGTGTCTGATTTAAGATTTATTAACTGCAAAACCTATATGTAAACAACAACTGAATCTAGACATAAATAGCAATTTATCATTTCTATATTCAGTTAAGAAATTATGCTGTGAAGTTTCCTATTACTGCTTGGCAGGTTGATGAGAAAACAGTGTCATCCACATCGGCATCAGCAGCAGCAGCAGCATCTCCAAAGATGTTCCTTTAGAATTCCAGTCTATCACATTCAATGCCTTCCAGAGAATGGGTTTACCTAATAAAATAACAGAACTGAGGGGTTGGGGATTTAGCTCAGTGGTAGAGCGCTTGCGTAGTAAGTGCAAGGCCCTGGGTTCGGTCCCCAGCTCCGGGGGGTGGGGGGAAACAAAAAAAAAAACAGAACTGAATACCATCTCTTCTTTGCTTAGCCTGTGCCTAATACTATATATTTCCTCTTCTTAAGTTTTGGAGTTAATATTTATCAACTCTATTTTATGATCAAAGGCTTTCGAGTCAGTGATTAAATTACTTCTCCCAGGCAATACAAAGATTAAATGGAAGAAATTAGGACCAAGGATTTTTGCTTTCAAATATTTTACCCACAGCCAATTTTCAAAAGAGAGTATGCCTCAATGCTGCTGGGCCTGGTTATACTGGCTGCTTTACTATGTGTTTGAAAGTTAAGCTTCCTCTGTTTATAGATCTATGGTCATTCTCAGATTTCTGACCTGGTTGAAGACTGTTAGTCTCATAGACAACCCAAGCTGTTTAGTATTGAGAAAGATAATAAATTTGAAAGGGTGGTTTTCGGATGGCATATGATCTCAATCAGGATATAAGTCAAGTATAGAATTATAGTCTTTTAAGATAGATGACAAGGTACTTTAGTTAATGGACAAAATTGATGGATGAGGTGTTGAGTGTATTGTACATTTTATAAATTGTAGAATGGTAATAATTGTACTTAATTTATATATAAGGGAAAAGACCTTTTAACTAGACAAAAAGGGGGAAATATTGTGGTTTGCCCTGGAGTTATCTGTATTTTGATGCTAATTTCACTGCCACAAGAATGGCTGCCTAATCATATACTCAGGACTCAAATGACTTCCTCAGAATCTTCTCCCCATTTAATTTGTAAAATACAGGTGAGGGCCAGCACAAAATAGAGTGAGGCTTGCTATTGGATGAGAAGGAAGGATGGGTGGGAGAAGAGTTTGAAGGAAGAGGAGGAGACAGGAATGGAAGAGAGGAGGAGGGACTGCAGAGTAGCAGTGGAAGAACATGGAAACTGATATTAAGATTCCATGTTGTAACTTTACAGGTGGCTATGAATGGTCTTAAGGGCTGGATATGTACCAGGCTTTGTTGTTTAGGTGGGAAATTATATCTTATCAATTGGATCAAAGTTTATTTGGTTGATTTCTTTCTTGTGTAGATTTACATATAAAAGAGTGCGACTGCTAGTCTGGGCTGCCACGAAGTTGGGATGTGTGCTTCTGGCAAGATATCTACCAAATATCTTGGGGCATTGTGGTGCTGGATCTAGCAGGGTAAAAGTCAGCCACTTTTTATAATTTTACAACACACTGAAGAAATTTGACTCTCTTGTCCTAAGCAGACAGCAACTAACAGTAGTGTCAAAGCTACAGTTTGGTTATCATGTGATCCTATGTGCTCTATGCTGTAATTTTGACTGACTTGATCTTATGAAGGTCTTATGTAGACAACAAGAGCTGCACTGAGTTCATGAATAAAATGGCTATGCCATTTTTGTCAATCTAATATCACTACTACCTTTGTGGTTCCTGATGGAGAATGGTTGCAATAAACTCAGAGCCTTTCTTCCATCATATATATAATATATATATATATATAATCCTGGAGTAGGAGGATTTAAATGGAAAGAAAATTCAGTAAAAATGTCTAAATGGCAATTATATATGACTATTCTGGTGATGGTAACTACAGATATAGATTAGGTGACTTACATAACTCACTTGGTCATCTTCTAGAAGCTTTGATGAAAATGCAGATATAGTTACTACTAAGGCTCTTCATTCTTGGTTGCAGGTGGTTGACATCTTGTCCTATCCTTATATCTCTTAGAGTAATTAAAAGTATGCTCTTCTCCTATAATATCTCATCATGGCCACTAGTCTTAAAATAAAACAAAAATTTCACTGTCTAATAAATGAAATCATGCTGGAATATAACTTCCATACATGAATATTTTTGAAGAGATGGATGAGACATATTTACTCAACCCATGCTATAAATTTTTAATCTTATTATAAGTTTAAATTAAAAATGTCTCAAATTCATAGAAATGCAATAGAGAGTAATAAATATTGAAAACAGAAGGTAATTATTATTATTAATCAGCTATATGTTTTAAAATTATTCTGGAATGATTATTACAATGTTTTCTAAGAAGAATAAGAGTGGGCAATCAAGTTTTCTTTGTTTTTAAGTTTCTCAAAAAAGGAGCTCATGTGAAGATAAGCTTAGAGGTTTACAGACTGATTTTAACCATTCTGTGCAAGATATCAATAAAGACTGAGAGTATAGTAAATTGCTTTATCAATGAGTCAATGTATGATATTGTGTCTAGTGTTTCAACCCAATCTGTTAACCAAGAATCAACTTGTGCCTACATCAGAAGAATTTAAAATATTTCCTAGACTGAGAACACAGTTCTGTAAGTACATTGGTTGCCAAAAGCATGAGTACCATGTAAAAACCAAGATATGACAGTGAATGATGATAATATCCTTTCTGGGAGGTGGACATGGGAAGATCTCTGCAAGGTTAGACTGTTAGTAAGCACAATATAAGTTAGAAACAATGTCTAAAAGGGAATGTGGGGAAGGGATTGTAGAAGATAATCAGTGTCAACCTGTAGCCTCTTGACCTTCACATGTGTATGCCAACCTACATAAATAGTGGAATGTACACACACACACACACACACACACGCACGCACGCACGCACGCGCGCACGCGCGCGCGCGCGCGCGCGCGCACAGACACTTGAGCAAGCTTGCAGGCTAACCAAAATCTCAAGCACTTAGGAAACTAAGAGTTTATAGTGATTATTTTGTACTTTGGAAAAAGTACAGATATAGGGTGAGGATGAAAGAAAGGATGGTTAGACATGACCGAGTGATGTTCTATGTATGTATAAAAATAAAATGTTGAATCTCATTAGTGAGGATCAAATAATATAACTTAAAGAGAATGAAGAAATTTAAAAAGAACTATTATGTGCAATATATACATGTGCATACATATTCTAGAACTCACACACATATATGACAGTACTCTTCTATTGCTTTGATGTTCGTTGATGTCTGTGGGGGATTTGGTATTTCCATATATAAATAATGTACTATTTATCCTGTGGTAAACAATTATATGGCAGATTTCTCAAAATAGATATAACATTGCCTCATCTCTTTATGGTTATCCTCTTTTTATTAGATTTTCCACAGTACTTTAAGATGGCTTCAATAAAAGTTGGAATTTCAACTATTCTTTCAATAACCCAAGATTTGTTATGCTAATCAACAAACTCCTTAGGCTGTTATGTCTGCACCCTCCTACAGGATCAGAAACACTTTAATTCAAGCGTTAGAGCTTCACTGTTCCATTTTATAGAGCAATTATGCAAACACATGCAGGAAGAAATCACACAAAATGACTACATTAAAATCAAAATCATTGTGCATGTGGGGTGCAGCTGAAAGCCAAAGTACATGTGTATTACTGATATGTGTACAGTCATATCAAGAACCATGATGCCTCATACCGACAGGAATGGCAAACCTATCCCCAGGTGAGGATCAAATGAATAGCAAAGTAGTCTCATATACCCATATTGTGGAACAGTCGACTGTTAGCTAAAATCAGTGTGGACATAATATACCAGCTGCAGCCTCTTCACCAAGGATCAGTGTGTAATAAGCCGCTTGAGTTAAGATGCTATTGGTATATTTCCTTCAAAGTGCAAAGCTCAACTGATCTTTATTTTGTTTGTGGGTCTTTTCATTTCTTCAATTATTATTGCCCAGTTATGACAATCCAGGACCATGCACGTGTGACAAGTCCTCTAGTCTGTTTGTGAGACAGCAATTTCAATAACTAAATGTCTCCTGGTTACAAAGATTGTAGCACACTTAATTATAAAAAATTTATGTGTATTATTTTGAAAAGAATGGACTTCTGTAAATGAAGAAAATATAGAACAGTCTAGTTTTCCTTCAGCCTACTGCCATTGTTAACATTTACTACTTACAGTTTTAAAGAGTGGTGTGATGTGTGATAAGTATATAAAGTAGTCCATATTTGTGATATATCTCACTCGAAGGGTACATATGAATACTTTGCAATAACACCAGGTTTATCATCTGTGAATCAAACGGCAGGTCACTTCCTAGTTTACCCATAACTCATGTTTTTTGCCAGTGTTACTATATATAATTTCTACAACTAACATATTGACAAGCAACAGATGTTTCCTTCAACTTAATCATGGAGAATTACAAGTATGTTTTCACTTTACAGTAATTTAAATATAGGAAAAATGACTAATGGATGTAGGTATCTGTCTTTCTGTCCATGTGCTGTCTATGTGGTACTTTTAATTGAGTGTGCTGGCATGTATGTGGAGATCAGAGCAAGAAGTCTTGTATCTCCTATCTCTCTCAGCATTATTGCCTTGAAACAGAATCTCTTACTCAACCAAGAGCTGAATACTTTGGGTAGGCTACCTGATCAATGAAGTGTCAAGATTTGCCTATGTCTATTACCCAGGTACTGAGCTTACAGTATCCAACTAAAGCTGGATTTTTGTGGGTGTTGAGGATTTGGACTTTCCCAGGCATCACTCTTCTTCCAAATCTAATGATCCCCAATAATTTTGGCTGTGAAATGCTATAGAGTTTCAAATTACCATAAGCAGATTTTTGGGACGACAATCGTGCTCTTCAATGAGTTGCCTGCCGTAGCAGAGTTGTAGCACCATGGGATGGTAGGAATACAGAGCACATGTTCTGCAAAGCACACACTGAATTACACTGCACAAAGTTTACAGACATCTGGTGGAAGCAAATTTCTAGTGACCTTTTTAATTTGGTTCAAATTAAGATTGCATCTGGGTGCTAAATTAAGATTTTGCTAATTTTCTGTTTTCAAATTAATGAAGGTGCCTCTCTTCAAATTTTTGCTTATGTTCATTTTTTTCAGCTCATTATATTGAAATATACCAACATACTCTTATTTCGTCTTTCTTCCTTAGAACATGTAATTTTCTAAATAGACTAAAATTACCACAATCATTTCCTCTTTGACCCAAGAGATAGAAGAGTTTCCTCTTTCTGAGTTTCTCGAATGGCTTCAGATTTTATAGGCCTTTTTTTGTTTGTTTGTTTTTTTGGCTCACTGTTCATTTATTTTTGTTTTTGAAACTTCATATCTTCATAGATAGACATCAGAAAATGTATTAAAATAACTTCTTACCCCATGCTTCATCCTTTATGGTAATAAAATAGGAATAAAAAATTGCACAATAGTAATGAAATGGATTTAATTTATATATAATCAATACATAAAATTTATATTAAAACCATATATTTGTATATTAATATAAATACCAAAATGTTAAATAGAAATGATAAAATATGACTTTATATTCAATATAGTATATATAACTGAAATATAATGTATATAACATGTATCAAGTATCATGGAATTATATATATGTGTAAATATGTATTAGTGAATTTATTCACTATATTATGCATTCATTATGACGAACAAATATTCCCATCATTTAATTTGTTTTTTTAAAATCATTAATTTTTTTTAACAGTCCAATTTTTATCTCCCTCCCAGACTGTCTGCTGACTGTTTCACATTCCATACCTCCTCCCCTGTCTCCAAGAAGGTGTCCCGGACCTCCTACCACCACACTATCAGACCTCCCCTGGAGACTCAAGTCTCTTGAGGGTTAGGTGCATCTTTTTTGAGTTCTTCCTTATCTGTGAAAAAATTGTTAGCAGTTCTAAGAAAATTTATTTTAACTTTAGCGTTTTAGATTGGTGAGTCTTCTAAAAAAGTTATTCCGTAATTACTTCTGAATGTCAATGCTAGAAAATATGATAATGTCCAAGAATTTATGAAAATTCAATTTGTGGAAATGCATCTCTATCCAGAAAATAATTTTATTTTTGTAACTTCTATGAAGGAAAACATATAACCCACTAGAGGCTCATGTTCAGAGTATTTATGGGAAAAGCCAGGGGGTGATTTTCTTTGTGCTCTTTTAGGAAGCAGACATGTTGGAAGAAAAACTGACAGAAAAGGAAAAAAAAAACAAAGGATGGTATGAAGAACTGAATGCAGAAAGAAACTTGAGTGAATATTGATTAATCCAGCTAAACTGAAGGAGAGATACAAGTATTGAAGCACATGGGCTCATAATGTATCTGGGAGTTACAACCATTCATCTGAGAACATTTCTTTTAAAAAATGGACAGAATTCCTAAACAAGGAAAAACATGATTTTTCTTTCATTCCAGTAAATTTGTATTCAACTGTGTAATGTTTTGTGAGATGAAATAAATTATTCTGGAAGCCTCATTATCAACATTAATAGATTTTTTTCCTTCAATCTGAAAATTTGTAACCTACCTACTTAAAATATTGTAGTCTTTAAATGCCTGTTTGTACCCATTCAGAGCCTGCCCCACATGTGGCCCATACATAGACAGCCATCCAATTAGACAAGATGGATGAAGCAAAGAAGTGCAGGCCGACAGGAGCCGGATGTAGATCGCTCCTGAGAGACACAGCCAGAATACAGCAAATACAGAGGCGAATGCCAGCAGCAAACCACTGAACTGAGAATGGGACCCCCGTTGAAGAAATCAGAGAAAGAACTCAAAGAGCTTGAAGGAGCTCGAGACCCCTTATGAACAACAATGCCAAGCAACCAGAGCTTCCAGGGACTAAGCCACTGCCTAAAGACTATACATGGACTGACCCTGGACTCTGACCTCATAGGTAGCAATGAATATTCTAGTAAGATCACCAGTGGAAGGGGAAGCCCTTGGTCCTGCTAAGACTGAACCCCCAGTGAACGTGATTGTTGGGGGGAGGGCGGCAATGGGGGGAGGATGGGGAGGGGAACACCCATAAAGAAGGTGGGGGGGAGGGATTAGGGGGATGTTTGCCCGGAAACCGGGAAAGGGAATAACACTCGAAATGTAAATAAGAAATACTCAAGTTAATAAATGCCTGTTTGTTTTTCCTGTCTGTTGAGTTTGCAAATAATTTTCTGTTCACTTGACTGTACCTTCAAATATGTAAAAGTAGTTTAGCAGTACATGTTTGTTTTATGTACAGATTCCTGTTACTTAGCATATTATTTTTTTGTGCTGTATCAAGATTCAGTTTTGAGTCTCTTTATAAGGAGAATTCATTCTGAACTTATGCCTTTGAACATTGTTCTCATTGTGTGAACTTCTTGGAGTCTAGTTATATAAATTAAGGCTGGGGAGAAGCATGGGAAGGTCTTGGAGCTAGAACAGATAAAGACGAATGTTCTCACATTCTTGTCTATGTAAAAGATTGGCAGTAAGTTTTGTTTGGAGAGAATCTTTCACTGGAGAGAATGCAAGTTTTTCCACCATTGCCTTATACAGACTTCTACTGTTTGGCTTTATGTCAAATGTGATAATATGTTTCAAGGTTATGTTACAGTAACATTGAAGGACTGTCTTATGTTGAGGTCCTTTATAGAAAAGTATTTTTCCTAACCAAGAAGAAATCTCCTGTAGGTAGAGTTCTTACATTACATGCTATCCCAAATCTAAAAGATAATCCAGTTTGACCTGGCAATCACCGTGACAATAAAACACACCTCACGAATGTGGGTAAGCCATGTTAAAGAGATGGGAGGAATAATTACAACTTTAATGAATAATTATTACTTTTTCTTCTAATCAAGCCTATTTAGTTGCAGTTCCTAAAGAGTCTGAGTCTGTTTTCATAATTCTTCATTTCTGTCCTTTTCTTTGTGATGCTGGTGAGGTGATACATGATTTTATTTGATACTTTTGTATATCTTATTTCTGCTGAAGCTATTTTTATTTTGAAGTGTGGCTGCTTGTGGAACCTCCATGCCTAATTTAAAAATGTTTGAATTTCTCTGTCCCTCTTTTCCTTGTCCTTCTGAACAGCTCTTGATATGAAGGCTTGACTTCCATGAGTTTTTCTCTTAAACTCTAATAATTTTGTCTTCGTGCTTCATTCTGAGTCCATTCCTGAATTATTCTGTGATCAAGAGTGAGAACCCTGAGAAAGGATACGAGTTTACCTTGTAGGATGTGGTACTTCAGAAATCTTGGTAACAATTACATGGTCTGTTTATGGGCTACTGTAATTTTAAATACCCATTTCATTTATTATGTCCACATACCAGATAGAAAATAGTAATGATTTCTTCAGTTGGAAGTATTTTGTTTCAGCACCAAATCCAATGTTAGGAGCATGGTTAACTAAACAGTGGAAAGCCCTTCAAAGCCACCAACTGTAAATATCTCTTTAGCTATACTTGGGGTCTGGGGAAACCTAAATTAGCTTGACTTAATGCAGATCATTTGCAGGTAACCAAAGGTTCTGAACAGTGATACATACAACAGCCATGTTTTATTCAGAAGATACAATGCCTTTCACAGCACTCCTCCCCATACCCAGCTCTCACATACTTTCTCACCCCAGTTCTTCAGTGTTCTTAATCTGGCCATAAGATTGATGTTACATTTTGACTAAGATCTTCAGCAGTATAAAATAACATATGGTTACGTAGGGTTTGAAAATTGAGATATGTTTATTTTTATAAGTCATAAATAGCTTTCATTTAGATTTACATGGAAGATCTAAGAGCATTTTATATAATAATACCAGATAAAGCAAACTGTATTGAGTTTTTATACTTATCAAACTGTATTGAGTTTTTATACTTATTAATTAAGATTTTATTTTAATAAATTAGATATTAAAAATTTGTAACATTTCAATGCTCTCAAAGAAGGAGTCATTCCCTTAAGTTCAGTACACTTTACTAACCTTATCATGCTCCAGTAGGTAGTGCCAGCAGTCACCCAGATAATCCTCACCCTGGTTATCTTTAAAGGGTTATATAGAACATATAGTTTACATTAAATCAGTCTTCCCACAATGCCCATTTACTGTGATTTGTTGTGTCTCTAAATTTATTTCAAAATTTCAATTGAGTTTTATGTTTTTAAGCACATTTTCATGAAAATATTCAATCTATAATTCCTTGTCTTCCACTGTCTTATGATATTAATTTGTGTTTCAATATTCTAAACAAAGTGCTTGGATGTTATAACTATTGAGAGTATACTCAGTCCATCTTGCTGAAACTGAACAGATTATATTCTGTGTTTCAACCTCAATCTATAACTATATGCTAAAAGAGAATCAGCATTAATATATTTGGAGATAAGTATTTGTGAGCTGATATGATATAATTTACATTTGACCACCTTAGGAAGACTCTAAGAATCTCTCCTCCCTCAGTTTCTTAAAGGAAGTTTTAAAGAGCCAGGTTTGGAGTTTCAGGCATGGAATACTAAGTATTCAGAAGATGAGGAGGAGAGGATCACATGGTTAACAAGGCTTCTGGATGACTTAGTAATATTAACATCTCAAAACAAAATGAATTAAAAAGTCCTGGTAATATAGATCAGCGACCTGGGCTAGAGAGACAGAGAGAACATTTAAAGGTGACACTCAGAACCACAACATATATAATAGGCTTTGGATTCAGTCCCGAAGATTACAATAAAAATGATTATTAAAAATAAACATTTTATTTATGTATATGGTTAAACTTTAATAAGAGTCATCCCATTGTGCACATCATTTTCTTAGACGATTATTTTTTCCTAACATATTTGTTAGAACTTAAAGAATTCTGTTCTTCTCCTAATTGTTTTATCTACAATTACATAAGGCATTGGAATATGCTCATGGGCACTATTCTCGTTATTTTAATGGGATATTTGAAAGAAGATGAATAAGTTAGGCACTAATAATTTTGTCTTGTTCCCGTTCAATAACTTTATTTGTAGAAATAAAAATGAGAGTTTCTTATTTTAGTAGAGACTGATTAAGAGATAATATAAGAGGATAAAAATCATGCTTTTAAAAGGAAACCTACTATAGAAATTTTATTAGAACATAATTTCTAATTGTATTCTAAAAATTATCCTTTTAACACCAATAAATATTGCTTTCTCTCTCAACATCAAAGATATCTCTTTTTTACAGCCTGCAGAGACCATTACAAGAAACTACTGTAAAAATGCAGAGATTAATGGATTATGAAGAGCCCAGGTCAACATATAGATTCATAACACATCTCCTGAACCTCAGGATCTGGTGATATTTCTGAGGAAGTGATTGAAAGATTGTAAGAGCCAAGGGACAAGGACATTTGCTGTGAGAATGTATGTATTTGAATTAGCATGGACGATTTAACTATGATACATTGGCAATGCTAATCCTTTTCACAAGACTAAAATAATAAAAATATCAGTAAACATACTAACATGAAAGGGGCAATGTTGATGGGCCCTACTCCTAAGCAGAGAACTCTGGGGAGCCTAGATTGTCCTGAAGATGAGCCCCCTAATTGATAATTCATTTTAAAGTGCTTAGTCCTGAAATCATGTATAGCTAAACTATTTTAAGTGGATTTAGTTGGTTGTATTTATATATTTTTCTATAAATATAGGTAACAACAATAATAACAAAAGAGTCCGTCAATTTGACATGGAATGTGGGGCAATGACACATGGGGAGTTTGCATGGAGGAAATGAATGAGAAAAGTGATAAAGTTATATTTGTTATATTTTGAGTTTCTTTTTTAATCAACAAAGTAAATGATTTTGAAATGTTTCAAATGGAGGAGAAAAGAGAAATATTGTTTAATGAGCATAGTGTTTCTTATCTATTGCATTTCTTGACTACTAAGGAAGCACACACAGAAACACAAAGCACCATGAACATTTCACTGCCTAAAAGGAGTGCAATAGATTTTTTGTTTGTTTGTTTGTTTTAAGAGCTGGAAAACTCACTGTGCTCCAGGAGCTATGGATCATAACCAGAAAAAGACATGACACACACCTCTCAAGGTATCCAGTTTAGGCCAACTTCATTGTTCCCTTAAAATCTTGCTGAGTTATATACTTCAAAATGATTAAGATAGTAGGTTTTATATTATGTATTTTTATTAGATCAATAAAGCCTGGAAAATAGAAACATTTTATTATTTATTGGGCATGTTTTTGAGAGGAAGGCTTTGCATATTTTTGCATGAATATATGTGCATATCTGCACTCACCTATCTGTGCATGATTCTCTACTGTACTGTTTGAGGCAAGGGCCCCAGCCTAATTTTAGAAACAGTGAAGAATGTGTCACTTGTTCATATATCACTTAGCAGCTCATTGGTTTATTAGAGCCACTATATAACACTCTGATACTGTCTGTAACATGCAAGAATTGAGAAAATTCTTGTAGCAAGTGGATTTCTCCCCAGGAGACTAGCGATTTTAGAAACCATGACCTTAAATATATGACTTGCAATTTGAAATTTCAATGGGCTTGATTGTGTGAATTAATTCTTAATCTCCAGGCTATGAAACTACAATAGAAAATTCATACTTTAATGCTTATGTGATTCATAAAATGAATTAGTTTTCAGCCACTAAATATACCCTGGGGTCAAAAATATTTATTATAGTTTCTCACATTATCCAGGTTTGAATACATAGGGGATGACATATTGAAGAACAATTCACTTCAATATTCAATAAATTTTAAATTTTCCTTAACTGATTCTAATTTGATATTATGTTTTGGGCATATATCACTATGGAGAGATAGATTATTTTTTTCTTTAATATGGTTGGGTTGAAAATTCTGTGAAAGTACGTCTGATTAAGGGCAAATGTGTTATTTGAAATCGTTTTAGAAAAAGCTTGTTAATTAGCTTTAATCAGGTTACCAGTGATTGGTTTAAAACACACATAATAAATTAGAAAATAGCAAAATGAGTTGGTTATGTCAACAATATGGTTTCCTTTTTTCTTTTGTTGAAAATAATTTTCCTTCCTCATACTATGTATTCTTACAACCATTTTGCCTCTCTGAGCTCCTCCCAATTCCTTCTCCCATCTTCTCTCATATAGATTCACACCATTTCTTCCACTCATTAGAAAACAAACAGGCCTCTAGGGGATGTAATATAATAATATAATATAATGTAATGTAATGTAATATAATTAATATATACAGACATCTGAAAGAGACAAAATAAATGCAAACAAAAGAACCAAATGGGGCACAAGAAAAAGATAGAGAAACCATAGTACATATGAAAATGATGAATTATATGTAGGTGTGTAGATAAAAAAGAGAGAGATAAAAAGGTAAAGATAAATTAATTAATGAAAGAAATGAAAGAAAATCTATTTTCTTAATTATTAGTTGTTCTAGAATTTTGTATAACATATATATTTATATGCATCTTCTGCCCTTACTCACACCAGATGCATTTTTCTTCATAATCCACCCAACCATACTTTCTCTTTATTCATTTTCTGTTGTTCAAACCATGAACTCCCATTTGTGTTGCTTGTTGTTCATATATGTGTATGGCCTTAGCTAGATTGTGATCAACCCACCAGGGTCAGTACCTTAAGAAATATTCTCCCTCTGTAGCTATGGGTACTGCTTCTTGCCCACATCCTCTCTGCATGCTGTGATTTGTTGTGACTTGAGCTTTCGCATGCCCCATGCAAACTATCTTGTGAAATGTCTCTGCTCAACCCAGAAAACACAGTTTTGCTACAGTCATCCATTATCTCTGGTTCTCTTCACCCTATTGTCAATGACCCCTGACTACTGAGATAGTATGATATTAATTTCTAGTTTGGGGTTGGGGATTTTGCAATCTCTGGTTCTGCACACCTTCAAGAGTTGTGTATAATCACCATCTACTGCAATAAAAAGGCAGCTTCTATGATCAGGGTTAACAAATACAATGATTATAGGGTATGCTAGAAATCAAATAATACATTGGCATATTAAAGGAAGAAGTAGAAAACTTTGGAAATACTTTTTGTTTTAACTAAACTGTCAATGTGAGAGGGCAATCTTGTTAAAAAAAGAAGAGGGAAAGAAAGGAAGGAAGGAAAGAAGGAGGAAAGAAAGAAAGAAAGAAAGAAAGAAAGAAAGAAAGAAAGAAAGAAATGACTAAAAGGAAGTCACAAAAAGATGTCCCTGTGTAAACCGAGCCTTTGTTTCTATCTTTGTATTTCTTAAGCTTCTGTGAAGATCATGAGCTGCTAACCTGACCCATACAAAAAGAATGCCTGCAACTCATTAGAGCTGTACAATGAAAAAATGTTTTTGTGTTTTTGTGTTTTTCTTTCACAATAATTAACTCTGATTCCTCTATTCCACTTGGACATTTGTAACCTGATGCTATAGTTGTATGTGGAGGACGTTCATGTGAGGCTAGTAGTCAGTGCAAAGAAGTGCTGGGTACAAGAGACACTGCCAGAGATATGAATATGAGTCAAGGTTATTTTGTGAGTGTAATGACACAACAAGGCCTATTTTAATTAATTAATTAATTAATTAATTAAATTTTATGCTCCAGATCCCATTCCCCTCCTGGTCTACCCTCTGGCTGTTCCACATCCTACACCTCCTCCCTGCTCCTCCCCTGTCTCCATGAAGATGTTTGCACCCCACCCACCCCACCAAGCTTTCTGGGGCCTTCAGTCTCTTGAGGGTTAGGTGCATCTTCTCTGACTGAAGCCAGACCTGGAAGTCCTCTGCTGTATATGTGTTGGGGGCCTCATATCAGCTGGTGTATGCTGCCGGTTGATGACCCAGTGTCTGAGACATCTCTGTTTGATGACCCAGTGTCTGAGATATATCGGGGGTCCAGGTTAAATTAATACTGCTGGTCCTTGTACAGGGTGGTCCTTTTCCTCAGCCCATTCCAGACCTTCCCTAATTAAACCAGAGGGGTCAGGAGCTTCTGTTCATTGGTTGCGTGCAAATACCTGCATCTGACTATTTCAGCTGCTTTTGTGTCTTTCAGTGGGTATGCATTTCAGTGGGTTAGGTCCCTGTTTGTGAGCACTCCCTTGAACTGGATCCCACTATCGCTGGACCTTCTTTTCCTCAGTCCCTTCTCCATTTCCATCCTTGTATTTATTTCAGACAGGAAGAATTCAGAGTTTTGACCGTGGAATAGCAACCCCATCCCTCACTTGATGCTCTGTCTTTCCGCTGGAGGTGGGTTCAACAAGCTTTCTATCCCCACTGCAGTGCATTTAAACGAGGGTCCCTCTCTTTGAGTCTGGAGAGTCTCTCACTTCCCAGTTCTCAGATACATTCTAGAGGGTCTTCCCAACCTCCTACTTTCTAAGGTTGCCTGTTTCCATTCTTTCTGCTGACCCTCAAGGCTTCAGTCTCTTTTCCTTACCCAATACCAAATCATGTTTTCCCTTCTCCCTGTCCTGTTTTTCTCCCAGGTCCTTTATTTCCGCCCCACCTCCACAGTCCCTTGTGGTTGCTTTCTAATCTCTCTCTCAAGAGGAACTGAGGAATATTCACATGGGCTCTTTAGCTTGTTGAACTTTTTGAGTTCAATGGATTGAATCTTAGGTATTCTGTACATTATTGTTATTATTATTTTTGGCTAAAATGTTCTTCCTACCAAAGTCAATCTATAGTTTCAATGAAGTCCCCATCAAAATCCAAGCAAAATTTTTCACAGACATGAAAAACTCAATTCTCAAATTCATCTGGAAAGGCAAAACAAAAAACGAAAAACAAAAACAAAAACAAAAAACAAAAGAAACAAACAAAAACAGAATAGTAAAAACAATTCTTAACACTAAAACTGCAGGAGGAATCACCATACTACAGAGAAATAGTGATTAAAAATTGCATTGTATTGGTACAGAGACAGACATGTTTATCACTGGAGAAGAATTGAAGACCGAGCACTAAAACCACACACTTATGAACACTTGATCTTTGACAAAGAAGGCAAAAAATAGAAAATGGAAAAAAGAAAGCATCTTCATGAATTGGTGCTGGTCTAACTGGCTGTCTGTTCATAGAAAAATGAAAAATAGAGTCATATCTGTCACCATGCATTAAGCTCAAGTCTAAGTAGATCAAGGACCTCAACTTAAAACCAGATATACTGAATCTAATAGAAGAGAAAGTAGGAAATAGTTTGGAACTCATTGGCACAGGGGAAATTTTTCTAAACAGAACTCTTATGACTCATGCTCTAAGATCAAGAATTGATAAATGTGACCTCATGAAACTGGAAAACTTCTGTAAGGCAAAGGATATAGTCAATAAGAGAAATTGGCAACTTGCAGATTGGGGAAAAAATGTTCACTAACCCCACATCAGATAGAGGGCTAATATCCTAAATATATAAAGAGCTCAAGAAGCTAACCACCAAACACCCAATCAAAAATTGTGGTATAGACCTAAACTGAGAATTCACCACAGAGGGATCTTGAATGGGAGAAGCACCTTGAAATTCTACCTTACACCAATCAGAATAGCTAAGATCAATACCTCAGGTGACAACACATGTTGGTGAGGATGTGAAAAAAGAGGAACATTCCTCCATTAGGAATGCAAGGTAGTACATCACCCTGGAAATCAATTTGGAGGTTCCTCAGGAAATTAGAAATAAGTCTATCTGAAGATCCAGCAATACAACTCTTGGGACTATACCCAAAAGATGTCCTACCATGCCACAGGGTCACATGGTCCATTATGTTTACAGTGGCCTTATTTGTGATAACCAGAAGTTGAAAAGAACACAAAGGTCCCACAACAGAAGAATGGACCCAAAACATATGGTTCATTAACACAATGGAATACTACACTGGTATTAAGAATGAGGACATCCTGAGATTTCAGGCAAATAGATGGAACAATGAAATATTATCATGAGTGAGGTAACTCAGACCCAAATTACATGTACAGTATGCACTCACTGATAAGTGGATATTAGCCAAAAAAAAAAAGCCTATTTTTCACATACTAATTAAAGGTGTTTTAAATATTTACCATTTTTTAAATTATATGCCTGTTTTCATTCATCTGTATACGAGTAGGTACATGCAAATGAAAGTGTCCACGGAGGTCTGCCTGACTGCTGATCCACTGTAATTGAAGTTACAGAAAGATGTGAGCGGTCCAGCTTCAGTGCTGGTACTGGACGAATGTTCTATATTTACTGCTGATCAATTCCAGTAGCCCTTAAAATGTGACTTTTAAAACATAACTGATAAGGAAAACAAAGTGAAACCAAGATAATATGGACTATGAAAACTAGAAAAGTTTAGCAAATTTCCCATTATGGACAATAAGGTGTTAGTTGATTGTATAGGCAATCCAATATCATGAGTGTACTTACAGGTGTAATGTTATTAAAGAAAATGTATTCTCTTCAAAAATGGAGAAACCATCAAATTGGAAGTGATGTCCCGTGCAAGAGTTCAATGTAGGTAAAGATAATGTCTAATGATGAGTCATTTGACTGTTAGCAGTTTCTGAGCTGTTTTCTTTTCCTTTGTTCCTTTTCTTTCCATGCTTTTCCTTTACAGTGTTAGAATGCTGACTTGTGAACTTGTTTGCCCTCTTAGATCTATGTGTTATCTGGATGAGCTTAGGAAGCAAGCACTGAAGTGTTTTTGGGTAGAGATACAGTGTGTTTTCTTAATATATTTCGCACGTGCTCAGAGAGAAACCACGTTGTTTCTATTCAGACATATACCAACTTTTTCTTCCCAAATAATTGCCTGTATTCAGTCACTTGTGTATGGGGCAAAGGGCTGTTTAGTATTGAATTGGAAGCAAATGTTGCTGAAGTTTATTATGCTGGTGGTTAAACTGAGAAGGGAAGCACCAATACAGTTTTTTTCTGGTAGTTCATGTGAATTTTGTACACAGAGAACCAATTGTTGGACTCATATTGATCCAAAGATGCCACCTCGTTAGCAAAATGCCTAAAGCACCTAGAAAAGGAAGAAAAAAAATTATATACCAGAACTAATCCTAAAGTAAAGCAGGTTCTTAGAGGAAATGCTATTGAAAGAAAATAAGTCTTCCAGCAGAGGTACCTTTCTTTCCACAGCCACCTGGAAGTATTTCACACGAGTGTGTGTGTGTGTGTGCGTGTGTGTGTGTGTGGGTGTGTGTGTGTGTGTGTGTATCTGTATGTTATATGTGTGTAATATATGGTGCATGCATACATACATGCATATGGACCAGTGCAGAAGATGTCAAGTTTCCTGCTCTATCACTCTCAAATGTATTCCTTTGAGACAAGATTTTTTTTTTATTAACTTGAGTGTTTCTTATTTACATTTCGAGTGTTATTCCCTTTCCCGGTTTCCGGGCAAACATCCCTCTAATCCCTCCCTCTCCCCTTCTTTATGGGTGTTCCCCTCCCCATCCTCCGCCCATTGCTGCCCTCCCCGCAACAATCACGTTCACTGAGGGTTCAGTCTTAGCAGGACCAAAGGCTTCCCCTTCCACTGGGGATCTTACTAGAATATTCATTGCTACCTATGAGGTCAGAGTCCAGGGTCAGTACATGTATAGTCTCTAGGTAGTGGCTTAGTCCCTGGAAGCTCTGGTTGCTTGGCATTGTTGTTCATTAGGAGTCTCAGGCTCCTTCAAGCTCTTCAGTTCTTTCTCTGATTCCTTCAACAGGGTCCCGTTCTCAGTTCAGTGGTTTGCTGCTGGCATTCGCCTCTGTATTTGCTGTATTCTGGCTGTGTCTCTCAGGAGATCTACATCGGCTCCTGTCGGCCTGCACTTCTTTGTTTTCATCCATCTTGTCTAATTGGATGGCTGTATATGTATGGGCCACATGTGGGGCAGGCTCTGAATGGGTGTTCTACTGTGTCTGTTTTAATCTTTGCCTCTCTATTCCCTGCCAAGGGTATTCTTGTTCCCCTTTTAAAGAAGGAGTGAAGCATTCACATTTTGATCATCCGTCTTGAGTTGCATTTGTTCTAGGCATCTAGGGTAATTCAAGCATTTGGGCTAATAGCCACTTATCAATGAGTGCATACCATGTATGTTTTTCTTTGATTAGGTTACCTCACTCAGGATGATATTTTCCAGTTCCAACCATTTGCCTACGAATTTCATAAAGTCGTTGTTTTTGATAGCTGAGTAATATTCCATTGTGTAGATGTACCACATTTTCTGTTTCCATTCCTCTGTTGAAAGGGCATCTGGGTTCTTTCCAGCTTCTGGCTATTATAAATAAGTACAAGATGAACATAGTGGGTACGTGTCTTTTTATATGTTGGGGCATCTTTGGGTATATGCCCAAGAGAGGTATAGCTGGATCCTCAGGCAGTTCAATGTCAATTTTCTGAGGGAACCTCAGACTGATTTCCAGAATAGTTGTACCAGTCTGCAATCCCACCAACAATGGAGGAGTGTTCCTCTTTCTCTGCATCCTTGCCAGCATTTGTTGTCACCTGAGTTTTTGATCTTAGCCATTCTCACTGGTGTGAGGTGAAATCTCAGGGTTGTTTTGATTTGCATTTCCCTTATGACTAAAGATATTGGACATTTCTTTAGGTGTTACTCAGCCATTCGGCATTCCTCAGCTGTGAATTGTTTGTTTAGCTCTGAACCCCATTTTTTAATAGGGTTATTTGTCTCCCTGCGGTCTAACTTCTTGAGTTCTTTGTATATTTTGGATATAAGGCCTCTATCTGTTGTAGGATTGGTAAAGATCTTTTCCCAATCTGTTGGTTGCCATTTTGTCCTAACCACAGGAGACAAGATTTCTAAATGACACTAGAGATAGTCTGATGCCCCACATGCTCCAACGGTCCACTTGTTTCTCTGTCCTGTACATCACTGTGATTACAGGCATATATATGCACAGGTGCTATGGATTTGAACCTACATGTTCATGCTTACACAGAAAGCCCTCTTATCCTCTGAGTCTTCTATACAGGCTTCATGCTTTATTTTCTAAAAGACAATAAAACAAAAAACACATGAGGAAATGAATTCAGCACCTTCATGGGTACTTTAAAGAAGATATACAATTTGATCACTAGGTTAAATAGGTATATTTTTCAGACATCTCCAATTGTTAACACTGAACAATGCCTTATTCCTTTCCTCAACAACAATCACAACAACAACATCAACAACCATAAAAAAGCATAGCATGTTATGTGGAGGTACACACCCACCATAGAACCACATTTCCCAGGTTCACTTAAACTTAATTACAATTGTTTCATCTTTCTTCTGCAAAAGAGTAGAAATCTTGTGAAAATAAATTTCAGTTTATTCCCTTAAAAGAAGGTGTTTCTTCTCCTTTTATTTATAATACTAAGGCAGATAACAGGGACCAAGAGATTAGGCTAAGGGTTGCTGTGACCAAACACATAAGCAATCATAAGCTGGAAGGAGCCAAACTACTGGGAATAAGTGACACCACACAAGTATTTGTAGTGCTGCTACCAACTAGTTGAACCCAATCTAATTCCCTATGTGTTTTAAGGGCATAGTATACATTCCTTCAACAGTCTTGTCTCCTCTGGGACCTCTAGCCAATGGAAGACACTTTATCAAAAATAAAAGAACAGTACTTGTGGTAATCTCCTTTGAAGTTGTCCTCTGGCCTCCATAAGACAAAGGACAAACTCACATACACACACACTCCTCTCTCAAACACACACACACACACACACACACACACACTCACACACACACACACACACACACACACACACACACACACACACACACACACATTCCATGATTCAGGTTCTGTATATTTGTGCATCTCTCATTAAATTACTACCTTGGGATCATATAAGTACATACTTGGAAAAAGAGGATTAACCGTCCAAACCTCGGGTGTTTAACTCCTCCTTAGAAGTTGTAAAGAAGGTGTCTGGAATCTCCAATCTTTATTGCATACCAGAGCCAGTAGGGCTTATTAAATAAATAAATAAACCTGGTGGTGAGAAACAGAACTGTGGTGTTTGCTTTAGGTCACCACATGGTGAATTCTGTCTGTTTATTTTGCAAATAGTGTAATGTTGCTTCTCTTTTACAAACTACTAAACACAGCTCTTGCAATGTCAAACAGGTGACCCCTGGTTATCACTACTAGGTGAGCATGATCTTCTTCACAGTACTTTATGGTTACAAACACGTAGTTTGTCTCAACTTCAGAGAGCAGATGGTTTCATGACCGGCTTCTGTTAGGAAATAGTTTTGGATGCTTTATTCATGACATAAAACACTTATAATCTACAAAAGAATCTTACATAATCACATGACTAGTTTTTGTGACTTATAATATTAAATTTTACTTGAATATATTTTAAGGGATAGCATTAAGAATATTAGATGGATTCTTTTATTTGATGGTTACACATGTTTTATCCAAATTCTATTCAATAAATTAAGTGCAAACATATTAAATATAACAACTTTTTAATGAGATTGACATGTATATAGTAATAGTGTCGAAATGTAACATTCTCTTATATCTCTGAACTTAAAAGCTCAGATTTGGTCTATTTTATTTATTTTGGATAAATAAAATCCACTGAATATTATTTCTGTTGCTTCTATCTTTAGGGCAGCTTTTAGTATCACGAACACACACATATACATACATACACATACATACATACATACATACATATACATACAGAGGGACAGAGAGAGGGAGAGAGAGAGAGAGAGAGAGAGAGAGAGAGAGAGAGAGAGAGAGGAGGCAGGGAGAAAATAAATAAAAATATGTTGTTTAGAAATAATGTGATGCCATTAGAGTTACTACTAGACTTTACTTTTATGGTCATGGTATAAGTTAACCGAATCAATTTTCCATCATAGAATCTAATATTTGTGTACAAATCCTTCTCACTAAAATACATGCTTTTTTCTGTTTAAGGATGCTGAACAGTTAACTTGGCCTGAAATTTAGTCTAAATATGGAGCTGAAAAGGTAGCTCAGTAGTAAAGAGCACTGTTATAGATGACTCAGATTTGATTCCTGGCACTTATGTAACATGACTCATAATAGCCTGTGACTAGAGCTCTAGAGGATGTGACATCCTTACATGACATCCATGAGCACCTACCCTGAAACAAATGAGTCTTTACTCTCTTTCTCTTTCTTTTTCTCTCTCTGTTCCTCTCTGTCTCCCTCTTTCTCTCTCCCATGTTTAAGAAATAAAGATAAATCTTTAAAAATGTAGTCTTATAATTATATAATATGCACTTACTGCATGCTATGAACTGAATTTATAAAGGATTTTACAGATAATTTTATATTCTATTAATATTTGCTTAATAAATGATATCCTAAAATGCAACATGTATATTTTATGGTACAGACGTCACAATCTTCCTATATTCTAGGAAAGAATTTTATGTATTTAATAAATAATATCTCAAAATAAAATCTTGGGATTTTGATAGGATGTACTAGAGCAGGATAGAAATCAGCCTAAAAGTCAATCGTCAAAAATTCTGCCACATGGACTGTTACATCTAGCAGGCCAACTTGATGTTTTTAAAGCTTTAATATTAAGTTTTTGTGACTCTGGACGTTTCGAGCACAACAATGTACAGATCAAAAGATGATTTTTGATTGTCAATTGTTTCTCTCAAGCACGTGAGTCAAGATGTGGACTGCAAGTCATCAGGTTGGTGATACGCACTGCTCTGCTTAGAGCCAGAGTGTCGCCTTCATAATTTTTTTTCATTAGTTGTGGGCTCTGTGACCACCAATTAAAACTGGAATGTCTGTTCCATTCTCTCTACATAAATACACCTCTATGTCTTGGCAAGTAGTTCTCCTTTGCCATTAACAAGGCCCTCATACTCCCTTTTACCTGACTTCTTGATCAAATTACTAAGTTATTTTACTGTAACTTTTTGTCTTTCTCCCTGCTTCCTTATAATCCACTTTCTTTCTCTAATAGTCAGCACTTCTGTGTCTAGAGGCAATATTTTTTTTTCAAAAAGAGCACAATTACCAACAATTTTCAAGCCTTTTGTGGATTCTTTAGGACTATAAATTCATTATAATAGAGTAAGTGCAGCCTGGCTCCTCCTGTACAAATCTACCGCTCCACATGATCAATGTGCTGATTAACACATAATATAGATATTTTATGCTCCAAATAGCCACTCATAGGAGAGAATGTGCATTTGAGCTGAGTGCTCAGCATTATGCAAGATGGAAGGGGCATGTGTGTATAATTAAAAAGCCGCAAATGTCACTTACTCCCTGGCTTTATAGAAGTCAACTACTTGTGTACCTGGTGACCTTGTCTACCTGCCAAACTGGAAGGAACTTAAAGAGAAAACTGCTGGAGTGAGACCAGAGGCACAAACCTACAGCAGCGATGTTCCTGGCACTGGAGCATAGGCACAACCCAGTTGTAAGCAGAAGGGATGCTTCTGTTTAGTCTGTTTCATTTTCTTTTCTAGGTTCTCCAAAGCATGTTTGCTGTAGCTATAATCTGAGTGACCCTGTGATGGTCAGTGTGGTGAATGCCTTAGTATTGAGTTCCAGGATAAGGCTATCTGGGCTCTACTGTCCCACTAACTATCTCTTTATTGTACAAATCTAAGAAATCTGGAAGCTACATGTGATAATATCAAGTAACCCCCTTAGACTACTTTTTAAAATTAAATTTATTTCTTTGGGAGTAGAATGAAGGCTTACACATATCATGGCCAGAAGACAAATTCTGAGAATTACTTTTTCCCATCTAATATGTGGGTCCCCAGGTCCAGGTCAGGTAATCAGACCAGAAAGCACACATCAGTGTCACCTGACTATCCTAGATCAGTTGTGGGCTAGATTCTTCTAAAATGTGTGAAGGGCATAGAGGACTGCTGGCTATGGCACGTACCTCTTTTACTTAGATCTTGTCATTTGATGTTCTAGATGCATACACCAAATATCTTTCCTTCTTTCTCAAGTATTAAGTTTTCTCATTTGAAATGTTCTCAGGGTTCTCATTCATTTACTGTGAGAAAATAAGAGCTGTGTGTCCTGCCACATGCTTGCAATCCAGGACTTCCGGGCTGAGACAGGAGGATCAGGATCATGAGTACAGAATCAGTGTAGGCTATATACTGAAATCTAGGCCAACTTGACCTACAGAGTAAGTCATTGTCCTAAAAAGTAAAAGTAATATACATCACTGCGTATGAGGATGAGCTACAGAAATACACTAGTATAAAATTGCAAGAGTATATTCAAGATTATTTTAGAAATTGTGACAAATTCAGTATTAATATCAAGTAAAAATTCTTTTAATGACTTTATTTTCTTCTGATGTATATTACATAAAATATTGAGTTGGAAAACAATAAAGAAGCTATACATTTTCATATATAATATATTCAGTTATGAATTTATCTGTATGAAAAACTGAAAACTCTACATTAAAAATATGCAAATTTGCTCTCATCTTTATTAAATGCTAAAATTAAAAAATGTAAAAGTAAACAAGCCAACACCAAATAAATAATTCAGTGAGAAAAGTGTTCAGCAAACTATTAGATCTTCTTATCAACATATAGGACAGGTATTATATTAGTATTTAGGATGTGATTTTATAATATGCACCTTTTAAGAGTTCTTTCTAAAGTATCATAAATGGGAAATCCTCAGAGACCAAGGGCTGTAAGTATGTTAGAAAGTAATTTGTGGTTCAATTTCTAACTCTGATCCTGTTTTGGCTTTGACATTGTTGCTTGCCTGCCCCAAAATGCCCATCTCATAAGACAGCCATAAGTCTAAGTGTTTACTTTTGCATTTTTTTAACTTTGGGAAATTATTTATTAGTATATAGTGAAATATCTGTTTAGCATTTTTAAAACATTTCCCACTCTATTTTCTTTTAAGAAGGAAACTGATGTTTTGATTGTTTGAGAAAGTTTTGAGGTATGAAAGGTGATGTTAATTTTACTATGCAGCATAGATGAGAGCACTCTTATATTGGATGTGTGTTTGAATCCTAGTTCCCACGATTAGACTATGCTGAAATTCCATGGTGTCCTCAATCTTAGAGTAATTCTATGAAAATTGAGAACATTATTCACAGAAATGTTAGTTTTTATTGGTGAGATAATAAACTAATATTCTGATTAATGGGAACAAATAAAATTATCCAGCTACATGGAATAAATAGAATTAGTTCAATTTCTTCATTTCCTTAACCTCCCACTAGAAAAATCCGTGTAATGTCCTGAAAGGTGTAAAAATGGAACAACAGAGCATGAGATAACATAGCTTGTAGGACACAGGACCAGTTTGCTATAGGACAACGTTAGAAGACTCCACAATGAATTGCAAATAAGGAAACTATATGTTTTTACCACTTATATATGATGGATTGATGCAGCCAGATACGATGAGCTATTTTAATTCTAAGCTTAGAGAACTAGAAAGCTGTCAATAATGGTGACATTTATTTTGAAGAAAAGAAGATAAAGTGGAAACAAATATAATTTTCCACAAATACTTGAAGGACAACTTTATGGAAAAGACAATGCACTTTAAATGAGTCTCTCAGATATGAGGATACAAACAAATGTTCAGAAATCTTAGGAAGGAATATTTTTACCAAGGCCTTATTGACAATAAACTTTTGTATTATCCCTACATCAAAATGGAAACACCCTGTGAACATAATCTCAGTGTTGGATCTTAAACCTTACTCTTTATTTTATTTCTTGCCGTTATTTCTACTTAAGGAAAAAAACAGCCATAGTCTATTATTCTATTAAATAAATAGCTGGGAAAGATATGATTAAAAAGAGTTCTTAATTCGAGAATGACTATATTTCAGAAGAAATTAATCAAACTCAGTGTGTGTAGAGAGTTTTGATCAAGTCAAGTTGTTTTCTTGAGAGCCCAGAAATTTCAGGGGTCTATATGTTTAAATAATCACAAGAAATCATGTGTGTTGTCATGAAATGGGCAAGGGAAAAAGTAGGGGGTAAAGGATAGGAGGCACGGCATCACAGCGTGAGTTTCCATTGACTTTCAGGGAGAAAAACAATTTAAAAATGTGCAAAAAAACAGAGAATTTTATAAGCACTTTCATGATGCTTAGAAGAGACAAAATGGTGAATAATTAGATTGATAGACTATTATAGTTACCCAACTGTATAATAATTGGATGACGGGAGTGCATAGCAGAAATTTGGGAAATGGTTGGCTTAACAACATTATTCATCACATCCTATTACAGATGGTAGTGAGCCCAAGAGCTCCCAGGGACTAAACCACCAACCAAAGAGAACACATGGAGGGGATCTATGGCTCCAGCTGCATATGTAGCAGAGCATGGCATTTGTCAGGCATCAATAGGAGGAGAAGCCCTTGGTCCTGTGAAGGCTCTTTTCTCCAGTATAGGGGAATGTCAGGGTCTTGAGGTGGGAGAGGTGGGTGGGAGGGAGAGCATCTTCATAGAATCAGGGGGAAGGAGAATGGGAGAAGGGAGAAATCAGAAAGGCGATAACATTAGGAATGTAAATACACAAACTATCCAATAAGAAAACTTATTTCATGTAAAGCCAAAGGGATTTAGTATGAAATAGATGAATATAATGAGATTATAATGATTATAAAGTATTGGCTGAAAGAGTAAGAGAGAAAGAGTTGTATTACTAAAGCCAAGAGAGCCAAGGAGAAGGAGAGAAGGGACAGAAGGAAGAAATGAAGCAGAAAGGTAGGTAGGAATGAAGGATGAAAGGAAGAAGTAACAAAAAGAGTGAATAAAGCCAGGAGGACAGAGGCAAGAAAGAGCACATTTTAAATTTGATAAGCATGCTGACTGGATGGACATGCTAAGCTTATATGTAGAAATTTAAATAATGAACTAGGTAACAAAGTATAGATGATAAGCAAGTCAGGATCTACATATATTACCTCAGTCGTATAGTCCATATATTTCTTGTCACTGCTAACTAAAGGGAAGCAAATTATTGGAGAAGAGATGGAGACCTCTATATAGACTGACTTAGTGAAGTTGATCAAGTTACCAAGGTAGGAGATGCTTGTGTGATGGTGGTGTCTTGAAGTAGCTTCTTTCTAACATTTTAATGAGCTTCCATTTTTGTTCAACTTGTAAAGGTCCTACAGGCTTTACCTTGAACCACCTTTGGTAACCATGTGTTTTTGCATATGTATCTGTGGGAAATGTATCTCATCAAGACAATAACAGGAAGTATAAGAGAACACAGATCACACTTGAAATATTACCATATGGAGTTACGCGATAAAGAAATATAATCTGGGAACAAAGCTTAGTATAATCATGGGTACACTAAAGAAAAGAGATTAAAGGTCAGGAAAACAAAGAGAAACAGGTGAACCAGGGTGGTGGGAATGTGTAGTTTCCTCAGAAACATAGTAAAAATGAACTATCCCCTGAAAACAGAAGCAATGATGGCTCAAACCTGCTGCTGACCTATGCTCACTCTGGTTCATGGATCTAGAAACCACTGGCTGTTTTTTTTTTTCTCCCAGAAACTGGCAATGAATGTTTTATAATCACAGTACTATTGATGAGAACTTAAGAAATGATTGAAATCCAACATGTGGAATATAAAGAAGAGAAAGAGGAATCTGAGGGAAGGTTCTGTAATTAAGAGTACTTGCTTCTCCTGTAGGTAACCTGATTTTAGTTACAGCACATATATTTGTCACCTCACAACTATAAGTAACTATAGCTCATCGATTGCAACATCCCCTCTCGCCTCCATAAACACCTACACACATGTGCACCTACACATGCACGCAAGCACACACACACACACACACACACACACACACACACACACACACACACACCAGAATGAAAGTAAATGAGAGAGAAAAGTATTTATTATCTGGAGAGAAATGAGACTTCTACGACCAAATAAAAGCAAGTGAGCAAAAATAAGAAAAAAATAGTGCATGCTTCTCCAATGCAATATGTAGTGAGATCCTAGCAGAAGAATATTGAAGACAAGGCATTAGAGTTCAGTATCTACCTTTAAGACTAACCACTTTTAAAAATTCAGTAACTACTCAATTTCAAATTTAATGAAGAAACTCACCAATTTTTATATGGGGCTCTTGGAATGCATTCAATCATTCAGTAGTTTATATATTGTTTTCCAAGTTTATTAATGCATAACATATAAGGACAAGATATTCAAGTGACTATATATTCAAGGCAATTCGGTATTAGTGGTTAAGAGTATCTCCAAAGTTCTTGAATTTGTTCCCCTCACCCACATCAGATGGTTAACAACTGACTCTAACATCCCCTCCAGGGCCTATAATACTCGCCTATGGCCTCTCACATGAACATATCAACACACAGATTTATGAATGTACATATGAATTAATAACATATTTTCTATCCTTCTTAGAAAAGGCAAACAAACATATAGATGGCAGACTTTCATTAAGCAACTATTAACACCTGTACTACAAGGTCTTTTCCTGACGCAATAATCTTTTGTTCAGATGAATCTCTACCCCTTGATGGTTTTACTACCTTTTGTAAATAAAGCCATATTAGCTCACATCTATATGCTTACATCTGCAGACGCATCCCTTTCACAGTAAATAATAGATATTGTCATTTTCCTTCCTGTGAATAAAAGAATTTCAATACAGTGATTTTAATATAAGCAACTGGGACAATCTGAAATAAAATGGCATATCAAATCCCCAAGAATTTGAGTACATAAGAGCTAAGATTTCTTTTGATGTACCTTTTAACTAGCATGATGAAACCATTTCTGATTGTCATATTTTACTAGGTAGAAGAATCTCTTAAAATGCTTTAGATACTCTCTGAAATTAAATGAGAAAAACTATATAAAATCCCTCAGGGAGAAGAATTCAGTATATCTGATTAGATATTTTTGCCAAACAGTTGTATCTTACATGGCCAGAGGAAGCATTCACATAGTGCAAAAAGGAATTTTGTTAGTAGTATGATGATGATGGTGATGGTGGCGATGGTGGTGGTGGTGGTGGTGAAGAGGAGGAAGAGGAAGAGCAGGAGGAGGAGGAGGAGGAAGAGGAGGAGGAAGAAGAGGAGGAGGAGGAGGAGGAGGAGGGTGACAATGATGAAAATACAACTTAGTGCTGAGAACAAACCATACCAACCACAGAAAGAGTAGTGGCAGCCTGGGCTTGTCAGAGATTAAGAACTTTTTGTGTGACTTTGCAAAACTCATGGCAATGTATAGAAGGGAACAGAAAAGAAAGCTCTATGTATGCTCCAACAGTGAAAACTGTGAACAAAATAATTATTTGTGTTGGAGGTCGAAGAAAGAATTATTTTTCTCTGAGAAAGAAATTCAGCTTCCATAAAAATGAATCTTTATGCAAAAAGGGTTTCATTCATCTGTAGATGCTCAAAGCATCAGTCCAGAGAGATTAAAATAAAGTGATTCGAACAGAACTAGCATGGATTAAAAAGTAGGGAAGGTCATTTTTGAATAAGCTGTCTGGTAATAATGTACTCGAACTTAATGCAAGTAAGAATGGTTTTTTTTCTCTAAAACTGGAGTAAAATTATACTGAATTACTATGAATGCTCAAAGTGCTACTTTCCTATAACCCAGAACTTAAACAAAATCATCTTTTCTCATCACAAAATAAAAATATGTCAAGAAGTTGACCATATTTTTACAGATATTTTATTTATCCATCATAAAAAAATACTGAATTCCTGTGTTGAAGCTGCTTTTCTTAGACTGTAATGGTTATGATTATGTGTTACAGTTCTCATATCTCTCCAAATATTGTAAGCTGCATTTTAAAATTTTCATTTAATTAATTTTATGAGCATTGGTATTGTGCCTTAGTATATGTGTGTGAAGATGTTGCATCCCATTGCACTGGATTTACAGATAGTAGTGAGCTCTCTTGTGGGTGCTGCAAGTTGAACTTGGGTCCTCTGGAAGAGCAGCAGTCAGAGATTTTAACCATTGAACCATCTCCCCAGCCCACTTTGTAAGATTCTTAAGCATATATAAATATTACTCATCTACTCTACAAATATGTGACTACTTTATGATCATTAATTCTGCATTTGGAGACTACCTAGGTCCACAGGAAAATCATAAAGGCTAAGGATCCAGTGATAAGCCTCAGTGTGTCTGAGCTTCTCCAAACTATGCAAACAGTTATAACCATCTAAATTAAATTATTCCTCCATCATTACCTTTCAAATTTCAGTAACTGGTCTTGGTTTTGAAGCAAGGTCTTACTTTCCAGTCTCGTAAGCTGATTTAGCTTTCAGTGTGAAACCCAGGCTGACCTTATTTAGTGCCATTCTGTTTCACCATACCAGAGTGCTCAGGTTACAGACATAAGCCCCCATACCCCATTGTTTACCTATGAATGTTTTATTATTTGAAACTTACGAGGTAAAAGTTTCCTGCTAGCTCTCCTCTTTACAGAGCATCCTATTATCACTC
Organism: Rattus rattus; assembly: GCF_011064425.1. NCBI lineage: Eukaryota > Metazoa > Chordata > Mammalia > Rodentia > Muridae > Rattus > Rattus rattus. The sequence continues at coordinate 71,102,820 of NC_046159.1, forward strand.
TTTTCTGGCAAATATCAATTTACTAGACCATCTTTATTTTTATTTTTTATTGTTTTTTTGACTTTCAAATTATGTTTGCAGTTTTGTTTTGTTTTGTTTTGTTTTGTTTTGTTTTGCATTACATTTAACATGTTATCTCCTTCCCCGGTTACCCCGTTCTCCCATGCTCCTTCCCTCTTTTTCTGTGAAGATGCTTCCCCTCCCATCTACCCTCTCCAGCCTCACTACCCTGGCATTCCTCTACACTGGGGAAATGAGCCTTCACCGGACAAAGGGAATGCCATCCTCTGCTACATATGTGGTTAGAGCCATAACTCCTACCATGTGGACTCTTTTGTTGGTTCTTTAGTTCCTGGGAGCACTGGCGGTTCTGGTTGGTTGATATTGTTGTTCTTCCTATGGGGTTGCAAACCCTTTCAGCTCCTTCAGTCCTTTCTGTAATTTACCCATTGATGTCCCTGTGCTCAGTCTGATGGTTAGCTTCAAGCATCCTCATCTGTATCAGTAAGGCATCTGTCAACAAGCACTTCTTGGCATTAATAATAGTAACTGGGTTTGGTGGCTACCCAGGTAGGGCAGTCTCTGGATGGCCTTTCTGTCAGTCTCTGCTTCACTCTTTGTCGCTGTGTTTCCTCCCATGAGTATTTTGTTCCTCCTTCTCAGAAGGACTGAAGCATCCATATTTTGGTCTTCTTGAGCTTCATATGGTCTGTGAATTGTATCTTGGGTATTCCGAGCTTTTGGGCTAACATCCACTTATCATTGAGTGCATACCATGTGTATTCCTTTGTGACTGTATTACCTCAGTACTACTCAGAAATTAAAAAAACAACTTTATGAAATTCATTTTTATTTTTAGAATCTTTCCAGTTTCCTCCCTTTTCTTAGAGAGCTTTCATAGGTAACTTTTTACAACTTAGAAATAAGTGCTAAAATCACTTTTCAAATATTCCTTTTTCTTCCTTCTCCTTCTGCTAGCAGACTGAAAGTTAGAGCCACGCAGTTCCTCCTGAGATAGAACAAAGGCTATATTATTTAATCCCCCTCTGTTAGACTTCAGGTGCAGCCTAAGCCAACAGCTTTTAGTCCTCAGAACTAGCAAGGAAGCTTTTTGTTTTTGTTGTTGTTGTTTTATTTAGCTTTTTTTTTGTATAATCGTTTTCCCAGCCGTTGCTGCAAAATCTCTTGCATCCAACAAACCAATTTATTCCCATGTATGAAACTAGGAAGAAGATATAACTCAGGAAACAGCAAATTACACCATGTTGTCCTTAAACTTCTCTGACACAGTCTCCACATAGATTTTTTTTTTTTTACTCTAAGTCTTCTGAGACTGCTTTCAAGAATAATATGGGCTCCCTCTGGTGACAAATTTCATACTTAAACATTGCCGTGGCAGTTAATTAAAATGCTGCATGCTCTAGGTCCTGTAATTGTATGCAGAAAAGGATGTGAGGTCGTAGCCCTCCATAAAAAAAGGTGTATATCTTTTTTTTTTTTTAGAAAACACAAAACACACACACACACACACACACACACACACACACATACACACACACGTTTGAACTTGGCATTAACCTTCTATAACATGTACAGAGAGAATTTTTATTGGCACCACAAAGTAGTCAATTCTGGACTTTACATTTTGCCATCACTATCATAATTTATCCAAAAGTATTAGCACTTTCAGGCCACATCAATAAAAATGTTTGAGAATAATGTTAATTTGCTTTTTTTCTCTGAGTTGTTTAATACATATAAGAAGTGAAATTGGCTAAAGAAACTGAGAAAGGAAACTTCCCTATGAAAGACAGGTCCTGGTCCAGCCTTTTCTATCAGGATAACCCTTAATACTTAAGTGAATTTATTCTTCCCCAGGATAATGGGGCAGGCTTGAGAACTTTTCAACTACCCATTCTGAATATGTCCCTGCTAGTGGCTCATCATGGTTTTAATGATTCCCAAGTCTTTCATAAGCTGAAATTCAATCATTATCTCTGAAGGTTTAATGAGGTAGAAAAAAATCTGATTTGGGTGATCAGAGGTGAGGTCTTTTGTATGTAGATAGCTCATTAAGCTGGAACAACTCTATGTAAATACCACTGCTTCCTTAAGACTCCTCGGTGATTAAGAGGGTTTGCTGTTCTTGTAGAGGATCTGAGTAGTTTCTAACATGAATGCCATGATTATAAAAACTGCTTGTAACTCCGCAGGATGTGACCCTTCTTTAACCTCTGTCAGAAATCAGACATTTGTATACACACAGACACACACAAACACAGACACGGACACAGACATATATATAATAAATATTTAAAAGAAAATCAAAAGTTAAAATGAATGCTCATAAATGTACTCAGAAACACACACAAACATGCACAGACAGACTTATGTAAACATATTTTCTCAGCCTCTGACACTTGCCAAGTTTTCTCTGGGCTGTCACAACTCTGTCACCAGGAAAGCAAGAACCAGTAGAGTCCTAAAGACCCTGCTAATCAGTGTGGTACAATGTAATAAATTTCTAAAAAATATTAATATTTTAATCGTATTTATATTTTTTCTGGAATTTGTTACCCTCCCAGTCTACCCTCTGATTGTTTCACATCATTCCTGCTCCCGCCTACCCTGTCTTCCCCATCTCCACGAGGATGTCCCCACCCTACCCACCCCACCAAACCTCTAAAATTCTGGGGCCTCCAGTCTCTTGAGGGTTAGGTGCATCTTTTCTGACTGAACCTATCCCAGCAGTTCTCTGCTGTACATGAGGTGGGGTCCTCATATCATCTGCTTTATGCTGCCTGGTTAGTGATCCAGTGTTTGAGATCTCAGGCATCCAAGTTAATTGAGGCTGCTGGTCCTCCTACAGGGTTGCTCACCTCCTCAGCTTCCTCCAGCTTTTCCCTAATTCAGCAAATTCCCTCTTCCCAGTGTAGGGCATTTTATCTAGTGTCCCCTCCTTTGAGTCCTGTGAGTCTCTCACTTCCCAGATCTGTAGTACATTCTAGAGGGTCCTCCAAACCACATTCTTCCTGAATTCACCTGATTCCATTTTTACTGCTGGCCCTCAGGGCTTCAGTCTCCCCCCCCCAATAGCTGATCGTGTTACCCTTTGCCCCTTTCCTCATCCCCTTTTGCACCCTTGTCCTTCCCTCGTTTCTAGCTTGTGGTTGCTTTCATCTCCCTCCCAAGTGGGACTGAGGTGTCCTTACTTGGGCCCTTCAGCTTGTTAACCTGTTTGAGTTCTGTGAACTTTATCTTGGGTATTATGTAATTTTTTTTTTTTTTGGCTAATATCCACTTGTTCGTGACAAAATTCTGTGCATGTCCTTCTGGGTCTGGGTTACCTCACTTAGGATGATATTTTCTAGTTCTATCCATTTGCCTGCAAAACTCAGGATGCCCTCATTCTTAATAGCTGAGTAGTATTCCATTGTGTAAATACCACATTTTCTGTATCCATTCTTCTGTCTTGGGACATCTCGGTTGTTTCCAGCTTTTGGCTATCACAATTAAGGCCACGATGAACATAATGGAACATGTGCCCCTCTGGCATGATGGGACATCTTTTGGATATACTCCCAAGAGTGGTATTGCTGCGTCTTTAGTTAAGTATATTTGCAATTTTCTGAGGAACCTCCAGGTTGATTTCCAGAGTGGTTGTACAAACTTGCAATCCTACCAGCAATGGAGGAGTATTGCCCTTTCTCCACATCCTTGCCAAAGTGTGTTGTCAACTGAGGTTTTAATCTCAGCCATTCTGACTGGTGCAAGGTGGAATCTCAGGGTCATTGTGATTTGCATTTCTCTGATCAGTAAGGATTTTACATATTTCATTAGGTGCTTGTCAGCTACTGGAGCTTCCTCTGTTGTGAATTCTTGCTTTATGTCTATACCTCATTTTTTGATTGGGTTATGGTTTTATTTTTATTTCATTTTATTTTTTGTGATTAGCTTCTTGAGCTTTTTATGTATTTTGGGTATTTGCCCTCTATCCGATGTGGGGTTAGTGAACATTTTTTTCCCATCTGTAGGTTGCTTGTCTTATTCACTATGTCCTTTGCCTTACAGAAGCTTTCCAGTTTGCTGAGGTCCTATTTATGAATTCTTGATCTTGGAGTATGAGCCATGAGACTTCTGTTAAGTTAATTTCCCCATGTGCCAGTGAGTTCAAGGCTTTCCCAATTTCTCTTTTATCAGACTCAATATATCTGGATTTATGTTGAGGTTTGTAATCTATTTGGACTTGAGTTTAGTCCATGGTGCGAGATATGGGTCTATTTTCATTTTTTTTTTTTTTTTACATACAGACATCCAGTTAGACCAGCACCATTTATTGAAGATGCTTTCTTCTTTCCATTGTTTATTTTTGGTTTCTTAGTCAAAGATCAAGTGTTCATAAGTGTCTAGTTTTAATGCTGGGTCTTCAATTCTATTCCACTGATCAATGTGTCTGCCTCTGTACCAATACCATGCAGTGTTTATCACTATTGTTCTGTAGTAGAGCTCGAGGTCAGGGATGGTGACTCCTCCAGCTGATCTTTTATGGTTAAGAAATTTTTTTGGAGTTTTTACCTTTCCAGATGAATTTGAGACTTTCTCTTTCCATGTCTTTGAAGAATTGTCTTAACATTTTTATGGGGATTGCATTGAATCTGTATATTGCCTTTGGTTATCCATTTTTACTACTTTAATTCTGCCAATCCAAAAGCAAAGGAGATTTCTCCCTTTTCTGAGATGTTCTTTGATTTCTTTTTTGAGAGACTTGAAGTTCTTATCATACAGATATTTCACTTGTTTGGTTAGAGTCACAACAAGGTATTTTATGTTATTTATGACTATTGTGAAAACTGTCATTTCTCTAATTTCTATCTCAGCCTGTTTATCCTTTGAGTAGTGGAAGGCTACTGATTTGCCTGAGTTAATTTTATACCCAGACACTTTGCTGAACTTGTTTATCAGCCTTAGTAATTCTCTGGTGGAATTTTTGGAGTCACTTAAGTATACTATCATTTTATATGCAAATAGTGATATTTTGACTTCTTCATTTACAATTTATACCCTTTGACCTCCTTTTGTTGTCTGATTACTCTGACTAGGACTTTGAGGACTACATTGAATAAGCAGACCTAGAGTGGGCAGCCTTGTCTAGTCCCTAATTTTAGTGAGATTCCTTCAAGTTTCTCCCATTTAGTTTTTGTTGGCTATTTGTTTGCTCTATATTGCTTTTACTATGTTTAGGTATGGGCCTTGAATTCCTGTTCTCTCCAATACTTTTTAAATGAAGGGGTGTCGTACTAGGTCAAATGCTTTTTCTGAAACTGAGGAGATGGTCATTTTTTCCTTTGCGGTTGTTATATGGTGGATTATGTTAATGGATTTCTGTATATTGAACCAACTTCTTGCATCCCTGAGATGAAGCCTACTTCATCATTATGAATAATAGTTTTGCTGTGTAATTAGACTTGGTTTACAAGGATTTTTTTGAGAATATTTTATCAATATACATAAGCGTGATTTTGGTTGGGTCCTTGTGTGTTTTGGGGGTCAGAGTAATTGTGGCTTCATAGAACGAAGTAAGTAATGTTACTTCTGTTTCTATGTTATGGAATAGTTTTAGGAATATTGGTATCAGGTCTTCTTTGAAGGTCTGGTAGAATTCTAAACTAAATCCTTCTAGCCCTGAGTTTTTTATGATTGGATGTTTCTTAATGACTTTTTCTATTTCCTTATGGGATATGGGCCTGTTTAGAACGTTTACCTGCTCTTGATTTAATTTGATATATGTTATCTGTCTAGAAAATCATCCATTTCATCTATATTTTTCAGTTTCATTGAGTAGGATATGATTTTTTTTCCTGTTTGTTTGTTTGTTTTTTGAATTTCCTCTGTTTCTGTTATTTTATCTCCCTTACCAATTCTGAATTGTAAATTTGGATACTGCCTCTGGGCCCTTTAATTAGTTTGACTAGGGGTTTAGCTTCTCTCTCTCTCTCTCTCTCTCTCTCTCTCTCTCTCTTTCTCTCTCTCTGAATTTTTTTATTGGCTATTTTTTATTTACATTTCGGATGTTATTGCCTTTCCCGGTTTTCTGTCCATAAGCTACCTATCCCACCCCCCTCCCCTTCTTCTATAAGGGTGTTCCCCATTCCCAATCCCCCTTCCACACCCCACCCCGATATTCCCCTACACTGGGCGGGGCGGGGGTCCTGGTCCAGCCTTGGCAGGACCAAGGGTTTCTCCTCCCATTGGTGCTTAACATGGCCGTCCTCTGCTACATGTGTAGCTGGAAAAATGGGTATGTCCATGTGTACTCTTTGGGTAGTGGTTTAGTCGCTTTGATCTCTGGTTGAGTGGCATTGCTGTTTTTATGGGGTTGCAAATCTCTTCAGCTCCTTCAATCCTTTCTCTAATTCCTCCAATGGGGGACCCAGTTCTCAGTTCAATGGTCGCTGCTATTATTCGCCTCTGTATTTGTCATGCTCTGGCTGAGCCTCTCAGGAAACAGCTACTTTTTATTTACATTTCAAATGTTATTCCCTTTCCAGGTTTCCTGTCATTAAGTGACCTATCCCATCCTTTTCCCCTTCTTCTATCTTCATACTCTCAAAGAACCAGCTTTTGGTTTTCTAATTCTTTGTATTCTATATATGTATTTGCTTCTATTTGATTGATTTCTGCCCTGATTTTGACTATTTCCTGTTTTTTACTCCTCTTAGGTGAGTTTGGCTCATTTTGTTGTAGATTTATCAGGTGTGCTGTTAAGTTGCTAGTATAAGATTTCTCCAATTTCTTTACCAGTGCATTTAGTGCTATGAATTTCCTCTTAGCACTGCGTTCATTGTGTTCCATAAGTTTGGGTAAGATGTGCTGACATTTCCATTAAATTCCATGAAGTCACTAATTTATTTCTTTATTTCATCCCTGACCAATTTCTCATTGAATAGAGAGTTGTTCAATTTCCACATGTATGTGGGGTTTCTGTTACTTTTGCTGTTTTTAAGAACAGTCTCAGTTCATGGTAGTCCAATATTACGCATGGGATTACTTCAATCTTCTTGCATTGGTTGAGAGTTCTTTCATGAACATTTATGTGGTTGATTTTGGAGACCATGAAGTACTGAAAATACGGTGTATTCTTTTGTTATAGGGTGAAATGTTCTGTAGCTATATCTTAAATCCATTTTGTTCATAACCTCTATTTTTTTACTCTGTCTCTGCTTATTTTCTGTTTCAATGATATGTCCACTGTTGGGAATGGGGTGTTGAAGTCTCCCACTTTTATTGTGTGAGGTTCAATCTGTGTTTTGAGCTTTAGTAAACTTTCTTTTAAATATGTGGGTTCCCTTGAATTTGGGACATAGGTGAACAGAATTGCGACTTCTTGATGGATTTAATCTTTGATGAATATGAAGTGTCCTTCCTCATCACTCTTGATAACTTTTAGTTGAAACTATTTTATTGGCTACGCGGATAGCAACTCAGCTTGTTTCTTGGGACTATTTGCTTGGAAAACCTTTTTCAATCCATTTATTCTGAGATATTGTCTATCTTTGTTATTGAGGTGTTATTCCCCTTTCCGGTTTCCGGGCCAACATCCCCTAGTCCCTCACCCTCCCCTTCTATATGGGTGTTCCCCTCCTCATCCTCCCCCATTACCACCCTGCCCCCAAAAATCACATTCACTGGGGGTTCAGTCTTAGCAGGACCAAGGGCTTCCCTTTCCACTGGTGCACTTACTAGGCTATTCATTGCTACCTATGAGGTTGGAGTACAGCGTCAGTCCATGTATAGTCTGGGTAGTGACTTAGTCTCTGGAAGCTCTGGTTGGTTGGCATTGTTGTTCATATGGGGTCTCAAGCCACTTCAAGCCCTTCTAGTCCTTTCTCTGATTCCTTCAACTGGGGTCCCGTACTCAGTTCAGTGGTTTGCTGCTGGCATTAGCCTATGTTTTTGCTGTATTCTGGGTGTGTCTCTCAGGAGAGATCTACATCCAGTACCTGTCAGCCTGCACTTCTTTGCTTCATCCATCTTATCTAGTTTGGTGGCTGTATATGTATGGGCCACATGTGAGGCAGGCTCTGAATGGGTGTTCCTTCTGCTTTTGAATGTTACTTGGTCCTTTTACCTTGTAGCATGGGGTTTTTTTTGTTGTTGTTGTTTTGGTTTTTTTTTGTTTTTGGTTTTGGTTTTTTCTTTGTTATCATAGCATTTTCTTAAAATTTGTTATTAGATATATATCTTTACTTACATTTAAAACATTATACCCCTTCCCAGTTTCCTGTACATAAGCCCCTATTCCCTCCTCTCCCTGTCCCCCATACGGGTATTCCTCCTATACATCCCCTTTATTGCCCACCCCTGCACTGGGGGTCCGACATTGCCTTCCCTTTCCCCTGGTGCCTCAACAAAGCTATTCTCTGCTAAATATGCAGTTGAAGCCCTGGGTCAGTCCATATATAGTATTTCGGTAGTGGTTTCGACCCTGAAAGCTCTGGTTGGTTGGCGTTGTTGTTTTTATGGGATTGCAAGGTCCTTCAACTCTTTCAATACTTCCTGGAATTGGCACCAAGTGAGTCCTATTCTCAGTTCAGTGGTTTGCTGCTAGCATTGACCTCCGTATTGGACATGTTCTAGATGTGTCTCTCATCTATATCCGGTCCCTTTCAGCATGCATTTTCTAGCTTAATCAATCTTATCTATTTTTGGTGGTTGTATATATATGGGCAACATGTGGGTCAGGCTCTGAATGCCCATTCCTTGAGTTGCTGCTCTAAACTTTGCTTCCATATCCCCTCCTATTGACATTTTTCCCCTTTTAAGAAGGAGTGGGAGCATCCGCATTTTGGTCATTGTTCTTCTTGAGCTTCCTGTAGTCTGTCGATTGCATCTTGGGTAATTCAAGCTTTTTGGCTAATATCCACTTATCAATGAATGCATACCAAGTGTGTTTTTCTAAGATTGGGTTACTTCACTCAGGATGATATTTTCTACTTCATTACATTTGCCTATTATTTACATGAAGTCACTGTTATTGATAGCTGAGTAGTACTCCATTGTGTAGATGTATCATATTTTATGAATCCATTCCTTTGTTGAAGTGCATCTGGGTTCTTTCAAGCTTCTGGCTATTATAAATAAGGCTGCTATGAACATAGTGGAGCATGTGTCTTTGTTGTATATTGGAGCATATTTTGGGTATATGCCCAAGAGTGATATAGCTGGATCCTCAGGTAGTGGAATGTCCAATTTTCTGAGGAACCTCCAGACTGATTTCCAGAGTGGTTCTACCAGTTTGCAATCCCAGCAACAATGGAGGAGTGTTCCTCTTTCTCCAAATACTTGCCTGGTGTCACCTCAGTTTTTGATCTTAGTTATTCTGGCTGGTGTGAGGTAGAATTTCAACGTTGTTTTGATTTGCATTTTTCTGATGACTAAAGATGTTGAACATTTCTTTTTTTTTTCTTTATTAACTTGAGTATTTCTTATTTACATTTCGATTGTTATTCCCTTTCCCAGTTTCCAGGCCAATATACCCTAACCCCTCCCCCTCCCCTCCTATATGGGTATTCCCCTCCCCATCCTCCCCCCATTACCATCTTTCCTCCACTTTCACTGGGGGTTCAGTCTTAGCAGGACCAAGGGCTTCCCCTTCCACTGGTGCTCTTACTAGGCAATTAATTGCTGCCTATGAGGTTGGAGCCCAGGGTCAGTCTATGTATAGTCTTTGGGTAGTGTCTTAGTCCCTGGAAGCTCTGGTTGCTTGGCATTGTTGTTCATATGGGGTCTGGAGCCCCTTCAAGCTCTTCCAGTCCTTTCTCTGATTCCTTCAATGGGGCTCCCGTTCTCAGTTCAGTGGAACATTTCTTTAGGTGCTTTTGTGCCATTCGATAATCCTCAGCTGAGAATGTTTTGTTTAGCTCTGTACCCCATTTTTGATAGGGTTATTTGACTCTCTGGAGTCTAACTTCTTGAGTTCTTTGTATAATTTGGATATTAGCCCTCTATCAGATGTAGGATTTGTAAAGATCGTTTCCAAATCTGTTGGTTGCCATTTTGTCCTAATGACAGTGTCTTTTGTTTTAAAAAACCTTTGCAGTTTTATGAGGTTCCATCTGTCTATTCTTGATATTAGAGCATGAGCCATTGGTGTTTTGTTCAGGACATTATCCCCTGTGACCATGTGTTTGAGACTCGTTCCCACTTTTTCTTCTATTAGTTTGATTGGATCTGGTTTGATATAGAGGGCCTTGATCCACTGGGACTTAAGAATGGATCTATTCACATTCTTCTACATGCTGACCTCCAGTTGAACTAGCACTATTTGTTGAAAATGCAATCTTTCTTCCATTGGGTGGTTTTATCTCCTTTGTCCAAGATCAAGTGATTACAGGTGTGTGGATTAATTTCTGAGTCTTCAATCCTGTTCCACTGATCTATCTGCCTTTCTCTGTATCAATACCATACAGTTTTTTTTTTTAATGACTATTGGTAATGACTATTGTAATACTGCTTGAAGTCAGGGATGGTGATTTCCCCCCAGAAGTTCTTTTATTGTTGAGTATATTTTTGCTAGCCTGTTTTTTTTAATTCCAAATGAATTTGCAAATTACTCTTTCTATCTCTATAAAGAATTGAGTAAGAATTTTGATGGGGATTGCATTGAATCTGAAGATTGCTTTTGGAAAATGGCCATCTATACTATATTAATCCTGGCAATCCATGAGCATGGATGATCTTTCCATCTTCTGAGAGCTTCCTCAATTTCTTTCTTTAGAGACTTGAAGTTCTTGTCATACAAATCTTTCACTTGCTTGATTAAAGTCACACTGAGATATTTTATATTATTTGGAACTATTGTGATGAGTGTCATTTCTTTAATTTCTTTCTCAGCCTGTTTATCCTTTGAGTAGAGGAAGGCTACTGATATATTTGAGTTAATTTTATACCCCGACATTTTGCTGAAGTTGTTTATCAGGTTAAGTAGTTCTCTCGTGGAACTTTTGGAGTCAGTTAAGTACACTATCATATCATCTGGTGATAGTAATACTTTGATTTCTTCCCTTCCAATTTGTATCCCTTTGACATCCTTTTGCTGCCTGATTGCTATAGCTAGGACTTTGAGTACTATATTGAATAAGTAGGGAGATAGTGGGCAGCCTTGTCTAGTCCCTGATTTTAGTGGGATTGCTTCAAGTTTCTCTCCATTTAGTTTGATTTTAGCTACTGGTTTGCTGTATATTGCTTTTACTATGTTTAGATAGGCCCTTGAATTCCTGATCTTTCCTGGACTTTTATCATGAAGGGGTGTTGAATTTTGTCAAATGTTTTCTTAGCATCTAATGAAATGACCAAATATTCATTCTTTTTTCTATGCATTTAGTGTTTTGATTATTATGTGAAGAGTGGATTTTCTTTTCTGGTTCCATTTGTTTGGTGCATTGTAGGATTCTTGTTCCTTGATAGCCATCTCTTTCTTTAGGTTTGGGAAGTTTTCTTCTGTGATTTTGTTGAAGATATTTTCAGGTCTTTTGATCTGGGAATCATTCTTAGATTTGGTCTTTTCATTGTGTCTCAAATTTCCTGTATGTTTTGGTTTAGTAGTTTATTATGTTTTGAATTTTCTTTGACTGTTGTGTCAATCTTTTCTACAGTATCTTCTGCAACTGGGATTCTTTTGTCTCTTTTATTCAGTTGGTGATACTTACATCTGTAATTCCTGACCTCTTTTTTAGTTTCCTATTTCTAGGTTTGCCTCCATTTGTGTTTTATTTATTTTTTCTACTTCCACTTTTAGGGTTTGGACGTCTTTATGCAATTCCTTCACCTGTTGTATTGTGTTTTCCTCTATCTCTTTTAGTGAGTTATTTATATGTTCCTTAAAGGACTCCATTATCTTCATGAGTTAGGATTTTCAGGTGTTTTGGTGTTTTCAGGACTCGCTGTGGTGGCAGACCTGGGTTCTGATGATGCCCATCTATAGTGTCTTCTGTTGCTTATGGGCTTACGCTTGCCTCTCACCATCTGGTTATTCCTAGTGTTTACGGGTCCTAAGAAAACATTTATTATTATTGTTCCTTAAATATTATAGAGTTAAATTGTGAATGAACAAGTTTTCTATGGAAGGACAAATCTGCCTTTACTTATATGCCCAAGAGTTGTAGAGGTGGTTCTTGGGATACATAGACTCCCAATTTTGTGAGCTATCATCATTCTGATTTTGATCGTGGCTGTATAACTTGCTAAACTAGGTTCACTGAAGCTCTATTCATAACTGCCAGAAACTAAAAACAACCTAGACCATCCTCAACTGAAGAATGTATAAAGAAAATTGGATATACTGTTACAATAGAGTAGTAGTCAGTGGTTTAACAAGTGGCACCATAAAATTTTCTGACAAATACATAAACTAGAAAACATTATCCTGCTTTAGATAGCACACCCCCAAAAGACAACCATGGTATTACTCACTTATAGGTGCATATTAGCTGTTAAGTAAATGATAATCAATCTATAGTCTGTTATAGAAGAGACACATGGATCTACATCAAGGAGAAATAGACTTTATGAATAGACTGAGAGTGGGTGAAGAAATGAATGGGAAGGGTCAGATGGCAACTGAGGAAAATGTGGAGAGAGGGGTTAGAATAGAAGGGCATTTGAGGGTAGTTTAGAAACCTACTGTAGTAGAAACTTCCTGACATCTATGATGATGTCCCTGGTGAGGACTACTAGTAGTTGAGGACATGAAGTCTATACCAGTCTTCTCTTGCAGCCAAAGTTTCTAATGGTCAGCTAAAGTTGCATTAAGTCAAGTTGTTGGCAGACAAGGTCTAATAGATATCCTTGAAAAACTCCAGATAATGTTAGGACCAGCATTTTCCAAAACTGTCCATGGTGCCTCCTTGTTGAGGACAATATCCACACAACTCGTCAAACATGGACAGTTTGAGGTAGTGACTACATGAAGCCTTAACTATTAAATTTTATTATCTTTCACATGGAAAGATACCCTGTTAACTACAGAAAGAGAAACGTCCTGGACTCTAGAACAGTCATCAATCTTTGGCCTACGATCTGTATTCCTACAAATGTGCTGAGGCAGTAGTGAGACAGAACTTATGGAAGTGGTCCACCAATGTCTGCTTTAACTAGAGGTCCATGCGAGAGGAAGCCAACACCTTAAACTCTTTGATGTCTAGGAAACTGAGGCTGGATAAATAGTTCAGAGCCTGAGGTAGCCAACTGACCAAAAAGTTAAATAAATAAACATAAAATCTATTTAATAATTCCTAATGATAGTTTGTTACACTGATAGATTGGTGCGAAGAGTAGGTATAGAGACCCACAGCCAGACATTATGCAGAGAGAATTTAAATTGGTGGTATCCACTGGCCATCTTTTCTTGGATTTGGTGGGAAGCCCTGGGAGAGGGATGTGAATTATTTTAAGAGTCATAAGGCTTGGGAGACATCAGAAGTACATGGCCCTCTATGTTCACCAAGAAGGAGGACTCATATGGGCTCACAAAATCTGACATGGCAATCATAGGGCCTTCAGGCTCTGTACCAGGTGCTTTGAACATATTTTAGAGACATTAACCTGTTGGTTTTGTGGATCTATCAGTCACAGTCTCCTGAGGACTGATAAATAGAGCCCTTCAGAGGAGGAAGCTGTATTGTGAGGAATCAAAATCTTAACTCTTTGGAGGTAGTGGCTCTACCTAGATTGGGTTTTGCTGAGTGTGCTCTTGGACAATGACATAGGACTAACAAACCCTTTGTCATTTTACCAGGTTATTTTAAAAAGTCCTTGGTCATTCTAACTCACAACAATGTTCTGTTATCTTTTCTGACTATGCTGATTTAAGAACTAAATAAAATAAAATTTTTGAGTTAAAAGATTGTTTGGTGGGTAAGAAAAACGGCAGTTCTTTCTTGGTACCAGAATTTTGTCCTTAGTACCAATATCATGGCTCCCAGCAATTCTTAACTCATGTTCTTTGGGATCCAATATCCTTTTCTGAACTTCACAAGCATCAGGTTTACATTTAATGAATGAATATGCATATAAGAAAAATTCATATTCATGAAGTAATATTAATAAATATTTAAAAATATTTCTTGTCTTCTAAAACAAGCAAGTCTCCTATGACTTTTGACTGATATACTTTTTCCTCTTATCACTGAAGAAGCAAGAGCAAACTGAGAGCACATCTTTCAAAACCCACTGTGGAGGGCTCTTGCCCTTCTGTATATCCTAGGTCCATACAATACTTACCTTCTCTCTTTGCAAATGGTAAATCTTTGTACATCAATTTCTAGAGCTTTCATTTGTATCCATATGCCATAATTTCAAATATATTAACATGGTTTGTGTCCACTTCACTCTGACTTTTATTACCAACTCATACATCACTATCATCATCCTGTCAACAGCCACAGAAGGCCACTTGTTTTCAAGACCTAGGAAATGTAATGTTAGCTTAAATTGCTGCTATGAAAAATTACAGGTTAACTCGTCTTTTGTTAATTAATATAGAATTCACTGAAGGAAGGTGCACATTTCTGCCTTCAATTACTCCTCTTATGTTTTCTCTCCAACTGACCTTAATCTATCTGGTTCCTTTAATATTAATGAAATTACTATTAAGCTCTCTGGACAATCATAGTCTCTGCTGCTAAAACTGGTGGTTTTCTGACATAGTTATCATTTTATTTCTTTGCCACATTTTAATTTAATTTAATTTAATTTACCTGAACATTTTTTCCAGTATGAAACATAGCTACGTCTTTGCAGTAGCAAAGACAATATCTATTGCCCAGTCCTCATAAAATACAAGGCAAAGGACATTGAAAATTTCCCTTGGAACTTTTATACTTCTCTCTATTCTTGATGGTTACATCCAAAATAATATCTTTAAGTCTCATCTCTACTTAATGGCCAAACAAGTTTGTTTTTTGTTATATAAAATTACTGGAATCAGCATAAGCTGATTTACAAATTTGAATTTTGATCATGTCCATTTGTGTTTTCTCATGTTGATTTTCTTGAAGTCCATACAGAAATCCATTATCCCTATAAATTGGAGCTTTTGCAGACATCTGTATTTTATGTTCTTTATTTAGTACATGAATAAATTCTATGGACATTTTTTCAAAAATATAGCTACAATTCTTTCCAGAGTGCATCTTGACCAGTGCAGTATAATAATTTATGAGCCTTTAGATAGCTGCTAAGAGAGTATCTTATTCCATATGTGACCATCAGTGTCCTTTACAAACAATGGGCAGAGTTTCTATCTTTCCTATGGGTTATATTTTATATCTAGACAATATTTCCATATTTTTCAAAGACTAAATCAGATCCATACCTAAATTATTCTTTCCCTGGTTACCTTCCTATTCTCATGTGCTACCTCTCACCACAGCACTAGGTTTCACTTGTTTCAAACATAATGAGCTTGATATACCTCAGAGTTTCCATTACCAACATTAGTTCTGAAATCTTCTATCCCCAGATACCTGAATAGATCCAAATCTTTGATTCTCACTTATTTAATTATGCACCTCTTTCCATTTTTGTTGTAGAATCCACTCTACTCTCTCTCTCTAAGGTGTGTTTAATTTTAGATTGCACTATCTTTACCAAATGCCATGTTAGTTAATTTATTACTAATTAGTTGCATTGACAGAATTAGACGCACTCCTCTCCTTAGCTACTTTCTCTTTAATGTCATGAAGGGGGTTGGTATAAATTGTTAGATAACCATGTGGTATGGAATTTTTTATCATTAAATAACTGCATGCTAATTTAGAAGACAAGGGATGTGAAAGCTGATCTTTAAGAACTTCATGCCTACTTAAAATTCTCCCTTGTGTTGGTAATCAGCCTACTTATTCTTATTATGAGCTCAGATCTCTTATTTAAACAGTAGTCATTAGCCTTGAGGACTCTAACCATGTTCTCATTTTCTGAAATAAAAATAAAATCATTACTGTTCTATTTCTAGTCATGACTAAACAATGTTTTTCTATAGTAACACATTTCAAATTTTTTATCTTTCATATATATATATATATATATATATATATATATATATATATATAGAGAGAGAGAGAGAGAGAGAGAGAGAGAGATTCCTCATATGTCTTCCTATCTCAGCTGCTTCATTGTCTTGATGAAAATTTGATTTCCAATTCACCTCTCCTAATTTTATGTGGAATGTAATGAGTTTACTTCTTCAAACTTTGGGCTGCAGACATTTGGAATTCAGATTACAATTTATTATACATAATAATTTCTTGTAAATATATATAATTTGTAGATTCATACTTCTAAGTGTCTATGTTGGCTCATGTATTTAAGCACTTAGGCCACAGTTAGTGATAATTTTTTGAAGGGTCATGGAACCTTTAGGAAATGCAGTCTTGTTGGAGGATGTATGTCAGTGTGTAGGCTTTAAGGATGAATAACTGAAAGGCCACTTTCTCTTCTCTTCCTTGCTTTCTGTATATAGGTTTAAAAAATGAAAACATCCAATTTCCTGCTCCAGTGAACATGCCTACTAATAGATATGCTTTATTCACTAAAATAGAATGTTTCAATCTGGAATCATAAGATAAAGTAAATGAGTAACCTTTCTTTGTTTTTAAGTATTTTTTTTCCTAAAACTATAAAGTTCATCAAACACCATTAGATGTCCTTCCTCCAAACCCTCCCTTGTACTCCTCCTTGATCTCTGCCAAATTTATAGCCTTTTTCATTAACCTTCATACATATGTTCAAAAATTAAAATGGTAAGATCTAATGTTTGCAATATATATATATATATTATTTATATATATATATTTAATATATATATTTAATATATAAATATATATTATATATATATATTCCTTTGAGTGAAAATAATCTGTGTTCCCTGCTCAATCTGTAAGTGGGTTTTGTGTTTGGAACTGATCATTTACCATAGATATAGTAACATTAGACAGTAGTTAATATAGGAAATAAATAATATTGTTTTGTACAGTGAACTTTTTTCTTTCTTCACCTCTTTTTATTCTTTTTCTTTTCATCTATTGGATATTTTCTTAATTTGCATTTCAAATGTTATCCCCTTCCCCAGTTTCCCCTGCTCTGGAAATCTCCTATCCTATCCCCCTTCCCCCTGCTTCTATGAGGGTATTCTCCTACCCACCCACCTACTCCCTCTTGCCTCCCTTCTCTGCCATTCCCCTGCACTGGGGCATCTAGCTTTCACAGAATCTAGGTCCTCTCCTCCTGTTGATGTCCAACAGGCCATCATCTGCTATACGTTTCTTTCTCTCTCTCTCTCTCTCTCTCTCTCTCTCTCTCTCTCTCTCTCTCTCTCTCTGTGTGTGTGTGTGTGTGTGTGTGTGTGTGTGTGTGTACATTTAAATATGTATCAACTCCATAAAAGGAGGACTTTCAGGAGTTGGAGACATTGGTGATAATATGCACAAACCTACATATGTACCAAACATATTATACTTATTATTTTAAATTAGGAGGAGTAGGTGCAAAAATATCTTAATGGAAAAACCACAAAAATTATAGAAATATAGGACTCCTGGCAGAATCACCATGCTGTTGTGACAGAATAGTCAACCAACTCCTGAAAGTCTCATCTTAACAAGCACATAAGCAAAAGAATAAAACTTTAAGAAACCTGCTTAAATATTGAAATATAATACAACTTTACTGTCAATCTATCCATCATGTTATTCTGTAAATCATATATATGCTTCTGGAATTCAGATAACCATCAAAACCCTTACACATTATAACTTAAAGCTAAAGTATGAGAAAAAAAGATTTCTTTCTCTTGACTCTGTTTTGTTCTGTATATTTATCACGACAAAAAATGAGAGATAAAATTTAACTATTTGAAGAATCCATTGAGTCTATTTCATATCTTGTTTTTTAGTGCCCTGGGTAAATTTGACTAATGCTAAGGAAATATTTAGAAGTCCTTATTTAAGTTTCTAAAATTCAAACCAAAAATATCTATGTGAAGTGTAAACTCTTGGCTAATATTTTATTCATTTTGAGTGGAAATAGTTTACACTGTTTCATATTTTAGTACATGTGCAGTTCCTATAATAAATTGTAGATAAAAGTTTACTTTCTGTAATAAAAGTTACCTGTCTTATCGACACAATATAAGCTTAACAATGCCCCCAGAATATTTATAATAACATGAATTGCCAATTAAACAAAGATATAGTTTTATAAGCTGAATAACTATTCTTGTTACCATTGTACTTTTCTGTATGATTAAATGGCTGAAATATTGTGACATTCTATTAAAAAAATAGAAAGTGTATTTAAACTAAAAAATAATAAGATATTATTAACACTAGATCTATATTTTAGTTATTTTTATGGATCAAAATTATGTACACAAGTGTGTATGTGTGTGTGTGTGTGTGTGTGTGTGTGTGTGTGTGTGTATAAAAGCTCAAGGACAAAAGGGTTGAGATGATATTCTTTGGCCCTAAAATGCTTCTGTTTTATTTGTCAAGTGACCAAGGGAAAAAAATAGATAGATAAATAAACAAACCAAACACGTCACTTATTCAATAAAGTGAGTTCACTAAAGTATCACTATCACTTTATTACCAAATAAGTAAGTTTAGACTAAGTAGCTACTATAGGCCAAAAGACAGATATAGCTACGTCAATAAAAAGCATTTGGCTGACAAAGAAATTTTGATTTTTCACAAATGAGGAGGAAAAAGATCAAGATTATGAAATCATTACACATGCAAACTAGAACTGACTTACTATGTTAATTGATAACAACTGGTGGAAGCTAATTATCACATTTAAAGAGTATAATAGTTTTGTTAAGGAATTAGGAGTATATATCAGCAATGGTAGATTATAATAGGAGATATTAGTATGGAAGAATTTAAATAAGAATGAAAGTAATTAATAATTCTGATTAGATAGATAGATAGATAGATAGATAGATAGAGGAATAGATAGAGAGATTGGTAAACTGGTATATGATAAAAGGAAATAAATGGTAGACAATAAATAAGTAGGTGGTAAATAAATGATTAACAGATAAGTGATAAATAGAATATTGACAGATGAAAGCTGATAGATGACATACAGATAGTAGATAAAGAGATAAATGAAAATTATATTTGAGAGACAAATTCTAAATACCTAATAGATAACTGGTAGAATGATAGATAACTGGCAGATAACTAATATAAATATCTACAGAGAAGACAAATGGAAGTAGATGGAGGTAGACAAATGTATGCAAGAAGGATATGTGGCTCAGTAAACACGTTTATATTCCTTGTCTTGTCAACTGATAAGTGATAAAGAATAACTTGCCATGAGGTGGCATGGGTATGGTAGTGATGCATTCCCTTTGCTTGTTCCTTGCTATCTAAGGCAGTTGGAGACCTGCTTCCTGATCTTGAGAATGGATAAGATGGCGCTTGTCCTTTCTATTGGCAGGGTTCAGGAGAACAGACATTACAACTTGCACGGCAACACAGTAGAGCTCTCATTGGTGGAAGGGGGGGTGTCAGGGGAGCCATCCCAGTTTGTGCAGGAAACTTGGCCCTGCCACCACTCAGCTACTGTAAAGTGGAGAGGGCACAGGGGTGATGCCCTCTCTTCTCACGCCTTGCCACCTGCAGTAGTCAGGAGGGAGAGCTGTCCTGAGTGTCAAGGGAGTAGGAGAAAAGTACTGCCTAACATCTGCTGTAGCACTGTGGAGAACCCTGCAGTTTGCCTGGACAGCTGTGGGTGAGCTGCCCCAGGGATATGACAGCAGGAGGTCTGACTCTAGCTTCTCAAAAAGGGTAACCATGAATTTCTCTATAGAGTGGTATATGAAAAGGGGAAATTAAAATTTCTAAACCAAAGTCATTGGGCTTGTTACATTTATGGCCATGAAGAGGAGAGGGCTTAAGGCCTACTGTTCTCGTGACAGCCAACAAATTGAACAGGGAGAAATTATTTTACACAACATTTGAATCTCCATTAGAATTTTAGTTTGTTATTACAGCAAAACCATCCTAAAAGAGTGGACTTCATTAATATCTAGTTTTCATAATTCTGCGGGTGATTTTGGCTTAGGACTTTTATTGATGTTATTCTGGTAAGTTTTATTGGAGTTGACTATCTGATAGACCTTAAACTACTTTCTGACATGCTGGTCATTGTTGACACTTAAGGACCTAAGACTGGTGGCTTGGTTTTTTGAGGAGGGTATTCAAGGAAGAGAAACTTCAATGTGTAACTATAATGATCTAGCAGTATTCCATTGATAAAAACCTAACCCATGTCTAAGGAAAGAGTTAATATGGGTGTAGGCTATAAAAAATACCTTGTTGCCAGAAGTTGTGATCCATTGGGAACTACTAACTGCTTCTCATAATTGCAATTTCAAAATAAACATCAGATTGTAATAAATTAAATTTGCATTAATATACCCTGTGTGAAGGAGTGGTTACATGGGAAATACAGGTCAGGAAATGTTCCAGAACTTTTTAGGCCAAGGTTATTGGTTTCTAGTAATTATCTTCCGAAGCCCAAATACCATTTTAATTGACCAAATCAATAACTTTAGTTGAATTTTGTTCTCCTGTGTATTAAAAACAAATTTCTGTAGAACTAATTGTTTCCTTCTATCTACTAAAGTGGCTATTTCCTGACCAAGCTTCTCCTTACTTACCTACTCCCATTATCGAACATATCATGTAAATATACGGGTATCTACATGCATGCGGCTTGATTTTGTTTAAGGATACAATTCAAGACTTTTCTTGAAGTCAATATGTTTATTGTTTGCATGATTTCTCACACCAACACTGTTGTAGGTACAAGGAATGAAGATACATGTTAAAGATTTGACATGAACTAAGCAATACTAATCAAATATTTACTGAAGATTTAGAGCCATCCTGGACTACATAATGAGGGAATATTCTGTGTTACAAACCTCAGAAAAGAATAGGATTGAAGGTACACAATGGTAAATTATACTTTGTACACTTGTACAATTGTACCTTAATTGAGGTATTTATTCACATATATTAGAATTTTATTGAAATTTAAAGTGTAGTTAGATATTTGCAGTTCACACTATTCTATCCATATTTCCCTTGGTGAAGTTGAGGCTAAAATAAAGAAAAGGAATGTCAACAGTATTAAAATTAGAAAAGCCAGGCAATGATACAACAAAGACTTTAATCCCAATACATGGGAGACAGAGGGAGGTGTATCTTTGTGAGTTTAAGGCAAACCCACTTTGCAGAGCATGTAATATGATGACCAGAGCTAAAACATGAAGATTTAAATATAGTATAAAATTACTTCCCCATATTTTGAAATAAAAAATATAGTATGGTTAATAAGTTAAGGACATATGACCAAGGGGCTGATAGAGGGTTTGTGAAGGAGGATAACACTTGAAATTTAAATAAATAAAATAACCAATAAAAAAGATAACTTAAGATTAGATCTCTGAGAATTTTAGAAGTTCCCTATATTAAAATAAATTTCATACATCTGAGTTTAAATTTAAACTCAATATGTGAGTAAATAACATAAATTCATAAGCTCAAATACTATATTTTCAGTATTGTGATAGCATATATCATATAATTAATATGACTACAATAATGCAAGACTTTATTTTCAATTATAGCAATAATCATCAACCTTGCCCATACTATGCAAGCACCCAATCCCTAAAATGTATAAACAATTTTTATTTATTTTTTTATTTCAAGACAAAATGGTATGAAGTTGCCAAGAGTATTCTTGAATTTGTTGTACAAAAGCAGACACTAGTATCCTCTTACTTCAGCCTATTGAATAGCCTAAATTAAAGGCCTTCATTATCAGACCTATATGTGTATATATCAGTATTCCTTTGAAGACAAGGTTTAAAGTTTTGTAAAATAGTTAAGAAATTTGAATTATCTAAAGCAATAATCCTGAGCATTTAAAGGTGTTTCAAAACTAGAAAATAAGATTTAGAAAAATAGTTAACTTTTACATTATGTAACACAGAATAAACAAACTATAAGTTCATGAGGGCTGATGTAGTCAGATAGTGCTTAAGAAAGATGACCCGTGAACTTGGCCTTATATCTATTACGTTCACTGTTCTCTTGAACTCTTAATGTTCTTAGAGAAAGGATTCATTCATTGTCAATAATCACTTTAAGACAATGGAATCCACTATCAATCACATCTCAACCATGAGGGCTAGATCCTCTTATCATGTTTATTGTCACACATCCGGTGAGCATTACCTTTCTTCTCCTTCCTCATTATTTTATAAAACATGCACTCTGTTCTCAGGGCTGATTATCTACAGATAGCTTATCTTGAGTCCGTGAAAAAGATCCAGGGTTCTCATGATAAGCACATGCATTGGAGAAAAGAGGCCCTCTGAAAATATGTGTTCCTACTCTTAAGTACCTGTGGTGAAAGAAAAATCATGAAATTTAATAAAGAAGAAATGAAATGTTCAATTGGAGACCAAATTGCTTTACAGCAATACAATAAAATAAAACACAAGCTAGTTGCCCTCAGCACTAAACTATTATTCACACATAGCAAAACAGGAAATAGCCCTCAGGCTTGCTTGACCAGAACGGTATGAGTGATGAGAGTTTTATTTCTTTGCTTTTACTCTCTAAGGAACTGTGGAGAAAGGATAGAATTTCTCACATGCAATTGAGCAAAAGGTAAAAATGTGTTCCATGTTATTCTCACATTTTTTCTCATCTATTATTCTAGCAAACTGGTACTAAACTGAACCAAATTTATATCCTATTTATTGTGCTAGATAAAATACCCAATTAAAACTAGAAAGTTCCTTTATGTATGAGAAATGAAGAAATCCTTTCAGACTTGTAGCAGAATCTTTCCAGTTCACTGAAAAAATTAACAAAGAATAATAACCATATTAATTTTTATTTCCAAATCTATATGTAATATGTAGTATAATATTAAGCTCAAATCTTTTATTTTGGACAGGCTATTGGAGATGACTTGGTGGATAAAAGTGCTTATTGTACAAGTAGTACCTTAGTTCAAAATTCCAATTCCAACAAGAACATTAGGGTGAAATAGACATGCTTCTAATCTAGGCTTTAGTAAAGCAGAAGCAAGAGGATGCATGTAGCTCACTGCACAGAAAATAATGATGAATTTGTGAATTCCGTGTTTCAGTAGGAGACTCTAGGTTTAAAACAATATTATATGTAAAGCAGTAAAGCCAGACATGCCATGTTGAGTTCTTGCATCTATACATACAATCATAAGTTCCCATCTCTATATTCATAATACACAAAATACATACATACATACATACACACATACATACATACATACATACATACATACATACATACATACATACATACACACACAGAGGATGGTTATTCTTTTTTAGTAAGTAGAATATATATTTCGAAAATGGTAAAAGTAGCAGGCTAAAAGGATTAGAGGCATGTATGTGTAATTGTGTGGTTTTATATTTTGGGTCTTCAATTCTATTCAGTTGATCAACCTGTCTGTCTCTGCCTCAATACCATGCTAGAGGTGTCAGGTATGCTCTTAAGTTGATGGTATGACTTCTCTCTTGTTCCTTTATAAAGACATTATGTACAATGAACTTACTTCTTAGCACTACTTTCTTTGTGTTCCATAAGTTTGGTATGTTGTGTCCTCATTTTTATTGAATTATAGGAAGACTTTAATTTATTTCTCTTTTGACCCAGCAGACATCAAGTATAGAGTTTACAGTTTCCAGGAGTAAATAGACTTCCTGTTTTTTCTATTGTTGTTGAAGTCCAGCTTAGTCTACAGGTATCTGAAAAGACACAAAAGGTTATTTCAATCTTGTGTTTGTTGGGGCTTGCTTTGTAATTGATTGTATGGTTAATTTTTGAGATGTTTTTGTGAGTTGCTGAGAAGAATGTATATTCATTTACGTTTTGGTAAAATGTTCTGTACAACACAGAAGAAAACATAAGAAATAAATAATTTATTAACATTAAAACCAAAAGAAGAAGCACACACACACACACACACACACACACACACACACACACACTACCACAACCAACATCAAAATAACAGGAAATACAGTTATTGATCATTACTATCACTAAATTCCCCAATAAAAAGACACAAGCTATCAGAAATATTTGCATAAACAAGACACATAATTCTGCTGCATACAAGAAACACAACTCAGCAACAAAGGTAGACATTACTTCAAAGTAAAAGGCTGTAAAGGTTTTCCAAGCAAACAGACCTAAGAAGCAAGCTGTAGTAGCCATCCTAAAATTTAATTAAATAGATTTTCAACCAAAATTTAAGAAAAAAAAAAGATAGGAAGGACTCTTCGTACCCATCAATGGAAACTTCTAGCAAGAGGAATAGTCAATTCTGACATCCATGCCCCATATGCAAGGGTACCCATTCTCATAAAGAGACATTACAAAAGCCTAAATCACACATTGATCCACATAAATGAAGGGTGTGAGATTTCAATATCTCATTCTGACTGATGGATCTGTCATTGAGACAAAAACTAAACAAACAAACAAAAAAAGTGAAACTACCAGAGTTTATGAAACAAATGGACCTAACAGATATCCTTTTAAGAGGAAATCAGAAAATTCCTTAAAAAACACAGGAAATGCTTTTAAACAGGCATATACCTGTTAAAAAGAAAACAAATGTAAAAAATAAAAACATTATAGTGAAAAATGTAAAGGATATGAATAATACTATCCATAAATGGAAAACTGAAATTGAAGAAATGAAGAAAACATAAAATGAGGTAGTCCTGAAGATGGAAAACCTAGGAAAGAGAATAGGAAATATAGACACCATTATGACCAACAGAATACAAGAGATAGAAGAAAGTCTCTCGGTCATAGAAGATCCAGTAAAAGAAAAATTGATATTCAATCAAAAAATATAAAACATAGCAAATTAATGTCACTAAATGTGCAAGAAATTTGGAACACTGTGAAAAGACCAAATCAAGAATATTAGGCGGAGAAGAAGGAGAAGATTCCCAGCTCAAAGGCCAGAAAATATCTTTGGCAAAATTATAGAAGAAAATGTTACTAACCTAAAGACAATGATGCAAGCAAATATGCAAGAAACTTAGAGAATATCAAATAGATTTCATCAGAAAAGAAAATCTTCACACCACTAAAAGCTAAATATATAGAATAAATAAAAAATGTTAAAAGCTATGAGACAATAAGGTCAAGTAACATATAAAGACAGACTTCCAGGAATTTCTCTCAATTTTTCAACAGATAACCTAACTGTTAGAAGGACCTGGGCAGATGTCTTGTAGATCCTAAGAGACAGCACATGTCAGCCCAGACTACAATATCCAACAAAACTTCTGATTAGCTTAGATTGAAAAAATAAGGCTTTCCATGTAAAAATATCTCTCCATTAACCCAGCTCTACCGAGGATAGCATAAGAAACTCCAACCCAAAAGGGTAAGATCATTTAAGATTAGATTCAAATTATCTTATGTTTTGATTTTGATAGGATATCAAGGTCTTGCAGGTTAACTGGGCTTTGCTGGTACCATATTTCCCTGTCTCTTGTTGATTTTGTTTTTAAGCTGTGTTTTAGATATCTGTTTTTTCCTGCTGTTGGCTGGATGATTCTGATGCCAGCAGTACTCCTTGGGAAGGCAACACAATTTGTGTGCCAGATAATGGAGGTCAAGGACCCAACTTTGCTGGCTCTGCCTTAGGTAGACCTGATTGGCAAGGAATTGGTGAGGAAGTGTTCAAGGCTGGATGTTCTCAACACCCCCCACCCCATAGACATCCACATAGAAGCAGAAATCTTTGGGCCTCTTGTGAAGTTTTGCAAGACTCATCAGGACAGCAGATAAGCCCAGAGCCAGACAACAGCGGTAAGGAGACCATGTACATACAACTCACCATTTCTGGCACTGCCGAGGCAACCAGATTAGGAAGGGATTGGTGGGGCAATGGTCCAAGGTGGTTTTTCTTGGGGTTCTGAAGGCCTCCATGGGGAAGCATGAAATTCTTAGGAATCAAATAAGCTTTTCTTCTATAACTTTCTTCTTCTCGGGTATTTATTTGGTCATAGCAACATAAAGTACAATATTGACAATTAGTGCCAAAAATAGGTTAGAATCGTGATGGCAATATTTATTGTGAAATTAACTTGATCAGATACCTAATAAATATACCACTCTGATTCCATTCCATACATCTTATCCTGAGGAAAAAAGATCCATTATAAATGTGGATAGTATTGTATCATGGGTTAAAAGTAAAGTGAGATGTGGACTGATACTTCTTTCACAGTCTTCCAGTTGTAGATCTAATATGACCAGTTGCTTTGCTCTCTTTCTGACTTGCTTATTCTACCAAAAATACCTGTTCCCCTTCTTAAAAACCTGAGCTAAAATAAATCCTTCCTTCATCAAGTTGAGTGTGTCAAGTAAGTCGTGACAACAATTAGAAAAAGACAATGAAGTTTTGGTGCTCCTAAGCTCTACTATTTTTAATGCTTTCTGAACACACACACACACACACACACACACACACACACACACACACACACAAGCACACACATGCATATACCCATGCAGACATACATACACTGCATATTTATCAAAATTTCATAAAAACTTATAAATGAATAAATGTTTTGCTATAAAAGACATAAAATCTACTATATCCCACATTTGACAGATGAAAGATTAGAAGGTGATTATTCTTATAAAGATATTAATTTTAGTAGAAACTTTTGAAGCCTACTATCTGATTGGCAGAGAGTAATGATTAGACGAGTGAAGATAATTAACTAAGATAATACCTTTAAGTCATAGTAACAGCTGAACACCAAATACATTTACATGAAACATTCAATTACACAGTGTGGCATTTTTTTTCATATTAGAGTAGAGGTGCCATGCCTGATGAGCTACTTAGGTAAAGCAGGAAACACTACTTGTAATATATTTCTCTGGGGTAATCACTTTGCTACCCATAGGAAGACAAAATCCCAACCTGCAAATAGGTAGACTCATCAACTCCAAAGCATCTTGCAGTTTTCTAGCATAAAGTTCAGTTTATTTCCTATTTTGAAATATCTGATATTTATATAATTTCAAACATTTTTATTTCTTTTGAATCCCCAAGTCTTGTCTTTATGATAGTGTCAATGAAGCAAAAAGACACTCATGACCTTCCTGGTTCCCTCAATTTCTACTACTTGAAACATTTCTTTGACTATCCTGTGAAAAAGAGCAATGGTCCTAGAAATTTCTATAAACATTTTCATTAATCTTCAACATTGTATTTTTCTAAATGTCAGCCTTTTTTCACAGTCCTTCAAACTTGATAACCACCTCAATTTACTGTTACAAAAGTAGCCATCTTAGTGTTCCACAAGTGGAGAACAAACCTCTATTTATTAACTAAGTTGGAAAAATAGTTCTTGCTTTGGATTTCTCCCAGTTATGGAGGGAGGTCAAATACATTCTTATCACTTCTGGCAGCATTAGTGACCCTTTCTTTAGGACTTAGTAATGGAAAAAATGCTGCAACCAGAGTGTTAGCTCTCTTTTGGAAAGCAACGGAATAGAAATAAAAGGAGGACAGAAACATGTCAACAATGGGTTAGAGAGTGAGGGCTCAGATAACATTATAACTAAAGAGTGTGTAAAAGGATTTGGGAGAGAATGAAGGAGTAAGTATGGAAAAGCTGATAAGGGGAACCAATATTGGCTACAATATCAGGAGACAGGAAACAACTATTTTGTCTCAGAAGTTTCAAAACACTAGGTTTGATACCATGATAATTTCACTGATTTTTTTCTCCTGTAATATGGATAGCCATGAGCATAATTACTCAGATGTTTGAAAATAACAGGTACCTATATCACAACAAGCATTGAAAAACGTAGGAAAATGGACCACAAAGGTAGAAAATGGAGACAGCTGGAAGTTTACAAATTTTGAAATTCAAAAAGAGAGAGAAGAGAGAGAGAGAGAGAGAGAGAGAGAGAGAGAGAGAGAGAGAGAGAGAGAGAGAGAGAGAGAGAGAAAGAGAATGAAATGATTAGGGTTGCTGGGTGGGTACCTGTTCTTAATTAACAAGTCTGGTGACCTGAAAAGTATTTCAGAACCCAAATACCAGTAAAAGAAAATCCACAGATTTGTTCTTGAATTTGACATGTGTAATGCAGAATGTACTTCTACACTTGCATATAATGTACAAACAATGGTATTACTGATAATAATAGTAACAATGATAATAATACCAATGGCAAAAGAAGCTTTAAGTGAAGTGAAACATAACACTTCTTTGGAGAGTCAATTGTGATGGTTGTTTTGCTAAGGCAAACAGGTAAAGGAACATTTCATTGAAGCTTACACAAGTGAAAGACTAAGTCAGACTCATTTAGGAATGTTTAGCTGAAGCAGATGCCGAAGAGATGATGTTCTGCTAAAGCAAGCATGTGAAAGGACATGTTATGAGGGATTCTTTGCTAATTACATGCATTATTACATTTGAGCTCCATATTTTTGTAAGTCCATAGAGAGAAATGCACCAAAGAATTTCTGGTGGTGTACTGTAGTTTCTTGTTGCTTCTTCAGACTCAGACTGAGTAACAGAGTGATGTCAGCTGAGATACACTAACGTGTGAAGCAAGAAACATGCTGAGGCATGATGCCTGGAATACTCATGTTGTTTGGAGAAAATAAAAGAAAAGAACTGGACTGACAGTGGAGGTGTGCTGAGAGCTTGACTTGCTTGCATAGCAAAATGCTTGTTGGTCTAGTGTCTTCTCTGATCTTTCCTTCATGGAGAAGCACAGCAGAGAACTACTCTTGACATCCTTCCTTCCTGGCTGTTCCTAATAGGTTTTACCACCTGCTGCTGTCCCCACACGACTGTACTGGACACTTGGTATATCTTTGAAATATTTGAGAGTAAATTGACCTGCTGACCACTGAACTGTGCCCAACAATATACATAGGATTTGCTCTAAAGAACCATTTCTAAACAGGTCTACATCCCCAGTATCCTTTCTATTTCACTACCTCTGGTGGGTGGTGGACTATAAAAGAGGTTAAAGCAATTAAACTCTGTCATTAAAAGTAGCCTTCAGAGAAAAGTAAAGTTGCATCTTTCCCTTTGTCAGGTTTTATGCATTTACTTTCCCCCCATATTCAGAAAGCTTATAATATATAAATCTCCAAAAGAAGTGTGAAAATCTCTCCTAACTTGGAATGAATTCATGCTGATACAATGTATTGCTCCTCCTCATAGAGACTTTTTCCTCCATCCCCCTCAACTTTTTTCAAAGGGATATGGCTCCCCAGGGAATCTCTCACTGAGGCCAGACTAGGCAACCCTGTTGGGGAATGGATACTACAATCAAGGGGCAAACATCAATTTCAAGAGAGTAATTTTGAAACTAACAGAGTCTATATCTTTAAAATTTTATTAATTTTTCTAAGAGTATTCTAAGTTGAAAATAAATGAATTATTTTTTATTTACATTAAAGATTAGAATACCATTAAAAGAATTTTCTTCATTCCTCTTTATATTTGTGTGGTTCTGCATGTGTGAGAGCAGGGCTCTGAGGACAACTTTCAGAAGTCATTTCTTACCTTGACCCATAATGAGGCAGGGCTTCTCTTAGTTGTGGCTCCATGTGCACAAGGCTACATAGCAGAGGAGCTTGTGGGTAATTTTTGTTTTCCTCAATTCATTTTATTGCAGGAGTGTTTGGATTGCCACTGCATGCCAATATACCTGAGCTTTCTGTGTATTCCAGAGATCAAGCAGATCATCAGAATTCCCATAAGCAAACAAAATTATTCCCTGAATCATTTCCTGGCCTTCCAAGTTTGTTTAATTTTTAGTCGATTTTAATGAAATTCTTTTTTATGGGATATTTTTAAATTTACATTTAAAATGTTACTTCTTTCTCAGTTTCCTGTCCATAAATTGCCTATCCCACTCTGCCTTCCCCTTCTTCTATGAAGGTTTTCTCCCACACAACCACCCACCCCTTATCACCTCATGGTGCTGCTATTCCCAAATACTGGAGGTCCAGCCTTGGCATGACCAAGGGCTTCTCATCCCATTGGTACCCAACAAGGCTATCCTCTGCTGTATATGCAGCTGGAGCTATGGGTCTCTCCATGTGTACTCTTTGGTTGGCAGTTTAGTCCCTGGGAGCTCTGGAGGGTTTGTATTGTTGTTCTTATGTGGTTGCAAGCCCCTTCAGCTTCTTTAGTCCTTTCTCTAACTCCTCCAATCAGGACTTCATTCTCAGTTCAACGGTAGGGTGCTAGCATTCACCTCTGTATTTGTCATTCTCTAGCAGAGCCTTTCAGGAGACAACTATATCAGGCACCTGGCAGCATACAATTCTAGGCATCAGCAGTGATATCTGGTTTTGGTTGTTGTATGCATATGGGCTGGATCCCAAGGGCAAGAGGCAAGCTCAGGAATGTAAGCAACAGAAAACGAGACTACATGACATCATCAGAGCCCAGTTTTCCCAAAAAAGCAAATACTGGATATCAAACACATTGGAAAAGTAAGATTTGGATTTAAAATCACATCTCATGATGATAATAGAGGACTTTAAGAAGGACATAAATAACACCCTTAAAGAAATTCACGACAACACAAGTAAAGAAGTAGAAGCCCTTAAAGAGAAAACACAAATATCCCTTAAAGAATTACAGGAAAACACAACCAAACAGGTTACGGTACTGAACAAAACCATTCAGGATTTAAAAACGGAAATAGAAATAATAAAGAAATCACAATGGGAGACAACCCTGGAGATAGAAAACCTAGGAAAGAGATTGAAGAAATAAGTTTCATAGATATAAGAAACAAAGCTGTAAAAACAAGGTTCTGGGAATATAGAAACAAGGTTTCGGTGGTCCGAGTGACCAGGCTTAAGTTGAGACCATCCAAAACAAACAAAGTTGTTCTGGGAAAAAGACTCCCTACCCCTCCTTGTGGCAAATTCCAAGAAAAAAACACCAGATGTGTCAGCCTGACCTTATCCAACCGTCCAGCTGCCCCCACCCCACTTCCAGGGACTTTACAGCTTGGCTCTTTTCTAGGGACTTTCCCAGGCCAGATTCAGAGCTGGATGAGGAAATTGGCTAATTAAGCCAAAAACAGCCCCTTAAGCGAACCAACCAATGCCTGAAGTGATCCTTTGTCCTATGTTCTACCAATCAGAGTAAGCCAGCTAAGTATTGCTGAGGTCCGCCCTCTGTAAAGTATAAAAGATGTGTGCTTTTTGAGTTCTAGGTTGACTCTCCCTGCGAGGATGAGCAACCCCCATGCGCATAGATCAATAAACCTCTTGCCATTGCCTTGGTCTGTCATCATATTGTGTTCTGTGGGTTGTACTCCTGAGATAAGACCACTTTTGGATCTTACTACAAGATCAGGAGTCACAGAGCATTACCAACATATTATAAGAGATAGAAAAGAGAATCTCAGGGTCTGAAGATATCATAGAAAACATTGGCAAAAACATCAAAGAAAATGTAAACTGCAAAAATCTTCTAACCCAAAACACCCAGGAAATCCAGGACACAATGAGATGATCAAACCTAAGAGAGTTTGACTCCCAACTTATCCCAGTAGATATCTTCAACAAAATTATAGAAGAAAACTTCCTTAACATAAAGAAGGAAATGCCCATAAACATGCTAGATGTCTACAGAACTCCAAGTAGATTAGACTAGAAAAGAAATTCCTCCCATCACATAATAGTCAAAAAACCAAATGCATAAAACAAAGAAAGAATATTAAAAGCATTAAGGGAAAAAGGTAAAGTAACATATTAATAAAATTCTTCAACAATTCTTTTATTTTAAAGAGAATATCTAAGGAGTAGTATATGAATGGATTTGAGATGTGATTTTAAAATGAGAGGAGGAGAGAAGAATCATAGAAAAATGAAGAGAAAAGGGAAAGGAGGAAAGAAAGGGAAGGAACAAATGAAGAAAAAGAGAAGAAAAGAAAGAATGAAAAGATAAAACAAGGAAGAACAAAAGAAAGATATATAGACAAATCTGGGTATGGAGGCATGTGCATCTAAACCCAGAGCTAGGGAAGCAAAGTAAGTGGAACTCTGAATTTGAGGCCAGTCTGGTCTACAGAACAATTTCTAGGAAACCAGGCCAGTCTTCATAGTTACAAAGAGAAAGCCCTTTCTTTGAAAAGGAAAAGGAAAAGGAAAAGGAAAAGGAAAAGACTTTTATTTCCCCATCTGAGTAAAATTCAAGCATCAATCCTTGGGCCCTCCTTGTCATTCAATAGTTTGGGTCTGTGGATTGGAGCATGGTTAACCTGTATTTTATGGTTAACATCCACTTATAAGTATTTACATATCATGAAATTTTTAGGTCTGTGTTACTTTACTTCAGGATGATATTTTCTAGTTCTATTTGACTGCATTATTCATGATCTTGTTTTAATAGTTGAGTATTATTCCATTCTGTAAATAAAGCATATTTTCTTTATCCATTCTTTGTTTGAGTGACAACTGAATTGTTTCCTGTTTTTGGCTATTAAGAATAAAGCAGTATGAACACACTGGAGCAAGTGGAACATATTTTAGGTCTATGTCTTAGAAGTGGGATAGTTGTGTCTTAATATAAACTAGTCCCAGTTTTCTAAAACTGCAATATTGATTTCCAAAGTTTGTTCTTCCACCTGCAATAAAGTTGTGTTCCCCTTGCTCTATATCCTTGTTAGCAGATGTGTGTGTGTGTGTGTGTGTGTGTGTGTGTGTGTGTGTGTGTGTGTGTGTGTGTCTGTACATGGGTGCAGGTGGAGGGGGTCAGGGAAAGACTTTGGAGAGAGGGCCTAGAGAATGAAAGAATATTGATGGATGGCAGGTTTGGAGCATCTGTAGAATATGCCAGAGACCTGGGATAAAGAAGGCTTTAAGAGTTTATAAGGATGTCTCTAGCTGAGACCCCTAGAAGTTGGGGATCTCATGAATTGGCAAGCTTCTGTAGCCAGATGGAACATCCAGTGAAGGGATAAAAACACCAATTCATACACAAAACCTTCCATTGAAAATGTGTTCTGCCTACAAGAAGTGCAGCAGATAAAGGTAGAATAGAGACTTAAGGAATGGCCAACCTGAAGTGAAAACTAAGGTTTCTTTGGAAAATCAGTAGTGTAGAATGGTGTTTCACAAAGCAGACACATGTAGAAGTGTTTTCCTGAAGCAGACACAGGTAACATGTCTTCAATAGTGACATACATGTTCACCTTACATGTGTTGTTGAGCTCGATTTGTCATGGACTTGGGTTGATTGGAAGAGTGATGTCACCTGATACAGCCCCACATGGAGTTTTGCTGATACCAACTCTTCGTGTTGAGGCAAAACCTGTGCAGGACACATGATATTTGGAGGGATTATAAATAGGACTCAGTGGACAGAGATAAGGGCTAGACTTAACTTACTTGCATTGCTAGCTTTAGAGGGCTTCTTGATGTCCACTTTGTTGAGACTTTCTCCTGGTCTTTCCTGGTGGTTCTGATCCCTCCTGGTGAATCATGCTAATTAGACTGAGGTCTAGCTATCTTTGCTAGGTCATGCCACCTCTGTTGATTCATGTTTATTATCCCAACACTACTATACCGAACTGCTGGTATAATCATGAAGTGTTTGCCAATAGATTGAGCTGCTGCTACTGAGTTGTGATCTAAGTTTCTGATTCCTTTCTTCTTCTTCTTCTTCTTCTTCTTCTTCTTCTTCTTCTTCTTCTTCTTCTTCTTCTTCTTCTTCTTCTTCTTCTTCTTCTTCTTCTTCAAGATACTTTTTTACTGGATTGTTTTATTTAAATTTCAAATGTTATCCCCTTTCCTGGTTTATCATCTATAACTCCCTTATTCCATCCTCCCTCTCCCTTCTTCTATGAAAGTATTCCCCCACCTACCCACACAACCCTTTCCTGCCTTCCCACCCTGACATTCCATTATACTGGGGCATATAGCCTTGGCAGAACCAAGGTCTTCTCCTTCCATTAGTACCCAACAAGGCCATCCTCTGCTACATATGCAGCTGGAGCCATGGGTCTGTCCCTGTGTACTCTTTGGATAGTGGTTTAGTCCCTGTGAACTCTGGTTAGTTGGCATTGTGGTTCTTCTGGGATTACAAGCCCTTTCTGCTCCTTCAATCATTTCTTTAACTCCTCCAATGGGGACCCTGTTCTCAGGTCAATGGTTGGTTGCAAGAGCCTGCCTCTGTATTTGTCATGCTCTGGCAGAGACTCTCAGGGGACAACTATATCAGGCTTCTGTCAGCATGTACTTCTTGGTATCAGCAGTATTGTCTGCATTTGGTGGCTGAATATTTATGGGCTGGATCCCAAGGTGGGGTAGTCTCAGGATGGCCTTTTCTTCAGTCTCTGCTCCAAACTTTCCTCCATATTTGCTCCTATGAATATGTTTGTTCCCCCTTCTAAGAAGGACTGAAGCATCTGCATTTTTGTTGACTATCTTCTTGAGCTTCATATGGATTGTGGATTATGCCTTGGGTTATCTGAGCTTTTGGGCTAATATCCACTTATCAGTAAGTGCATACCTAGTGAGGTGGTTTTTTTTTGTGTGTGTGTGTGTGTGTGATTGGGTTACCTCACTCAGGATGATATTTTATAGTTCCATCCATTTCCCTATGAATGTCATAGAGTCATTGTTTTTGATAACTGAGCAGTACTCCATTGTTTAAATGTACCACATTTTCTGTATTCATTCCTTTTTTGAGAGACAACTGGGTTCTTTCTCGCTGTTATAAATAAGGCTGCTATGAACATAGTGAAGCATGTGGCCTTGCTATATGTTGGAGTATCTTTTGGATATATACACAGAAGTGGTATAGTTGTGTCCTCAGGTAGTACTATGGCCAATGTTCTTAGGAACCCCCAGACTGATTTCCAGAGTGGTTCTACCAGCTCACAACCCCACTAACAATGGAGGAATGTTCCTCTTTCTCCACATCCATCCTCACCAATATCAACTGCTTGTTTCTTGACAACACAGATAGCATTTGACTTAAAAAGCCTTTCTAAACAAGTCTACTTCACTATCATAGCAACCTTTCTTTGCCTTTACCTCTGGTGGATGGTGGGCTAGAAAGGAGGTTAAAGCATTTAAGAACCTCTATTAAAAATAGGCATGGAAAAATTAAAGTACACTAAACATTTGCTGGCCCAACTTGAGACACATGGGCGAGAACCACTCCTTGACACTATTGACGACACGCTGTTATACTTGCAGACAGGAGCCTAGCATAACTATCCTCCAAGAGGCTCCACCCAGAAGCTGACAGAAGCAGATGCAGAGACCCACAGCCAAACATTAGGTAGAGCTGAGGGAGTGCTGTGGAAGAGTTGAGGAAAGGATTCAGTGACCCAGAGGGAATAGAGATTCCAGGGGAATACCAACAATGTCATTTCACCAGGACCCTTGGTGTCCAGAGATGGAACCACCAACCAGAACAAACATTAACAAGATGTAGTCCTCCTGCACAGATGTAGCAAATGTGCAGCTTGGTCTTCATGTGGTTTCCCCAACAACTGGAGTGGTAGCTGTTGCTGAACCTGTTGCCTGCCTGTTATTCTCATACTTGGGTTGTACTTCCTCTGTGGAAGAGGAAGTCCCCAGTCCTGAAGTGAGTTGATATGCCAAGGTTTTGATAGTCAGTGGAGAAGTGGAAGAGGGTATGGGTGGAAGAGCTGTGTCAGGGTAGGACTGTGTAATTGGGAATAAACCGAATTAATAAATAAATTAATGGAAAAGAAGACAAAGAATGAAAGAAGGTAGAAAGGAAGGACAGACAGAAAGAAAGAAAGGAGGAAAGAAAGGAAGGAAAGGAAAGAAAGAAAGAAAGGAAGAAAGGAAGGAAGAGAGAGAGAGAAAGAAAAGAGAGAGAAAGAAAAAGAAAGGGAGACAGAGAAAAATGAAGCAAAGAACCCAAGAGGAAGGGACAGGGACAGAGGAAGATGGAGTAAGGAGGAAGACACAGTCAAAGACAGAGAGATCTCTTATACTAGTATAATTTGTATGCTACTATACACATTAAACCTCTAGACTACAAAAATGTAGAACATAAAACTCACAGTGAAAGAATATGCTTAGTTCAATCAGAGGAAAAAACAGCTATGAGCATTGCCAACCCATTACTTGACATATGTCTCACAGGAAAGGAATACACTGAGCTTTAGATCAGGAAGCACGCTGGTTTGTCTGTCCTCTGTAATGGGACTCAGTTGGTTATCCATTAGCTGTATTCCATTGGAGATGATTAGGTGCCAGAGAAAGTTGCTGCGACCAATTACCAATTGTGTTTTTAGTGATAGGATTTATTAAGAGAGGGTTTATTCTAAAAGACCATTGACATTTTTCCTTTTTAAAAAATTCAGCTCCATGACTCAACATGTGTTTGCCGTATAACCTACTATATGCTTAATGAGTAGCCCATAGGCTTGTGGTTAAGTTGCTTTTGATTTCTATGTGGGAAGAGAACCTTGAGGGACTACGGGGCCATATAGGATGTTGCCTTTACTCCCAAGCAGTGCCTGTGTAGGGAAGAGATGGCAAAGGCAGTGGCCTGCTCTGATGAAGGTCCGTCCTGTGACAGGAGATACGAGGGTCCAGAGCACTGAAGAGTTGTCTTGTAAACACAGATTAACAGCTACAGAAATAAGGATCTCTCTGAAGCTGAGAACTTCAGAAAATGGCCAGATTCTGAATGGCAGATATAAACTAAATTACAGAATTGCAAGATTAGTTTTCAGTTTGCTTTCCTAGAAGTTAGGCTTACCATCAGGGAGGGGAGACATGTTGGCAAGTTAATCTGGCTTCAACAGGAGGGAGAGGATGGAGAGTGCCCAGAATAGTGACAGGCAGGAAGTTAGGAAGGACACTGAATGCCAAAGTTGTCAGCTGAGTACTACACAGTTGTCACACCATACACTAAACCTTAGTAGGCTGAATGATAGAAAAGAGGCCGAGTTGCAGGAACAAGGCAGTTTCTGACATGGGGCCACAGGCACCATTGATCTCGGCCTCAGCTTTGCTGAGAGCAATCTCTTCCCTGTAATGTCCTTGATTATTAGGAAAAAAAGCTCTGAGTTTCAAAGACCTCTGTCCAATTAAAAAGCCAGCAACTTCAGTGCTTTGCATTAGAATCTTTGTCTTCACTTGCATTTTCTGGAAGCAGAAGGATAAAGGCACTATTCTCCGATTTTAAAAAATGCAGCATGAAGACCATCACACTTGTCTATGACAGCAATGAGACTTTATATGGTTTATTTTTCTAATACCTCTGGAAACTTCATCAGTGATCAAAGGCCTCTATGTCTTTTATTTCTGATAGATAGAAAAATTATTTTTCAATTCATTTAGAAAAGAGAAAAAAACACTCTACTCTCCTTTAAGACTAATTCTATACACGACCTATTGCTAATTATCTTTATTTTACTACTAGCAGTTCAGTATTTGACCCTGTAGAAAATACTCTCAGTAATAAGAGGTTTTGATTAAAGAAAAATAACGCAGACAAAAATTCATCCCATAATTGAAGCAACAATCTAGCAGAGCATTTGTTTAGTATTATTGTGTCTTTTTTTCCAAATTACAAATGTACTCTCCTGTTCTTATTTTTCATGCCATGCACATGTCTTATGGGTAAATAAAGAGGGTATAGATTGTATTAGAAAAAAGGACTTGACTACAAAGGCTTCACCTGAATTCATCATACAATTATTTTTTTTCTGTATTGTCATTGTTCACATACAAATGAATAAAAGAGCTGCATGGAGGGCTGAGATGCTGGCATAATTAAGCCTAAGAGATGCTGTCTGTAATACAACCAAAATGAGGCCTGGACATAACTGAAGTGAGAGATTATTGTCTTGCTGAAAGAGTTGAACTGAATCAACATTTGGCTGACTTGTTTTTGTGCCTGAAATAAGTCTGCTTATGAAATAATATTGACTCACTGATAACATGAATACCACACAAAACAGAGGCTCTTAATAACCTGACTTCTTTAGGGAAATCTACCTGGTCTTGCAGCCTTTGATGCCTGTTGACTTAAGCTTGAGTAAAATCAAAAGTTCATGAAAATCACCAAGAGCTTTTTTTCTTTCCTTCTTTTGAACTAATTAACTACTTTATTTTTAACATCCCAAATATTTCCCCCACCGGTGTAGTCACCCTCCTAGAGCTCTTCACTCCATTCCCTTTCCCCTCCACCTTTGTGAGTTTGCTTTCCTTCCCCATCCCATTCCCCCAATGGCATCCCCCTTTCCTGAGGCATCAAGTGTCTACAGGATTAGACACATCCTCTCCAACTGAGGCCAGACAAGGCAGTCCTCTGCTGCATACATGCTAGGGGCCTAAGACCAGCCCAAGTATTCTCTTTGGTTGATGGCTTAGTCTCTGGATGCTCACAGGGGCCAAGTTAGCTGACACTGCTCATGCTCATCCATTTCAGCTCCTTCAATTGTTCCCCTAACACTTCCATAGGGGTCCTGGACCTTCATCCAATGCTTGGGTATAAGTATCTGCATCTCTCTCTCTGGTAGAGACTTTCAGAAGTTTTTACAGGTACTCCATTCTGAAACTTGAATTTACATTTGTTTCCTTCTACTAATAAATATTATATGAGCCTTCTAGACTGTGGACAGTCTCACTACCTAATATGTATTCTTCTGGTACTGAAGAGTTGTGTTAGCTGTTTTACTCATGGATGTTACAAAATAGGGTTCAGGAAGCAATTCATGGGGTTTACTTAAGGTTCATTTAAGGCTTATATGTCTTATATTTTCTGGGTTTGAGTGTAAGTGTCAATCATGGTAGACAAGGCATAAGTGGCAATATGTCCCAGGAGTCACACTGCATCTACATTCAGAATACAGAAAAGGAACAGCAAATGTGACCAGGCTATAAAGCTTCAAAGCCAACACCAAGTGACCTATGTCTTCCAATAAGGATCTACCTTCTAAGATTCCACAAAGTCCCCTGATTTCACTAGGAAAGAACAGCAGACCTATGGATGTATATGCATTACATTCTACCAAACTTTTACTTCTTATTTGTTGGAAATTGAATGGTTGAGATACCTTAAACAGAACATGCCCTACATTAGTGTGTATCATTGACTCTGTATCTCAAACAATTCCTAAAACTTGCTCTTCATGCTTTTGGTTCTTGACTTTGCCTAGTTTTACCAACTATTCTTGGTTCCTTGGGTTTCTTGATCTGTCAGTAAGTAACATGAAAGAGTATATGGCCATAGGAAGCCAAAGTTCTTAAGTTTTCACTTATGATAAGGGGGCCACTTCAAGATCAGATCATGTCTGCTGGATGCTTTGTGTGCTATATCCAATTTATTTCAAGAAATAAGGGAAGGTGATTACCAGTGCCACAGGAAATAATTGTTTATTGTGTGAAAATAATCTCTCTCTCTCTCTCTCTCTCTCTCTTTCACTCACACACATACACACATACACACTTTTACACACACATACATACTTATACACACACATACACACCTAGATGACTACATGCATATCAAAGAAATATCACATATTTATATCAAAATGTAGTCTTTCTGATTTGTGGTATGCTTCAGAGGCTTGTATTTGCAATTACATTCTCACCCCATTATTGTATGATACTTTGCTTTACTCAGGCAACTCAAGTGGTTAAGATTCTCTATTCGAAGGGCATAAACATATATATTGGCAAATATGAGCTATTGATTGTTCTACCTATATGAGATTGATGAAATTGTAGACTCTTCAGTAGTAGCATCACATTTGGTACCCAAATGTATTCCTTTAATTCTTACTGTGGAACAAACTTCAACTTCCCTTTATGATTAGAATCAATCAATGTCAGTATCAATTAGTATCTATTGTTGATTAATTAAATAAGAGAAGTCTAAGGCAGTTAGTAGCTGTGTGAAATCCCACAGGAGTTCATACTTAGTTGAAAGCTAACTTCCTTTTGAAATAACAGACTTGCAGGAAAAAGCAGTATAAAGATGGGAAAACAGGGTTAAAGGGGAATCAATCTAAGTCAGAATAGATAGCAGTGAAG
Source organism: Rattus rattus (assembly GCF_011064425.1). NCBI lineage: Eukaryota > Metazoa > Chordata > Mammalia > Rodentia > Muridae > Rattus > Rattus rattus. The sequence continues at coordinate 71,143,035 of NC_046159.1, forward strand.
AATACCACTCATTTTTTTATATTGATTAATGTATTTATATACTTTACCTGACAATTGCAGTTTCTCCTCTCCTCCTCTCCCAGTCACCCGATCTCATCCCTTCCCATACACCCCTTCTCCCCTTTTCCTCAGAAAAGGTGAGGACTTTCAAGTGTTAACAGCAACTCTTGGCAAATCAAGTTGCAGTAAGACTAGGTACATTTTCTTCTCATGAGGTTAAACAAGAAAGCCCAGTTAGGAGAAAGTGATCCAAAGAGACAGACCCCGCTACTGCTATAGGAGTCCTAGCTGAAAAACTGTTATATAAGTGCAAAGGGCCATCCTATTCTTTCTCCTCTTTGATTGGCAGCTCAGTCACGATGAGCCTCAGTGGGCCCAGGTTAGTTGATTATCTTGTCGTGTCCTTTATCCTTTTATCTGTCTACCTTACTCAGTCCTTCCTCTTTCTTCCTCAGAATTCTCCAATCACTGCCTAATGTTTGGCTGTGGGTTTCTACATCAGTTTCTATCAGTTGCTGGATAAGCTCCCCTGAAGACAGTTGTGCTAGCCTCTTATTCAAAATATAGCAGAGTACCATTGACTGTGTTAGAGGTAGGCTCTGTCTCATGACATGTATCTGAGTCTGAGAAGCTGAGTCTGCCCTTGGTTGGCCCTTCCCTCAAATTCCGCTTTATAGTTTACTCCTTCACTCTTTGTAGGCAGGACACATTGTGAGTCTAAGGTTTTGTGGCTGGGTTGATGTCCCAATCCCTCCATTGTAAGTCTTGCCTGGTTAAGGCAAATGGCTGGCTCAAGGACCACAATTCCCATTGTTAAGGTCACCCTCATAGATTACTGGGAGTTTCCATTGTCCTAGATTTCTAGCATGTCCCAGAGATGTTCCACTCATCCAATCCAGTTGTTTTTACCAGTACATGTCTCCCTTGATCTTCACCAAAAATATTATTTTCAGTGAGGTAACTCGGACTAGAACAAAAATAAAACATGTTGTGTATGCACTTATAAGTGGATATATAAAATACAGGATAACCATCCTCAAAACACAGCCCCCTCAAGTCTAAAGTACCAAGAAGGGACTAAAAGGAGCACACTTGAATGTCAAGGAGATGGGGAAATCAACTTTAGGAGTAAATAGAACAAGGGGACTGGATCAGGGAGGCAGGGGAAATGAGAATAAGAAGAATAAAGTGAAGATTATGACTCTTGTTGGCTGAAACTGGAATCCTTAACGAGTGATCCTTGGCTATGGTTATACCAACTCCATGTCCCGAATGCTAGTTCTTAACATATACTGGTTCCTGGAAAATTTATTTCAATCTTAAAAAAATATATAGATACTAAAACTGAATATGCAAAATGCCACAATAGAAACTGACAAGGATGTGGAAAAGGAGAAACACTTCTCCATTTTCGGTGGGATTGCAAGCTGGTACATCCACTCTGGAAATCATTCTTGAGGTTTCTCAGAAAATTGGACATAATAAAACCTGAGGACCCACCTATAACACTCCTGGGCATATACACAAAGATGCTCCAACATATAGCAAGGACACATGCTCCACTATGTTCGTAGCAGTTTTATTTATAATAGCCAGAAGCTGGAGAGAACCTAGACATCCTTTAGCAGAAGAATAGATATAGAAAATGTGGTACATCTACACAATCGAGTACTACTCAGCTATGAAAAACAATGACTTCATGAAATTCTTAGGCAAATGGATGGAATTAGAAAATATCCTGAGTGAGCTAACCGAATCACAAAGAACACACACATCCTGCTGATAAGTGGATATTAGCTCAAAAGCTCAAATTACCAAAGATACAATGTACAGATCACATGAAGCTCAAGAAGGAGAGCCAAAGTGTAGATGCTTCAATCTTTCTTAAAAGGGGGAACAAAATATTGATAGGAGGAGATACAAAGAATAAGTTTGGAGCAAAGACTGAAAGAATAGCCATTCAGAGTCAGCCCCACCTGGGGATCCAACCCATATACATATAGCCACCAAAGCCAGACAGTATTGCTGATGCCAAGAAGTGCATGCTGAGAAGAGGCTGATAAGGCAGTCTCCTTATAGGCTCTACTAGAGATTGACAAATACAGAGGCGAATGCTAACAACCTATCATTGAACTGAGAATGCTGTCCCCATTGGAGGAGTTAGAGAAAGAATTGAAGGAGCTTAACCGACTTGCAGTTCCATAAGAACTCTAATACCAACCAACCAGAGCTCCTAGGAACTAAACCACTACCCAAAGAGTACACATGGATAGACCCACGGCTCCACCTGCATTTGTATCAGAGGATGGCCTTGTTGGGCAATAATGGGAGGAGAAGCCCTTGGTCCTGACAACGCTTGACCCCTCCGCCCCCCAGTGTAGGGGAAGGTCAGGATGGAGAATCAGGAAGGAGTGGGTTGTTGGGGGAAGCACCCTCTAGAAGAAGGGGGTGGGGGATGGATTAGGGGTTTATAGACTGGAAACTGGGAAAGGGAATAGATAACATTTAGAATGTAAATAAAAATATTCAATAAAGGGGTTGGGGATTTAGCTCAGTGGTAGAGCGCTTGCCTACCAAGCGCAAGGCCCTGGGTTCGGTCCCCAGCTCTGAAAAAAAAGAAAAAGAAAAAAAAAATTCAATAAAAAGAGATTAAAAAACCAAAATTGCAAAAACGAGAGGACCAGGGATGAAAATTTCCACAAAGCAATTCTCAAACAAACACTTATGAAAATCTTTGACTGTTAATGCACCTTTAATGTATTCATTTTTAAATTTTTGGTGAGCTATACTCAAGGTTATCACATTTTTTTTTACCTTTTGGATGAATTAAAAACTGATAGTAATTCCAAAATATTTATCTAAATGGAAGTATCCCCCATGGGATGTCAGGTCTTGATTTAGAGTTCTAAGGGGTCTCTACAAGGCTCTAGGTAATATAAGTGTCTACCACTGACACTTTAAGCCTGCCAGAACCTGTGTTCTCAGTGCTCAAACAGCTTATAAGGCAATCTACACTTCCAGAGATTTATTTTCTCAGACCACCCAGAAAGATTACTTACTTGTATAATTTAATAAATAACCAGAAACATCTTATCATAACGTAAAACAACCTCATAGATCTCATCAGTATTAGAAGTAGTCAGATTCAAAAATTTACATTCTACATAGGATATTTCAACAGAGCCCACATTACTGGATACTCAGAAATTTTACTGAAATCCAAGTGTAATTTCTGCCCTTTGACATGCAAATGCCTTGCCTATGATTCTGGAGTAGTTCTTAGTTCCTCCCCCTAGTTGTAATCACCATAATGTCATCAATATAAAGAACCTGTATGATGGCTTGCTGTATGATGGAAAGCAAAATGCAATCAAAACCTCTTTGCATTGAATTATGATGCATACTATATAATTGATACCCAAGTGCAGTAACACAGAAAATACACACTGCTAGCATGCTGACTGCAAGAAAAGTGATTATAGTGTCCCTAAAAGAGTCTCCTACTACACTGACAGAACTATTGTTACAAACTAGTTTCCAAGAAAAGCACAGACTTGGATAAGGAATGGAGCAATACATGGTATAACAATTGTACTTGGAATTTCTACTCGTTTATGATTATAACAATCCATTGTATGACTCTGTAACTCTCCACAATTTAATTTTCTCACTACAAGGCAAATAGGTTAGCTGATCAGTGATGTGATGAAAATTGGCAGTATTGGATCTAAATTTCTTCACTAAGGTCCACATTTGCAATCTCCTTAGAATTTGATATTTTTTGTTATTTACTTCTATTTTAATATATCCCAAATAAGTACAGTTATAGTTTATTTCTTTGGGTTTCACTGCTATCATCATCCTCATTTCTCAAGGTAGGGTGCTAAGACATGGATGCTGTTGGTTGTGCCTATCTCTAGTATGCATGCTGGGATTAAGGAAACAGTAACAGGGTATGTTGGAAGAAACACTAGGCTCACAGTGAGATGAACCTTTGAGGGTCATTGAGCAAACTCATCAGATTAATACATGTATCAGTCAACTCTATCATCCTGTGTTCAACTATCCCAAGCCACATGAATGTGAAAGGAGAGGACTAATTCCACAAAGATATCTTATTAACAAATTACCACACACATACAAACAATACAAATAAACAAATATTTTTCAAACCTCTATTTTTCATGTGTTCTCTAAAAGCCAATATAGTGGTTTGATAAGACCAGTCTTCATAGACTTACACAAGTACAGCCTTGTTAGAGGAAGCATATTACTGGGGTTGGCTTTGAGATTTCAGAAATGCATGCAAAGGCCAAATTTCTCCATGTTGCCTACAGATCATGATGTAGAGCTCTCAGTCACTTCTGCAGCACTATGTCTCTCTATGCTGACATGCTACCCACTATAGTAATAATAAACTAAGTCTCTGACACTGTGAGAAATCCTCCAGTTTATTTATTTTATAAGTTTCCTTAGCCATGATGTCTTATCACAGCAATAGAACAGTGATTGAATCACTGACTCCATGTGACCTTTGGTACCTCCTAGGATTAATATCAATTCAGATACCATATCCAGTAGAGATATCTAAAATTTGGTCATTTCATTTCCTCCAATGAAGTTACCTAGTAAAGCTATAGGTTGCATTGAGAAGTCTGGGAAATGTTTTCAGCTATTTGTCTCCCTATTTGTTCTCTGAAAGGTTCCCATACAAATTGTCCACACATATTTCTCATCTTTACCACACTTTCCATTCATCTTTGACATTCTGGTAAAGGACTTTAACAGAGACCAATGCATGATAAGAAGGACAGCATGGAAGGAAGTTCTTGCATGTGTCTTATATAAGAATGTTATCCCATTTATGAAGGCAGATCTAGCAATAATCCCTTCTGTGACCCAACTCTAATACAAACAGGTGGAGTACATATGAATTAGAATTGAGAACATTGTCACAAGATTGTCTTCTGTTTTCTCATCTAATCCATACTGACTAACATTACTATTTATTTAAAATATTTTCCCCTCCTAAACTTTAACCAGGTTCAACTAAACGTGTGAAATATTTTGTTAGAAGAGTTTGACTGGATATAAACAATAACATGAGAGTATAATGACTTTTGTCTAATACGTCATTAATATTGCTTGATCTAAAGAAATTGAGAGGGTTGTGTCACCTAAGTGTTCAATGGTTCATCAGATTATTCACAGTTGTTCAATCTGTCAAAGTATCAGGTTGAATAATCCTAAACAGTATAGTAATAAAATGTTACAGAGAAAATTTTATTATTTATTCATTTCATGGAAAATAGAAATGGAAGGGTGCTTGGATTCCTTTTCTTAAAGGCAAGTTTGAAATGTTTATTGTGTTGTTTAGAAACTATATTCATTAGATGAAATTAATGTACTGAATAGATAATTACAATAAAGGATCATGGTTAATGATACACTGCCTTACATAATTCCTCCAGGAAGAAAACAATATTTGTTCTCTTCCTAATTATGACTGTTGTTAAGAGTATGAAGTAGATACAGAGCTGTGAAAATGACTTGTGTGATTAGCAATTTCTTTTCTTTTTACCATTCATTTAAATATTCTAGAGACAAATAGGCTAGGTCTGTTCCCATATATTCTATATCTTCAAACAATCTATGCTACATAGACATCTGCTGCAGAACACAGTAAGTTAATAAAAGCTCATTGAAAAAATGTAAAATCCACTCACATAATGTTTAGTCAAATAATATAAAACCAGAAAATTACATTAGAATATTCATAGATAAAATAATTGGATGAAGTTTCATGACTGTATAGTTTAACATCGTCCTTTTATATATTACAAAGTACATAGACCCTATATAAATCCATTCACCTTACCCAAAGCCTTTGACTGGTCAATTGGCAAAGTTAATTTTTTAGTTTTCTTTCCATCAAAAATTTTGTAGGCTTCAGGTAAGGTTTTAGCTAATAATTATCTGACTGAGCAAAACTTCATTGAATGGCCACATCCAGATTGTTATTCATGTATTTTTTACCTCTTTCTCATATTTTTGCACATTCCTGATAATTCCTGATACTATGACAAAATGACTTTAACAAGGACAATAGTCTTTCTTAGTATGGTAGAAAGGTCAAATGCCAGAATGTAATAACAATTCCCTCATACATTTTATATAATAGAAATTTATCTTATGTGTAATGATAGAATGATTGTTTCCTATATTTCCTGAAATGTGCCTGTAATAACTCATTGAAGTAGAAGTTTCGGTTCCATGAGTATTCCTATGTCTCAAAATTATAATACTTCAACTTCAACATATCCTTCTATGTACTTTGTATTTTCTACAACTCTAACATATACATATTTTTTTACAATCTGCAAGTTCCTTCATTTAGAAATCCAACTTTTAAGACTTTATATGCTATATAGTTTATAAGCTATACCCTTTATAATATGCATAAAATACATTCTGCTCAGTCATGGTTATAAAATGGAATGTTACTTCTAAAGATTACACTTCTTCCGTTATTCTTGTTTCATGGTTAGGTTTATTTTGTTTTGTTTGATAGCAAAGAAATAGCTTCTTATATTTTCACCTGAACAGACACTGGAAAGTTGTTTCATTATGATGCCTGGTGAAACCACATAGAATAGTGGCACAATACGGTGTGGAGGGAGGTGTTCCATGATAAAATGTCCTGAAAATGTATTGGGCTTTTCCATAATTGTTGAGAGTCAATAATACATCCATAGATAGAGTTTTAGGAGCTACTTGTTGAATAAATGAATGAACTTGCTAATTTTATCACTATTTACAAAAGTAGTATTTTTAATAAAAGAAACATGTAAAAGAAACAACAGCTAACGACTTTTCAAACCTAAAATTTGCCTTGAACAAACCATTTATAACCTAACCAGGAATAAGTGTGATTAAAGGCAGCTAATAACCACCAACAGAAAAAAAATGTTTTATTTAAAACTCATTATTATTATTCTTATGTTTTAGGATGAAATGTTCTATAGATATCTGTTAAATCCATTTGGTTCATAACTTCTGTTAGTTTCACTGTATCTCTGTTTAGTTTCTGTTTCCATGATCTGTCCATTGATGAGAATGGGTTATTGAAGTCTCCCACTATTATTATATATGGTGCAACATATGCTTGGAACTTCATAACGTTTCCTTTTAACCATTGGACTGAGCATGGAGACCCTAGTGGAGGAGTTAGAGAAAGGACTGAAGGAACTGAAGGGGTTTGCAACCACATAGGAAGAATAGCAATATCAACCAACTAGACTTCCCAGAACTCTCAGATACTAAACCACCAGACAAAGAGTCTACACATGGAGGGACCCGTGGCTTCAACAGCATATGTAGCAGAAGACGGCATTGTCTGGCATCAGTATGAGGAGATGTCCTTGGTCCTGTGAAGACCTGTTTCCCCAGTGTAGAAGAATGTCAGGGTGTTGAGGTGGGAGTGGGTGGATGGCGATGGGAGCATCTTTATAGAAGCAGGGAGAAGGAGAGGAGGAAATGGGAGAGGGAGTAAAGGTGATAGTATTTAGAATATGTATACATAATAATATCCAATAAAAAGAATCTACTAACAAAAAAAGGAAAAGAAAAAGAGAAAGTTACAAAATGCCACATCCCAGTGCTTTATCTACATCTTTATGTGCCCAAAAGTAAAGTACTGAAAGTGTTCTGTCATGAGGCATGGGATACTAGAAGTCACATTTCAACTGTAAAGTCATTCACACATTGCTGGAGTTTATCAAAGGAGCTTACAGAATCCTATTCAAAAGATTGTAGACATCAGTGAGATGGGAATTTGCAGGAAAAAAATAGAAGAAAAATTATAATATTAAAATATAAATGTTATAAGGATAATATATATTAAAATTGTTATAAAGATAAAATTATTTTAATAAAAAAGATTTATTTGTAAAACTATAAAATAAAACAAACCTCATTATTAAATGAATTCCAAAACTGTTTTGAAAGGACAGGCAAATCTTATATTCCTATGTTCATACTACTTTTTAAGCATATTATTTGGACATTTTGGGAAGATGTGAAAAAAGAATAAGAGCTAATTGTTTGGAAAGAGTACCATATTACAGTGCTACGTAGATGAGACCTGGTCAGTGCATTTATGGTCTTTTTGCAGCTATGGTTTACTGCATAAGACCACATATGACTAGGAAGGTTTGCATGTCATTACTCATTAAGAAGGGACTCATGAGGACTCATTGAGAGAACAAGCAAAGTTAATGGTTGGTGGGGAGAAGTAAATACATTCCTACTCATAACATTCAAGCAACCATAGTAAACCAAATGAGAAAAAAAAAGAACATAACAAAGTGTAAATGGCCTTGTTGGAAAGAAAAGTTCAAGTAAAAATAGAGTGGGATGAGAGAGGTTAATGCACTATGAAAATGACCAAATATTTATGAGTATATAAATTAATAAAAATAATTTGAAATTACACATTAATCCCAAGAGTAGGGAATATGAGTGATAGTTTCAGAGGTGATGCTCACAGCTAAGTTGGATAAACTAACGACAACTCATTACCCTTCAAGAGTAGAAAGACTAGCCTTTTATGACAATTCAGAAACCATAGCTTTTTATTCACTCTGTGTCTTCGGAAATCACAAATGATTGAAAGCTGGGAAGAAATTAAATAGTTACTCATTTTTTTCTAGATCCTATATCTCTATTGAAGAGACCCATGAATCTCTACCTCACTGCTACCTTCTATTTACTTTCCTGTTATTTTTTCAGTGTACTTTTTTAATTCAAAGGAAATGAAGGCTAATTTATAAGAAGCGCAATCCTGTGCATCATATACCTATCAATTCATGAATTGAAGAGATATGCATTGCAGAAGGGTCAAAAACATGCATTAAAATAGCACAGATATGAATAAACATATTGAAAAACATCTGTAACTTGGAGGCTCAGAATGGACATCTGTGATTCCTTTTTAGCTAAAGCAAATTCAAAAAAGAGTGTGGTTAAAAATAAAATGAACTTCTTTAATAGATCATAAATATCCAGAAGGGAAAAATTTTAAATGAGACACATTATGACATAATGAAGTTAAAAGTAATTTGCCAAATAATTTGTAAAAAATAATTCTTTCTATAAACAAACATTATAGGTCATTCCAAATTACATGAATTGTCTGTTTACATTGTCAAAATAGTTAACATTTCAAGTGAAACAGATAAGCTACTCTATCTTGACCCAGAAGACCAGAAATCAATGCAAACTTGAGAAAACTTTAAGTCCAAACTAAAACACATTCCTACTCATCAGTATGTGTTCCACATAAATCACCTCATGTCTTACTAATAAATAAAATGGAATGTAAACCTACATGCAGGGTCCCGGACAGATGGCTCATCTGTTAATAGTACATACAAAAAAGCAAATAAATTAATAAAAAAAATAAAAAGTTACTTCTTTATATATTCATACGATCACTCAGGATATTTCTGGCGAACAATAAATTACTATAATGAAGTAAGTAATCCTTCAATAAATTATTTTATTCTACTACTTGTTGACCCCTTTACATTAGACATAAAGCAATGATGGGTTGCTCACTGAATACAGCTTGTGCAATTTATAAACAGTTTTGAATCTTAAAAAAAATCAAATTAAAATTTATTTGGAATGTTCAGTACTGAAAAGATCTTTTCTGGTATCTTATTGGTATTTATTCCAAATCTCATGAGAGTTTATGACATTAAGAAAGGGTAGAAAAAGTATTTATGCAGTTTAACTATTTTCAGAGAATGTTTCACGTAGCACTTTACAAAGTCTTTTTATCTTGTACTGCTTTAGTTAGAAAGTGTTTTCTGCTCCTCAAGAATCAAAATAACTGTTATAGTAACTGAAAATATGCTGTAATTCTTTAATTTGTATAAATAAAATATGAAATTTAGAGACAAATTATCCATCCAATATTGTAGTAATACATCATCTTTCTTAGCACATGGTAGATAATATCATGTCAAAATATCATCAGAGTATCATAGGTTCTGGAGATATTCATGTGTTTTAATGAAGCATATATTTAGGATAAAGAAATTTAAGCAGGTAAGAACTTTAAAAGTATTTGGGGTGAATCAAAATAAGAAATAAGTATGAATTTGCCCAATCAGGGACATGGGATGTAGCTAAGCTACGTAGTGCTTAAAGAAAGCCCCAAATTAAATCCCTCAAATTGATATTTTCAGAATTTGCATTTGTCTTAAGTCCTGAATAGGTTTATTCATATGAAAATAGAAATAGCAAGGATAATTTTAGGTATATACTAAAGGTAACTTAATTAAGAAGACAACAAACTATTTTAGTCCATTGTTTCCTTGATGCTTTATATTGAACAGTCACCAGTTTCTCAACAATGAGTTTTTGTAAACTCACAGAATATAAAATACATATCTGCAATGTGCAGCAGAAAACTTTTCTTTTATCATGGTAATAGTTTTTTTAAGATGAGTAAAGCCTTGTTCTTTTGTCATCTTCCCAAACTCATATGAGACAAAAAGAAAGAGAAACTGAAAAGAGTTCATGAGTTTATGTCTTGCTGGGAGATTGGATTTTGCTTTAATAGCACCATGGAAGTCATCACAAGATAATTAAAATGAGTCCCAAAGCTTGAATGTTGTCTCTCTTTATATAATACTTTCGACCAAGTAGTGGCATTTGGCATACAAAAAAGAAAAATAAAAAGGGAGGTATACTATGCTTAACATTGAGAGAGGTAGAAATAGTGTCTATTAACATTATAAGTAGAGTCAGAAAATGAATCACACAAGTCATTTCCATCAAAATGTCTCCACACTGATGGGAAGTTGTGAGAAAATTATCTGACCTTGTCCATACCAGGACTGGAAAAAATCAAGTACAAAGCATATCCTGCTGTACATTTTATCTTTTTAACTATTCTCATTACCTGAATCTCGTTTCCTTTGGTTTCATGAAAACTACATTAAAGAAACCTCTGTGCATTCCATTTCTTCATGAATTAATGATCACTTTTAATTAAGCCATGTTAATATTTGTAGTTGAATTGTCCTGAAACCTTTACTGTATGAATCATCAATAATATCAACATCTGATGGTCAATGTGTTTGGATAAGTTTGTATTTTCCTTTATCAAATTATGTATCTTTTGTGGTTGAATAAATTGCTTCCACAAGTTCTTCATCCCCCTTTCCTTCTCCCATGCACTGCACATACCCGCACCCACACCCACACCCACACACACACCACACTACGAATATTTTTCATTTAAAATAAAACAATGGGAAGAGGAGAATGAAAATCCAGTGTCATAGTGACAGAAAGAAATAGGAAAGTAAATATTACAGACATTTGGAACTTGGAGAGACATGATCATATTTCCCATGAAAAGGACCTAGCTCTTATCTGATAGTACATTACAACATTCTTTCCTCTTTTCTGTTCATATAAATAAGTATTAACCCTTGACACAGGACTGATCATACCACATTCTTTGCTTTGTAATTAGGGTAAAGAGGAGGGTGTGGTCCAAGATAATGGGTTCTATTTCTTCTCATGTTCTGGGTTTAAAAACAGGGAAAACTACATCTTATTTTTCTGATATCAATGTGCTACAATGTATTAAACAAATATTTAGGAGAGAGCCTAAAGATCTCGTAGCTCACATAGAAATAAAAGACTATAGACAAATAAAGTCGTCTAAGTTGTAATATGAATTCTGTCTTGAATGTTATCTAGAAATGTTTCACAAATGTGTGGTTCTTTTAAACAAGATTGAGTCAATGTGAATGTATATGGATATTAAATTCTGTGAACAACGCATATTATGAAGTAATCATTTCTATCTATATTCTATGCACTCAAGATGAACTTGACATGAAATATACACAGGTTATAATTCAAATTTCTATTTTTGTAAGATGCTTTTGGAGATTTGAGTACAAATGAGTGTCTTTAGCTACCAGATTAGAAGCTATTGCAATGTCAGCTTCAAGTGAGTAAAACCTCTGCACAGATACATGAGTGGAGAAGAGAACAGTCAACTCACCAATAACTCCAACTTGATGTCATCTTCAGGAAAAGAGTCTTTGGAGACCTAGAAAATAATATGCTTTATAAACATTACTGTATGATAAAAGTAATAGTAAGAGTTCCTTTAATAAACAGGACAATTTTAGTCCTTAAAAGTTAATAAAGTAATAGTCATTGAGCTTTTCTTGGCCATAACAAAATTTTCAGTACTTTTGAGTTTCTACTATGTTTGTAATTTGTCAGGCAGAAATTAGTCTAAAGAAAAACTTGTGTCTCATAATCTATCTGATTATTGAAATTATGGGGCCATAAAATAGACATTTTCCCTAAAATTTGTCTCAAGAAAGAGATTTCATACAGTTCTAACACAATATTAGTCTATCTTACATGATGAGACTAGAACCCAGATGATGATAAGTCAATTGTATATGTGACAACAACTTGATAAGGAATGCTTAGATAGGCTATCCCTCGCCTTCCATTTAAACTTTTGACCCATGTCTGGTTTCCAAGATAGGCTTGGGGAGAGTGTGAATGTCTTTGATTTTTCTCTTTACATAGTCATATTGAATAAATCACTTCTGTCTGATTGTTATTGTTCATTTAGTTCTTTGTATTGAGTTATTAAAGATATTGGCTAGACCTGGCCTGATTAATATGCTGTGACTTTCAAAAGGGAAAAAGTTGACATTTTCTGTACTACTTAGTAACAACCCCCAACAACTTCTTTGTTACTGTTCTATCCTATGCTCATTGATTAATTCTTAATTAATGTTGTGATTTCAATGAGAAATGTCCGACATATTCTAGGGCATTTGGATATTTAGTGCCCAGTTGGTAGCGTTATTTTGAAGGGTTAGGTGGTAAGGACTTTTGGGAGGAAGTAAGTCCTTGGGGCAGAGCTTTGAAAGCTTGAGTTCTCACTTTATATTCAATTTGCTATCTCTGCTTTGTATTTGCAGTTCAAGGCTCTTATTTCCTGCTTTTTCCACAATTAATACATCTTATTGCCATGTATTCGCTCTGCTCTTAGATGGCCTCTTATCATCTAGAATGATGAGCTAAAACGAACTCTTCATTAAGTTGCTTTTTATCATGATAATTTATCATCGCACCATAAAGTTAAAAAGTCAAAACAACATCACATATTCAAAAGTTTTGGTGCACTCTGCACACATTTCTGACGCCAGAGGAAAACACCAAAAGCCATCTGGAACCCTGGTGCATGGAAGCTCCCGGAAAGGGTGGCACAGATCTTCCTGATTGCTGCTGCCGCAGAGAGCTCATAGGCAGCAACCCAAGAGCAAACTTGAGACTAGGGACCACAGGTAAGACCAACTTTTCTGTTGCAAGTGACCTGCCTGGTGAACTCCAGACACAGGCCCACAGGAACAGCTGAAGACCTGTAGATAGGAAAAACTACACGCCTGAAAGCAGAACACTCTGTCCCCATAACTGGCTGAAAGAAAACAGGAAAACAGGTCTACAGCACTCCTGACACACAGGCTTATAGGACAGTCTAGCCATTGTCAGAAATAGCAGAACAAAGTAACACTAGAGATAATCTGATGGCGAGAGGCAAGCCCAGGAACCCAAGCAACAGAAACCATGACTACATGGCATGATCGGAGCCCAATTCTCCCAACAAAACAAACACGGAATATCCAAACACACCAGAAAAGCAAGATCTAGTTTCAAAATCATATTTGATCATGATTATGGAGGACTTCAAGAAAGACGTGAAGAACTCCCTTAGAGAAACACAGGAAAACATTAATAAACAAGTAGAAGCCTACATAGAGGAATCGCAAAAATCCCTGAAAGAATTCCAGGAAAACATAAATAAACAAGTAGAAGCCCATGGAGAGGAGTCACAAAAATCCCTGAAAGAATTCCAGGAAAACACAATCAAACAGTTGAAGGAATTAAAAATGGAAATAGAAGCAATCAAGAAAGAACACATAGAAACAACCCTGGATCTAGAAAACCAAAAGAAGAGACAAGGAGCTGTAGATATAAGTTTCACCAACAGAATACAAGAGATGGAAGAGAGAATCTCAGGAGCAGAAGATTCCATAGAAATCATTGACTCAACTGTCAAAGATAATGTAAAGCAGAAAAAGCTACTGGTCCAAAACATACAGGAAGTCCAGGACTCAATGAGAAGATCAAACCTAAGGATAATAGGTATAGAAGAGAGTGAAGACTCCCAGCTCAAAGGACCAGTAAATATCTTCAACAAAATCATAGAAGAAAACTTCCCTAACTTAAAAAAAGAAATACCCATAGGCATACAAGAAGCCTACAGAACTCCAAATAGATTGGACCAGAAAAAAAACACCTCCCGTCACATAATAGTCAAAACACCAAACGCACAAAATAAAGAAAGAATATTAAAAGCAGTAAGGGAAAAAGGTCAAGTAACATATAAAGGCAGACCTATCAGAATCACCAGACTTTTAAGCAGAAACTATGAAAGCCAGAAGATCCTGGACAGATGTCATACAGACCCTAAGAGAACACAAATGCCAGCCCAGGTTACTGTATCCTGCAAAACTCTCAATTAACATAGATGGAGAAACCAAGATATTCCATGACAAAACCAAATTTACACAATATCTTTCTACAAATCCAGCACTACAAAGGATAATAAATGGTAAAGCCCAACATAAGGAGGCAAGCTATACCTAGAAGAAGCAAGAAACTAATCGTCTTGGCAACAAAACAAAAAGAAAAAGCACACAAACATAACCTCACATCCAAATATGAATATAACAGGAAGCAATAATCACTATTCCTTAATATCTGTCAACATCAATGGCCTCAACTCCCCAGTAAAAAGACAAAGATTAACAAACCGGATACGCAACGAGGACCCTGCATTTTGCTGCCTACAGGAAACACACCTCAGAGACAAAGACAGACACTACCTCAGAGTAAAAGGCTGGAAAAAAACTTTCCAAGCAAATGGTCAGAAGAAGCAAGCTGGAGTAGCCATTCTAATATCAAATAAAATCAATTTTCAACTAAAAGTCATCAAAAAAGATAAGGAAGGACACTTTATATTCATCAAAGAAAAAATCCACGAAGATGAACTCTCAATCCTAAATATCTATTCCCCAAACACAAGGAGACCTACATACGTAAAAGAAACCTTACTAAAGCTCAAAACACACATTGCACCTCACACAATAATAGTAGGAGATTTCAACACCCCACTCTCATCAATGGACAGATCATGGAAACAGAAATTAAACAGAGACTTAGACATACTAAGAAAAGTCATGAGCCAAATGGACTTAACAGATATTTATAGAACATTCTATCCAAAAGCAAAAGGATATACCTTCTTCTCAGCTCCTCATGGTACTTTCTCCAAAACTGACCATATAATGGGTCAAAAAACAGGCCTCAACAGGTACAGAAAGATAGAAATAATCCCATGCGTGCTATCGGACCACCTCGGACCTAAAACTGGTCTTCAATAACAATAAGGGAAGAATGCCCACATATCGTGGAAATTGAACAATGCTCTACTCAATGATAACCTGGTCAAGGAAGAAATAAAAAAAAATTAAAGACTTTTTAGAATTTAATGAAAATGAAGGTACAACATACCCAAACTTATGGGACACAATGAAAGCTGTGCTAAGAATTAAACTCATAGTGCTGAGTTCCTACAGAAAGAAACAGGAAAAGAGCATATGTCCCCAGCTTGACAGCACACCTAAAAGCTCTAGAAAAAAAAGAAGCAAATACACCCAGGAGGAGTAGAAGGCAGGAAATAATCAAACTCAGAGCTGAAATCAACCAAGTAGAAACAAAAAGGACCATAGAAAGAATCAACAGAACCAAAAGTTGGTTCTTTGAGAAAATCAACAAGATAGATAAACCCCTAGCCAGACTAACGAGAGGACACAGAGAGTGTGTCCAAATTAACAAAATCAGAAATGAAAAGGGAGACATAACTACAGATTCAGAGGAAATTCAAAAAAATCATCAGATCTTACTATAAAAGCCTATATTCAACAAAACTTGAAAATCTGCAGGAAATGGACAATTTCCTAGACAGATACCAGGTACCGAAGTTAAATCAGGAACAGATAAACCAGTTAAACAACCCCATAACTCCTAAGGAAATAGAAGCAGTCATTAAAGGTCTCCCAACCAAAAAGAGCCCAGGACCAGACGGGTTTAGTGCAGAATTCTATCAGACCTTCCTAGAAGACCTCATACCAATATTATCAAACTATTCCACAAAATTGAAACAGATGGAGCACAATTCCTTCTATGAAGCCACAATTACTCTTATACCTAAACCAAAAGACCCAACAAAGAAAAGAACTTCAGACCAATTTCCCTTATGAATATCGACAAAAAAATACTCAATAAAATTCTGGCAAACCCAATCCAAGAGCACATCAAAACAATCATCCACCATGATCAAGTAGGCTTCATCCCAGGCATGCAGGGATGGTTTAATATAAGGAAAACCATCAACGTGATCCATTATATAAACAAACTGAAAGAACAAAACCACATGATCATTTCATTAGATGCTGAGAAAGCATTTGACAAAATTCAACACCCCTTCATGATAAAAGTCCTGGAAAGAATAGAAATCCAAGGCCCATACCTAAACATAGTAAAAGCCATATACAGCAAACCAGTGGCTAACATTAAACTAAATGGAGAGAAAATTGAAACAATCCCACTAAAATCAGGGACTAGACAAGGCTGCCCACTCTCTGCCTACTTATTCAATATAGTTCTTGAAGTTCTAGCCAGAGCAATCAGACAACAAAAGGAGGTCAAGGGGATACAGATCGGAAAAGAAGAAGTCAAAATATCACTATTTGCAGATGATATGATAGTATATTTAAGTGATCCCAAAAGTTACACCAGAGAACTACTAAAGCTGATAAACAACTTCAGCAAAGTGGCTGGGTATAAAATTAACTCAAATAAATCAGTAGCCTTCCTCTACACAAAAGAGAAACAAGCCAAGAAAGAAATTAGGGAAATGACACCCTTCATAATAGACCCAAATAATATAAAGTACCTCGGTGTGACTTTAACCAAGCAAGTAAAAGATCTGTACAATAAGAACTTCAAGACTCTGAAGAAAGAAATTGAAGAAGACCTCAGAAGATGGAAAGATCTCCCATGCTCATGGATTGGCAGGATTAATATAGTAAAAAATGGCCATTTTACCAAAACCGATCTACAGATTCAATGCAATCCCCATCAAAATACCAATCCAATTCTTCAAAGAGTTAGACAGAACAATTTGCAAATTCTTCTGGAATAACAAAAACCCAGGATAGCTAAAACTATCCTCAACAATAAAAAGGACTTCAGGGGGAATCACTATCCCTGAACTCAAGCAGTAATACAGAGCAATAGTGATAAAAACTGCATGGTATTGGTACAGAGACAGACAGATAGACCAATGGAATGAAATTGAAGACCCAGAAATGAACCCACACACCTATGGGCACTTGATTTTCGACAAAGGCCAAAACCATCCAATGGAAAAAAAGATAGCATTTTCAGCAAATGGTGCTGGTTCAACTGGAGGTCAACATGTAGAAGAATGCAGATCGATCCATGCTTATCACCCTGTACAAAGCTTAAGTCCAAGTGGATCAAGGACCTCAATCAAACCAGACACACTCAAACTAATAGAAGAAAACTAGGGAAGCATCTGGAACACATGGGCACTGGAAAAAATTTCCTGAACAAAACACCAATGGCTTATGCTCTAAGATCAAAGAATGGAAAAATGGGATCTCATAAAACTGCAAAGCTTCTGTAAGGCAAAGGACACTGTGGTTAGGACAAAAGCGGCAACCAACAGATTGGGAAAAGATCTTTACCAATCCTACAACAGATAGATCCTACCTTATCTCCAAAATATACAAAGAATTCAAGAAGTTAGACCGCAGGGAGACAAATAACCCTATTAAAAAATGGGGTTCAGAGCTAAAGAAAGAATTCACAGCTGAGGAATGCCGAATGGCTGAGAAACACCTAAAAGAAATGTTCAACATCTTTAGTCATAAAGGAAATGCAAATCAAAAAACAACCCTGAGATTTCACCTCACACCAGTGAGAATGGCTAAGATCAAAAACTCAGGTGACAGCAAATGCTGGCGAGGATGTGGAGAAAGAAGGAACACTCCTCCATTGTTGGTGGGATTGCAGACTGGTACAACCATTCTGGAAATCAGTCTGGAGGTTCTCAGAAAATTGGACATTGAACTGCCTGAGGATCCAGCTATACCTCTCTTGGGCATATACCCAAAAGATGCCCCAACATATAAAAAGACCGTGCTCCACTATATTTCATAGCAGCCTTATTTTAATAGCCAGAAGCTGGAAAGAACCAGATGCCCTTCAACAGAGGAATGGATACAGAAAATGTGGTACATCTACACAATGGAATATTACTCAGCTATCAAAAAAACAATGACTTTTATGAAATTGTAGGCAAATGGTTGGAACTGGAAAATATCATCCTGGTGAGGTAAACAATCACAGAAAAACACACATGGTATGCACTCACTGATAAGTGGCTATTAGCCCAAATGCTTGAATTACCCTAGATGCCTAGAACAAATGAAACTCAAGGCGGATGATCAAAATGTGAATGCTTCACTCCTTCTTTAAAGAACAAGAATACCCTTGGCAGGAATATAAGACAAAGATTAAAACAGACACAGAAGGAACACCCATTCAGAGCCTGCCCACATGTGGCCCCATACATATACAACCATCCAATTAGACAAGATGGATGAAACAAAGAAGTGCAGGCCGACAGGAGCCTGATGTAGATCTCTCCTGAGAGACACAGCCAGAATACAGCAAATACAGAGGCGAATGCCAGCAGCAAACCACTGAACTGAGAATAGGACCCCGTTGAAGGAATCAGAAAGAACTGGAAGAGCTTGAAAGGGCTTGAGACCCCATATGTACAACAATGCCAAGGAACCAGAGCTTCCAGGGACTAAGCCACTACCTAAAGACTATACATGGACTGACCCTGGACTCTGACCTCATAGGTAGCACTGAATATACTAGTAAGAGAACCAGTGGATGGGGAAGCCCTTGGTCCTGCTAAGACTGAACCCTCAGTGAACTAGATTGTTGGGGGGAGGGCGGCAATGGGGGGAGGATGGGGAGGGGAACACCCATAAGAAAGGGGAGGGGGGAGGGGGATGTTTGCCCAGATACCGGGAAAGGGAATAACACTCGAAATGTATATAAGAAATACTCAAGTTAATAAAAAAATAAAATAAAATAAAATAAAATAAAATAAAAAGTTTTGTTAAGGCATTGTCTCTGTCAGTCACAAATTTAACCTTTGTGAATAGCAAGATTTCTCTAAGTATAGTTGTGTTTCAAGTACCCCTCATTCAGTTCACATTGTTCTTGGTTGATAACTTGGGATGGAATTCATTGGGTTCACTCTTATTGCTTGTCTCAACTTCAATTATTCAACATGCCGAAATCTGCTGAGAAGTCATCAAGGACTGGATGGTCTAAATAGAAGTATCTGCATACTGTCTTTTTTCTTTTTAATTTAATTAATTTATTTATTTTTATACTCCAGCTTTTATTCTCATCCCGGTACACCCCCTAACTGTTCCACATCCCATAAAGTCTCTTGAGGGTTAGGTTTATCTTCTCTGATTGAACTCAGATCTGGGAGACCTCTGCTGTGTATGTGTTGGAGGCCTCATCTCAGCTGGTATATACTGCCTGGTTGGTGATCCAGTGTCTGAGAGATCTCGGTTGTCCAGCTTAATTGAGAGAGCTGGTCCTCCTACAGGGTTGCCCTGATCCTCCTCAATTTCCTCCGGCTTTTCCCTAATTCAACCAGAGGAATCAGCAGCTTCTGTTCATTGGTTGGTTGCACATATTTGTACATGACTCTTTCAGCTGCTTGTTGTATATTTTGGAGGGCAATCATAAAAGGTCCCTATTTTATAAACACCCAATAGCCTCAGTAATGGTCAGGTCTTGGGGCATCCCCTTGAGCTGGATACCACTTTGGGCCTATTGCTGGACCCTCTTTTCCTCAGGCTCTTCTCCATATCCATCTCTGCCTTTCTTTCAGACAGGAAGAATTATGGATCAGGACTTCGATTGTTGGATAGCAACCCCAGTTCCAACTTGATGCTGTTTTTCTGCTGGAGGTGGGTTCAATAAGTTCCCTCTCCACACTGGAGGGAACTTCATCTAGGGTTCCCTCCATCTGAGTCCTGGGAATCTCTCATTTCCCAGGTTTCTGGTACATTCTAGAGCATCCTCCCAAGGACTGAAGCCCTGAGGGCCAGCAAAAGAATGGAAACAAGTGACCTCTATTTACTTATTAATCTCAATATAACCAGCATTTCAAATATGTAAACTATGTTATAAAAGTATAAAAGGTCAAATACCTTTAATGCTCTCTAATACTGCCTCTTTTGCTTTATGGTTGTGAATAAATTCTCATAAAATAATAACAAGAACAAAAATATTTCCTAGATCTTCTGGTTATGAGCCTCATTAGAGGTGTGTCAGGAGTTCACAAGTATCTGTAACTATAGTTTCCTACCAAACTTGTAAAACAATTATCCTGATACAGCTGCATGTTACCTTTTCTGTGATAGTGTAAATCAATGTCCCAAATGAGTGCTGCAAAAGAGAAGACTCAGATAAAATTAAAAAAAAAATGAGAGTTCAGAAGAGATAAAAGAAATATAAGGAGGATACAAACACAAAATACAAGAACCCTGAAGCCACCTACAATTCCTCAGAATTTCAAAATAACTAAAATAAGTAAAAAATTTTATTTGAAAAATCATAAGAAAGATTTAAAAAATGTTCAGTGAGAAATAACATATGTTGCTCAAAGGGAAAGGGCATGCTGTTTTTGCAAAGAACCCAAGTTTTGCTCCCAGAATTTACATCTTAGCCCTCAAGTGTATTTATCATCTTCTCAATTCCATGATTAGCAACACACATATCCACAATGCCTTATGACATACTGTAATTAAAGTAATTAATTCCCACAATAGCTATGGCATACACACAGCCTAGATGTCTATCAACGGATGGATAGATAATGAAAATATGATTTTTTCATACCATAAAGTTTTAGGAAGAAACAAAATTATAGAATTTATATAAATTATTGGATCTAGAAAATATTACATTAAATGAGGTAACTCAGACCCTAAATGAAGAGAAACTATTCTCACTCATATTCAGTTTTTGCACAGATTTCTTGGATTGATGTTTAATACCGAGTTCCTACAGAATCAGGGAACATAGAGATCATTGGGTAGTATGGGAAAGAAGATCTTAAAGAAGTTAGGATAGAAGAACACAGATAAAAAGATAAGATAAGAGCTAATTATACAAGGGTATGTTTAAGTAGCAAGAGGCATGGAAAGGTCAAATGAAGGATAACTAATACTAAGGATGTTTGAAGAAACCATATAGAAATACACTATTTTATTGTTATTAGAAAGTTTAAGTGCAGCTATGCTATATAAGGATTATACTCATCCAAAACACTATAGGCTGCAAAAATAACAACAAAACAGAGTCAGGTTCTGAGTAACTCCCACGAGTTGTTGGTCAATAGCATCCTAGAGATGTCCAAATAATGTAGATGTTGTGCTCTTGGCATCAAACCAGAACATAATGAGAACATGGCAAATGACGACTCAAAAGTCCTTTCTTCTCTGCAGTGTGTTCATTTGTGAGTTCTGAGTGAACCACCAGTAACTGTGCAAATCATCTTTCCTGATGAGATCTTAAGCTACACCAATATGACAATAAAGGCATACAAATTAAAGGAGCAGTTTGATATTCTGTCCATTAACAAAGTAATACCATGAGTTCAGACCTGGGGCCTATTAGCTCCCTAGTCATCTTGTCACAGCAGTTCTTCATTTCAGTTCATTTCCTGCTGAGTATGACTGTTGATTACACTTCATCCTCAACAGCCTGTGTAGAATCATTTTTGAGAGTTAGCCACTAGGTATCTTCTTACTAAGTTGCAAGTCTTGGTTTCTCTATTTTGATTTATTCTAGATGTCAAAAGTACAAAGGAAAGAAAAAAAAACCCACTAACAACAGTGCTCAGAAAAATGTAAATTTATTTCACCTTCACAGAAAACACACCACATTTCTCTTGGGCAAGCTTAAGAGCCAGGAATGCATGACATGACATATTTTAAGTCCTGAAAGTAAACACATCCCCAATAACATTATAAAGTCTAAGAAAGCTATCTCTTTAAATTGAAGAGAAAACAAGGACATTTAAAGATAAATCCACACTAAAGCAATTCCTGGACACCAAGCCAACACTGAAGGATATATTTAAAGAATTCCTAAGAGTAGGGATTTAAGAAATGCGATCTTGGTCAAGAGAATACAGGAAGTTAATGACAGGAGAACATATATAAAATGTAATCAGAGAATAATGTCATTTTCAAAACAGGAAACTAGCAAACTCCTGGTAATAACAACAAGGAAAGAAATGGACAAACAATATTCCAACCAAACATAACACCACAGACTAAGAAAACTTCAAAACTCTTTTAGCAATAACAATGTGTGCGATCACTCCACCTAAAGACAGAGTTGTCTGTGTTTTAAAAGACCCACTGTTTTTCTTATCTTTGAGAATTATCCTGTGGGACCATGGGGAGCGAAACACAGAGAGCGTTTGACTGAGTCGTTCTGTACTGTCTTCATTGTCTTCAGGTGCTGGGCTTTAGGGAAGCATGGAGATACAGGTCAGGGGATGAAAAGGCACAGTCTGAAATGGGTGATACTGAAGTTGGGATTCCCTGATTCCTCGATATGTAGTCTTAGCTAGAGTGCCACACAGAGGAGTCGGAACGAAGGATCAGGATGTCCACAGGCCTGTAATGAGGCTAGGACCATCAGGGGACTACATGCTGAGGACTACAATGAACCCAGGACCAAAGAAATGGGGAACGCTGGCTTACATCATCACCAAATTATCTGTAGTTGTCTGGAAATGCAGAGAGTCTTTCAATTGAAGACTGAGGATGCGGCTCTACAGGAGGCGGCCTTCTCTATGACCTCGCAGCAGTTTGTATAGAAGAAATAGTCCACATTTATCTAGACTATTGATTGACTGTTCATCGTATAAAATGGTTGTATACCACCTTCTCAGAGTGGACCAGAGAATAAATACCTTTTGCAGGGATCAATATCTGGGAAGAGAAACTTATTGTCTAAATCATCAGGGCCTCTAGGTATGCCTTGTACAGTGTGGACACCTGTTGCAGGCCAGGAAACTGGCAGGGAGCACCCAGCCACCTACTGTCTCAGGTGGGTACTTGGGTGTTGTGGATTCAGACCCAAGTTTCCTGGTAAGGTCCATTGTCTTTCAATAACCCTCACTTACAAAGATATACATGATTGTGAATAAAATGAGAAAAATCACTATTAGTTAAACAAAAGCATATAAACAAATTATGCAGAGACTTAGATGAGATAAAGTATTCATTAAATCAAAACTAGCTAAAAGAGGCAAAGAAGGCAATAGTATATTGATGAAGGGAATATTTCATTAATAAAATATGACAGATGCTCATGAGTTATTTTCTGAATACCCAAGTTAAAAAAATTAACACCATGGACATAAAATACCAGAGAAGTCCCCATGCAGAATTATTGACTAAATTTAATATCATATTTTTACCTGTTGAGAGGTAACCTAATCAAAGTACCCCAAACAAAAATTTAGAGATAATCTGTATTATAGACACAATGAGCTTATCAGATATCTGCACAATAGTTAATAAAAACCAATAGGAAACCTACATTCTCTTAAATTGCTCTTAGAACCTTCTGTAAAGTATACCATATCCTAAGTAATAATGAAATTTTAAAAGTTTTTGTAATTTTCAAAAATACAGAAAAAGTAGTACTTTCTGATATTTAATTAGGCCACCATGAATAAACAAGCAAAGAAAGCAATAGAAATTTCAGAAACTGTACAAACAATTGCACACTTAAAATAATCTTAAATTAATTAATATTAAATTAAATTAATCTTTAAGAGATTTGGGATGATTTTTGAATTCCTTCGATAAAATTAAAATGACGGCATAACATAAATGAACTATTTAGACACTGCAAAATAGGTATAGAAGAATATTTTGTAGTTATGTGGGACTCCTAAGTGAGGAACTGGGTCTGTCAATAATTCATTTGCCAGGTCTTGAGAATTTTTACCTGTTATTGGGTTGTCTTTTCTAGCATGTACATGAGGGCTTTGGCTTTATTTATTATATAATGTTTAGTACTGATTGACTGTCATGTCTTGGATGTCTGGTCATTTTTGAAGAGAAAATAGAAAAAAAGAACTAACTGAGGCGAGGCTATATGGGAGAGGGCTATAAGGAGTAGAAGGAAGGGAAACTGTGGTTGAGATGTACAAGAGAGTAATTTATTTTAAATGAAAAAATCAAAACACTGAACAATCTGATAAAAATGGCAATGTAAGTTCAAAGCACATTGTCAGTAGAATAAACCAGCAGCCTACAGATTGGGAAAAGATCTTCATTAACCTTATATCTAACAGAAGACTAATATTCAAAATATATAAAAACTCAGGAAAGTAGACTCAGTCAAATTGAAAACCCCTTGGTACTGTAAAGGCTCATTTCTACAGAGTAGGGTAATGCCAGGGCAGTGAGGTGGGAGTGGGTAGATGGGAGGGGGAGCATCTTCATAGGAGTAAGGGGAGCCAGGAGGGGAGGGGGGGGAATCAGAAAAGGGATAACATTTGAAATGTAAATACATAAAATATCCAATAGAATAGGAACAAAAACACACAAAAATTATAGAAATGCTCAACATCTTTAGTCATCAGGGAAATGCAAATCAAAATATTCTGAGATTTTACTTTACATCAATCAGTATGGCAAAGATCAAAAACTCAAGAGACAGCACAGGATGAAGCAAAGGGAAACACTCCTCCATTGCTGGTGAGATTACAAACTTGAACAACCATTCTGGAAATCAATCTCGTGGATTCTCAGAAAATTGGAAATAGACCAAGCTATACAGAATAGCCTTTTCTGGCATCAATGGTAGGAGAGGCCCTTGGTCCTTTGAAGGTTCAATGTCCCAGTTTAGGATAATGCCTCGGGCTGTGAGGATGGAGTGGGGGGATGGGCGGAGGAGCACCCTCATTGAAGCAAGGGGAGAGGGGATGGAATGAGGATTTATGGAGGGGAAACTAGGAAGAGGTAAAACTTTTGAAATGTAAATACACAATCTAAACGTGAAAATAAATTAAAAAGAAAAAACTGAATACAAATATTTCAAAAGGAAAAGATAATAAAACAAGATCTCATGTAAAAAAGAATTATGCAATTTTTAAGGAAATGAATCAAACTGAGATTCAGCAATAACAAATAAAACAAACCTGAGTTAAAAAGAAAATCAAAATGTTTTCCATCACATGCAGAATATAGTTGTAAATACAGATGAACTCATATACACACAAAATATCCCTCAAAATCATCCCCCCTCCCCCTTATAGAGTTCCTCTTCCTTTCCCTCTCTGCTCTTCTCTGAGAGGACACACCAAGCTTCTACAGGCTTCGGCACATCCTCTCCCACTGAGGCCAGACAAAGAACCCTCTTTGGGAATGGATGAAACAGTCAGGCTACAGGTTTAGGGAATAGTCTCTGCTCCTATTATTGGAGGATATACAGAGAGACTGAGCGGTACTTCTACTACATATCTGCCAGGTACCTTCATCTGTCCTGTGCATGCTATTCTGTTGGTTGCTCAGTTTCTGATTGCTCCCCGTGGTATAAGTTACTTGACTTTGTTGATCATCCTGTGAGATTCTTATGCTCTTGAAGGCTTTCAATTCTTCACCCAATTAGAAGAGGAATTATTGTGTGGGAAGCAGAATGATGCCTAATGGGAAAGAAGTGTACCAAAAAAGGAGATATAGAAAAAGATAGGCAAAATTTTATTTGTTGCATAAGTAGAATCTTAAGTGTTTTTCCAAGACATGTAAATATAAACATATTCAATAATAACATTTCTGTTGCTGAGGTTAACATGTCATGGACAAGAGTGAATTAGAGAAGTTCATTTTTGGCTTACAGTCCCAAAGTGGCAGAGTCCTTTAGGGCAGGGAAAAAAGGCAGCTGACCTGAAGTATAACAGGTGGAGAGGGAAGCTGAGCATTCACATTCTCAACATAAACATCATTCAAAGAGAACAAATTGCACATTAGATAAGAATATAAAACCCCAAAGACTGTCACTAGTGGATTACTTCCTCCAGCTAAGTTCACTGAATCAGTACTACCTACTTAAAACCATGTTTTCAAATACTTGACCCTCTGCAGGGACATTTCTCATTCATACCAACAAAATATTTATTTTACAAGAAGTTAGAAAGAAGATAAATATATTATATGAAAGGAAGAATGAGAACTAGGATTTTTATGAGTCAGGAAAGAAACCAGGAAAGAAGAATTGCAGTGTGAGTCAATAAAGGTAAACTATAATTATATATATATATATATATATATATATATATATATATGGTGGAAACCGAATAATACATGTGGATGGGTGGGGTCATGCTAGAATGGTATGGAAAAACATGATATATATATATACATATATATATATAAATATATATATTTCTCACTTATGTATTTTAAAACACATTGGTTTTCCTAAGTGGTTTTGATGTATTGAAAGTGTGTTTCCAGGCTGGATGTAGTCGATCTATAGTATATAATTGCATAATAATTTCTAAGCCAAGTCATCTTTTCCTGTTCAGAAAATATACAGGAATGAAAAAGTGCCACAAAGTCATTAACTAAACAAGAATTCTTGGCATTTGCCAAGTGATTTAGAAATACACCCATTCCAGGATTATAATGTATTATGTGTACAGTAAGCAAGTTTTAGCATTGCATTAATTGTGCTGCATGGCACCACACCTGTCATTGTGACAGGTGTGAGAGGAAACACATTTGACAAGAATAAGAGAGATTAATGAAAAGGAGCACATTTTTAATGTATTTTCGTTTATTCAAGACACATACATTAAAGCACATATGACATGTATATCAACATTAAAATATAAATAAAGTAATTGTGCCAGGATAACTGGCCATACTGTTTTAAGTTACATAAACACATACATAAACATATCCTTTAGTGAAGGTATTCTGCATTGATTCTATGGACATCATACAGAGAAACATAGTTTTCTCTTACTAGATGAAGTTTAAAAAAAAGAATATACCTTGATTCAAATTTCCACAAGAATGCCAAGAAGCAAACTCTAATGTTTTTACATGATCACATAAAAATGAACATACATCTTTATATGTTTTTGACATTCATTTTGATATTCTTTAAAAATATCAAGTGTAATTTTAAACGTTCTGAACTCTATTTTAGAAAAAATAGTACATTGTTCTCTGCAGTCTGTTTAAAAATGAGAATTTTTTATGTGGTTGTCATAGAAACAAGAGAATTCCGTACTTTTTCCTATTCTGGCTGGTATTATAATAATTGAACTACATCAGAGAATTTGATTTTTTTGGCAGCAATGAGTAGTCTTGATTGCATCATTGATGATTGTGAAGATGCTAGATCAGAAAAACGTCAAAATCTGAATATTGAAGACAATTGTAGGATAAACATAATGTATTTCATTAATGTTAGAATATATGAGCTAATGTTAGCAAACTTAAAAGAATATATCACTGACACAAAGAAAACGTGATATATATATGTATATATATGTTTGTGTGTATGTGTATGTGTATATGTATGTATGTATATATATATATATATATATATATATATATATATATAATTTGTGTTATTTGTGAAGACAGATTATGGAAGCCAATGATTTACTTGTTTAGTGCTATTCGCTGCTAATTCTACAGACTTAACCAAAATACTTTTCAAGAATTTTCTATCTTTAAGGGAACTAAAAGTATTTGGACTAGGTGTAACTCAAAACTTTATACAATTACATATTTAAAAATAAATAGCTAAAATCATTGCAAGATCAATACTTATAAGCTGGATTAACATTTACTTAAAGCTAACATTTTGGTATTTATAAAAGAAATTGAGTTTTAATGGACAGAATTTTGGAAAAAATGTTTAGGCAGTATTCTAGCAAGTCACTAAAAAAGCAAAACAAGCAGGATATCTTAAACTAATCAATTCCTTTAGTAATAACATTAGTAAATTTTAATTATGTAGTTAGTTGTCACCAGGAACACATTTGATATTTGAGGAATGAAGTTAGATTTTCATTTATGATAATGACACTTGAACAATGCCAATTCTCAAATGAAGACAATTGCTATCTTCAAATTGATGTTCAAAATCAACCCACAATCCTCCATTGTATCTGCAATTTGTGTAAGGAAAATCCATTTTTCTTTTGTTGTTTCACTTCTTGCTTCCCGTCCTTATATTTTGCATACTTTCTTCTTTGTCTCTCATATATTATATCCTGACCTGGCACAGTTTACCATCCTGCTTCCACTTCCAGTCCGTGCCCCTGCAACACACTTCTCTCTTCCCTTTTTGTCTATCAACTCCTCAATTATTTCTCTTCAGAAAAGGATAGTCCTTCCAGAGTCATCAAATAAACGTATCATATCACATTTCAATAACGCTAGGAACCTCCCACCTTATTAAAGTTAGTTGAGGCAACTCAGTAGGAGTAAAAGGGTTCTTACATGTCAAAAGCATCAGACAGCCCATGTATCAACACTTCAGATTCCTACAAAAAGACACAGCTATACAACCATAACTTATACTCTTCTGTTTACACCCCCATCACCAAACCATGCACAATCTTCATATATCTTTATATATGTGTTTGTATTTGTATATGTGCATATATATGTACACTAGTATATAGGAGAATTTCCATTATTTAGAAAAAAGTCAAGAGATGATCTATAACACTACTCTGGCAATAATATGGCTCACCTCACAGTACCATGCTGCTTCCCTGCTAATAACACATACCACATAGTACATCAAATACCAAACAAGACTTTTTTTTTCATGCTTTGTGCCAATTACAATTATCCTTTACCTTCTTGTTGTGATTACATTTTGTACAATACCATCATTAAAATGGTCATGTTTGTATTTTCTTCCTGACTTATCATTTATTCTTTCAATTCTAATCAGGGTTTATACTAGATTCTAGAAAATCATATGTAGTATATTTTGAAGGGTCCAAACCATGATCTAATGATCTACGTGTCACATGGCATTTGATCTGTTACTGGCCAACAGAGCATGGCAGCATGACAGCAGTGTAAAACACTGAAAAAACATTTACTTCACCAACCACAAAGCATGAGAAAGAGAAGAAGCCAGAGTAATAGATCTACTCTGATGGAACACTAAAACTAAGGGCACCCTACTAAGTTCATAGAGGTGTCAGTGACATCAACTAATCACAAAAAACAAGGGAATAGCAATGTCATTCTCCCAAGTCTCCTTATCTATTGATTAAAAAATAAATGTTTTATTATCTTTAAGAGTTCATGAATTTTTCTCATTGATTCAGACATTAATCATTAATTCATTTAGGCAAGGGTTGTGTTAACACTTGATAACAAAGAATTTTAGTAAGATAAATGTAGTTTTTTTAAAAAAAATTCTAAATTAATTATTAACGAAAAGTTGTATGGTCAATCTTCTTTGTAAGTTTGAGTGGACTTAGAATATCACCTAGGAGATATGCCTCTGAGCATGTCTGTGAGGATGATTAAAATATGAGACATATTTAAAATGAACATGAGGTTCCAGAATTTGAGTAACATGGTCCCGTTGTCTGTATTGGAATGACAAAAAGGTCCTGAATGTGATGACCCACTGAGTTCTAAAGCTCTCTCTGTTGCTTGATTGGCATCATCGACCCAACTGTTCACACTGACAGATTATGTTTTTGTCTCAGTAAGGAAAGTAACTATACAGGCGTTTAACTAAATTTTGTGAATCTCCTTTAATAAAGAAAGACAGTGGTGGAAAGGATCTGTTCTATATCGGCTTTCATCTCTTTGTCATAGCTCACAACTTCACTGTTAGCTTTCAATACTGTTAATGATTTATTATTAATATTAGATGGTCCACAGAACTACAAATATGTATCTTAAGCTTCCATAATATATAATATAAGCTTAAGATTATATATATATATATATATATATATATATATATATATATATATTCCAACATTCCCAGACCACCCTATCACTTCCTCAGTCAAACTCCTGAAATTACATTTTTTGGGGGTATTGGTATGCTTTGCTTTCTTAATTTTGTCTTGAAACAACACATATAATTGAAGAGTTCATTCAATCTGTATGAGTGTTTGACTGTGTGTATTCATGTGTTCCATATGATTGGTATATTTGATCCAAAAGAGGGTTTAGATGCCCTAGAACTGGAGTTACAGTTAGCAGTAAGCTGCTTTGTGGGTGCTGGCAAAAGACTGGGTTCATTGAAAGAACAGCCAGTGCTCTTAATTGTTAAGCCATCTCGTCAGCCCCAAACACACAACACAACACAACACACACGCACACACACACGCACACACACAATTGAATACTCATAAAATCATAAATCATATAAAATTTTCATGATTTGTATAGAGCACCCTTTAACTATTATGTTTAAAATTCAAATCACGAAATCAAAGTCGGTAGATAAAGTCCATTTTACTTCTTTCTAATTTAGGGTAAGATAAAACTAATCTGTTCCATATTTTAATTTATACTTTGAAATTGAGTGAGAGCTTTATTCTGGATTATATAGTTATGAACTCAAACACATTGTGATAGAGCAGAATGCATGATCATGGTGCTTATTTTGTACTAGCAGGGTATAGCTTTCATTCTCTGAATAATTTTATGAAAATACTGTCACTAACTTTAGTGACCCTGCTAGACTTTTAAAATGTATCCTTGAGAACATACCTGAGGCAAGGCCAGGTCATAGCACTCAGAGACCCAGAGGCTTAGGGTACCTCTAAGATAAATCAGTAAGTGGTGGAGAGAAAAACGGGAAAGAGAAACACGATAATAAAGAGGCAGAACTGGAGACTCCACAGTAGTGAGAAACAGCCTAATGTGAGTAGCCAGTAATTCCATCTATACCCATAGTGCCACTGGCCCATGCTGCCACTGAGAACTATGTCTGGGTCTATGATGCTGCCACAGAGCTGCCCCAACCCCAGGGTATGTGGACAGGAAATTTGTTTTGTCCTTTGCTACCAAAGTTCTCAGGAGAACTGCCAGAACCCTGCCCAGGAAGTACAATAGAGCTGTCCCTGGTTGCGGGGCTCATGGGTGAGCAGTCTCTCAGTGTGTGAGCACAGGAGAGATGGCTCTGCCACTGGTCTACCCTGAGGGGGAATGGGCAAGAGAGAGATGTCCTCCCTTCCTTTAACCTTTTGCCACCTACTGCAAGTAGAAGAGCTACATGCTGCTCATGATAGCAAAAGTGCTAAGACTTACCTGATATAGCACTGTGGAGAGTGGGTACTTCAATTTGCCGGGGAAGCACAATAAAGCTGAACCTGCTGGTCTTGGTGTTGCCAGCCAGAAGTCATGACAGCAGCACTGGCTCTGCCCCATCCCAGTTGCAGCACTGTGATGTACCCCTGACAGGGGTAGGCTTATCAGCTCACCCACTACATAGTCCCAGACCTTGGTTTTCACTTTGCTCACCCTAATATTTACCCCATTGTTAAAGTGCTGGAGAGCATGAAAAAAAGGGTTGTCTGAAATATCCAAAGATAAGGATCTTCATGTCATAGGGAAACAACAGGATATCCAAGAGGAATTCCAGAGAGGTTCCAGTATTGTTTAGTAGAAGCTAGAGCCTTCGAATCAGATAAATGACTCATTGCACTGAACATATGCAAGTAAAGTAGTGTGGACAAAGGATATACTGAGGCAAACTATAGTTTCTACAAACAGATTATTTTTCTTAAGGGGAGGAGACAAAAGCAAAAAGCTGTGTACAAAGGAATGGGGAAATGAGTGGCATTGGGACACATGTGCAATTCACAAGGAATCAATAAAATTAAATAAAACAAATTTAAAATTTAGAAAAAAGAAATTTACCCCTAACAAACATGATCACACAGCCTTACTTTCACATGCATTGCCCATTTTGCTCTAAAAATGTATATATCTTTCAGGTCTAAGTTTCAGGAACTGAGTTTATGTGTCACTGAAAACAGGTTTATATATTTTTTTGTATAGTTGTGGAATGAATTTTTAAGCTGGCTAAACCATTCTGATGTTTCACTAACGGTAGGTGAGACCTATTGTTTGTCACAAAATGTTTAATAGTAAACTATAAAAATCTTTTAAAAATAACACACATTGATCTAGAAAAACCGTCCTATGGAAATGCTTGCCCACATATTTTGAAATTGTAGTTCATATCTTGTATGCTATTTTAATACATTAATAAAATCTCTTTACATTCATTATTAATGAGCACATTTGATATACTTACCATCAATACTTTCTATTTATTGTGTTTATTTTACTAATTTAATATTATAGTCTTCCAACAGATACTCTTAAGTTGATGAAAAATATTTTCCAATTATCTTTTTTTACAAAGTATATATTGTGTTTTGGTTTAGCCTGTTTATACTCAAACTATGATAATCATATTACATGTCAATATTTTACTATTTAATTTGTAATGTACGTAGACTTAAGTTCTATGCATGATTTCTTGTCAGGATCCTGCTCTGGCAGGATTCTGGGATGTGAGCATAGATGTGTAGTGTTGGTGGAAAGTGAAGACAGTGACCACAGTTTACTTCCAAGCAAGTGGCCCCGAATTGCTCCTGCCATCTGTATTTATACAGTCTCAACCCTGCTCACTTGTACAGTGACAAAATTGTTTTTATAATTGAGAAATCATGATATCAGCATTATAAAATCTCCATTATTACACAAAACCCACAATAGCTTTCCTTATTCCTTCTCCACTTGTTAGGTCAATCACTTTTTAACCTTGTTTTGCACTTCAAAGCACAATTTCAGGGAGCCAAAAATAAATGTCTAGCCAGGCATGTTCTATAAATATGAACACATAACCAGCTGATAGCAAGTGCAGTTATACAATTATGCAACATGAGAGACAGATTAAATATTTGTGAGATTGTGTGCACTTAACAGAGGACATGCCTCTATGATAATCTTTTTTAAATATATTATAAAACATTTTAAGTAATTTATAAAATATTTTAAATATTTTAAATGTTCATTGTACCAATCAACTTGTCCTCATATGAACCTATCAATTCCTGATAACATCTTTAAGAATACCACTTATAACCATCTCCTGAGAAGCTACAAATACAAGTTCTAGCAGCAAACAACTGAACTGTGAACGGGGTGCTGTTGGAATTTTGAGAGAAAAGATTGAAGGAGCTGAAGGGGTTTGCAACCCTGTAAGAACAATACCAACAATCCAGAACTCCCAGAGACTAAACTACTACCTAAAGACTACACATGGCTCCAGGTGCATATGCAGCAGAGGATGGCATTGTTGGGCACCAATGGGAGGAGAAGCCCTTGGTTCTGCCAAGGCTGGACCCCCTAGTGTAGGGGAATATCAGGGCAGGGAGACAGGAAGGAGGGTAGTTAGTGAGGGGAACCTTATAAAAGAAGGTGAGGGGGATGGATTAGGGGACTTATGGACATGATATCAGCAAAGGGAATAACATTTGAAATGTAAATGAAAAATATCCAGTAAAAAAGAATACCATCTGGGCACATACCCAAAAGATACTCTAAAATATAACAAGGACACATGCTCCACTATGTTCATAGCAGCCTTATGTATAATAGTCAGAAGCTGGACCCAGATGTCCCTCTACAGAGAAATAGATACAGAAAATGTGCTAATTTACACAATGGAGCACTACACAGATATTAAAAACAATGAAATTCTTAGGCAAATGGATTGAACTAGAAAATACTGTCCTGAGTAAGGTAACCCAATCACAAAATAACACACATGGTATGCACGCAGTCATAAGTGGATATTAGGAAAAAAGGGAATACCCACGATAGAATTCATAGACCACCATGAAGCTCAAGAAGAAGGAATATCAAAGTATAGATGCTTCATTCCTACTTAGAAGGGGGAACAAAATGATCATGGGAGGTAAAGATTAGGAGGGACTTGGGAGGAAGAGAAGAGAGGGAGAAGAAAAAAGAGGGCAGGATCAGATCTGGGAGGTGACATGTGAGATGTACAGAGGGCCACAATATTGAACAGAGGTGTGTATCAATGGGGGATAGGGAACAGGGGTAGCCACTAGAAAGTCCCAGAAAAGTGCCATGAAAGCAGGAGGTTCCCAGGATCCAACAGGAGTGACATTATCTGAAATACCTAACAAAGAAGTGTGAGAACCTATAGATACTTTACAGAGAGTTTAGGCACAGCCCCCAGTTGAGGGATGAGGTTACCCATCCTTCTCAAAATTTTCACTGGAAATTA
Source organism: Rattus rattus (assembly GCF_011064425.1). Lineage (NCBI taxonomy): Eukaryota > Metazoa > Chordata > Mammalia > Rodentia > Muridae > Rattus > Rattus rattus. Next base: position 71,177,718 of record NC_046159.1, read on the forward strand.
ATTGTTTTTGTCTAAAGGAAATACAGGGACAAGGGGTAGAGCAGAGACTGCCCCTCCTGGGAATTCATCCCATATACAGCCACCAAATCAAATCTTGCTGATGCCAAGAAGTACTTGCTGACAGGAGCCTGACATAGCTTTCTCCTGGGAGCCTTCTGTGAGGCCTGACTGGTACAGATACAGATTCTGATGCGTGCAGCCAACGATTGGACTGAGCACTGCAATGGAGGAGTTAAGGGAAGGACTGAAGGAGCTGAATGTGTTTGTAACCACATGTTAAGGAGAATCATGTCAACCCACCAGACTCCCCAGAGCTCCCACGAACTAAACCACCAACCAAAGAATATACATGGAGGGACCCATGGCTCCAGTTGCATATGCTGTAGAGGATGGCCTTCTCTGTCATCAATGAGAGGGGAGGCTCCTGGTCCTATGAAGGCTTGGTGTCCCACATAGAGGAATGCTAGGTTAATGAGGTGGGTGTGGGTGAGTGGATGTGGAAGCACATGAGAGAAGCAGTGGAGGAAGGATATTATTTGAAATGTAAATATATAAAATAACTAATAACTTTTTAAAGAACCATTTTTAAGTCTCTGTTCATCAGACATATTTTCCTCAGACAGTTATGCAAGAAGGACCCACTGCTCTCCACAACTGTCACAGGTTTTCTCAGTGTTATTGTAGCTGTTTCTGTAGGGACATGCTTACTTGTCTCAAAATACCCAGGATTACTGGCTACATACAAAGTATTTAAAGAGGCAAAGAGAGGAGAGGAGGATTTTACCCCTTAAAAATGTATTGAGAAAAACAGAAACATCCACAGGAATTTCAGCCTATGTGATCCAGGCCTTGCCCATGACTCACAAATTAAAACTGTTGCTATGAGGAGAAATAGCCTAGTGAAAGCAAGAAGGACTTGTAGCACACATGATCTAGGCAATACATACAGAAGCCACCAAATTTGCCAAGAGCGAAGTGGTTTCCATAGGCCTTGCTACAGAAGGTTCCCATCAGTGAAGCACACATAAACTGTTCCCTACAGAAACTGAATAGCCACCACCAATTTGTTGTACAGTAATGGTTTGTTTCACTATTTGTTACCATCGATAAATTACAATATTTGAGTAAATATTAGCAACATGCAACCATAAGTAAAAAAGTGAAAAAATATTGAGTTTTGTACTTAATTGTGTTCTGTAAGAGAGCATGATTAAACTGTGTGTATGATTCAAAGATAAGGCTGAGAAAGAAAACATATCTGATCTTAAAACAACCATGAAACTTCCGGCTGTGCTTTTTGCTCTTATACTGCATGAATAGAATGTTATATGCATGCTTGTGCTGATGTCAGGGAAGGGAAAGTACTCATCTCGAAGTAGGTATGGAACATGGATTGTATTACTGTTAAAGTCACCAAGAGCCAATGAGAGGCAGCGTGACTAAGGGTACAAAAACTTTCTAAGGATGCATAGAGAGTAAAATTAAGAGGAGGATTAAAAATAGAACACAGACATAAAGAATAGTTACCTTCAAAGTGTTAGTAGGTTTCAGGATATCAGATCCTGAGCTTTATAAAGCAATCAAGTTTAACCAAAGCCATGGGAAGAGTGTACAAACATTTATATGAATGTTTGATAATGAATCAAGGGTGAGAAGCCTTAAGTAGGCTTTTGGTTTTAAGTTTTATGACTTCTCTCTGTGTGTGCATTGCATGTATAGGTATGTCTGTGTGTAGATTTTTCTCTGTGTGCATCATGTGTCTCTCTGTATGTATGTATGTCTGTGTGTGGATTTTCTCTCTGTGTGGATTTTCTTTCTGTCTCTCTGTGTGTATGTGCTTGTTCTGTTTTGGTTTTTTTTTTGGAATTTATTTTTTTCTTTATCTCTATTCTGGTTGTTTTGTTCTGTTCTATTATGGTCTGTCTGTATGTATTTTTCTGTTTGTTTTCTAAAGACAGAGAAAGAAAGCATGACGTTGGATCGGTGGAATGGTGGGAAAGACTTGGGAGGAGATGAGAAAGATTGATCTGACTATATTGTATGAGATGACCTATTTTCAATTAAAAAAATTGAGATCTTAACTATATGACAGGTGTAAAATGTAGGACAGGCAAGACTCAAAATACCGAATATGTGGGCAGCATCAAAAAATCAGGCTTAGCTCAGTGACAGCAAATGTTTCCCTGTAAGTAGAATATGCAGATAGGAAAATAAAAGAAGGCAGAAGAATGAATCACAGAGGTGCTATGAAAGTAAAATCAAAATCATTGTTCTCTCCCCCTTGGTGTTGATAAATTCCTCATGGTAAGTGCTTTTGCTATACTCTTTGTTACGATTCTGTGTGGTTTCTTTACAATATGAATCAGTGGTTCAAAAATAACTATTACATTCAGGAATATCTCCTTTTCTCCACTGACTGGTTAATTGAATACTGCATTGTGCTTTATTAGTATATAGTAGTTATTTTATAATTTACTAATTGAATTTATGTAATATTTTCATAAACTTTATAATGTATTTTGATCATATTCTCCTTCGTTATCAATTTTCCTTCCCCTGCTTTCTGTAATCCTCTTCCTTTTTACATCTAGGTCCCTTTAACTTTCTCATCTTTTGCTCTCTTGGAGGAAGATAAAATTTATATACTATTTGGCCTACCTGGGTAAATGTGAGCTTCTAAAACAGTGGCTTCTAAAACACATCATGGGGAAACATTCAGAGAAGTGATTTTAATAGCACACTTCTCTAACAAACTTCATAGACAGCATATGGGACAAATGTATAATAATCTCGTGACAAGCATTCAGAAGCTTCTCATTCAGTCTAGAGGCTGTGGGATTCCTTTTCCATCAGGATCTACTTCCCACTCCTAAAGTTCCTGACAAATAATCAGATGTTTCACAGGTGCCTTGTTTTAAGCTCTCTTTGTTTTTAACAAGCCAGGCTTTCATTTATCTATCCGATTGTTGTACATAGTTTTTTATATAATACCTTAAACTTTAATTAAAACTTGCATATAATTAATTCTACATATTTATGCAGTTATTTTTATGTGTATGTGGTTTGTTGTGACAAATAATAGCATTTTCACTTTCTGTAAATATTCAATATGTTTTATATTAGAAGTTTTCAAATGCTTCTGCTTCTGTTTATTTTAGATATTAGTATACAGTATTTTAAACTAGAATAACATTCTGAGCTTGGAATATAGGGTATTTTATTACTTTTCTTTTTTTAAACTCCACTTATTTGCCCTCTTCCCCCAGTTCCTCAACCAATTCCTCCTCTCTATCTCTCTCCCTTCCACAAGGTCTCTCCCTTCACTGGGGCCTCCAGTCTCTCCAGGGTTAGGCACATCTTCCCCTACTAAGTCCAGAGCAGGCAGTCCTCTGCTGTACATGTGTCCTGAGCCTCGGACCAGCTCCTGTATGCTGGCTTAGGGTCTGAGAGATCTCAGGATTCCTGAATAATTGAGACTGCAGGTCTTCCTATGTGGTTGCCCTCCTCCTTACTTTCTTCTAGCTTTTCCCTAACTCAGCCTCAGAGGTCTGCTACTTCAGTCCAATGGTTGGGTGTAAGTATATGCATCTGTCTCAGTCAGCTACCCCTTGGGCCTCTCAAAGGACAGCCATGTTAGGCTCCCATCTGTAAGCACACCATAGCATAAGAAATACTGTCAGACCTTGGATCGTCCCCTAGAGATAGATCCCAAGTTGGGTCTGTCCCTGGTCACCTTTCCCTAAGTCTCTTCTCCATTTTTGTCCCTGCAGTTCTTTTAGATAGAAACAATTCTGTGTCAGGGTTTTTGACTATGGGATGACAAACCCACCCCTCCACTTGATGCTCTTTATTTCTACTGGAGATGGACTCTAAAATTAGCCTTTCCTCACTGCTGGGCTTTTCATCTAAGGTGTGGCCCTTTGAGTCCTGAGAGTCTATCACCTCTCAGGTCTCTATTAATTTCAAGAGTCTCCCCAACTCAAACCCCAAGATTGCATATTTCCATTCATTCTGCTGGCCCTCAGGTCTTCTCTCCTGTCTTCCACCCCTCACACCTGATCGTGTTCTCCTTTTCCCCTCTCCTTCCCCTCATTTACCTAGGTGTTTCCTAGCCTCTGCCTCCCATAATTGTTTTCTTCTATCTCTCAAGTGGAATTGAAGCATCCCCACTTGGACCCTTCTGCTTGTTAACCTTCTTGAGTTCTGTGGATTGTATCCCTAGGTATTCTGTACATTTGTGGCTATTATTCAGATAACTTTCCCTCATGCCAATGAGTTCTACACTCTTTCCCACTTTCTTTGCCATTAAATCCAGTACATCTGGTTTTATGTTGAAGTCCTTGATTCATTTGGACTTGAGTGACAAATATGGATCTATTTTCATTTTTTCCCAATTTTCATTTTTTATATACTGAATGTCCATTACACCAGCACCATTTATTGAAGATGCTTTCCTTTTTACATTGTATATTTTTGGCTTTGTCAAGTATCAGGTGCTGAAAGTAATTATTTTTGTTTTTATTTTTGAGTCTTCTATTTGATTCCATTGATCAACCTGTCTGTCTGTGTACCAATACCATTCAGATTTTATGAATATTAGTCTGTTGTATAGTTTGAGGCCAGGGATTTTTGCTCCCTTCTATTCCCATTATTCTTAGATTTGGTCTTTTCATTGTGTCCTGGATTTCCTGGATGCTTCTGGTTAGGAGGTTTTTATGTTTTGAACTAAGCTTCTTAGTGTTGTGACAATATCTTCTAAGGTATCTTCTACACTGCCAATTTTCTCTTTTATACCTTGTATTCTGTTGTTGATGCTTTCATCTGTAGTTCCTGAACTCTTTCTTAGGTTTCTCATTTTCAAGGTTGTTCCCATTTATGTTTTCTTTATTGTTTCAACTTCCAGTTTTAGGTCTTGGATCCCTTTTTTCAATTCCTTCACCTTTTTCTCTTTTCCTGTAATCGTAAAGGGATCTGTTTCCTCTTTAATGACTTCCTGTTGTGGTTTCCCCTAGAGTTATCTGTATTTTGATGATGATTGCACTGCCCCAAGGATAGCTGCCTAGTCACATACTGAGGAATCAGGTGACTTCACCAGAACCTTCTCTCCATTGAATTTGTAAAATAGAGGTGAGGGGCAGGTACAGGATAGAAAGGGCCTGTCATTGGAGGAGAAGGAAGGATGGGTGGGAGAGAAGTTTGAAGGAAGAGGAGGAGACTGAGAAGGAAAGGAGGAAGAGAAAGGAGGGAGAGGGTGAGAAGCCATGGCAGGTGACATTAAGATTCTGCTCTGTGCTTACAAGTTGTTATTAATGTTCTTAAGGGATGGATGGTACTGGGCTTTGTATGTTTATGTGGGCAAATATATCTTACCAATTGGGTCGAAGTTTATTGTGTTGTGTGTTCTTTTATGTGACGGTTTGAGTATAGGAAAGTGTGCGGCGGCAGGAGACACTGGGTCACTGCGGAGTTGGGATGTGTTTCCACCAAGATATCTTGGGGCACTGTGGTGTAACTTAGTAGGGAAAAAAAGATAACCCTATACTTTTTTATTTTTTACATTTCTACAACAACAGCTTCTACCTGTTTACTTGGGTTTTTCTGAATTTCTTTTAGTGAGTTATTTATATCCTCTTTAGAGACGATAATCTTCATAGAATGGGATTTTTGGTCAGCATCCTGGTTTCCAGATGTGTTGGTATATCCAGGGGATGCTATGGTGGAAGTACTGAGTTCTGATGATGCCAAAATATGTTGGCCTCTGTAGCTTATGGTCTTTTGCTTACATCACCATCTGGTTATTATAACCTTCAGTTTTTCAGGCTTGCTATACTCTTAAGACCACAATTATACTAAATTTGGTTTCTTCTTTGCTAATTACAACTTAGTCTTTGTCTTCACTTTAATTCCTGGTTGATAACTTTCTATCATCCAACTGTAGAAAGTCTGGTTTAGACAGATCAATTTTTCTTACAGCATTGATCACTTAACATTCCTCAAACAAATGTAGACATATTGACTTCAGGTATAAAGCTGCCTTCAGGCTTCAGCATTGGCTGTGGACTTTACAAGTTGTTTAAATTTCTTGGTGCCTATTGATACAAAGTAATATAAGATCAATATGTTTCTTAAAGGTATCACTGATGATTTAATGTAAATAATCCGTCATGGTGAAAGGAAAATTTCCAAACAATTCAATGGTAGAAATAATACATTGAATATCCACAATAGAACTTTTACTTCATTTTATCCATTTTATTAGGTTTTTGAATTAAAATAAAATTAAAATATTCCCTCCCTCACCTTTACTCCCTTCAGTGCCTTCCTGTCAACTTTCTTCTCTCTCTCTCTCTCTCTCTCTCTCTCTCTCTCTCTCTCTCTCTCTCTCTCTCTCTCCTTACACATATGTAAGTACATAAATATATAAATTCAAGTTGCTGAATTTGTTAAGCATAACGTTTATGTATGCTATTTCAGAAATGGCCACTTTAAACTGGTTAGTCAAGTAATAATTTCTACTTTCAGGAGATAAATCCTCTCTATTTAAGCCATCTTCCATTACCTGGAGTTGACTATGAATGTGGTCCTGTAAGATTTCTTTCTTTCATGTTATCATGCCTACTGTTGTTCTTATTTTTTGGCACTTGTTTATGCAGCCATATTGCTTTAGTATTCTATTTATATTACTCACAGCTTGTTTTCTGATACTCTGACTCTTACAATTTTTTTCACTTTCACTTCCACAATGTTCCTTTAACCATAGTTGTAGAAATGTTATGCGTGTATCTATTGGAGTTTGCACTCCATGGTCAGTAGTTCTCTACATTGTGACTAAAGTGGTTTCTTGAATTGTCTCGGTTAAAAAAATGAGAAGTTTTCTTGATACAAGTTGAGAGCTACACTTATTTGTGAGTATATATATAAATTTTAGAAGTGCAGGAGTTTTCTGTGATATCAAAACTGTTTTTCACCATTAAGCGTACAGGCTGCTATGGTTATTTCTACCATCTAGCTGTATCCCACACTACTTTTCGTAACAAAAGTGTTTAATGAAATAATCAAGGAGCAGAATAATTAATGGGTGAGGAATGTTAATTTACCATAAGTGGTAGCAATTTGGGAAAGAGCTGCCAAGAGGGAATTACTTGGAGAAAAAGCAAAAGTAAGTAAAGATGAGTCACATTAAAAGAAGCAGTGGAGGAAATTAAACAGCTGTGATTCTGTGTGGCTCTAACCCTGTACTCAGTAAAGAGATAGGAGGAAGACAAGTGGATATATAACTTAAAACCTCACAGGAATCATAGTTACAGGATTGCAAATTTTGTGTAAGACAGATTAAAGGAAAGCATAATGTTATAGTTTATTCCACTCAAGTTTCTAATTGTGGTATGTCCTTTGACCATTTACATCCCTTCAGTCACCAACTCCAAGACACTATATAATAAAGAATATGTTATCCATGGCACACAGAAGTTTGGAACTGAAGAGACGTTGCATAAATTAGGAGCATTTTCTGGTCTCGCAAAAGACAGGTCTTCAGACCCTATCACTGACATGATGAAAATGCATGATATTTGTATTTCTGATATAAAGTCATCGTTAATGTAATATTTTCCAGATATGTTTATTAATTTTTTGATGAAAAAATAATTCTATTTTCCTTTAAAGTTAAAAGACTATTTAGCATAGAAAGGCACATGGTAGACAGGTAGGAAAAAATTAGTGGAATAAAAGTACAAAACTAAATTTTACTTAAAATGGCAATTAGGAAACTAAATTACTTGTAAGCTAGTAAAAGTAAACACTTTACCAAAAAATAAATAATCAGCTCATATGGAGCTGATAGAAATTAATCTTTAATGACCACCTGAAAACATTTATATTGTCTTACTTCCTATCATAGAGGGATCTGTGGTAGCATTACCCATTATGTTTTCACATCAGAAAGTGAACACTCAACAGTATGTACAGCTATGAGTCTATGGTATTCTTTATTTAGTCAGCTGTTTTAACATTATACAATTGATCGAAGAACATGATATAATGAAATTATTTAATTTGTATTTCTGTCCATTTATCTCTGTGGGGTTAATGCACATGATATTGGTTTACTTTAGGATTCACACAGTATACAACAAATGCCTTCATGTCTAGCTTGATAATGCAATAGCTGTCTCAGCTTGACTAAGTGATTCAATTTCTCTGCATTTCATTGCTGGGGCCTCACCCAGACTTTCAAAGTTGGAGCTGAGGTAGGACATGGAATTGGATGAAGGCTAAAGACTGGAGGATCCCTTGCCTTATTCTCTAACTAGTTGGACTTTTTTAAGATTTGTAAACATCTGTGTTCTATTAAACATATAACACTTATCTCTTTCTTAGTGTTCAATTCTTAAACAAGCACTAAAGCCTTAATTCGTGATGCTTAAATGCTAGTCCTTTATTCTCTAACTCTTATTTGTGATTAAATAAGTGCTGAATTCTTGCAAGCTGGCACAGGCTGTTCACTGGAGGGAAATTAAATAATGACATTCATTGCCAGGGCTCTTTTCTATGGTGAGTATGCCAGTAGCCCCTTACAGGCCAGACAAGCTCTCAGAGATCATTAACTCTTTTTGAACCAGGAGGAAAAAGGACAGGAAAGAAGTCATTCGCATAAACATATACACACCAGATGAAGCAGAAAATGGCTCCATCATCTTTCTTTGTTGTTTTCATCTATTTATAGCTTTCAGACAAAAAATTCTCTGTCTAAAAAAGATTTACCTCATAGAAAAATATCATATAAAATGGGAGTAACCGAAGGATATTAACAGGAATTTCAAAAAGTGTTTCATTCTGTAAGCTTATTATGAGTTCAAAGCAACAGTTTTTACATGGCCTTACCTTATAGTACACATTTGTAGCTTCATCTTTCCACCCGAATGCTTTTCGTTTAACACAAATTTGTCCCTAGCCTATTTCTCTTTTTAGTATAATTATGAAAACTCATTGTATTTCTTACTATTATGAGGAGTGGGTACATTCTATTCTTGATTTTAACTTCATTACATTTATTCGAGCAAAACAAATAAAACCATCTCTTAAAACTTTCTTCTTAAGATTATTTGAATCAAATCAGTAATTGTACATAATCGATAATTTATCCAACTAGCATTTATTCATGATAGTTTATTTCTATGTTGATCTGCAAGAAGTCTGTTAAATAGGGTGGGCTAATGTCCAGGAATCCCTAGGCTATGTAATAATGACAGGAAAGGTATAGCAGCTAAAGGAAACAATCTTGGGGTGACGTCTTTTCGGACCTTGACTCTCCAAGCTCATCCTTTACAGACCATTTGACTAAAATTTAGTAACTTTTATTTATCTCTTTGATTAACATGCATACATCAAATTTATATTTCAAATATTAATCTCAAGTGTGATTGAGATTTCAATATTAAGTGTTATCACTTCTTATTAAGTGGTTTCTTATGATATAAAAGTACCATTACATACTTTTACAGAAACATCTATAGCTAAAATAAATATATTTGAATATTTTTTTCTCTGAATTTGTATGGGTGAAATTCTTCTTTTGACAAGGAGTTACTATATTACCTCCATATATTTATCTTCCCTTAGTCACATCTAGGTGTTTATACACATATATTTCATGTGATTTAAATATTAAGCTTTTGTCTAAACTGTATTTTATTGAATTTATATTCGGTTTGATTTTATCTTATCACACTCCAACTATATTACCATAAAAATTTGAAGAGAAAATGTAATACCTATTATCATCACTTTTACCAACAAGAAAAAAGTAGTCCTTAAGTGTTTTGTGAGTTGATCTCCACAAGTCCTTAGGTTTCTAAAGAGAGATCTCCTCACCATGCATTCCATCAGGTAATATCTCTTCACAATGAAAGTTAAACTGTGTTGGTTCACAGTCTGTTGTTTCAATGCACTTTCAAGATTATAATCTATAAACATTATAAATGAAATGTTAGCATGGTGTTTATTTGCTTTCACAGTTATATGACTTGTTTTCCTGTATCCTTTCTGAGTGGAATTAGGGGACAAAGTTTTGAGAAGAAATTCTAGAAAAATCTATATGATGTGTGAACATATTTGAGAGCATTCCATATAATGATGTTCTCCTATGAAAATGAAAATATTTTACTTACTATGTGAAAATCTCTGGTGAACTAACTGGTTGTACCAGTTGGCAATCCCACAAGCAATGGAGTAGTATTCCTTTTTCTCTACATTCCCACCAGCATCATTGTCTCCTGAGGATTTTGTTTTACTTTTTAATGGATATTTTTTATTTACACATCAATGTTATCTCCCTTCCCTGTCCTTGAATCTCTCTCCCATTCCCTCTCCCCCTTGATCTGAGGGTGTTCCTCCACCCTTCTACCCACCTTCCTGCTTCCCCTCTGTGACATTCCCCTACACTGGGAAGTGGGGGAAGCCTTGGCAGGACCAAAGGATTCTCTACCCATTGGTGCGCAACAAAACTATCCTCTGCTACATATGCAGCTGGAGCCATGAGTCTGTCCATTTGCATTCTTTGGATGGTGGTTTGGTCCCTGGGAAATCTGGTTGGTTGATATTGTTTATCTTATAGGGTTACAAACACCTCCAGCTCCTTCAATCCTTTCTCTAACTCCTCCAATGGGAACTCAGTTTTCAGTTTAACTGTGAGCATCTGCCTCTGTATTTGTCATGCTCTGGCAGAGTCTCTCAGCAGACAGCTATATCAGTTCCTGTCACCATGCACTTCTTGGCATCAGCAATATTGTCTGGGTTTGGTGGTTGTACCTTTATGTGCTCAATCAGCTACGGGGAAACAGTTTGAATCAGAGATTAAAGGAAAAGCCATCCAGAGTCACCTGAGTTTTTTATCTTAGCCATTCTAATTGGTGTAAGGTGGAATCTTAGGGTCATTTTGATTTGCATTTCCCTGATGACTAATGTTTTTGAATATATCTTTCAGTGCCTCTTAGCTATTCCAGATTCCTTAGTTGAGAATTCTCTGTACCCCATGGATTATTTGGTTTTCTGGAGTCTAATACCTTGAGTTCTTTGTATATTTTGGATTTTGTGGTGGGAAAGAGAGAAGGGGGAGGAAAAAAGAGAGGCATGATCAGGTATGGGGAAAGACAGGGCAGAAGCACTGAGGGACAGAAGAATGAATAGAAATATGTAGCAGTGTGGCATGGGGAATGATGGATACTATTAGAAAATCCCAGACACCAGGGATGTAGGAAGTTCCCAGGAACCAACAAAGATGACATTAGCCAAAATGCCCAATAGCAGGGAGACAGAACCTTAAGAGACATTTCCAGTATATAGACATGGCTCCCAGTATAGAGATGGAGCCACACATCCATGTCAAAATTTTTCACTCAGAATTGTTCCTGTCTAAACGAAATTCAGGGACAAAAACTGAAGCAGAGACTGAAGGAAAGACAATCCAGAGACTGCCTTACCTTGGGATATATCCCAGGCTCAGTACCATACCCTGACATGATTGCTGATGCCACAATAATTTTGTAGACAGGACACTTGAATGACTGTCCTCTGATATGCTCCCCAAGCACCTGATTGAGACTGATGCAAATACTCACAACCAGCCATTGGACTGAGCCTAGGGACCCAATAGAAAAGGTAGGGTAAGGACTGAAGGAAGTGAAGGGTATTGCAACCTCTTAGAAAGAACAACAGTATCAATTAATTGGACCCCTCAGAATTCCTAGGGAATAAACCACCCACCAAAGAGCATACTTGGGCTGATCTGTGGCCTCCTCTACATATGTAATGGAGGACTGCTTTGTGGTGGTGAACTGGGAATGGGTGATTGGGTAGAAAAGCACCCTCTTAGAAGCGAAAGAGAGGAAGTATGAGGTAGGGGGCTTGTGGAGAGGTGACGACAAAGAGGGACCATGAAGGAGAACCAGTTAAGGGACAACATTTGAAGTTTAAATAAATAAAATAATTAATAAAACAGAAACATATAAAAGCATATTGAGAAATGCAATAGAGGACTGTATTATAAGGCAGTTACATGTACACACACTAAAACTACAGAGCCAGGCTGTTTGCTCTGGTCTCTTCCTCACTTTCACCTGGACAGTTTCATGTCCCGCATTGTGTTTCTTCAGGCAGTTCCTTCCACCCTCTTCTTGGCAACACATTACACACTTTAATTTTATTTTATCTTATATTTTTATATTTCATTCTTTGCCTTCACCCCAAAAACAAATATAAGCAGGCGAAAAATTTAACAGGCATGAGAACTTATATAGCTATGACAATGAAAATTATTTATGTACTTTTGCAGTGATTCATGAAGAACATCTAACCAACTAGACAGTAAAGAAGCTTAGAAAGAGTCCCAGTTCTTTCTGAATACATTGACATTCCATGAAGAGAGATTCCTGATGTAAGAAGAGATTTGTTTGTACCAGCAAAGAATGATATTGCTTACTTAAATGATCTTAAATTAGCTTTCTCATCAATGAATCATCATTGCTCCCTTAAATATAGAATTTATAGAAATGCATCTGCATATTAATTCTGTAAGTTGCTTTAGAGACAGTAATACAATGTCAAGGTCAAACATATTTAATTTATAGTTGAATTAATTATATGATATCTTTCCCTCATTTTCCCAGAAGGCTGCATTCTCTGTCTGAAGTACCACTCAGTATTTAATCAAATTTGAAGGAAAATTTAAAATGTTGTCTTATTCATTCTGCTATGTGAATATGAAATGTACTTTATCTATCTCACTGCTTATTGAGTTAAGATCTTAGCAGGAAATGCTCCTTAGCAATTCCTTTAATGAGGATGCTCCTTAGTGAAATAAGAAAAGATACATTATGAAGAAAAGTAAAGCCTTTCAGCATATGTAATAAGGCTCAAAGGAGAAAGAATCCTGTTAGATGAATACTAATAATATAAGAAATCAATGGGTTCTTCAAATTCTTCTGAAAAGTATAGTAATATAATACATGGTATATACTGGCATTTTTTTTCATGTACACTGTGGAAAAAGACAGTAAGTAATGATTTGTGGGGGAAAAGACAGTAAGTTCTGGTTTTTAGAAGTATAAACTAAAGCAGCCAAGTGGAAACAGTGCCGTTATAGTATAGTAGTTCAACACTATATCTGCACCTCTAGAGAAAATTCAAACCTAAATAGGAAAGAAACATACATCCCAAAAATATTCTCATCTTAGTGTAACCCAAACTTATCTGTGCAGTATCAATCAATAGAGTGTTTTGAAGGTGCTTCTCACCTTCTCCTACATACTGGTTAAAGCATGGCTCTTCCCTGGAGCAAAATTTCAATGCTATATCCGAAGGAGGAAAGTGGCAAGAATCTAGGTTGGGGAAATAACTTGGTAAAACAGTGGACTTAAAAGCACAAGGAACTGAGTTTGATACACATACCCTAAGTAAAAATGGCTGGGGATCTGCTTACAGGTCCAGTGGTGGGGAAGTAGAGACAAAAGGAGTTTCACATGTTCCATGATCAGCCAATCTGGCCTTTTAGGTATGCTCTGAGTCCTCTGTGTCAGACGAGGTGGATGGCTTTTCTTAGGAATGTCACCTTAGCTTGTGGAATATACACGAATCTTTCCTTGCAACACACACTGAAACATGTTTTAGAAAAATGAGAAGTAATTAATTATAGACTAAGGAAATAAGACAAGAATTAGTACTAGTGATTAAGTACGAAAATGGAACTTATAAATGACAGTTGTGCCAAGCTAATTATTTTTCATTGCCCAATTAAAACCTTTGTCTAATATCTTTTAACAAATCTGAAGCCTAACATTTCCATGATTTTACTTGTCATTTTTAATTTTTAATGCTTTTGCGTGCCTCCTCCCAAGTGTGTTTGTTGTCTCTCTCTGCCTACACCCCTGGAGTGTGTGAGTGTGTGTGTGTGTGTGTGTGTGTGTGTGTGTGTGTGTGTGTGTGTGTGTGTGGTATTTTTGTGTATGATGGTATTGCCGGTGGGCCCTCCCATAGCAACGGATATAACCAAGGACTTCAAACCCTGTTATGAACAGACTTAGATTGAAATGTTTGACTTTAGTGTATCTACTCATACATTATTTTCTTATACACTAAATACAGAGATCTTTTAATGTGTGCTTAGATGTGGACCAAGCCCTTTTAGAACTTCTTACTTCATTAACTTTCACACTTCATTGTCCTAAGACAGTAGTAACAACAACCACATGTCTAAGAAATACAGTTTCTAAATTCAATATTAAAATAAATGGCCTTTTAAATTAACTTTGGCTTTGAAAATGTTGAATATAACTTTACAGAAGTTTACATTTTAGAAGGGTTAGACCTACTCTAGTACTAAAGCCATATGATGCACCAGCACCCTTAAGTAAAATATTTAAATGTAATCTGACACAAATAAGCAAAAATTACTTAAGATATGCTCAAAGCAACAGCAATTTATCATTAATATTTGAATGATTAATTACCAGCTCAATAAACTATAATAATTTTATAATAATGATTTTAATACCATTTATTTGATAAGATACGTTGTATGGAGTAATAATTCTATGTATTCCTGAATCCCAACACTCTTCCTTAACCACCTCAGCCACAATTTCTTGCATATTTTTCATTATGTTTAGTTCTTAAGGAATCTATTTTCTTACTATCTTATATTCCATATACGTCATAAAATAATTAAAAGAGAATGATGCTACAAAATTAAACCTTCATATTTACTTACAATACATGAAAAATGCTATTTTAAGAAACTGTTGATGAAATTTTAATTTGCATCAACAGTAAAACAGTCCAAACTAAATGAGAAGTTGGTGCTCAATGAGAAGTGGTACTGTGTGAAGTCTGTGTTGTTTTCTCTTTGAAGCAGGGCTTCTTTATGTCACCATCTTAAATAATAAATGTAAGGATCACAGCACCACATAATCATAAGCAGGTTGGAGTAAGGTCCGGCTTTCCAATTTCTTTATTTTTGAGACGTCCAGGAATATAAAGAATGAAAGCACAATCTTGGATACTCAGATTATCATTAAAATCAGACTATTCTTAAAGAAATTATTTTGTAATGAAGAAGAATTACATGAGAACAGAAGTATTTCAAAGGAATTCTACCAAACTGGCTAATGAAACATATACACACATATCTTCTATATAAGAAAGGTTTCTGTCATCTGACAAAGTGTCTCTGTGATGCTTGATGTAGAAGGAAGAATTCTGTTCGGGAAAAAAAAAAGTGTACCTTGAAGAATGTTAAAACTACTTGTGATGGGGATTTTCTCTTTCAGCCGCAGAAACGTTTTGGCTGTGTGTAGACCCCACATATAACCCCAGGCACGAGTCTGAGGACAGCAGAATCTCTGGGTCTTTCTGACTAACCAGACATGATGAAGTAGTAAATTTTACCTTCAGTGTCAAAATCAGTCTAAAAAATAAAGCTGTGCAGGCAAGCCAGACATGCTACAGGGTAGGTGTCAGGAGGACAAGAGTTCCAGAGCAGAACGAGCTTCATCTTTGATGGCTGTTAGTTTTGGACAGTTTTAATACCTGCAAATGTGAGGGAGAAGCAAGTAGTCTCTGTGTTTCAAGGTTAGCCTTCTCTGCATTGTGAGACCTTGTGAAAAAAAAAACAAACAAATCATTTAGAAAGTGGGAAAAAGGGGTTGGGGATTTAGCTCAGTGGTAGAGCACTTGCCTAGGAAGCGCAAGGCCCTGGGTTTGGTCCCCAGCTCCAAAAAAAAGAACAAAAAAAAAAAAAAAAAGTGGGAAAAAATAGTCATGTCATCTCTTGGCTCCCACAAGCACCAACAAATGCTAGTATAGTTCCACACACATCTGCATATTTATGCATGCTACAAACAGTAATAAGGGAAATGATAATTATTTAGGAAAAAATTTAATTTTTATAAAATCATGAAACTAAAATTGGAAAAAAAATAAAATCTACAGAATTAAAATTACATTGTTTCTTACAAAATAAGAGGCAAATATAAAGTCACATTGATTCTACAAAAACTGTGAGAATATAAAATATATAAATGAAGATTAAAGATGAGATTAAAATTAATAATATAATTGAAATATTATATTAGACAATGGGTATTAATTTACCTCAATAAAAGATACTTTCCCTGTAACATACTTTTATCTGGAGTGTGTGTGTGTGTGTGTGTGTGTGTGTGTGTGTGTGTGTGTGTGTGTGTGTGTGTCTATGTTTTTGTTTATGGTGTGTTGTTCTGTATGTGCTCCATAAATTAGGGTATGGTGTGCCTACATTTTCATTGAATTCTAGAATGCCTTTAATTTCTTTCTTTCTTTTTTCCCTGACCAAGAGATAATTGAGTAGAAAGTTGTTCAATTTCCATGAGTGTGTAGGCTTTCTGTTGTAAAAGCCCAGATTTAATTCATTATAATTTGATCAGATATAAGGCTTTATTTAATTTTTCTTGTATCTGTTGAGGCTTGCTTTGTGACCAACTATATCATCAATTTTGGAGAAGGATCCATGAAGTGCTGAGAAGATCATCCTTTTGCAAAGATATACTTTTAAAAATATTTATTTTATAGAAGTTGTGACTGCAACCAACCATGATCTGATCTGATTTAAAGCCTACTCCATAATATATTCCATAATATATGAAATACTGCCATACCTAAAATGTCTCAGGTACTCAAGAACATATATCTATAACAGGCCAAGGACCTTTGTTCTTAGGAACAAATCAAAATACTACTGTTTTCCTAAACTTTAGAGACTAAAGGAATCTAGAAGTATCATCAGAGGAACAGAAAGGATCACATAAGCTCACAACTGAGCAATGTACAGAGTGGAAGAGCTTGAAGCACAGAACTAAATAAGATGAAATCCCACCTCTCAGGCTCAGAGAATGCTGAAGAAGAGGAGAAAGAAATATAATTAAGAGACACTGGGGATATAAGTGACCAAAGAGGTAAGACCTAGACACAACTAGACTGATTCACACATGAACTCAAAAGGCCTGTGGCCTCGTGCACAGGGCCTGCTCAGGTGAATCTGGTGCTGAGTGGACACAAGATCACAACCCTTACTCAGAACTTGCAAAGGAAAGAAAGAGTATCACTGGGAACACCAATCACATTTAAGAGCAGGCTCCAGGCTTGAAGTCCATAGATGACACAAAAGTTACTAATGGTATTTTTGGAAGGTATTTGCCTCATATTGCTGTACCTGGGCTTATTTTTTAACTTACATTTCTTTGCTTACCTATTAGGTTTCCTGATTTTGAGTTTTATGGGGTTTCTACATGTTCAAAGGTGTGTGACTCTACACCTTTCTCGCTCTTTTGTTTGTTTGTTTTTGTTTTTGTTTGGCTTTTTTAATGTTTGTCTTATACAGATATTTTGTTTGTTTTATTATATGTATCTGTTTTCTAATTAGAGTTTTAAAAAGAGATGTGTTTTGGATAGGTAGGGTTGCATTGCTGGGGATTGTCTTAGGTGAGGCAAAACCACAGTTAGAATATATTCTATGGAAAAAGTAAACTATTTTCAGTAAAATTTAGAATTATAAAAATGATTTATTTTGCTTTCATATTTGTCTGTTTTTCTCTCCCTTTCATACCCCCAAAACCTGTGTGTGTGTATGTGTGTGTGTGTGTGTGAGAGAGAGAGAGAGAGAGAGAGAGAGAGAGAGAGAGAGAGAGAGAGAGAGAGAGAGAGAGAGAGCCTCCACAGGGTCCCACATGGACCGGGAGTAATAGGTTGTTATAAGCCATTCAACTTGAGTGTTAGGAATTGAGAGCAGAGCTTGTCAAAAACAGTATGCATTCTTAACTGCAGAGACATCTCTCAAGTTAATGTTAATTTTACCTGAAACCCCTCTAATATTAATTTCTAATATGATAAAACTATTTAATATTAGACCTAGCTTCTTTACAAATTTTATGTGTGCAATACTGAATAGAGTGATCATTCTATTTACACAGAGTGCATGAATGAAAGTCTGCATATATTGAACAGAAATTCTCTCTGTATATTTCTTTGCCTAGGAGAGTAGTGATTTTTCTGTTTCCATGAGTTGAACAAGTTTGACAGCATCCCTGTAGTCAAAAAAGAGTCATGCACAGACTGCCCTTTGAATGGCTTTCTTCATTTTCTTTGATGTCTTTTAGGTGATCATGACACCGGGCAGAATTTTCTTAAATACCTAAGGGTGAATAATATTCAAATTTCTGCATCCACCAACTTATATGTTGCTTTCTTAAGTCAATAATCTGAAACATTCTCTGATGGTCATAAACACTGTGCGTGAGAGTGATTTCTACTTTTGAGAAGTGTCCAAGAATGACTTGGGTTTTCATATCTGCTCATAAGTATTTTATGTGACCTATGTAGCCTTCTTTACAATAAGCAAGGTGGGCTGCTTGTTTCCATTCTCAATTTCCTCACCAATATGTGTTAACTTCCTATTATAGCTAGTAATATTATTATCATTGTTATTATCATTATTATATAGTGTCACTTTTGTCTGTGTTTGTGTAGGCCACAGTGAAGTTATGGAAAATCTTTGTAGAGTTAGTTGTTTCTCCTTCCAATTAATCTAAGGTAGATTTAAATTTATTATGAAACCAAATCTACTTTGGCATTTTTGTCAGTCAATATCACAGCATACACTAGCTGCCATCTTACAACTGCATTGAATGTACAATGAGAAAATCATTTAAGTTCCTTACTGCAGATGTAAGAGAAATAGGGCATGTTCCTCATTCAGTATTATACTGTGTCATCTGGTTCAGGAACAACTCAGGCATTGGCTAATTTAGTAATGGAACTTTTTCCAGTTAACTTGTATTGTTCATGAAATTTCTATATAGTTGTAAAATAATTACAATAATGTAAAATGGATGAAAAGAATCAAACCTAATTTTTTTGTTTTTTGTCTGACTCTATGTGTCTCTCTGTCTCTTCTGTGTCCCTGTTTCTGTCTCTGTTTCTCTCTCTCTCTCTCTCTCTCTCTCTCTCTCTCTCTCACACACACACACACACACACACACACACACACACACATGCACCAACACAAACACTCACACACAAACTTCAACTCAATCTTCTATGTTGTGTCTGTTCACATTCCATTAAATAGTTTAAGATACAGGATGAATCAACTAAATGAGTAGTTCTAAGTACCATGTAAAGGATCATAATTTAACTTATGAGACAAAGAAGGAATGATAAAAACCACAATTCAGCCTTTCACAATATGCAAATTGTTTTAATAAACCTAGTTGACATTGTTTGGGTCATCTGCCAAAGAGCATTTATGAGGTGTTATTTTGTTTGTTTGTAAGTCCATTGTATATTTTAACAATTATGTTATTATTAATTTACAAATAAAATAATGAGAAAGAGAAGGAAGAAGCAATTTAACACAAAGAACACAGTGCATGAATAGTATATAGTATACAATTTCCTCACAGATAACATTTGGGAGCTCCTTAATCACAACTGTCAGGTAACTACTGGTTGCAATAATGGGCTGGGTTCTTTGCTCGGTGATTTGAGCTATTAACTCCTGACAGTCAGCACCAAAGTACTGCAGTGTAAAATTAGTTGTCTCCAGCTCTTTAAATCCATCTGTATCTGGCTGTCTCCAGCCTTTTTACTGGAATGAACCCAGCATACCACACAGTCAGGAACACACTGATTAAGGCAGGCTAATTGAATAGTAAAACATCAAAGGCCATTTAAATGTCAGTTTTTATGCCTTTTAGAAGCTGAGGGCTGTCAGTGTTGATACAGTGCCCCGTGTGTTAGAATGTGAGGGGTTGAGTGGTGGCATGAACAACTACTTCTAGGAAAAGCTGTACTGTATTTTCTGGCACTATGTATGCAGAGTGTCAGAGGAGAATTCTTATAAAAGGGATGTATTGATTTAAAATACAGTCAGCTTCTTTGTGCTCTGCTACCTTGAAGTGCACAGAAATGCCATCCACACCCATTTCCTCTCTCTTATCTTTCTGAGACTTTTTTCTTTCCTATTTTAAGCACAGTATACAGAATGACAAAGGAAGCTGAAAAGCAGGAAACATCAATCTCTAAAGGTACTAACTCTTCCATTCTGTGGATACATTTGAGCAGTGTATCAATTGAAAGTATGTACCTGGATACTTATTCTCTGAAATCACTTAGGGTCTATGTGCTTTGTTATTGACCAAGAATCTTCTTGAACATATATATATATATATATATATATATATATATAATATCTGTTCACTTAGTTGTTTAAACTATATTCCTACAGAATCATTTTATATTCGCTGTGTGTTTGTATGTATTTTCTCTAATTTTGGTTTTATGTGCTTTGGAGACGCAACCATAAGAAGTCTAAAATATGTCTCTTTCCTAGTTTATTTAGATGTTTACACAGATTTTAAATTGCTGGTTCTTGAGAATTTTCTGTCTTGTCTATAGATTAGTTTTCTCTTTTTCATTTTGTTTTTAAATATTTATTTAATGAATACTCTGTCTCTTTCTTCAGAAGAGGGCATCAGATCTCATTACAGATGGTTTAAGCTAGCATGTGGTTGCTGGGGTTTGAACTCAGGACCTCTGGAAGAGCAGTCAGTGCTCTTAACCACTGAGCCATCTCACCAGGCCTTATAAATTACTTTTGGACTGTTTCATGAATGCTGAATCTTCATAAACATTCTTACTATTGCCGTTGATATATGTTTATCAATGGGAAAACAAACAAACAAAAAACAAAAACTGAAAGGATGTTGGTACTCTTATAGACATACCTGTATAACCAATTGGAAATCTGGATATTTTAAAATAATGGTTTACATCTGAAATAAAAATTAGTTGAACAAAACTTTTAGCACACAGGGAGATTACTTTAAAATTGTTAGTGTTTATATCAAGTATCAAAACCTATTTTCACTATCGTAAGAACAAAAAACAACCAAAAAATTTAACTATAATTTCAAAATTTACTAAATATTTTAACTTTTCTATCCTTTATTATTTTTTACTAGTTATTACTATTTTTTGAGAGAGGTAGTTATATTTTCATCTAGACTTGCTTGAACTCATGAAGTAAGGGATGATTTTGGAACTTTTATCCTCTTATGTATACCTCTTTCCTACTTTGATTAGAGGTATGTGCTTACCTGACTTTATTATGCTGAGAATTGAAACCAGAGATTCATGCACAACAGGAAAGCATTTTAACAACTGAGCTATATCTCGAGCTTTTATCCTAATATTATTAAGGGAATGAGGCAGCTCTTAATTTATTGAGCAATTATATTTCTTCATGATTTTTGCTTAATATTTGTCCCTAAGTTTTTAAAAAACATTGCCTCAACTGACCTATTCAGATAGTGCTTTTAGGAAGTAGTTGTCTGAATCTTCCACATGCTTGCTTATAGGAACATCTTTATGAGAAATGCTGCTCATGGCTCCATTAAAGGTCAAAAAAAGCATTGCGCAATCTTAGGCTTAATGTATTCTTTCTTTTGGAACAAATTTTTTATTCAAGACCAGATACTTAATTGTCAACATTTTCTACCAACTTAAAGTGTTAGGACGTAGACAAAGACTCAAACACTATGCTTTTCTGGTTCTATATATAATGTGATTTTGTTTTAAAATGACAAGAATAGCTAAATCACATATTAAGTATGAGGAAATAGCAATAATAGGAGCCTCTACTTGGACAGAGGTTACTCTCTGCCAATGTCCTTCTCATATTGATGTCCTATTCAATTATTGCAATTGTCCTGAAAAAAAGTCATACACCTACAATTCACAAAAAGGGGGTGATATGCATGTACATCAGAGTTGAAAATATAACACATGTCATAACATAGCATTGACCCTTGGCCAGGGAGTTAATACCCTGACATTTTTCTTCTGCAGTTGATAGCATGGTCTGTCTATTTTCCCTAATGCAATCTTTCTAACACCCTTTCCAGAACATACCTCAGGCTGCAATTTGAATAAGCATATATGTGTGTATATTCACCATGTCATGTACATCTCTTCTATTACATTAGGACACAAGGAAAAGACAAATTTTTCTTACAGCAACACTTTAGTGACATTTTTCCTCCAGGTTTTAATCGTACATACTTTTTTATAAGACAAACCTAAGGGAAAGAATTAATAAATGGACAGAGGTTACTGTTTGTCTAATTAAAGTCCCTCTCTGGCACTAAGGAGGCTGCAAATATTCACAGCTATTAGATCACTGTGTAAGCAATGCACTGGATGAACTAATAAAGTATATTTTATCCTGTCAGTTCAGCTTCAGGGGATGGGGGTGGGCATCCACTCAGGCCCATCCAAGACTTAATAAAAATGCTTGTCCTGGACTCTGAGAACTTAACTAACCAGGCAGTGAACTTTCCCTTTCCCTGCTGGGATCTTGGATTTTAAATGAGTTTTCTCTTCCTAAAAGCAATCACCTAAGCCAGTGGTTATGTGAGACTAGGGTAAAAGGATAAGACCATAAAAATTAATGAACCTACCAGAATGCCCAGACTTGCAGACTGTAATTCTGGGCATGGGGAATAACAGTAAAAGTTGGCACTAGCACAGTGGGCACAGATTTTAGTGTACACTCAGTGTTTTAAGAATTTTTTGCTTTGGGATTACTTTTGGTGAAAAGCATGCTTTAGTTTTTTTTCTTTTTGCAACTCTGAAACAAAATTTTTTTTTTTTCCTTTTTTTTTCGGAGCTGGGGACCGAACCCAGGGCCTTGCGCTTCCTAGGCAAGCGCCCTACCACTGAGCTAAATCCCCAACTCTGAAACAAAAATTAAGACATAGAAAATGAACTGCCTGTGGAAACAACTAAATATCAACAAAAACAGCAATGATAAAACATAAATTCCTGAGTGAATGGTATGAAAAGGGGATCTAGTTTAATTTGTGTTTCTGTTACAGCACTCTAACCAAAGGGAAAATTGCAAGTTAATAAGTAAGGGCTTTAACTCAGCTTACAATTATAGGTTACAGATTATCATTATGGGGAAGTCAAGGTAGAAACTTAAAATAGCTAGTCACATCACATCCACAGTCAAGATCAGAAAATATATGAATGCATGCTAGCTTACTTGCTCACTGGTGCTCAGTGCAATTTATCTACTTGTATATCACCCCTTCCCTAGAGAGTGGTGCTATCTGCAATGTGGACTTTCTTACATCAAATGATTTAGACAATCTTCCACAGAGATATACACAGGTCAACTTAATATAGACAACCTGCTATTTATTTGTTCAGGTGATTCTAGGTGGTCTCAAGTTGACAAACCTAACCATCATGGTGGACAAAAATTTGAATTCAGAAAATTCTTTGAGACTGGTTAGGCATAATCCCCATAATGCCAGCTGATATATTTGAAAATACATATTCTTGCCTGATCTAATGTTCAGATCGTTCAAACTCAAGATTCATTATTCCTGTCTGCAGTTCTTCCCCGTTCTACTTCTTTCTTTTTTTTCTTTTTCTTTTTTTCGGAGCTGGGGACCGAACCCAGGGCCTTGCACTCGCTAGGCAAGCGCTCTACCACTGAGCTAAATCCCCAACCCCTAAGGTTCTAATTCTTAAACTCCTATTTATCCAGTTTGCCCTCTATAGTTCTATAGTCTCTATCTTGCCAGGACTGTCATTAGGTTACCTGAGGAAATGGCTGCTAGCTACTTCAGGAAGTTATTCATGGTTTTATGCATTTTCATTCTCTAACCCATTTTCTGTATAAATAAGGAGTTTCTCCTTTAAAAAGACTTACTTGAAAATTTACTATTGTGTCAAGTCCCAGCCTCAGCTTGGGAAATTTTCTTGAGGAAAGGATGTGTGGGAACAATCATGAAATAACTTGGATTCATAGATGTAAGCTGATAGCCCTGTGTTCTGCTCAAGATAGTTCTCTGCTCAGTATCACTCTCTGCTGAGGAACACTCTTTCTTGCAGACTGAAGTACAGTCTTTTATTTTACATATGCTGCTTCCTTAGGAATTACATTTCAATTCATTCATCTATCTCAGATTCCCTTTTATTATCCTACAAATTGGCATTTTATTATCATTGTCTCTTGACTCTAAAGACAAAGCCACATGGCTGAAAATGACCAGATTTGCTATTTGCTAGAGTTGGAACATGGCCCCATTGTTCTATTACATTATCACTAACTTTCTATTTTACAGCTTTTTTGCTGCCTCTAATTGGCTCTTTAGACAGTCATTGAACTCAGAGATGAGCATGGCTCTGTCTTCTGAATGTTGCTATTAAAGGTGTGTACCACCATACCTGGAACTAAGTCCCTCTACCTGTAGCCTACTGTGTCCTAGGGTGGCCCTGAACTCTGAAATCTGCTTGCCTTTGTCTCCTGGGACTAAAAGTGTGTACCACCATTCCTGGGCTAAAGTTTTCATGGTCACTATTCCTCAAGATCTGGACCAAAGCCTCTGTCTTCCGATCTCAAGATCTGAAGCACAAGTGTGCCCTTTGTTTCTGGATTATAGTTCATTCCACATTAAACATGGAAGCTAATCCTCGTTCAACCACGAACACTAATAAGTTTGCTTTTTGCCTTGAGATTACCACTCTCTAGGTCTCTTTATATCCTTCTATAATATTTTTCTGAAAATGCTGGCTCATTAGTCCAGCTGCCTGGGTTCTATCATGTCAGTGAAACCCTCACACAATTCATATTACATCCTTATATCTTGCATAGTCAGAAATCCTAAATCCTACAGAGAACAAAGAATTTTGTATTCTTGAACTCACATTTTCACAATTCTTTCCCACAGCCTTAAGAGCTATTCTGAAAGGCCACAGCCACCATTTTGCTGAGGAACACCAAGCACATTCTTGCTTCTTAGAATTATGTTGTTTCTGATTATCATGGAGCCATTAACTTTGGCAGTGAGAACATGCCCTGATAATCTTGGCAGAAAGAATATTCCCTGAATGAGGAAAATAAAATAAACTATATCCATTATTATAACAAGCCTGATGACTGCAGCAGCTGTGAGCACTCAAGAAGACCCACACCCTCCTGGTTCTGCCCAGGGGCAGGAACCTTATCATGCTGTCCCTTCAGAGTCCATACTGGAACTAGCACTAATGCCCTCTGTGTCACATTTCCTAACCCTATAGAATTAACTAAAGTCAATTACCAAGCAAAATAATGGAAACATTAGACATAGTATGTGGTTTAAATATAGTAAAATGAACTCCCCAAACAGAGGCAAGTTCTTATTATAATAATGAAATAATCAGGTATAAAGATTGTTTTAAGATACCCAGTACTCACCAAGAATTCACTGAAGAATTGCAATTTCAATTAACTAGCAAAAAGTGATAAAGAAAACTGCACAATTTTCTTTCTGACCTTGTGGCTTTTCAACAATTAATTTTTATTCTCTTAGCAGAAAATAGGAGAAATCTCCCTTGAGTTATCATTTTGCATTTCTTCTCAAAACCAAGAGGATAATAAACATGTTGAATGTTTACAGGAGTACTTTTATTCCAATGGTTTTTTTCTTAATGCTGCAATGTTTTTATACATTTTGTCATGTAGATATGATGTTCACCAATAAAATTATTTTATTCATAATTTATAACTATAATTTTGCTACAGTTTTAGATTGTAATGTAAAATTTTTAGAGATAGAAGTTTGCCAAGGAGTCATGACCCACAAATAGAGAACAGCTGTTTTATGCCACACAATATTATTGTAAAAGGGTAATTTTTGAGTACAAACTGAATTATTTTCAATATAAAAGCATGTAGATAATTTACAATTAAAACAGCTTTTCCAGTATCTGCAATTAACATTCTTCTCTAGAAATGTTCAAGTACTACACACATCAAAAATATATGTGGCAATTGCAGTACATTGAGCTCCATAGAGACAATACCGGAGCAAGCGAGAGCCGGATGGGCACTGGGCAACTCTGTGCCTCATGGAGGAAAATCAACTAAACTTGGGCAAAGGTGATCCTAAGAAGCCGAGAGGCAAAATTTGGTCATATACATTCTTTGTACAAACCTGCCGGGAGGAGCACAAGAAGAAGCACCCAGATGCTTCTTTCAACTTCTCAGAGTTCTCCAAGAAGTGCTCAGAGAGGTGGAAGACCATATCTGCTAAAGAAAAGGGGAAATTTGAAGATATGGCAAAGGCTGACAAGGCTCATTATGAAAGAGAAATGAAAACCTATACACACCCTCTAAAGGAGAGACCAAAAAGAAGTTCAAGGACTCCAATGCACCCAAGAGGCCTCCTTCGGCTATCTTCTTGTTCTGTTCTGAGTACCATCCAAAAATCAAAGGCGAGCATCCTGGCTTATCCATTGGTGATATTAGGAGAGATGTGGAACAACACTGCCATGGATCACAAGCAGCCCTATGAGAAGAAGGCCGCCAAGCTGAAGGAGAAGAATAAGAAAGATATTGCTGCCTACAGACCTAAAGGAAAACCTGATGTGGCAAAAAAGAGGGTGGTCAAGGTTGAGAAGAGCAAGAAAAAGAAGGAAGAGGAAGACGATGAGGAGGATGAAGAGCCTGAGGAATAAGAAGAAGAAGAGGAAGACAAAGATGATGAAGAAGAAGATGATGATGAATAAGTTGGTTCTAGCACAGAATTTTTATTGTTTATAAAGCATTTGACCCCCTTATACACACCTCACTCCTTTGAAAGAAAAAAATTGAAATATAAGGCTGTGTAAGACTTGTTTTTAAACTGTACAATGTCTTTTTTGTATAGTTAACACACTACCGAATATGTCTTCACCTAGTCCTGGCCCTGTGATATTTTCAATAGCCACGAACCATGCCTGGTACAGTCAGGGGGTTGGAAATTGGGATGGAAATTACAGCAAGTCCTTGTTGATGCATAGCACAAATTAGTTATATATCCGAACGGTAGTTTGGTTTTTGTTTTTGTTTATTTTTTCTTTTGGTTTTATTTTGAGTTTTTTTTTTTCTTTTTTTGGTCTTCGGTTGTCTCTGATGTAGCTTATATGAAGATGATTGTTATTCTGTTAACTGAATACCACTCTGTAATTGCAAAAAATTGTGACTTTTGTTGACATTCTCAATGCTTCTAAGTAAATAAAATTTACAGTAGCCAGCAGCTGGAAAGAACCCAGATGCCCTTCAACACAGGAAATTTGATACACCTACACAATGAATACTACTTGGCTATCAAAAAAAAAAAATGACTTTACCCTAGATGCACAGAAAACATGAAACTCAAGAAGGATGACCAAAATGCGAATGTTTCACTCCTTCTTTAAAAGGGGAACAAGAATACCCTTGATGGAGAATAGGGAGGCAAAGGTTAGA
The DNA here is from genome assembly GCF_011064425.1 of Rattus rattus. Taxonomy (NCBI): domain Eukaryota; kingdom Metazoa; phylum Chordata; class Mammalia; order Rodentia; family Muridae; genus Rattus; species Rattus rattus. The sequence continues at coordinate 71,205,088 of NC_046159.1, forward strand.
ACAGAGGATGAAGGAACGCCCATTCAGAGCCTTCCCCATATGTGGCCCATACATATACAGCCACCAAACTAGATAAGATGGATGAAGCAAAGAAGTGCAGGCCGACAGGAACCGGATGCAGATCTCTCCTGAGAGACAAAGCCAGAATACAGCAAATACAGAGGTGAATGCCAACAGCAAACCACTGAACTGAGAACAGGATCTCCCACTGAAGGATTCAGAGAAAGGACTGAAAAAGCTGAAGGGGCATTTTGGTCATCCTTGAGTTTCATGTATTCTGTGCATCTAGGGTAATTCAAGCATTTGGGCTAGTATCCACTTATCAATGAGTGCATACCAAGTGTATTTTTCTGTGTTTGGGTTACCTCACTTAGGATGATATTTTCCAGTTCCATCCATTTGTCTATGAATTTCATAAAGGCATTGTTTTTGATAGCAGAGTAGTATTCCATTGTGTAGATATACCACATTTTATGTATCCAGTCCTCTGTTGAAGGAATTGGGGTTCTTTCCAGCTTCTGGCTATTATAAATAAGGCTGCTATGAAGATAGTGGAGCATGTGTCTTTGCTATATGTTGGGGCATCTTTTGGGTATATGCCCAAGAGAGGTATATCTGGGTCCTCAGGTAGTTCAATGTCCAATTTTCTGAGGAACATCCAGACTGATTTCCAGAATGGTTATATAAGTCTACAATCCCACCAACAATGGAGTAGTGTTTCTCTTTCTCCACATCCTCGCCAGCATCTGCTGTCGCTGGAGTTTTTGACCTTAGACATTCTGACTGGTGTGAGGTGAAATCTCAGGGTTGCTTTGATTTGCATTTCTCTTATGAACATTTCTTTAGGTGCTTCTCAGCCACTCGCCATTCCTCAGCTGTGAATTCTTTGCTTAACTCTGAATTCAATTTTTAATAGGATTGTTTGTCTCCCTGCAGTCTAACTTCGTGAGTTCTTTATATATTTTGGATGTAAGCCTTCTATCAGTTGTAGGATTGGTAAAGATCTTTTCCCAATCTGTTGGTTACCATTTTGTCCTAATAACAGTGTCCTTTGCCCTACAGAAGCTTTGCATTTTTATGAGATCCCATTTGTCGATTCTTGATCTTAGAGCATAAGCCATTGGTGTTTTGTTCAGGAAATTTTCTCCAGTGTCCATGTGTTTGAGATTCACCCTCACTTTTTCTTCTAATAGTTTGAGTGTTGTCTGGTTTGATGTGGAGATCCTTGTTCCACTTGGACTTAAGCTTTGTGATAAGAATGGATCGATCTGCATTCTTCTACATTCTGACCTCTAGTTGAACCAGCACCATTTGCTGAAAATGCTATCTTTTTTCCATTGGATGGTTTTGGCTCCTTTGTCAAAAATCAAGTGCCCATAGGTGTGTGGGTTCATTTCTGGGTCTTCAATTCTGTTCCATTGGTCTATCTGTCTGTCTCTGTACCAATACCATGCAGTTTTTATCACTATTGCTCTGTAATACTGCTTGAGTTCAGGGATAGTGACTCCCCCAGCAGTCCATTTATTGTTGAGGATAGTTTTAGCTCTCCTGGGTTTTTTGTTATTCCAGATAAATTTGCAAATTGTTCTGTCTAACTCTTTGAAGAATTGGATTGGTATTTTGATGGGGATTGGATTGAATCTGTAGATCACTTTTGGTAAAATGGCCATTTTTACTATACTAATCCGGTCAATCCATGAGCATGGGAGATCTTTCCATCTTCTGAGATCTTCTTCAATTTCTTTCTTCAGAGGCTTGAAGTTCTTTTTTTTTTTTATGTTTATAAACTTGGGTGTTTCTTATTTACATTTCGATTGTTATTCCCTTTCCTGGTTTCCAGGCAAACATCCCCCTAACCCCTACCCCTCCCCTTCTATATGGGTGTTCCCCTCCCAATCTTCCCTCCATTATTGACCTCCCCCCAACAATCTCGTTCATTGGGGGCTCAGTCTTGGCAGGACCAAGGGCTTCCCCTTCCACTGGTGCTCTTACTAGGCTATTAATTGCTACCTATGAGGTTGGAGCCCAGGGTCAGTCCCTGTATAGTCTTTGGGTAGTGGCTTAGTCCCTGGAAGCTCTGGTTGGTTAGCATTGTTGTTCATATGGGGTCTCAAACCTCTTCAAGCTCTTTCATTCCTTTTTCTGATTCCTTCAACGGGTCCTTTGAGTTAGTAGTCTTCACTCTCTTCTCTACCTATTATCCTTAGGTTTGATCTTCTCATTGAGTCCTGTATTTCCTGTATGTTTGGGGCCAGTATCTTTTTCTGTTTTACATTATCTTTGACAGTTGTGTCCATGATTTCTATGCAATCTGCTCCTGAGATTCTCTCTTCTATCGCATTCTTTTGATGATGCTTGTATCTACGGCTTCTTGTCTCTTCCTTTGGTTTTCTATATCCAGGGTTGTCTCCCTTTGTGCTTTCTTTATTGCTTCTATTTCCATTTTTAATTCCTTTACCTGTTTGATTGTGTTTTCCCGTAATTCTTTCAGGGATTTTTCCATTTCCTCTCTATAGGCTTCTGCAAGTTTATTTGTGTTTTCCTGCATTTCTCTAAGGGAGTTCTTTATGTCTTTCTTGAAGTCCTCCATCATCATGATCAAATATGATTTTAAATCTAGATCTTGCTTTTCTTGTGTGTTTGAATATTCAGTGTTTCTTTGGTGGGAGAATTGGGCTCCAATGATGCCATGTAGTCTTGGTTTCTGTTTCTTGGTTTCCTGCGCTTGCCTCTTGCCATCATGTTGCCTCTGGTGTTACCTTGTTCTGCGATTTCTGACAGTGGTTAGATCGTCCTATAGGCCTGTGTGTCAGGAGTGCTGTAGACCTGTTTTCCTGTTCTCTTTCAGCCAGTTATGGGAACAGAGTGTTCTGATTTCAGGTGTGTACTTGTTCCTGTCTACTGATCTTTAGGTGTTCCTGTGTGTGTGTGTGTCCTGTGTCCACCAGGCAGGTCACTTGGAGCAGAAAAGTTGGTCTTATCTCTGAAGTTGCTCCTCAGAGCCAGCTTTCAGCTCTTCTTGAGGGCAGCAACCAGAAGAGCCTGCCCCACCTTTGTTCAGGACCCTGTGCACAGGGGGGGTGCAGATAGTGCTAGGTGTTTTCCTCTACAATCAGAAATGTGGGCAGAGAGTAGTCTTTTCTGGCTTCCCAGGCCTGTCTGCCCCTCAAAAGGTCTAGCTCTCCCTCCCACGGGATTTGGGTGCAGGGAGCTGTTTGATCGATCGAGTCCCTTCAGATCGGTGTCTTTTCAAGATTGTTTTAATCTTTGAAATTTTTATTCAATGTGTTGACTATAATCATTTCCACCCCAATTCCTCTCAAATCAATCTCTGTCAACTTCATATTCTCTCTATCCCTATCTGGGTCTCTCTGTGTCTGTGTCTGTGTCTGTGTCTGTGTCTGTGTCTGTGTCTGTCTGTCTGTCTGTCTGTCTGTCTGTCTCTCTCTCCCTCCTCTCTCTATATATGTATGTGTATTTGCATGAATGTGTGTGTGTGTGTGTGTGTGTGTGTGTGTGTGTGTGTGTGTGTATATAAATTAACTCACTGAGTCTAGTTTCTGTTGGTTCACTACTCCTAGGTACAGGTTCTATGTAGCAGTGTGTAATCAATAATTCACAGGTCAAATCACTAAAGGAAAATTAATTTTCCCTCTACCAGAAGAAATCAAACACCAGTATTTCCTTAGTTAGGGTGAAGACTTTCTGCTCAATGCTTCCCTATTTTTGGAGATATCTGTCTTGAGTTTGGGCAAGTCTTGTGCATACTGTCACAGCCCTGTCAGTTTACAAGTAAGTCTGCCATATGAGTCTGGAAAAATTGTTCCCCTGAAGTCATTCACAACCTATAGCATATATAATCTTTCTGGACTATCTTTTTTATGTATTTTAACTTATTCTTTGTATAACATGTCTTCTACTTATATCTTGATCTCTATCCTTAGATTTCTTTCTTTAGATATAAAATCTCCTCCATCTTACATTCATCATCTCAGCACTTCTGCAGTGAAACCGGCTAAGTTATTTTGAGACAATAGGGAGGGTGTATTGAGGGCAAGACCCAACCCCTCATAAGCTTTGTTTCCTGAAGAACTGAATTTATTGAAAGAACGAGAGCTTGGCTGAAAATGTTTCCTGATTGTGGAAAATAATAGTCAGTGAACATGTTTCCTAAGGCTGAGCAAAATAAGTAGATACAACTGTTGACACAACCAGCTCAATGTACATCTTTAGCCGGCAATAAAAATGAAACTAAACAATTGCTGAAAAGAAGTGTGACTATTTTAAAGCTCACCCTGAGGATTCTAGATATTCTGAGATGGTTTTTGGAAGTAATGTGGAAGAGCTTATGGCTAGTAGTCCTGTAGTACTACAGTAGAGTAATCTGTGCTTACTGTATCATTCTGGTAGTATTTTCAGAGACTAGAAATCAGTAAACAGAGCCAGTGGAAGCCTGCTTCCCAAGAGGCCTGAAAGCTGCTAAGAGCAGGTGATAGATGGCAGGGATAGATTCTCTACAAAGAACTGAAAGGCCACTGTGGGAAGCTGGGAAAATAAATATTTAGGTTCAATGAAAAATAAAAAATAAATGTGCAATATGTCAGGGTCACAGGATATTCATCACAGGATATTCACCAAGCATGAGCAGTCCAATAGGTAGTCACTATGCCCTCTAGGTAGCATAGAAGGAAGTGCAGATCCACCCTAGAGCTCTGAAACCAATGATTCACCATGTGCCTCTGATGTTCCACATAGGGCTAAGAGATAGTGTTTGTGCCTTGCTAGGTTTCAGTCTTATTTTGTGCTATCTTGTTATGTTATTTCACTGTGCCTCCATCATCCATCCTTTCAACCTTTTGAATTGGAGCTTTTACTATGTGAGATTACATGTCTGACATATGTAACATTTTCACAGTTACTTAGGAGTTTACAGTTGCTAATAGAATGTCTGTGACTCAGTTGATACACATGATTTAGACTTTTGAAATCTTGGAAACATTTAAGATTGTCTTGAGTCTGAAAAAGAGATTTTGAATTTTGGAACCAAGGAGTCTCGTGTCAGCACGTAAAAATTCACAAGTAATGGTAGAAATAATCAACTTGGAGCATGTCATGAAAAAATAGGGGAAAGGATTGTGGGCCTGAGGAGAATAGTAGTTCTACAGAAAGACCACTGGGGCTCTAAGAGACTGAACCACCAACAAGAGATCATAGACTGGCTGGACCTAGATCTCTCTGCACATATGTAGCAGATGTGCAGATTGGTTTTCATGCAGGTCCGAACAGCTAGAGTGAGGACTGTCTGGAAATGTGTTGCCTGCATGTGGGATATGTTCTAGCTGAGCTGCCTTGTCTGGTCTCAAAAGAAGATGCGCCTAGCCCTGCAGTACTTCATGTGCCAAGAGGATATTGGGAGCTACCCATTCAGAGAAGGGATAGGGGTAGGGGGTGGGGATTATGGGAGGGGACAGTGAGCAAGATGTAAAGTGAAAAAATAGATAAATATGTAAATAAAAATATACTGACACCAATGTGGTCTCAGTCTGGAAAACCGAAATTCGTGTATCTCTGCTCAAAGAATTGAAAATGAGACACACATACACACAAATAAGATAACAATAAGCTTTATCAAGAACAATGCAATGAAAATGCAAGTTTTCGTAATACTGCCAACATGAAAGTTCTCTAGGTCCAGGGTTTGTTTTTTTTCTTTCTTTCTTTCTTTCTTTTTCTTTTTCTTTTTTTTTTTTTGACAGAGAAGGTAAAACAAAAGAAGGAGGAGCTAGTTAATAAATAGGTACCTTGGATGGTTTTATATTGTTTGAGAGATGTAAGTTATGTAAGCTGTTCTTTACTGTGGGGATAGTTCCTCATATGAAAATTAATATAAACTACCATATATACAAACTGAAAGAAAAAATAGAAAAACATGCTCATCTCATCAGATGTTGAAAAGCCTTAAACAGAAGACAACAGCTGATTAGACAACATGTGACTAGACTGTAAAATGGATGAATAAACAAATTAATAGAGAGAAAAACAGTCTTGGAGATCAGGTAAACATGGCACGTTCCTAAATACAATAAAGGTAGTATACAACAATATGATAGCACATATCACAATAAACAGAGAGAAACGTAAAACAATTCCACTAAAATCAAAGACAATATAAGGCTGTCCATTCTCTCCATATCTATTCAACATAGTGCTTTAGGATTTAGCTAGAGTAACAAGACAGCTAAAGAAGATCAATGGGCTATAATATGTAAAAGAAGTAAAATTATCGCTATTTGCAGATGATATGACAGTATACATAAGTGACCAGACAATTTCTACCAGGAAACTCCTACAGCTGATAAACAATTTCAGCAAAGAATCTGGATACAAAATTAACTCAAACTAATCAGTAGGCCTCCTATATACCAATGATAAATGTGATGAAAAACAATTAGGGAAACAATATCATTCACAACAGTCAACATTGTCTTCTTTTCAAAAGTATGTATTCCTTTTCTCCATTAATATTTTTCCCTCCCCTGACCATTTTCATTCAGTGATTCAAAATGTTGGCCTGCTAATTAGAAAATTCAAATAGGCAAATGGATGGAACGGGAAAATATCATCCTGAGTGAGCTAACCCAATCACAGAAAAACATACATGGTATGCACTCATTGATAAGTGGGTATTAGCCCAAATGCTTGAATTGCCCTAGATGCACAGAACACATGAAACTCAAGAAGAATGACCAAAATGCAAATGCTTCACTCCTTCTTTAAAAGGGGAACAAGAATACCCTTGGGAGGGAATAGGGAGGCAAAGTTTAGAACAGAGGCTGAAGGAACACCCATTCAGAGCCTGCCCCACATGTGGGCCATACATATACAGCCATCAAACTAGATAAGATCGATGAAGCAAAGAAGTGCAGGCTGACAGGAACCGGATGTAGATCTCTGCTGAGAGACGTAGCCAGAATACAGCAAATACATAGGCGAATGTCAGCAGCAAACCACTGAACTGAGATCAGGACCCCCATTGAAGGAATTAGAGAAAGGACTGGAAGAGCTTGAATGGGCTCGAGACCCCATATGAACAACAATGCCAACCAACCAGAGCTTCCAGGGACTCAGCCACTACCCAAAGACTATACATGGACTGACCCTGGGCTCCAACCTCATAGGTAGCAATGAATATCCTAGTAAGAGCACCAGTGGAAGGGGAAGCCCTTGGTCCTGCCAAGACTGAATCCCCAGCGAACGTGATTGTTGGAGGGAGGTCAGTAATGGGGGGGAGGTTGGGGAGGCAAACACCCATATAGAAGGGGAGTGGGAGGGGCTAGGGGGATGTTGGCCCGGAAACCAGGAAAGGCAATAACAATCGAAATGTAAGTAAGAAATACCCAAGTTAATAAAGATGAAAAAATAAAAAAATAAAAAACCAAAAAAGAGATCTGAAAAAAAAAATCAAATTCTTAGAGTTGGTCTTTTCTGTTTATGACAATAAGAAACATATCTCAGTCTCCTTAGGTCAAACGCATCTGGGCAGCATACTAGAAGTGGGCAATAATATGTTTTGTGTTTGAATAACCTTGCCTTTATTTATGGTGTTTTTATTTCTTACTTATGAGGTAATTGTTAAATTAGTTTACTATTGCCTAATGTGTTTCCTATGTAGCTTTGCTTTGCATCTCACTGAGAATTTCAGGAAATTTCTGTATTAGCATTTAACAGGTTACTTAAATAAGTACAGTATGTTATCAGTTCATTACAATACTGACCAGACCAAAACCAGCCTCCTTGTATGAGTCCAATTATTTATTGTCTTTACAGTAGTTTTCTTTAGTTTTGTTTCATTTAAGTTTAAACTCATTTTCATGGTATGGTGGCTCTTCTTTGTAATCTGAACATTTTAGTGGCTGAGGCAGGAGAATAAAGCACTTGAGGTCAGTGTAGTTTCATATTTTTATCCATAGCCTAATCCATGCATAATTTGGCATGCTTTAACTAATATAGCAAAAGTGTGACTTAAATATGGTAATATTTTGTAAGTTTTTGATAAATATGTTTTATCACTATCATCTTATTCCTAGATTCTTAAAATTTTTGGAATAATACTACAAGAATTATTTCTATAAAATGAACTATAGTAATTATCTTACCTTCAACAATTTAATTTTTGGTAACCTTGTTTTTTATGGTGCATTTATCAAGAGCAGAGACTCTCCTATGTATCAAGTGAAGATGTTGATACTGGAACATACTACTATATTAAACATAATTAATTTTGATTAAAATACATGGTGTTCTGTTATAATTAATTGGTACTTGCTGACATTTTGACCCAAACAGCAATAGCTTTAGAACAGGACACAGGATTCACATCTTCTCAAGTACACATGCCCTTCCTTGCTCTGCCTCAGAGTCTCTAACATCAGTATAAATTGGGGTCAAATACTTACTGAACCACTGCAGTTTAGATCAGTGACTCTGGAAATGGTAATCAAGCATTGATACGTTTGAAAATCTTCCCAGATAATTGTTTATGCCTTCTGGTTATGGGCCTCAGTTCTACTCCAAACCAAGTGCACATGTATGGTTTGCTTAGGTTAGTTGCAATGGAAATACTGAGGTAAAATCATTAAAGAGTATGATAAAAATAGATCAGTTTTCCAGTTTTCTAGTATATTGAAAATGTTTAATTAACAGAGGTTATTTCCTACTTTTCTGCTTCTTCCTAAAATGATGTCACTAAGGCATTATGGAAACAGTTTCTACTACTTAAAAGTGATAACAGAGCAAGAAATTATCAACCTAAGTAGAGTTAGAAGATAAGTTAGAACACAGATTGGTTTAGATTCCACTTTAGAATTTTCAGATTAGACTCCAATATATAATTTGGAAAAGATTATAACAACATATTACAAACAGTGTGAATGTATACACACACAGACACACACACACACACACACACACACACAGGGCCTTGAGAGTGACTAGAATTTTTATACACATGAATTGAGAGTTAAATCTTGATAATTTGTCCTAAACATTAAAGTGGTAAGCCTGGGATTTCATATAGTTCGTTATGGTCATTTTATAGCATACTAACTCACATAGCTACTTGACCACAACTTTCTTTCTAGAGAGCATCCTCTTCTATTTCTTTCTGCATTTCAGAACATGAAAACAACTTAATTCTATGGGGATGAATTCTACAGGTGGAAAACTTAAAGAGTTGAAGATTTGACTGGCTTTATTAAAGTCTTATTGAAAAAGGTATTTTATTTCCATTTTTAGTTAAAAAAAGATTATTGCACAAGGATTTATGAACTTAATTTTGCACACTTAATTCTAGAAATTTATTCAACAAAATCCATGCTTTTAATTATATCATCAAGGACTTTGGTTAAATGCATATCTGCCCAGGAGGCATTAAATCTTATTAGCTCTCATTTTAGATTTGAAATAACATCAAACATGGCCAAATATAATCAAGCTGATTCCCTCTCTTAATGTTTATTCTAGTTTCAAGTAACTTTCAAGAAAGAGAAAACCTCAGAGTTCTTTGATAGCACAGAGAAAGTTGGCTTCCTTCTATACCTAAATTACTTCTAAATGCTCTCTCACCACTCCCCTAGCTTGGCTTCCAAACAATGAGCAGTTACCATATGTGCTAATTCAGGATCTATATGCATGTATTATCTCTAAATTTGATGTTCTAGGGCAAGGAAAAAAACTTTTTTTATTTGTTTTTTCCTAGACTTTGAGACATATTTTTCTGGGTTTTGTTGTGATTTCGATTATTTGATTTTGTTGTTTAATAGTAATCAGAGTCCAGGTGAACTGTGTACTGTACTACAAATACTATACTCTTTCAAAATTACTGTGCCAACTGGAGTCATCTGTATTGTCAGGATTATGTCAGTGCTATGAAAATTTGTTGACTATTTATGTCCTTATTTACTTTTCTTTTCATTTTTTTAATTGGATTTTTTATTTACACTTCAAATGTTATTCCACTTCCCAGTTTATTGTCCTAAGCCCCCTATCCCCTCCCATCCCCTTCTTCTATAAGGATGTTCCCCTCCCCATCGAACACCCCTTACTGCCTCCCATCCCCAACATTTCCTTTCACTGAAAGTCCATCTGTGGCAGGACCAAGGGCTTCTCTGTCCATTGGTGCCCAACAAGGTCATCCTCTGCTACATATGTAGTTGCAGCCATGGATTGGTCCATGTATATTCTTTGGGTAGTGGTTTCATCACTGAGAGCTCTGGTTGGTTGGCATGGTTGTTCTTATGGGGTTGCAAGCTCCTTCAGCTCTTTCAATCCTTTCTCTACTTCCTCCCACAGGGGTCCTGCTCTCAGCTCAGTGGTTTGCTGCTAGCATTAACCTCATTATTTGACATGCTCTGGCTGTGTCTCTCAGGAGACATCTACATCTGGTCCCTGACAGCATGCACTTCTTGGCTTCATCAATCTTATCTAACTTTGGTGACTGTATATATATATATATATATATATATATATATATATATATATATATATATATGTAGGACAGGCTCTGAATGGCCGTTCCCTCAGTCTCTGCTCCAAACTTTGCTTCCATATCCCTTCCTGTGAATATTTGTGTTCCCCCTTTTAAGAAGGAGTCAAGCATCCACATTAGGGTCATTCTTTCCCTTGAGTTCATGTGCTAAGTGGATTGAATCTTGGGTAACTTGAGCTTTGGGGATATTATCTACTTATCAGTGAATACATATCATGTGTGTGTTTCTGGGATTGGGTTACCTCACTCAGGATGATATTTTCTATTTCAATCCATTTGCCTATGAATTTCATGAAGTCATTGTTTTTGATAGCTGAGTAATATTACATTGTGTAGATGTACCATATTTTCTGTATCCATTCCTCTGTTCAAGGGCATCTGGTTTCTTTCCAGCTTCTGGCTATTATAAATAAGGCTGCTGTGAACATATTGGAGCATGTGTCTTTGTTGTCTGTTGGAGCATCTTTTGGGTATATGCCCAGGAGAGGTATAGCTGGGTCCTCAGGTAACACAATGTCCAATTTTCTGAGGAGCCTCCAGACTGATTTCCAGAGTGGTTGTACCAGTTGCAATCCTGCCAACAAAGGAGGAGTGTTCCTCTTTCTCCACATCCTCGCCAGCATCTGCTGTCACCTGAATTTTTGATCTTAGCCATTCTGACTGGTGTGAGGTGGAATCTCGGTGTAGTTTTGATTGCATTTCCCTGATGACTCAGGATGTTGAGCATTCCTTTAAGTACTTCTCAGTTATTAGATATTCCTCAACTAAGAATTCTTTGTTTAGCTCTGGGTCCATTTTTTAATAGGGTTATTTGTCTCTCTGGAGTCTACCCTTTTGAGTTCTTTGTATATTTTGGATATTAGCCCTCTATCAAATATAGGATTGGTAACTATCTTTTCCCAATCTGTTCATTGCCATTTTGTCCTAATTACAGTGTCCTTTGTCTTACAGAAGCTGTGCAGTTTTATGAGATCCCATTTGTCAATTCTTGATCCTAGAGCATAAGCCATTGATGTTTTTTTTTTTTTCAGGAAATATTCTCCAGTGCCCATGTGTCCAAAACTCTTTCCACCTTTTTAAAAAGCAATTGCCATGTATCTTATTGATGAAATAACCTTTGTGGAGTTAGAGAGATGCCTTAGATTATGTTTTCCAAAATTATGGTCTAGGATTTAAAATATTTTCTCCTGAGTATTTGCAATAGTTCTCTTGGGTGAAAGGATATGAGGAAAGTAGGATAGAAAAGAAATAAAGGTAACCAAGGAAAGAAATCCTAGAGTGAGAATGGAGGTACGACATAGTTAGACGGAAGTACATAGGTGTACTGTGTGCTAGATATATGTTGTCTAATTTCTGGTCCGTGGAGTGATGATGAGACTCTTTTCCATTATTGCTTGGTGAGGAAATTACTCAGAGAATGGAGAGCTTCTAGTTATCAATAACATTCAAAACAACTGGAGAAAGCATGTAATTTGGTTTAGGATGGGCATCAGAAGACCCACATGGAACTGAATTGACTGAATAAAAAGATATTTCACTCTTCATTATGTTTTACCATTTCTGACCTCCTTACCTGCCCCTTCTTTGACTTCTTACACTTGCACAATTGGAAAGGAAGAAAGAAAATGATCTAACAAATGCAGTTAACACATCACAAAATCATGATTGCCAATATTTAAGTAATTCTGGTCAAGACTGTTACAAAATATTTTTAAAATCAATTTTGTTATCACTAGGAAGATATTATTAATCACTTGGATTCAGAATCTTAGAGAACATTGGATGATTGGAATTAATTACATTGGCTGCCTTACATTCTTTGCTCAGAATCTTTATAGAATGTTCTAGTTGCTTGTCAGAAACAACCAGAGAAGAGATATTTTAATCAAAATAAGCTCAAGGAATTTTTATTGTCAATGTTTCACTTGCCAACAATGCTTTAGTTTATGATCAAACATTTAATGTGCACTTTCATGGTCAATTGCATGAAATCACTTACTGACGCTGATATTGCAAGATAATAAATAGCCTACAAACCAACCCGAACTCCCTCAGTCACTTTTCAGGTTGTTGAGATGAGGCAGCCTATACAAAGGTACATTTAATAATGATTGTAAATAAAGAAAGGACCTAGTTCAAAGGGGAAAATACAATCCTCCATGGAAGTTTTGACATTTGACAGAATGAGAACAAAGCATGTCTGGAATTTATAATACAGCAAACCTTTTGTTAGTGTGAATGTTCTCAATGATTAAAAACAAGTATAAAACGACAGAAAAAAGACTTTATTAAGCCTCAGAGTTAGGGAAGTATGTTAGATTTTATACTTGGAAAGAATGTAAAGTAACCAGAGATCCTCCAAGATTAAATTCAAGAAGGGTGAATGTGAACCTCACTTTGTTTAGTCCTATATGAAGCACTAAAATAATATACAAGAGTAGGGACAGCAAAATGGCTCAAGAGATGTAGGTGGTTGTTGAGTTTGAACCCTGAAATGGTAGAAGACAAAAGTAGCAACAACTCTTGAAATTTGTCCTCTGACCTCTACTTTGGCATATATTTGCCTAGAAACACACACACACACACACACACACACACACACACACAGAGAGAGAGAGATAGAGAGAGAGAGAGAGAAAGAGAGAAAGAGAGAGATTAATAAACTAACATAATATTTAAATAAAATGGCAAATGAAACAAAACATAAATTTTATTTACTTAGTTTGCCAGAATCTTTTTGTTGTGTTTCCTAATAATAACTGCTAGGCATGCCTCTGTAAGTCACAGCTTTTAACAACAACAGTGGCAACAAATGTATCAAGGGATCACTTGCAGTAGAAAGGTTGCACCAGAGACTCTATCTCAAAATTAAAAAAATAAAAAATAGAAGTGTTGTGGACATGGCTCAGTGGCAGACAACTTGTTTGGCTTGTGGGAGACTCAGATTTTGATCTGTAGTGATGGAAAACCTAAAAACAAACAAATCATATTTTGAGCCCTGTTGCTGCTAACAGTTATGTTTTATTTTTGGATACAATAGTTCTAAAGCTAACAGCCATAGTACAAACTCAGTGTCTAGTCACAGATCTCTCAAACAAGTCATTCTAAAGCTGGTGTTACTATAAAATGGGAGAGATTGCTTATCACTTAGAATTATCTTTGCAGCTTGTCTATAGTCTATTTTGTTGAAGATAACACTGTGTTTTCTTTTCTGCAATCATAACAGGTAATGGGTAATTAAATTGTACATTATATATTTGATGGAACATATATACGAGATATGCCAACATAAATTCACAGTGCCTGTGATTTTGATGAAATTTTAGCATGGATGGAGAGAGGATCTTGGTGTTCTACAATTAAAAGAGAAAGTCTGGAAACCTTCTTATCTGTCTGCTAGGAAAGCAAGCGTCAGCTTTTCTCACTGCTATAGCTTCTGGGTGGTAGGTTGTTCATGCTCCAGTAGACAGTGCCTAATCCCTCCATAAACTGGAATCCTTAAATGAAATTAAGAATGGAATGGAGTTAAGAAAAGAAGTGAGTGCATGATGTTTTGAATGAGACATGTAGTAGAGTCTGATAGGGGTTTGAGTCTGGGCAGTGGAAATTAATTGTGTCCAAAGTACCTTATATGCATGAATGAAATCATCAATGAATAAATAAAACATATACTTAAAAATTTCTCGAGATCGATTTGTCTCTACTTCTGAGTAGTTACAAATTGATGGTGATAAAATCACCTGAAGGTAGTTAATAGAACTTACAACACTATTATTATTTAGGACTGCCCTAAAAACTTGGGATTCTATGCTAAACAATTTCTTCTACACTGCATGATCCCACCTCCTACTATCTGGTTTTATATTCCCTGCTTAAAAATTGTGTTTTTCTGACATAGTATCTGTTACTAATCAACATTCACTTGGTAAATAATGTCTTTTCTTGCCAATTGCATAATATCATTGGAAGCCATATAAATAATAAATATTAAAGTGGCATATCATTTCCTAGAATGTCTTATTATTTTCTTCAAAACAATAACAGCTAATCACTCATTGCCATCTTTCTAGGATTGCTAACTACATATCGTTCATGTCAACTTATATGGGAATGGCTTCTTTCCTCTCCTGTTCATGAAGAACATGCCAATAAATGTTAATAGTTAAATTTGTGGCTCTAATTCACTGGGCAAAAGTCATCAAATTATCCTGAATACATGTATGTTGAGTATTAAGTTTATACTGACAATTTTTTGTGAAAATTGCAATAGGGGGTATCAAGTCAAATTTGAATAAGAGTCAGTACAGAACGCCTATGGTATATAAGAAGTCCAGCTATACTGCCTTTAGCTCTGCAAACAGAAACTAAATGTAGGACTACATAGGTCTGAATCTGCCAAGGGCTTCTCCTCCCATTGATGCCAGATAAGGTGATCCTCTGCTACATATGCAGCTCAAACCATGGATCCCTCCATATGTACTTTGTGATTTGTGGTTAGTCCCTGGGAGCGCTGTGGTTTCTGGCTGGTTGATATTGTTTTTGAATGGGGTTGCAAAACCCTTCGACTCCTTCAGTCATTCCCCTAACTCCTCCATTCAGGTCCCCATGCTCAGTCTGATGGTTGGATATAAGCGTCCACATCTGTATTGGTCAGGATCTGACAGAGACTCTCAAGGCACAGTTATACAAGGCTCCTGACAGCAAGTGATTCTTGACATCAGTCATAGTGTTTGGGTTTGGTGTCTGCAGCTAGAATGAATCTCTAGATGGGGCAGTCTCTGGGTGGCCTTCCTTCAGTCTCTGTTCTATTCTTTGTCCCTGCATTTTCTTTAGACAGGAGCAAATCTGGGTTAATAATTTTGAGAGGGATGAATGTCCCCATACCTCAACCAGGGCTGTCCCTAAACTGTACACATGGTCTCTCTCCCGTTTGTTAGGTATTTTAGGTGATGTCATCCCCAATGAGTCCTGGGAGCCTCTTGCCTTCCTGACTTTCTAGTGGTACCCACAGATGGGTCTTTTGGTAGATTCATTCCCAACTTCCTGAGGAAGTGTCATATTGATTGCCAGAGTGGCTGTAGAATTTTGCTTTTCCATCAGCAATGGGAGAAGCCTTCCCCTTGCTTCCCATCCCCACCAACATGAGTAATTATTGATCTTGTAATATTGGTCTTAGCCATTCTGACAGACTTAAGGTGGGATCTCAAAAGAAGTTTTGATTTGTACTTCCATGGTGGCTAAGAATGTTGAACGTTTATTTGTTTCCTAGTAATTTGTGATTCCTCTGTTTAGAGCTGCACACCATTTTTGATTGGATCATTTATTTGACTTTAATATCTATTTTCTTGAGTTATTTATATATTTTATATAGTAGTCCTATATGAGATGTGGAGTTAGTAGAAATCTTTTCCCATTCTGTATTCTGCTTCGCTGTCAGATTTTAGGGCTGGCTTATTTCAATTTCAGAAGCTGTGCTAAATTTAGGTCTATGAAGATGAAAAACAAATGAGGATAAAAGAAAAGAAGTGAAAAATGCTGTTTTTTACTAATGGAAATTCTGTGTGATGGTCACCATGGTCTTTGATTTGGTCAGATTTTTCTCTTCCAACGGAATTCCTGAAACTTCCACACTAGTATGGATTAGAAACCTATTTGTATTATAGCTCTGGAAGTGAACAGGCTACTTACGACCAGACCTAAGTATGACATGACTAGAGTGGCCTGCCTCAGCAGAAAGTAGAGAGTAACAAAACTATATGCAGAAAAGGCAAAGCTCATCTTCCCATGCCAGAGAAATCAACCAAATCCCAGACCAGTTACATGGATAATTGCATGACTACCAAACAACTGTTCGAGTAACTTCTATAAAATGACTCCCCACCTCTTGCTGTTGTTGCCCACACACTAAAACCATAGCAAACCTCAGTGAAAGTTCCCGTGGATTAGTCTCTAAGAAAAACACATCTTTTTATTCAAAACTCAA
Organism: Rattus rattus; assembly: GCF_011064425.1. Classification (NCBI taxonomy): domain Eukaryota; kingdom Metazoa; phylum Chordata; class Mammalia; order Rodentia; family Muridae; genus Rattus; species Rattus rattus. Next base: position 71,221,617 of record NC_046159.1, read on the forward strand.
AAGAGAAAGAAATCTTTCTTTAAAACTCAACCTACCATATAGACACAAAATTATTAACTTTCTTTTTTATCATTTTTTTATTTATTTGCCTGGAGGAGATGATTAATACACTAATAATCTCTGTGAAGAAATACGATCAGTTGATACATTTCAGAGGAAATATAGAGATGCATTAATCATAGAGAATCCAAGAAATTTAAGGGTCTATTAAATGGTTGTTCAGAGTCATGTGTGCTCTAGGTGTGGTGGGGCATTGCCCTTAGTCCAACCAATCAGAGAATGAGTATAAGTTTGATTCCAGGTAGGCCTATGCTACATAGTGAATTACAGGCCAACTTGGACTACATAGTGTGTTGTGAGATTTTTCTTTCTCCTTCAATCTCTATTTTGCTCTCAAAAAGTAAGCTAATTGAAAACTAAGTCCATATTAAAAAAATGCCAAAGTAGGAAGCAAACATTGCATACAGCCTGAATTATAATACACTACAATATTAGTCAAAAAAGAGTAAGATATTTGTATAAAACAAAAATATATACCAAAGTAATAGATTGGAGTGCCTAGAGTTAAGCAATGTACTTAGTCAAAAATATTCTATATGGTTCTGATTCCATATTGGAAGAGGTTTTCTTTTTTTTAAGTACATGGCACCATTAAAATTGGGCTTGTGGGTTGGGGATTTAGCTCAGTGGTAGAGTGCTTGCCTAGCAAGCACAAGGCCCTGGGTTAGGTCCCCAGCCACGAAAAAAAAAAAAGAAAGAAAAAAGAAAAGATAAAAAAGAAAAAGAAAATTGGGCTTGTGTATACAGAAAAATAACTGGCATTGTTTTTCATGTGGGTGTTAAAAATGTATCAAAAATCTATGGACACTTAAATATAGGATCTGAAAACAATGAAATGAATGGAAAACCAAAAAAAAAAAATCACAGCGTAGAACAGTGGAATAAATGAGAATTTTTGAGACAGAGTCTCACTATGTAGTTTTGACAGAAGTGCCATTCATTATAAGTAGACCAGGCTGGTCTAAAATAAGCAGAGATCTGCCTGCCTTTGCCTCCTAAGTGCTGAACTTATATAAGTGTGCAAGCATGCCTAGATAAAAATTGTTAGGAGGAAAATTTCCTAATGATGCAGAAATCAAAGCCAAAATATTTTGCAAAGGAAACTTATCATCAGAGTGAAAAGATGAAAGTGCTAGATCCACTGTAACCAAGGCAACAGGCACTTGTGAGCCATCCAATGTAGATGCTGGGAAATTATCCATTCCTCTGTTAACGTTGCAAGTGCTCCTAACTACCAACCCAACTCTTTATACTCCTATTCTACATCGTGTTTCTCAACAGTTTTCAACTATAGTTCAAACCTGTTCATTATAAAGACTCATATTTTGTCATCATATTTTAACAGTAATCTAATTTTCAGGAGACAAATCTTATGCCATTGAGGTTTATTTTTAACATCTTGAGTAGAACAAAAAGAAGTTACTTATATTTTATCAACTTATACAGAATTAAAGTACTTCACAACAGTTTGTAGCTTTAAATGATTGGTTGTGGTCAGTCTTTGATGTCAGCACATTCTCTCAGAGCTGCCCCTCTGTTTGGGCTGGTTTCTTCTGTGTTCTCAAGCAGGTTTGCCCAACTAGCTTATGACAAGCCGAGCCTTTTGACCTTGCTTTTCTGTGTGACTAGGAGGGTCTTTTTCATTCTCTTAGCTAACCCATGCAGGTCCTCAAACATCATGCTAACCCAGCCATTCTAATCTCTCTACTCCATTATTTCAAGCAATTTCCCAGCTCATCACTGACGTGGAAACTTAAGGGACCATTAGAAAGTCAGTTGTGTTGGATGATGTTTTGCTGGGGCAAACATGTAAAGAAATGCTTCACTGATGAGGACACAGGAGAAAGAATGTTCTGCTAAAGCAAGCACATAAAAGGATGCATGAAAAGGATTCTTGGCTAATGACACACTTGTCATGTTCCACTTTACATTACATAGTGGAGCTCCATTTTGGGCATCCATAGAAAGAAACATTAAAAAACACCTGGTACTGTGCTGCAGTTTTCTTCTTCTTCTGTGGACTTGGGCTGATTGGCAGAGTGATGCCAGCTAAGACTGGCTCATGTGCTGATGCAAGACCTGTATTGGACACCTGGGGGACACGTGATGTTTTGAGGGAAAATAAATAGCCCCAAGAGACTGTGATGGAGGCTAGCTTGGCTTGCTTGCATAGCTAAATGCTTCTTGTTCTTAGTTGATCTTTACTTCCCTGAGAGAGACAGGGCTGAGAACTTCTGGTGTCCCTTCTGGTTCTTACTGCTGACTCATGTTAAGTCTGAGGCCTGGCTCTCTCTGGTATGTAGTGCCATCATGCTGATTTGTGTTTGCTCTCCTAACTCTGCTTAAGTGAACTCCTGGTAAATCCAAGAAGTGTTTACATGTGGACTAAGCTGCCACTGCTGACCTGTAAACCGAGCTGCCACTTTCCTGATAATACTTGACTGGGGAGGGGTTGCTCAAAGTACCATTTCAAAACAGGTCCACTTCCCGCATATCCTTTCTTTTCTACTACTTCTGGTAAGTGGTGAGCTAGAAGGAATAATAATGATTTCAAGAACCATCATTGAACATAAGTTTTGAAAACGTTAAAGATACATACAAAATTCCCTCTTCACTTAGTTTTCTTACTGTAATTTCTTAAGACTATTGCTCATTACTACTTTTCCTCATTTCTTATCAATAAAATATAAATTCCTTCAATACAGATTTTGCCTCTGAGGTCCATCCTTAAGTTTTCACTGCTTTCTCTCATAATACTTTCTGCTATCTGTCAAATAGTAAGCATTAAATCAATACTATCGAATGCATGGATGTTTACAATGGAGTGTTTGGTTTCCCTTTGAAAATGTCTAATTTTTTTGGACTATAGATGCATATGAGAATACATACACATGACTCAAACCATTTGTGTTCCTAAAGCAGCACGTATACGGCTAATGAAACTTTCTCTTATGACACAAATCATTTGCAATATAGTAACTAAAATCATATTTGGCTGGTAAATTTTGTTATTATTAGTTAGTGGCTAGCATGTTTTGTTGTTTAATTAATATTTATACAGTTGTTTGTCCCTAGTTGACATTTTCTTTCTCCCTGAAATTTCATACTAAAGGAGCATCAGTGTATTCTATGCACACTGCCAACCATTTACATATCTCTAAAAGCATAATTCCAGCTTGTTATTAAGATATCACACTGACTAAAGGCAGATGGGTTTTATACAATACCTAAAAGTCTATGGGGAAAGTTATTTGTTAATTATACCATTCCACTCTATTTTTTTTCAAATCAGATTATTTCTCTCATGCTGGATTCTTCTTTAAGTAACAATACTATTTTCATTGGCATATATACTCTACATAGATATAGTGTACTTTGTGAGATCTTACCCATTTTATTGATATGGAATTGTTAAAAATAACATATCTAGATATCCTATTTTTCATTCTGTCCTATTTTTTCCTTCTTTTTTTATGATTAAATTTTGTTCATTGTTCTTAGACCAGTTGATAGATTCAAATAGTATTGTCTGTGTAGCATAACTTCCACAATCCTTGTCACCCAAGAACTCCTGTACTCCCTTGATTTCTCCAAGATCATTTACCAAGTGGAATTTTATTTTATTATTTTATTTTATTGTCTTTCTTCCTTACTTCCTTTCTTTCTTCCTTTCCTCCCTCCCTCTCTCTCCATCCTTTCTTTCTTTCTTTCTCCTTCTTTCTTTCTTTCTTTCTTTCTTTCTTTCTTTTTTTCTTTCTTTCTTTCTTTCTTCCTTTCTTTCTTCCTTTCTTTCTTCCTCTCTTTCTTTCTTTCCCTTTCTGTGCTTTCTGCCATGACTATCTTGGGTTTGGAACTCTATGGATGTTATTGGAATTTCTGTGGATACACAAATGATGACAATGTTTATCAGTCATCTAGAATTCGTTAACAACCAATACTTCACCAAGGAGGGAAGAGAACAGTGAAGCCTTCCCAAATTTATGATTTGCTGCTTAAATACACAGTCTTTCCTAAGCAGGTCAGCTGCTATAAGATTATGTCAGGACCTAAAGTTCCAGCATTTTGTAACCTTTTCCATATATTTTTAATAATAAATTTTTCTGTATTTTTATCTTTCATGTTTCCTAAGACTTGGTGGATAGAAAAAATATAGGTGTGAGAATTCAATCGTCCTTCATTTTAAGCATAATGAGCAGCCATGAGTCTCTACATTCGTTCTTAGTCACCGAGAAGTCATTCTGATTACAGAAGAAACATTTGTCTATGAACATAAACATAAATATTTAGAATATAGGTTAAAATCATGCATGCCAATTTAGCTAAACGGTGATATTAGCTTCTACTTTATTGTACATAATCTCTCCAGATGTTGTATTTCATATTGTTTTCCAGTACCTGATATTTAATCCCTACTATGAAATGGGCCTAAAATCTGATCTGAGAGTGAGTTACCACAATAAAAGTTGTTCCACTATCACACCTATGTCCACATCTCAGAGCCTGGGATGTTGGCATCCTGATTCATAAGATTTACTTCTGGTTTTTCTCTACCAACACTGTCAATTTTGGCTACTCCATCTATGAACTAGACATGAAATATCAATATCATCAACATAATTCTCTCCAAAATTGAAATTTGGGTAACACCGAGCAGGGACAATACCCATGAAACATACTGCACCAAAACAAATGCTCAACACAACAAAATAAATTTTAGAAATACCAGTAGATTTGTTGATAGATTGATTCTGAGTTGCCTTTTTCAGCATACATTTCCCTTTTCAATTAGTTTCTTCTCAAAGAACTTGTTTTCGTGTATCTAATGTATCTCTTTATATTCAGAAGTATATTTCCTGCTGCCCTGACTTATTTCCTTGTAGAACTTTGTAGTTACCATTTCAGTTGTTTATTTAAAGTGATCAGGAGTCACTTTAACAAGTACTTTGGAGTACCAGGTAGCCCTGGATGAAGATACTAGAAAACTTGAAGAAAAATTTCACTTTACATATTCTGCAGTAATAGTGATGCTGATTGGATCATAGATAATTTTAAGTTGCACAGCTCTGAACATGTTCAGCAGATTCTTTTTTCATGGCTCTGTTTAGAATATATTACATTCTTCTCAATACACAGCTGCATTGACTGAAGATCTAGAGAGAAGAAAGCTCACACTGTGAGTAAAGCTCAAGGACTGGTTAAATTTTGGAACAAAAGCAATGGGTCAGTGGTGGTGATGAAGCTAGTTTGGGGTTGAAGTCTGATGTCATAGATTCTGCTTGCCAACACCCTCTGAAGTAAATGGGACCTACAACTAGGGCTTCCATACTACTGCATACCCAAAATTAAATTACTAGAAAAGATAGGTTCAAGGGCTGAATTTACAAGTGAAGTTGTGTGGGTGAAGAGATATACCATGGGACACACTGTGATATACTAGAGCTTTCATGATGAGATGTATTCTATGCTTTCTCCCTTTCGTGTGTGTGTGTGTGTGTGTGTGTGTGTGTGTGTGTTTGTGTGTTATTGGAGAAGTTGTTTAAATAAAGGACACATATGAGGACATGAGAAAATGAGTGGGACTGGAGTACATAATGTGAAAGAAAAAAGGAATCAAAAAGTTTAGAATTTTACTTAGCTGGAGACTTAACATTATTGTTACTTCAGGTGACACACGGTTGTGTTTGGCAGGAAGTCAATGGTAATTAGGGCAACTCGTATAAGCATCAGAGAAAGACAAAAACAAAAGGAAAGACAAACAAACAAAGCAGATTGAGATTCTAGTTTATCCCAATAAGAACGGCAGTTCTTAATAAAACAAGTCACCACAAATTCTGCTGAAGAGGTATACAAAAGAAAAGGCTTGTACATTGCTGGTTGAAATGTAAACTTCTTGCTGCTGCCATAGATATGGTTTCTCCCAGAGCTAAATAAATATCCTACCTAATTACTCCTTCCTACTTGTTTCTTTCAAGTAAACAAATAACAGATATTGGCACATTAGTGTTTTTTGCACCATTCTTTACAATAACTAAGTTGTATAACCAAACTTAGTTTCTATCATCCAAGAAAGAGATTAAACACCATAGGATATTTTCGTCTTTACAAAGTAATAAAATTATTATATGTGAAAGAAAATAAATTCAACCAAACATTATATTTTCAAGTGAATTAAAGTAACCTCAAAAAGATAAATGGTGCATTTTATATTTTTGTGCAGTCTACATTTTTGGGATGTATAAAATTTATGTAAACATATACAGAAAGAAAGCAGAATAAACACGTATTCTATGAAGAAGAGGGCAATTATAGAATTTAACTATGACAGCTGAAAAAAATGCCCCAGGTAAGCTGATATGTAAGTTATACACTTACATGAAAATGTGCATATGAAACTCAATACTATGTATAATAATACATATCAACTAAAAGAAGAAGATGAAATCTGCCAGTTTAATCTATTAGCCAAAATGAATTAGAAACAAGTGGAGATAAGTAACAGAGGAACAAAACAAAGAGCATAAAAGGATATAAATGTTGAAACAATTAAATAGATTTGACCTCTGAGTGCATGTATATTACTTTGATTGCCATGATAGGACAAGATACAACCTCTGTCAACACATTCTTGGCATCTTTTTAAATACTGCCTATACAATTCTTCGTAATCTAATGTAATAATTAATCCCAAATACTGACTCTGTTCTCATTAGTCAAACATATTCCAATGTACAGTGTACCACTGTATTCATTCTCAGACTGATGTATAAGTTTTGAAGTGTGTGTGTGTGTGTGTGTGTGTGTGTGTGTATTCTCAATTTATATTTGTGATATAACAAAAGTTATCATCCTTTTACTATCTTAGTACCGATAATTACGATTAGAGGTTGGACAAATCAAATAAGATGCACCATCCTTTATTGGTTTATCTGTTCACTTCCTCCAATGATTAAAGAGAGTGTGTGTAAGTGTGTGTGTGTGTGTGTGTGTTTGTGTGTGTGTGTGTGCGTGTGTGTGTGTGTGTTGCAGCTCTGAAGCCTATGATTGCTAGGAAGTAGGCTATTTTCAAATCGGATAAATTTTCCATGTGATTATTGTTGAAGATAAATCAGCATATATGGTCCCAATTTCACCCTGAATTTCACCTTTGGCCAACTAGTGTGGCAAATTAATTGTTAAAAACTCTGCATGAGATTTCTGACTGTGTAACTATTATAATATTGCTCCCTTTTGAAACCAAGACATTTGGCAAACTGCGGAAGTGTAAAGAGCCAAGAAAGGTTGCAGCACTGTGGCTCAGTAGGACAAGTGTGGCAGTATTCTAGGTTGCAGGGGGGAGGGGCAGCAAGAGGAATAGATACTTCACAGTTAGCAATTGAGAGAATAATATTTGGTATAATCTTTTAAAAAGTTATATGGAGTCATTAAGCATACTCTAGAGAGGTATATTTCAGCCTGAAATCACCAGAAATGTTATAATTTCTGTGTTCAATAAGTTGTAATGGTGTTGTCTTTTGCATGGAGTATTGCTGTCTGTTTGTAGAAAGCAACTTTTCATCTTGTCAAAATTCTGGGTTCTTTGGTGATTTGGACATTTAGGACTATGTGTCCCGTAATATTTTGAGATTACATTAGCATTTCCTTTATATATTTTAGTATGTTTATAATACATTAACTTTCCTTTCTACCCCTCATATGCTTTTCAATTCTAGCTGTCACTTCTTTCCCCTTCTTCAATCCCATCTCCTCTTTTGCCACACAACTGATCCTCCTGTTTTTTGTCTACCTATCATTAGTTCACCCATAAAATGTCCTCCTTCCAGGGAGATTCATCTATTCCCCATAGCCCACTCCTCTTTACTTAACTGCTCTGGGTCTACAAAATGTAACTTGGTTTTTATTTACTTAATATCCAAACAAGGATACTTATTCAATCATGTTAATTGCTGCTGTATTCATAATAGTCAGAAATAGGAAACAATAGCTGTCCTTCAAAAGAAGAATTAATAACGAAAATGTGGTACATTTATACAATGAAATACTACTCAGCTGTTGAAAAAAATTGTATCAAGAAAATGGAGGGAAACTAGAAAAAAAATAATCTTCTGAGTGAGGTATCTCAGTTGCAGTCGTCCTTTTTTAATAGTAGTTTTTTCCAAAACTGGGAAAGATGTTCATATCTAAAGCAGAATTTGAAATAGTTTGCATTTAGAAGTAAAAATTTGTATTTAACTCATTTTAAGCTTGCATATTGCTATTCGGAAGTTTGAATGGTAAGTGCATGTGAAAGGCAATAAACATATAGTATAAACTTATTTTCTCCTTCAGATACACATAAAATTGGTAGAAATGAGATTGTCAAAGGCCAACTATGATAATGTATCTCAAATAATAAGTTTGATTTAAAGATCTTTTAATTTTATGTATGTGTGCATCTCTCTCTCTCTCTCTCTCTCTCTCTCTCTCTCTCTCTTTGAGTTTATACACACACACACACACACACACACACACACAAACACACATAGTTGTAGGTGCTCATTGAGTCTAGAAGATGGTGTTGGATTTTTCTGGAGCTGGAGTTACAGATAGGTTTCAGCTTCATGTCAGACATGTGTAATAGAAATCAAACTGCCTGGTTCCTCTTACCAGAGCAGAAAAGTGTTTTTAAGCATGCAGCAACCATTTAGTTCCAAAGGCATAATTTCATCCAAGTCTCTGTATATGAGTGAAAGGGGGTCTATGCAGCTATCATCAAAGAAATTTCACATCAGAATTCATTGATTCATTGAGATTACATGAATCCTCAAATAATACATTATAAATGCATTCACTTAGTGATATGTTGTAAGTCACTAACATCTGTTAAATACTGTGATAGTCTTTATGGGTATTCTGTGTAAGAAAATTAACAAAGGTCTTTGCATTATGGAATGTATATTCTAATTTTAAAAACAAATGATACTACAATAGAAATCGAAGGCACACAGTAGTGATTGGTACTAAATGATGACTTATTATAATGACATTTCTCTGTTTTAATTAAAAAGAACTTTAAACACAAGAATTTAGCCACTTAAAACTTATGGAATATGGGAAAATTATTAAATCCACTTCTCTCCATTTAAAATAATAAAAATACATATTAGGTTTCCTATATGTCCAAAACAAATACTAGAATATATATTTATAAAATATCAGAACATTTTATATTAAATCTATCTGTGAAATTGAAAAGGGTAATAATTTTGCAAATATTCTAAACCTATCAGGTTATGGTATTAGACTATATGTGCTTGACTTTTGCTTAATAAACTTAGTTGACTATGCTGGGTTTCTTACTCTCCCAAACTTAATGATATATATTTTCCAGTGTGTGTGTGTGTGTGTGTGTGTGTGTGTGTGTGTGTGTGTGTGTGTGTTTGCTCCACATACATGCTTATTATTATATAAAGTCCAGAGAAAGATGCTGGCATTCTGCTTATATCATTCTGTCCCTTTGTCTTTGAGACCAAGTCCCATTGATCATGGAGCTAGCCACATGGTCATCATCTCTTACTTTTCAACAGTAAGAGATGTACTTTAGACAATGCGTGGTTTCTTACACGGATGTTGTAGATTTGAACTCAGATCTTTCTGTTCATGTAACAAATACTTTTGCTCACAGAACTATTAGTCCAGGCTATAAGCTTGCTTTTCTTCCCTAGATACTTATACCCTGTGTCTTTCTGGATTTCTCTATCTATTGAACAACAAATATTATTTTATATCTGACAAGTCGCATCAAATTTAACATCAAACTTGCTACTACCTTTTCATCATAGATAGATGAACATTGCCTCCAGCAGTAATCACAAAGAGCAATATAATTATCATCTCTAACCTTTTCAAGTTGCCTATACATTTTACTTGAAGTTATTTATCTCATTTTTCCAACAATGTTTCTGCTGTGTTGATTCAAAAAGCAGGATAGAAGAAAGGACTATAAAATATTCACTTATTAAATGTGTTTTTAATTATGAAGCTATTGATAAAAAATGTATCATTTGGTATGTGTGAAAAGCATCATTAGCCTTGAAAGGCAGATTTTGTAATATTTGACTAATAACCCAGGAAACTGTGAATTGAAATTGCCATCACTGTTATTTATGTCATTATAATACTCACAGGACTCAGATATTAAAATAGTGGTCCCAGGATTAAGAACAACACAAATGATATTTGTAATAAAAATGAAGCACAAGATTCCATGTGGTTCCCAATGTAACTGACTCTGTCATTTTACTTGAGTATTTTACAGAGGTATAATAATTTTATCTACAGTACATATATTCTTCCTATGGTTGCTTACATTATGACTTGAATGGGAGTTTGTATCAAACAATGTTTGGAAATACAGCCAATTTTTCATTAATTTTTATTTATCAGAGATATCTAACACGGGAACATATTAAACAATAATTATGCTGCCACAAAACATGACACTGATACTTTCTTGGGCTGTGTATGATGAATATGTATTATAGCTCATTTTTCATCTTGATGTCTTCTACTGTATTGGTTTTGTAAAAATGTCCCATGCTTAATTCAACTCACACTGACAAATTAATTTTTCTTTAACTTTTGTTATATTTGATAATCTGTATCATGTAATTTTTCAATTGTTTCCATGGTTTCCATATTGATGAGATAAACAAAATTTGATTAGTAATGTCAAATGTCAATCTGATGAGTTCTATAATTACCTGAGAAATGTACCCTGTGGCCATGACTATGGCATGCATGGTTTTTCAGTAGGGAAGTCCTGTTAATATGAATAGAACCATTATCTCTACTGGCATCCTGAATTATATAAAAATGAGAAAATGTGTTTAATGGACACCGTCATCACTTCTTGACTGAGAATGCAATGTGATCAGCCATCTCAACTTCTGTATGGCTTTCCTACTGTGATAGATTCTTTCTTCTTAAGATGCTTTTGTTTGAGTATTTTATCACAGCAATAGGAAAATTAACTAAGACACAAACTTTTTCACACAGTCTGAAAGCTTGGAAAAATAAACTTCCTGATTTGGTGTTCTTTCCTATAGCTGTTAAAGTTCTGCTTCTGGAAATGTCAGAACAGAGGCAGCAAATAGACTTCACCTGAGGAATTGTTAGACAGACCTGTGCTGACTCAGACCCCTCCCACAATCCTGTATGTCAGGTCAGTCAGCAGGCCGTGATCCTGAAGTGCTTCTTGTATGCATTTCTACTTAAAAGACTGCCTTAAAATACTCCAGTCCTTTGTAAGACAACAGCTACTCTTTGGTTAAACTTACTGAGTTCTTAAAAGAATCATAAAAAACAATCACTAGAAGAGAGCAAAAATACCTTCACTCACAGAACAGGAGATGAGCAGTTCACATAGAAGTTGCTCTCAAAGAGACTCTCATTTCAGCCTCTGAGAGGGAAGTTCTGCCATGATTACTTCTTGGTGCTCAGTGTTTGAAGATAGTTTTGGTAGGTTTTGGATTGGTGCATTGCTTCAATTTTCACCCCTGGTTCAAGTTACTCCTGTCTCTTTGTGACTTCTGTCTTCTGTCCTTCTTATAAGCATCCCACTATACAGGGAAATTCCTTCAACTTGTATTACACCTACTCAGTACCCTACAAATTCCTCATCACATATATAAAGAACAGATCTCCAAAGGCCACATTCTTAGATTTTTGCAAATGATATATTATAGCTTTTAATTTAGTATTTTTATGGGACTCTGGTCTGTGAATGGGGTGAGTATTATTCTTGTGACTTCTCTTGGGAATCTTTTTCTTCTATTGATTTGTCTTTTCCAACTTCAATATGATCTTTCATTTTATAGCGTTATATTTTATTTTTTTATGTTTTGTTGTTAGGAGGGATAAATAAATAATGAATCTTGAAAAGGATGAAAGAATTCCTAAGTCAATACTACCTATTTTTCTTTCAATTTTATTAAAAATCATTTGTGTATGTTTCTCTCTCTGTGTGTGTGTGTGTGTAAATTTGAGTCTTTGTGCTTGCATGGGTTTATATATTGATCTGTGTATATGAATGTGTGTGTATATATATTTGTGTGGTATACAGCCATGCATTTGTAGACACATGAAGAGGATGTATCTTTACATGCTTTACCACTATTCAGTTTATTCACTTGAGAAAGGGCCCCTCATTAGAACCCAAAGCTAGTTTGCAGCTTGCATGCTCTTGTCCCTACCTCACACAATACTGATATTACACATCTATGACAGAACTCAGCTTTTTAAATTGAGACTGAGAATTTAATATCAAGACCTCAGGACTGTACAGAAAGATTTTTTAACAATTGAACCATCTCCTCATTTAATTTATTATTTATGTATCATTCCTGAAATCCTAGTCACCGTTTTTAATGACAATACTCAGAAAGAGCAAACCTTTCTTGACAGAGTTCGTAAGTTTCATATTGTTACCATTCATCCTCACTGAAACAACTCCAAAAATTAGTTGGATAGACAATGATTTCTCTAGTTTCTCCTCCTTCTTATTTTTACTCTCCCTGTCTTTGACTTTACATGTGCATGTGCAAGGAGATGCACATTTTTTTTTCTGAATCTACAACTTGTTGGATGGCATGGTCATTAGCTCCTTAGCTTAAGTAATTATGGAATCCATAATCTTCCCTGCATGCTTCTGCTGACATGCAGTTTAAGAAATTTAATACTGCTTGCATTCTGTATATCTTCCATCTTTCTATTTCATGATGCTCTCAGAGGACAACTGGCTATCAATAATGTCATATTCCATCTCAAAGTTTATTTTAATTACAGTTTATAGCAAAATTATCAGTTGATGGTACTACCTGTTTGCTATTCACAGATGATTTTCTTAATACTGCTCATTTACCAGCTCTACAGCATCTACATTGTGATATCAGAAAGATGCTTTTGATATATATTAATGACTGAAGGCTTTAAAAAGAATGGAAATTATTTTCCCTGAAGACTAGGATGGCTACTCTTAAGTAGTACCTTCTGTCTATGTACCCTTAACAATAGTTGACAACAAAAGATTTGCATACCACAGAAACTGACATATCAACACTGATGGAAAGAACAGTGGCAGAACGTCCATTTGTACATAAAAGTTACAGGTATATAGCATTGTTTTAGTTAGGGTTTTATTGCTGTAAAGAGACACCATGACTATACAACTCTAGTAAAGGAAAACATGTCATTGTGGCTTATTTCCAGTTTCAGAGGCTTATTCCTTTATCATCATGGCAGGAAGCATGAAACCTTAAGGCAGATGTGATGCCAGACCGGTCTGCATTTCTACATGTTGATGCAAGAGCAGAAGATTGAGACTATCTATCACATGGCATGTACTTTGAGCACCGGACACCTCAAAACCTGCTGCCACAGTGACACAACTTTGTCCATCAATGCTACACTGACTCCAACAAGGCCATACCTCCGAATAGTACCACTCTCTGTGAGCCAAACATTCAAGTACATGAGTTAATAGGGATCACATATTCAAACCACCACAAGTAGCTACAGGAATAAGAATTAATATAAGTTGGTGCTAGATCCCAATTATAAGTGGTCATACTTAGATATATGCAAATAAGGGTAATATTATTTGTCTGTGTGTGTGTGTGTGTGTGTGTGTGTGTGTGTGTGTGTACGCGCGCGCGCGCGCATGCATCACAACATTAATTATATGAGAATTGTTCATGATTTCCAGATAGGCTTGGGGGAAGAAGCGAGGCTTGGAATGGAAAGGAGAGTGAAAACTGTGCACCTGCGGTACTCCTGGATGGAATTTTTGATCAAACTGAAGATAAAAAAAATAAGTAAACAAATATGAGTGCTCTTTTTGGTAGTTGGTTACTTTGCAATTTAAAAGGAAACAGCAAATTTCTGATATTACCTACAGCTAAAACTCACAGCATTTGAGAAAGCATGCACAAGATCTATGAAAGATCAAGAAGGACAAAATCCTAACATGGAGAATGGGTGGGTTGGGCAAGAATATCACTTCTAGCTGAGGAGCTATTGATATTGATATCTGGTGAGACAGGACAAGTAATTTGCAGGGGAATTTGATTGGTTTTTAAGTGTGACATCCTCGGTAAGAAAATATCATGCTAGTGGAGGGCTATACATTTAACGATATACGATTGGTACAATTGGGGCATGATAGCTTTAAAAACAATAAGCAGTATATAAAGTTTGGTCAGTAGGGGAGGAATATCTGGGAGGAAATAACAGAGACTGAATAAAATCAAAATATGCTGCATGAAATTCTCAAAGAACAAATAATTATCTTAAAGATGAGTAATTAAATGTGATTATCAAGTAATTAACATGGTTTTCACTATAAGTATACTTCTGACAGAAGTAACTAAAAGTCAAGTACAAGTAATGTGTACTTAAACCAAAAACATTTTTGCTGTTTATCTAATATAATTTAAATATATGGCTAATAGCATTAAATATAAATTTAACAACACTAACTTTAATACAGTATTCTTCACCTCGCTGAAATTATTTAAAAGTAAGATTTTAAAATAGAGATTTTTGGGTATTTTATCAAAATACTACCAAAACAGTCACAAATCTTTAATCTACAGTTCTTTTTTGCCTGCACAATATATTAGGACAGTGATGCCACAAAGCATGTAGGAGTAGCCAGGAAATGATGGATTTGACCTAAAACCCATTCCACATGATAGAACCTACACCCAACACTGATTCAGGGACCAAATTTAAGAGAATAAATAGCACATAGATCTACGGTAAAAAATACTACTGGTCAAAATGACTCCTAATGATATTCTGCTATACTCATAGATCAGTACCTTATTCAGCCGTTATCAAATGTACTTCCTTTAATAGCAGATTGTAATAAATATAAAGACATAGCCTGTCATTAAACAGAAATGGGGTAGGGGGACCTTAGAGCATTCAGCCCTATATGTAATGTCCCCATCAGATCTCTTCTCCTCCCCAAGACTCAGGTAGTCCTACAGAAGAGGTGAAAGACAATGTATAAGAGCCAGGGGGCAGGGAGCACACCAGAATGATGCCATCTAAATAAAATCAGCCAAGGCCATATAAACTAACAGAGACTGAAGCAGCAAGTGCAGGGTTTGCATGGGTCTCCAGCAGAGACTCTGTGTATATAGGATAGCTTCCAGGTTAGTGTTTTTATGGGACTCTTTTAGTATGAACAAGTATGTTTTCTCTTGGATTTTGTTGTTGTTGTTGGATGACCTTGCACAACTCAATATGATAGTTTTTGTTTAATCTTATTATATTGTATTTTGTTATGTTATGTTGTTACCTCTTAGAAGCCTGTACTTTTCTAATGATAGACAGAAAGGGAATGGACCAGAAGGTGAAGAGAGAGAGGGATTGAGATGAGCTGAGAGAGGGGAGCTATAGTCAGAATGTATTATATGAGAAAAAATATTTTCAATAAAAAGGAAAAATCTTAAATTGAAAAAGAAGATGATATCTTCCCTGCAGCATCTGCCCAATTCAGCAGTGCTCATACAGACGTGCCTAGCTGCAGTGGAATTCCCTTTGGGGGTTCAGGAAGCAAAGGCAGATAGAAGGTGGCAATGTAGAGGAAGAATTCAGTTCCTCAAGATTGTTGTTCTGTAAAATCTGAAGAACGCTTGGGGACAGAGTTTTCAAAGCAGTAGCTGGGTCCAGGCCAATGAGTGTAGATGGGTAAAATACCTAGTTGTACTCTGTGAGTACTGCTTGTTTCATTATTGCCCAGTTTATGTACAGCAGATTCTGAAGTTAAACTTAGGTCATCAGGAATGTAACCTGTTGGCAAGGGACTTTAACTGTTTATCCATGTCACTGTCCTTCCCACTTTAAAAATAAGACCATTGCTTAAAGTTATACTTGAATTTCAACATGGTCTCTCCACCAAGGCACATGATACAGTTCTTCTCCCCTAATACACTCTCTTTAAGCTATACTTCCTCCTTTCCACATCCTGCTTCTTTCCACATCCTCTTTTGGTTCTATATCCTTCTTATTTTGCTCCCAGATTAAACATAGAAATGAAAGCATCTAGAAGTCACATTTCATTTAACATGAGCAGGACATTGGGGTAAAAACAATAGCATCTAGGCCTACAACCTGACATAAAATCATTGCCCTATTAGTAGGCCAGATGGAACACTTATAGGATTCTAGTATGATTAATATTCTGGATCTGAAAAAACTAGGATTATAATTTGGTAGCTAGAAAGAGCCAGAAGCTTCTAAACAACACAAACCTATACTTGAACTGCTATAGTAGAAGGATGAGACATGTTGGTCATCATACATGCAGTAGTCCAAATGAGAGTTTAGACAATGCCAGATGCAAAGGGACAAGGGAAAATTTAGAAGGCAAGGGAGTGAAACAAACACATAAACTCGTGATGCTCTATAAAGATTTTCTTATTTTCTCCAATAAATGTTTACTCACTTTCCAGGAAAACTATAGCACTGTTTATGATTGTTCTATTTGGTTCTAAGAACGTACCCACACTGCTACAGAAGCTAACTTTCTCTAGCCTTCCTTTTAGGCTAGAATGCTAATTTTATTATAATATGGCTATATTGTGAATGTTTCCTGAAATAAAAATTATGCACAATATGTATGAAATCATACAGCTTTCGTTTGTGCTAGAAAGTAAAGGACATCAAATAATATGATAAGAATTTGCCAAAGAATATATGGAAAAATTTGGCACAGGTGTCATAACAAAGTCATTTGTCATGAGGCAGATGGGGAATTCATTTTACATGTAAACTTTCTGTCCTCATGCTAGTGAGAAACCTGCCTGACTAAGAAAAGGGAAAGGTTAACCTTTTTTTGTTCTAAAGAAATACCCTGGGGTATAGAACTAAACAGAGAATTCACCTGAGATTCCTCGTTACACCAATCAGAATGGCTAAGACCAAAAACTCAAATGACATCACATGTTGGTGAGAAGGTGGAGAGAGAGGAGCACTCCTCCATTGCTTGTGGGATTGTAACCTGGTAAAACCATTCTGGAAATCCACTTGGATGTTCCTTAACAAACTGAAAATAGATCTTCCTGAAGCCCCAGATATACCACTCTTGGACATATACCCAAAAGATGTCTTGCCTTGCCACAGGGGCACATTTCCACTATGTTCATAGCAGCCTTATTTGTGATAGCCAGAAGCTGAAACAACCCAGATGTTCCACAAGGGAAAATGGATACAGAAAATGTGGTTCATTTGCATAGTGTAATACTACTCAGCCGCTAAGAATGAGGACATCCTGAGTTTTACATACAAATTGATGGAACTAGAAAATATCATCCTGAGTGAGGTAACTCAGTCTCAAAAGGATATGCATGAAATGCACTTACTAATAAGTGAATAATAGGCAAAAATGTACAGAATTGCTGGATTACAATCCACAGGCTTAAAAACTGAAAGGCAAAAGTGAGGATGCTGCAATCCCATTTGGGAGGAAGAAGAAGATAACCCCAAGGTGTGAGGGATAGACCTGGCAAGGAAAGGTGGCTGGGAGGGGGAGAGGCAATCATAATCAGGTATTGGGGGGCGGGAGTGAAGTCCTGAGGGCTAGCAGAAAGAATTGAAACAGGTAACCTGGAGAGGTAGAAAGTGGGGGACCATGTAGACTGCACCAGAGACCTGGGAGATGAGAGACTTTCAGGACTCAAAAGGAGGGACCTTAGATTAAATGCTCTACAGTCGGGAGAGGGGACTTGTAGAGTCCACCTCTAGTTGAATCACAGAGCATCAACTGGAGTGATGGGGTTGCTATCCAATAGGCAAAAACTCTGACCCAGGCTTGTTCCCATCTGAAAGAGCTGCAGAGATTAAAAATTAGAGAAGAACCTAAGGAAAAGGAAGTCCAGTGACAGACCTAAATTGGGATCTAATTCATGCCCCAAGGCCTGACACTATTATTGAAGCAATGGTGTGCTTGCAAACAGGAGCCTATCAATGACTTATCAACAAGCAGCTGAAAGAATCATGCAGATATTTAGACCCAACCAATGGGCAGAAGCTGGTGCCCCTTGTGGTTGAATTAGGGAAAAGCTGGAAGAAGCTAAGGAGGACTGTGACCCTATAGGAAGAGCAGCAGTCTCAACAAACCTGGTCCCCGGATCTCTCAGACACTGAGCCACCAACCAGGCAGCATAAGGCAGCTGATATAAGGCCCCCAACACATATAAAACAAGGACTGCGGGGGCTGGACTCAGAGACGATGCACCTAACCCTCTAGAGACTTTGAGGTCCAGGGATTGTGGAGATCTGGTGGGGTGGGTATGGGTTGTGGCATCTTCTTGGAGATGGGGAAAGAAGAAGGTATGGAATATGGAACAGTCAGAGAGTGGACCAGGATGGGGATAAAGTTGCACTGTAAAAAATATGTTAAAGAATAAATAAAAAAATACTCTATATTTAAATTTCCTTTCATATATTTTATACACAAAAATAAAATGTGATCAACTTTTTTAAATCTAATTTATGAAAACATACAAATTTTTGTTTCTCTTTGTTTCTGTATCTCATTCTCTCTGGATCTCTTTACCTCTATCTTTGTCTCTCTGTGTCTGACTCTCCTCACACCCAACAATCTCTCTCTCTCTCTCTCTCTCTCTCTCTCTCTCTCTCTCTCTCTCTCTCTCTCTGTGTGTGTGTGTGTGTGCATGTAGGACACAGGTCAATATCAGATGTCTTTTTTAGTCACCTCCTTATTTGTCTTTTCGGAAACATTCTCTCTCTGATCCCAGAACTCAACATTCAGATACTACATCTCAGGAGTTTCTGTCTTAGGTGTTGGAATTACAATCCCATGTCACTAAGCCTGGCTTCTTATGTGGATGTTAATAATAGAACTCTGGACCATGTGCTTACATGGTAATCACTGCCAGGATGGATCTTTCTCCCCATTAACCCAGTTATTTTTTCATGCTTTGATTTTCCATTTTTTAATTGGTTTAAACTATCTTGGGAAGAATATTTACTTGATTTTTCTTTTTTATGATTTTTCACTCAGTAATCTATTTTGACTGATACAAAATTGAGGGCGAAAAAATGATCCATTACTTTATCCAAAGTAAGCCTTATTAATGTAAATGTAGTAGCTGTTACTACTTTGTCAAGGAGAAAATCAATAGAGATGAAAGATGTGGTGCTGGCATGGAAATTTTTATACTGAAGTTTTATGTCATTCCAATTGAGAAAAACACACTGAGGGACAGAATAACAACTGGAAAGCTAGTTGTTATTTTTCATCTGGACTGAAGTTTCATTTTGCATTTTATTCTCTTAAAGGGCAATTATTCCTACTTGCTACAGAAGGTCAGCTTGGGTGTTGTTTAAAAAAGGAAAGGAATTGATTTTTCTCTTACTTCCAAAGAAATACCGAGACAGGAAGAAAAAACTGCAATCGTAATAAGTATAATTGTGAATTCTTCCAGAGTGATCATGATTCCATAAGCTGCTAATCAAAAAGAGTAATGAGTTTCAAAGTTTCCTTGTGAATTGTAGTATCATGGACTACAGTTAATTCCTTATCAGACACAAATTCCTTACAGAGAAAATTTAGAGTTGTATGTTTCATTGGTTTGTGCACTTCTGGATATTGAGCCAGGGACCTTGGTTAGCCTAGACAAACACTTTACCATTAAGCTCCACTACAACCACATTATTGGCTATTTTTATTGAACCTGTGATGACTGATAAGTTATGCTATGAGCTGTAATCAAGAGGGCACGTTCTCACTTGCATGAGGATAAAATAAGCCTTGTCATTTTGATAATGAAAATCTAAAGTTTTTCATTGTCTGCTCACCAAATGTTTAGTGTAACCAAACTCAGACTCTTAATTACTCTAAAGTTTATAGGAAAGTGTTCATAAATATCTGCTTCTACTGGATTAGTAAAATACTGAGGAAAACATAACTACCATTGGTATATTTTGTTCTTTAAATTCTGTGAAACGCATTGCATTGCAAAGTGAGTGACTAAACCACATATTTATTAAAATGCAAAGAATAGTTACTATAATTCAGGTTAAGTAACTATGCCACATTGGATAGTGTTATATGCCAAGACTTACAGTTTATCTGAACAGTACATCTAATCAGAAACTCCCGAGGATTTTTCTAAACATTTAGCCTGGCAAATGGTGCCTGGAGACTGTGATTTAATGGAATTGTTAGGAAAGCACATTTGCTTTTTCAGGAAGGATTACTCAAGGGATTCAATGTTCAGGCAAGACAAATATAAGCTCATATTCCCTATGTTCTCCTGCTCTATACATCTATTAACTTGAAAAATTATTAAAATAAAACTAAAGAAGCAATATAATAGTATAAATGTTAAATACTCCTCAAAGACTTATGTGTTTAACTCTAGGTTCCCAGCTGCTGACACTATGCTGCTAGGTGAGGGACACAGTTGAAAGTGTGTCCTGTAAAACTATACTTGTCTCCGGTCTTTCCTCTCTCCAACTACCTGCTCCTCCCTTACCAGTAAGGGTAAAGCTCTGCTGCATTAGACTATTTTTTTTGTTTGTTTGTTTTTGTTTTGTTTTGTTTTTTTTTTTTTTTTTTTATTTTTTTTTTTTTTTTTTTTGTTTGTTTTTTATCAGATTTTTATTTACATTTCAAATGTTATTCCCTTTCCTGGTTTTTCCCAGACATAAGCCCCCTAACCCATACCCCTTCCCTTCTTCTATAAGGGTGTTCCCCTTCCCATTCAGCCCCCGCTTCTCACCCTAACAACATTCCCCTACACTGGGGTCCAACCTTGGCAAGACCAAGAGCTTCCCCTTCCACTGGTGTCCTTACTAGGCTATTCATTGCTACATATGAAGTTGGAGCCCAGGGTCAGCCCATGTATAGTCTTTGGGTAGTGGTTTAGTCCCTGGAAGCTCTAGTTGGTTGGCATTGTTGTTCTTAGGGGGTTGCAAGCCCCTTCAGCTCTTTCAAAACTTTCTCTAATTCTTCCAAAAGGGGAACTATTCTCAGTTCAATGGTTTGCTGCTAGCATCCACCTTGGTATTTGACATGCTCTGACTGTATCTCCCATTCCTATCAGCATGCACTTCTTAGCTTCATCAATCTTATCTAGTTTTGGTGGCTGTATATATATGGGCCTCATGTGGGGAAGACTCTGAATGGCCATTCCTTCAGTCTCTGCTTCGCACTTTGCCTCGGTATCAACTCCTATGTATATTTGTATCCCCCCTTTTAAGAAGGAGTGAAGCATCTGCATTAGGGTAATTCTTCTTGACCTTCCTGTGCTTAGTGGATTGTATATTGAACAACTTGATTGGGTAACTTGAGCTTTTGGGCTATTATCCACTTATCAGTGAGTGCATATCATGTGGGTTTTTCTGGGAATGGGTTATCTCACTCAGGATGATATTTTCTAGTTCAATCCATTTGCCTATGACGTTCATGAAGTCATTGTTTTTGATAGCTGAGTTGTACTCCATTGTTTAGATGTACCACATTTTCTATATCCATCCCTCTCTTGAAGGGCATCAGAGTTCTTTCCAGCTTCTGGCTATTAAAAATATTTTCAACAAAATTATAAAGAAAAAAAAAAGACTTCCCTGACTTAAAGAAAGAGATGCCCATGTACATATAAAAAGCCTACAGAACTAAAATAGATTGGACCAGAAAAGAAATTCCTCTTGACACACAATAGTCAAAACACCAAATGAAAAAAAAACCCACAGAAAGAATATTAAAAACAGTAAGGTACAAAGATCAAATAACATATCAAGGCACACCTATCAGAATTATAATAGAATCCTTACCAGAAACGATGAAAGCCTGAAAATCCTTACCAGAAAAGATGATCCTGAGCAGATGTCATATAGACCGTAAGAGAACACAAATGCCAGTCCAGGCTACTATAACCAGCAAAACTCTAAATTACCATGGATGGTTAAACCAAGTTATATCATGACAAAATGAAATTTATACAGTATCTTTCCAGAAATCCAGTCCCACAAAAAATAATACATGGAGAAGTCCAACCCAAGCAGGAGAACTATATCCTAGAAAAAGCAAGAAAATTATCTTCCTGCAACAAACCCAGAAGAAGTTAGCCACAGAATGATAATTCCACCTATACGAAGAAAAATAACAGGAAACAACAATCATTAGTCCCTAATATCTCTCAACATGAATGGACTCAATTCTTCAATAAAACAACATAGACAAACAGCCTGGATACCAAACCAAGACCCAAAATTTTGTTGCATACAGCAAATGCACCTAAGTGACAGTAATAGACACTACCTAAAGTTAAAGGGCTTGGGAAAATTTTCAAAGTAAATGATCCCTAGAAACAAGCTGGAGTAGCCATTCTAATATCAAATATAATTTACTTTCAACCAATAGTTATCAAAAAAAGAAAAAGGACACTTTATATTCATCAAAGGAAAAATTTAACAAGATAAAGTCTCAATTCTGAGCATCTATGTTCTAAATGCAAGGGCACCCACATTTATAAAGGAAACTTTACTACAGCTCAAAGCATACATTGTACTACCCACAATAATAGTAAGAGACTTCAACACTCCACTATGATTAATGGACAGATCATGGAACCAGGAATTAATGGAGACACACTGAAGCTAACAGTAATTGTGAACCAAATGGGTTTAACATACATCTATAGATCATTTCATCCTAAAACAAAAGAATACACCTTCTTCTCAGCACCTAATGGTACCTTCTCCAAAACTGACCATATAATTGGTCACAAAATAGGCCTCAGTAGATACAAGGAACTTGTAATAAGCCCATGTGTCCTATCAAATCACCATGGACTAAGGCTAGTGGTCTTCAATAACAACACAAACATCGGAAAGGCTACATACACATGGAAGCTGAACAAAGCACTTCTCAATGAAATCGGTCAAGGAAGAAAGAAAAAAGGAAATTAAAGACTGTTTTAGAATTTAATGAAAATTAAGGCACAACATACCTAAACTTATGGGCCACAAATGAAAGCAGTGCTAAGAGGAAAGCACATAGCTCTGAGTGCCTCCAAAAAGCAATAGGAGAGAGCATGCACTAAAAGCCTTACAGCACAACTGAATGCACTAGAAAAAAAAAAAAAGAAGTAAATTCACCCAATAGAGTAGAGAGCAGGAAATAATCAAACCCAGGACTAAAATCATCCAATTTGATACAAAAAGGTATACAATGTATCAAAAAACTAGGAGATGTTTCTTTGAAAAGATTAACAAGATATATACACCCTTAGCCAGAGTAGCGAGATAGTGCAGACAGTACCCAAATTAAGAAAATCAGAAATGAAAAGGGAAATATAACAACATAAACTTAGGAAATTCAAAAAATAATTAGTTCCTTCTACCAAAGCCTATACTCAACAAAATGGGAAAATGTGGAGGAAGTGGACAATTTTCTAGACAGATACTATGTACCAAAGTTAAATCAGGATTAGATAAATCATCTAAACTGTCCCACAACTGTGATCGAAATAGAAGTAGTCATTAAAGGTCTCCTAACCAACAAAAAAGCCCTGAACCAGATAGGTTTAGTGCAGAACTCTATCAGACATTCAAAAAAGTGCTAATACAAATAATCTTCAAACTATTCCACAAAATAGAAACAGAAGGCACTCTACCCAATTATTTTTTTTGAAGCCACAATTACACTTCTACCTAAACTACACAAAGTCACTACAAAAAAGATATCTTCTGTCCAATAGCCCTCATGAATATCAACTAAAAAATACTCAATAAAATTTTTCCAAACCGAATTCAAGAATTCATCAAAACGACCATTCACCATGATCAAGTATGCTTTATCCCAGGAATGCAAGGATAGTTCAATGTATGGGAATTCATCAATGTAATACACAACATAAACTCAAGAAGAAAAAAAATGATCATTTCACTAGATGATGAGAAAGCATTGGAAAAAATCAACATACCTTCATGATAAAATCTTTGAAAGGTCAGGAATTCAAGGCCCATACACACACATAGTAAAAACAATATACAGCAATCCAGTAGCCCACATCAAATTAAACAGAGAGAAACTTGAAGCAATCCCACTATAATCAGGGACTAGACAATGCTGTGTACTCTCTCCCTACCTATTTAATATCACACTTAAAGTCCTAACCAAAGCAATTAGACAATAAAAAGAGGTCAAATGATACAAATTGGAAAGTAAGAAGTTGAATTATCACTATTTGCAAATGATATGATATTATACCTAAGTGACTCCAAAAATTCTCCAGAGAATACGTACAGCTGATAAACAACTTCAGCAAAGTGGCTGGATATAGAATTTGCTCAATCAAATCAGTAGCCTTCCTCTACTTAAAGGATAAACAGGATGAGAAAGAAAGTAGGGAAATAACAACCTTCACAATAGCCACAATGAATATAAAATACCTTGATGTGACTCTAAGCAAGCAAATGAGTGATCTGTATGAGAAGAACTTCAAGTCTCTGAAGAAATAAATCAAAGAAGATCTCAGAAGTTAGAAACATCTCCCAGGCACATGGATTGGCAGGATTAATATAGGAAAAAAATGTTCATCTTTCCACATGCAATTTACAGATTCAATTCAATGTCCATCAAAATTCTACCCCAATTCTTCACAGTATTAGAAAGAGCAATTTGCACTTTCCTTTGGGAATTCAAAAACTCAGAATATTGAAAATGATTCTCAACAGTAAAAGAAATTCTCAGGGAATCACTACCCCTAAACTCAAGCTGTGTTACAGTGCAATCGTCATAAAAACTGTATGGTATTGGTACAGAGACAGGCAGTTAGATCAGTGGAATAGAATTGAAGACCCAGAAATGAACCCTCACACTTATGGTCACTTGACTTTGGCAATGAAGCTAAAAATATCCAATAGATAAAAGACAACATTTTCAAAAATGGTGCTCCTTGAACTGGAGGTCAACATGTAGAAGATTGCAAATTGACCCATTCTTATTTAATTGTACAATGCTCAAGTCCAAGTGGATCAAAGACTTCCACATAAAACCAGATACACTGAAACTAATAGAAGTGTAAGTGGGGAAGAGCCTCGAATACATAGGCAAGGGGAGAATTTCCTGAATAGAACACCAATGGCTTATTCTCTGAGATCAAGAATCGACAAATGGGACCTCATGAAATTGCAAAGCTTCTGTAAGGAAAAGGATATTATCAATAGAATAAAATGATATCTAACAGGTTGGGAAAATATCTTTACCAATCCTCCATTCAATAGAGAGCTAATATCTAATATATACAAAGAACTTGAGAAGTTAGATTCAAATAATCCTATTTGTTAAAATGGGATACAGTGTTAAAACAGAGAATTCTGAACTGAGGAATTTCAAATGGCTGAGAAGTACCTAAAGAAATGTTCAACATTCTTAGTCATCAGGAAAATGCAAAGCAAAACAACCCTGAGATATCACCTCACACCAACCAGAATGGCTGGTGAGGATGTGTAAATATAGGAACACTCCTCCATATTTTCGGTGGGATTGCAAGCTTGTACAACCACTCTGGATATCAGTCTGGAGGTTCCTCAGAAAATTGAACATAATACTACCTGAGGACCCAGCTATACCTCTCCTGGTATATACAGAAAGGATGCTCTAACATATAACAAGGACACATGCTCCACTGTGTTTATAACAGCCATATTATAATAGCCAAAACCTGGAAAGAACCCAGATATCTGGGTTCAACAAAGGTATGGATACAGATAATGTGGTACATTTATACAATGAATAGTACATTTACAATACTCTGCTATTAAATGAAATTCATAGCCAAAAATAAGAACTAGAAAGTATTATTCTGAGTGAGATAACACAATAACAAAAGAACACAAATGATATGCACTCAATGATAAGTAGATATTAGTCCAAATGCTTGGAATACCCAAGAAAAAATTCACAGATCATATGAAGCCAAAGAAGAAGGAATAGTAAAATATGAATGCTTAATTCCTTCTTAGAAAGAAAACAAAATACTCATGGAAGGAAATACAGAAACTGAAGGTCATTCTGACACTGTCACACCTAGGGATCCATCCCATATGCAGCCACCAAACCCAGTCACTATTGCTGATGCTAAGAAGTGCTTGGTGTCAGGAGCCAAATATGGTGTCTCCTGAGAGGCTTTACCAGAGGCCTACTGATACAGGTGCACATGGTTGCAGCTCACCATGGAATGAACTAGGAGACTCCAATGGAATAGAGAAATAATTGACGAAGTGGAAGGGGTTTGCAACCTTGTAGGAAGAACAACAAGAGTAAGCAACCAAAACCCACTAAAGGTTTCAAGGGATTAAACCACCAACTAATGAGCACATATGGAGAGACCCATGACTCCAGCAACATATTTGGCAGACCATGGCATTGTCAATCATCAATGGGAAGAAAAGTCTTTGGTCCTGTGAAGGCTTGTTTCCCCAATGTAGGGTAATGGCAGGGTAATGAGTTTGGAGTGGAAGGGTAAGAATGTGGAGCATCCTCATATAAGTAGCGGGAGGGAGGAAGTGGTATGGGAGAGCAGGGAAAGGGGATAGCATTTGAAATGTAAATACATAAAATATATAAGATTCATATATGTTGCTGGAATAACACCATAAAATACGTTTCATTATGTTGTTCCTTTATACTGCCTTGGAGTATGTGTTATAAAACTAGTTTGTTCCTGTATTTTTCTAGTGTACTGATGATGAGTATTGACCTTACTGTGTAGAGCATAGATATCTAATTTATATTGTTTACTTATATACATTCACTGCATAGATTCTACAAGAAACTAATGTGTAATATCTATATAAAATATTACATTCTTTATCATTTCCCATTCTAATATGTAAATAAAATATGCTTGCTTAGGGCCCTAGTTAGTGTTCGGACTAGAGGAGAATGGAGGTAGTGTTAATGTGAGGGTAGGGTTAAGATATTAAGAGGTGACGTTATTAGAAAATACATTTTTCTTTGTTGATACTGATGTCATTTGCCATAGAGCAGGGCATTTCAAATCCAGTCACACATATATATGGAGCATATTTATACATAATAGTACTATATTACTTTTCTGCTGCCATGGTCAAACATCATGAACAAATAAAATTGGAGAAGAGAGAGATTTTCATGGCTCTTAGTTTCAGAATAGGAAGGAGAGAGCTTACAACTTGAGTGTTAAGCATGAAACAGAGAGAACCCAAATGTCATTAGTCTTTACATTTTCAAAGTGCTTCTCCAGTGAATTATCTCCTCAAGTAAGGCCACAACTAAATCTCCCAAAGAGCATGGCCTGCTGTAGACTAAGTATTCAAATACATGAGCTTGTAAGCAATATTTCCTAGTTAAACCACTACAATATGAGAACAGGACGTGGCGGCAAAGCCTCTAAAGATGACAGTGTGTTTAATTAAAGTGTATGCTTAACTTAAGACCCAGCTAAGCCTTGTGGCTCATGCCTTTAATCAGAGGACTAGAGAAGTAGAGAGAGGAGAAACTCTGTAAGTTCTATGCTATGATTGTGCACAGAGAGATTTATAAGCTAGACAACTGTAGCTACAAAGTGAGACCCTGATTTTAAAAAAAAATTCCTAGAAAACCAATGAAATTACACATAATGTACTAAGATTCATGATACAGGATATTACTAAAGTTTCTACAAAGGATTTGGTTTCATTTTTATGCTATAGTTGCAGTTTATGAACATTTTGGTCAAGGAAATAAGGAATGTATGTTTAAGATTTTGAAAGACCTCATACTTTTAAAAAAAAGTAAATGTATTAAGTTGTATTTCTGGGAGTAATTTTTATGGTAAATGAATCACTAGGTTTCCTACCACTCCAGAGCTTTCAATCAAACATAAATTTTATTTTAGTGTCCCAGTAAGAACACTGACTAGAAAGTGTATGGGAACAATATTGTACCTGAAAAAAAAAAACAGTGTAATTTACAGATGCTCTGATTAAAGCTCTCAAACCTATTGTACAAATTAGCAAGCTTTCTAGTTGGATTAACTCACTCACAAACACCAGGAACCAAGGAAGTAGTTTCTCTGAGTGGTACCTACCTGTCAGTATCTATTCAGAGATTCCACAGGGAGACATAACCAGTCAGACACACTTAATTCCTAATGGCTGAGGAAATAAAAGCCTGGTAATTTTGGTATGGCACTCACCTCTTGTGATTTAAATTGAGGATGACATATCTAAATTTTACTTACAATCAAAGTTGAAAACTAAGGGGTAGCAAGCAAAACTGGAGCACCCCTCAGGCAATTAAAAATTGCCTTCCAACTTATTAAGTTTAGATAATAAATTAGATGAAGAGAGCTGTTGTCTTGTCTGTTCCATTATTCACAGCTCGTGAAACAGGGTGTTGTCTTTAATGACTGTAACACTCTATAACATCAGGAAAATATAGAGACTTGAAATAAGGGTCTGTGACTTCACATCCTAACAAGGGCTGTGAACATGGATTAGGGATCTTACGAAAGATTACTAACCCTACTTCCATCACTATATGAAATCTATTGTGATTCAGTATTATGGTTTTCCTTTTAAAAAGTGATAGGCATATCTTGTGTAATTTTACCTGGGCTTTTTATGGATTCATGGTTATTTTTTCCCACTATTGCTAATATGTAAATTTACTTTAGACAGTTTTGATGTTAAAAGTGCAGGTAGACACAATTTTTGATATACTACAACTTCTACTTATTTGATCTTTCATGTATTTTAATCATTATTATGGAAATAGTAAGGTAACAAAGAAGCTAGGGAAATTGTTTTAAGAAGTAATTAGTAAATTGTCAGGAAATGATTTCTGTGTGAAGTCTGAACTGATACACACTGTAGTTCTCATTTGTATGTTGTTCTAAATAACATTTATAATGAACTATAGTTTTCCATTTGAGCCATGATATACATTTTTATCTCAGTGAGAAGCTACAATTAAGAATACAATTTGAATATTTTTTCTTTGATATGTTTGGTTATCGTGATTTTACCAGTTACTTCCTACATTATAATTGCATGATTTGAATAAATAGGATAAGATACAATAGTTTCAAATTTTAAGTTTCTTTTTAAATTGAATTAATTACTTGATCTAAATAAAAGGTAAGAGAGGAGACTAAGAATATCATGTTGATTGCTTTTGTACTGCAATTATCAAGAAGTACATGAAGTTCCTGACATTCATATTGAAAACAGGTGTTAAATATTTATAAAGGTGCTCTGATTTGCATAGAGACAGTTCATCAAGGAGTTCAAACACATTCATTTTCATCGTACAGTTCAGCAAGAATTTGCTAGATATATTTGCATTGTGTTAGTTGCCTCAAAAAATACAATGCTTGCAAAATATAAATTTTAGGCTGTATAGAGTTTCCAATTAAACTGTGAAAAGAATAAACACACACACACACACACACACACACACACACACACAAAATTAGTTATCCCTTTAAGGTAATGTGTGATAAAGTATCACATTGGATGATATACCATGTGGGGATTGACAATAAGGTAGAATGGAAGCCAGATCATTTAAGTTGAAGAAGAGTAGTGAGATACCAACAGGTAGATTTTCACTGTCTTTGGATCAAGACACTATCACAGGAAAAAGAAAAGTCTAATTTCAAAACTTGCTGTTATTACTTACAAGGCCATTCACAAACTGCAATTCAATTGAGTCATATAAAAATTGAATATAATTTACTAATAAACTACAATGTTTGAAGGTGAAAAGAGAAAAATAATGTTGCCCAATGTGTACCACATTTGAGGCAAATAGTGAAAATCCCAAGAGCAGTTATTTTCCCAGAAACAAGCTTCAAGGAAAATAAACAATTTTATGTAATTATCTGTCCTTTTTCAAAAGATATTCTCACTGACACCAATTTGTTATTACTTTGTTGTTTTCACATCCTAAGAACCAGTCTGAGTGCTAAAAATGAAACATAAATGAAGGTGATTCAAATGCCAAGGGAGTTGACAATGTGGGGATTCCAAAAGCTGTCAGAGCAAAGAAAACAGTATTGTTCTGGGAAAACAGTGATACTTCAGGAGACAGGCACTATTAGTGTTGCATCTGCCTTAGTGTTAGAAGAGTCCGTTTGAAGGAAGAATATCAATGTGACCAGTACAGTGGATATCGGTGATGAAAGCTACTGTGTTCTGAGATTTTCATCAAGGGATTGTTTCTCTGAGATGGATATCTGGTTCCTGGAATATACAGTAGCAGATACTACCTCACATTCAGACAAATTAATACAGTGGGTCCAATTAAAAAAATGGCACTCAGTAGGAAAATGATGTATATTTGTTCCATAAAACATGCTGCTATGAAAATAAGTATGCCAAGAAAGCAGGAGCCTATGGAATTGAAGAATCCGTACTAAAGTTTTGTAATTGGTATTTTGGGTCCCAAGACTCCAAGGGACTGAATCAGCAACAGCATCAGATTATGGGCCCACAGTGAGACAATCATCTCAAACTAGTATAAACAGCATTTGTCCTTAAGTCCTGTATGATCACATTCTAGAGCCTGTCATAGAACTGAGTTTTCTCCATATAGGATAAAGCATCAAGGAATGGAATTGCTGGTACCCAGCCCAGGACTGAATGTCGAACAAGCCCATAAATGACTACAGAAGTTCCACTGAGAATTAAGGAAACTCAATTGACAATGAACGTGAAATGAATGGTTTTTTTTTCAGGACCGTTAAAGTATCATCATTTATTTAAAATAGAGGTTTGTTTTATATTAATAAACAAAACCTGAGCTTTGAATAGAAGGGCACATCATTTTCTGTGCTATAAAAATGATGTTGATATATTTCTGTTCTCTCCCATGTAAAAATACACTTTCTTCTATCAAAACAAATATAAAATTTTCATGCTGAAAAGAATGGCTCTGTTTTTTATTTGCAGCAAAGATGGATCACTTTCATCACTAATAACTCCCTTTTCTCATTCTAATCTTTAACAGTCGGAGGTGTAGTCACTATGAGCAATGGTGTCTGGATGTATTGCTTTGAAATCCTACAGTGGTCCCACAGTTAGTGTGTGGAGCACATTTGGGAATCATACTGTGATTATGTTTTTCACACTAAAGAAGAATAAAAGGCATCAAAAACGTTTTAAAGATTAAGAATGGGAAAACAAGAAGGGAGCATGAAGTAAACATTTTTCTTCTTGGCTTGTTTCTAACTCAATTAATTTTGAATTTATATTTGACTTCTCAGAACGTTTCCTTAGAGTGGGTATATAGTGCAGGCTATTAACTTACATTGTGACAGTTACTAGGTGTAAATTTATGTTCAGTCTTTAAAAATGTATAGCTAACAAAAAAAGGGAAAATGGGAATAGGGGAATGTTCTAAGAATTCTCACCTGAGGAACATTGAGTGGCTGAGAAGTACCTAAAGAAATGTTCAACATCCTTAGTCATCAGGGAAATGCAAATCAAAACAACCCTGAGATTCCACCTAACACCAGAGTGGCTAAGATCAAAAACTCAGGTGACAACAGATGCTGATGAGAAAGAGGAACACTCCTCCATTGTTGTTGTTATTGCAAACTAGTACAAACCACTCTGGAAATCAGTCTGGAGGTTCTTCAGAAAATTGGACATTGAACTACCTAAGGACCCAGCTATACCTCTCCTGGGCATATATGCAAAAGATGCTGTGACATATAGCAAGGATACATACTCCATTATGTTCATAGCAGCCTTAAATTATAATAGCCAGAAGCTGGAAAGATCCCAGATATCCTTCAACAGAGGAATGGATACAGAAAATGTGGTACATCTACACAATGGAGTACTACTCAGCTACCAAAAACAGTGACTTCATGAAATTCATAGGCAAACGTATGGAACTAGAAAATATCATCCTGAGTGAGTTAACCCAATCACAGAAAAACATACCTGGTATGTACTCACTGATAAGTGGATATTAGACCAAAAGCTCAAATTATCCAAGATACAATCCACAAACAACATGAAATTCAAGAAGGATGACCAAAGTGTGGATGCCTCACTAATCTAAGAAGTACATGCTGACAGGAGCCTGATATAGCTCTTTCCTGAGAGACACAGCCAGAGCATGTCAAGTACAGAGGCGAATGCTAGCAGCAAACCACTGAACTGAGAACAGGATCCCTGTTGGAGAAATTAGAGAAATGAATGAAAGAGCTAAAGGGGTTTGCAACCTCATAAAAAGAGCAACACCAATCAACCAGAGTTCTCAGGAAACAAACCACTACCCAAAGGCTATACATGGACAGACCCATGGCTCTAGCTGCATATATAGTGCAGGTGGGGGAACGGGGAAGAGGGTTGGGAAGGGGGAACACCCTTATAGAAGAAGGGGAAAGATATGGGATAGGAGGCTTATGGCCAGGAAACCAGGAAAGGGTTTGAAATGTTAATAAAAAAATATCCAATAAAAAAACCGAATAAATAAAAAAAAACTTGAATGTTCTAGAATTCTCCCTATTTTGTTCACCATTTTAATCTTTACAAAGTAACTACTACAAAGATTCATTGAAGTAGGTAAGAAATTAATATGCAACTAAAGCAAACATACCAACCGCAGAACAGAAAATCTGTACTTAAATTCATTTCATCAAATTTATTCTAATTGATAAATGATCTCTGAATTTTAAATAAGAATGTTAATCTGATTCTATCCTTTTCAGACAGTTTTATAGAATTTATTGTAGTGCATGTATGGTTTGAATGTCTATGTAGAAAGATTCCTGCATTTGTGACTGCATTTGCCTAGATGAGTGTGGAAACAAGATGTCAATGTCAGATCATTTCCTCAATAAAACTTTCCCTTAATATTTGAGATTTCTTTTCTTGGTGAATCTGATGCTCACCAATTTGCCTGATTATTGAGCTCTAGGAATCTTCCCATCTTTGCTCCACCAGTGCTACATTCGTAAACATAAGGCACAAGATACAGCTTCCATTTTGTTCTAGAGCTCTAAATAACTTCCTCATATTTGTCTCTTTACGAACTGAGGCATCCCCTTTGGCCCACAATCCAAGAATGGATATTCATTTACTTAGGTTTCGTAAAACAACAGTGCCAACCACGTTATCTGTTTAAACTTCTGGAAATAAAAAGCACGCTGAATAAATATTGCCTAGCTTTATGAAGACATCGCCCTAGATTGAAAATTTGGTTCAGAAAGTGATATAAAGTTGCCGTTTGATCAAATCTATCATGTTCTAGTTCTATAACTATTTTGAAATCTAGTGAGTATAAAGCAAAAATGTATGTTAATTATTCCTTGAAATAAAGTACTAAATGGTCATTATGAACTTTGAAAATTTTACAAGATGCACAACATTTGAAAGGGATGAATGTTACTGCCAAAGGAGTGACTCTTCAGGACCTATATTTGGCCTCTACTCACACCATGGTAGTCTTCTCATTTTTAGTCATGGGTCATGAAAATTCCTGTGCTTCCATGGCTTTTGCTTCCTTTATCCCAGTGAAGTTATTGGGTACATCATTGCTCCTTGTTCTGTGTTGGGTTCTAGGCTAGACTTACGCGTGAATTTTTCTGGTTTGAGTCAAAGTTGACTATACTATTTCCTGTTATCTTATCGGAAGTAATGTCTAAACATCTTTCATGAGTACCTGTCACTCCCAGCATACTTCAGTCAAATAAAGCAGGTATTGTGTTTTCTTCTTATTTTCATTTATGGATAACCACCAACATTTGGGTGAGGGTAGTGGTGGTGGTGGTGGTGGTGGTGGTGGTGGTGGTGGTGGTGGTGGTGGTGGTACTAATGACCCTTAACTCTGAGCATCAGATATGAGAAAGACAATGAAAGTCCACATTACTACACTATGCCATTCTACAGTTTCTAAGCCCCTTCAGATTTGCAACCTTCTGCTGCATAGTGCAACCTCTTTAGTCATATGGTTTGCAGAATTTTACTTTTGCTTGGCAGGAGCAATAGAAAAAAAAAAAACACTGTTTCTTTATGCATGCCACAGTGCCTGTGTAAAAATCACAGGGCAACTTGTAGGACTAAGTTCTCTCATTTTACTATGTGGGCACCAAGGATTGAATTTACTTTGACTACGTGGGTCCCAGGGATTGAAATCATGGTGTCAAGCTTGGTAATGAGTGCCTTTATCTTTTATGCCATTTCATTGATCCTATATAAATTTAAAGTATTTCAAATAGTTTGCCTGTTTGATTACTTGGTCTCTAGGTGCTGGTAGGTTGGGGAACATTTGGAAGGTAGATCCTGGCTGGAGAAAATAAGCTACTGGGACCTAACTGATACTTTAGGCTCTAACCTCACTTCCTTTTTAGTCTCTGCTTCCTGAATACAGATACAATGTGACCAGCTATTCTTCCTGATATAAGTACCTTCCTGCCCCTCCTGCTGCCATATTCTCTCCACCAATGGACTATAGTTTTCACTTTTTAATAAACCAAGATAAATGATTTCTCCCTTAAAAAGGGGGAGTATGAAAGTAAAAAAGCAGGAAATAATAAGTGTGGTAGAAAAGGTAGGATAAAAAGAGGTACAGAACGAACCAAGGTAAAGGATAGAAGAGAAGAAAAAAATGAAACCAGTACAAAATTAAAGGATAAGGATGAAAATAGATGCCTATAAAGAGAATATTTTGTGTACCGTATAGCTGTATCACCTGTCAATTAAAACACCTATGTCCTATGGCTTAAGCAGGAAATAGAGATGAAAAAAACTGGGAGGCAGAAAAGATTCTGGGATAGAGCCAGGTGAGAGTTTTGCTGGGAAGTTGTGGCAAGACAAATCCATAGTATTGGAACACATGTATACAGCCATGTGGCAGAAAGAAGGGAGAATAAATGGGAAATTTTAAGTTATATCTATTCAGAGAAGAGCCTACCTATATGACCAAGGTATTCATAAATATAGTTTGAGCCTGAGTCTTATCTCTGGGAGCATATGGCTAGAAAGAACCAGTCCTAACTTCTACAGATGCCTCTACTAAAAATCAAACTGTTAATCTTGGATTATATGATATTTCATTTTCATTCATATATATATATATATGAAAGGTATCCTTCTGCGTATATATATACATATATGTATATATGTATATATATATATATATATATATTTAATTGGAAAATCCTTGTGAAAGGAGTTTTCACGTTTGCATGAATTGTGAGGCATTTATTTATCTATTAATAATTTTGTTAAGTTGTGTCAAAAGTGAGTTGACTTGTTACTATTATCATGGCATTGGACAACCTATTATATTCTGATTATCTGCATGCCCTCTACTTTTCCATGTATTTAGTTTATGTGCTTGAACCTTTTCTGCTTGCAGAATGCGAGAGTGGAATACACTGTGGAGTAAGGAGTCTGTGGTTAGGGAGAATTACTTAATTCTGCATATGATAGAATCACCTACTTCACTCCTCATTAATATCTGTGCTACAATTTTAAGAGCAAGAATTGAGAAGTTGCAAGTATTTCACATGTTCAAATAGCCATCTTAAGTCAACTTTACATTTATGCAACATGACCTTTCTAGGGTCATTTTATCATACTGATACTCATAACTTGATGAATTCCATATTCATTTCCTTTTGAGATATGACTATAGCATAGTTGTTTATTTTTAATGTAGAATACCGAAAAAATTAAAGAAGCTCCTTGGTTCATTAAGCAGTTCTGAAATCTTGTGTGTCCTTATTTTTTGAGCAAATCACCTAATTTCTGTTGTATCAATATGAGTGAAATCCCAGTAACCATATAATTTCTTTAAAAATATCTACTATTATAAATGTAGAATATTCTTATTTCTTAAAACATCCAATACATAATAGCAGTAAGCATTATTTTTAATCAAGAACTTAATCACCTTATTTTAGTTACAAATCTGCTCAGACATTTTGAAATGGCTCTAATATTTATGTTCATTTTCCACTGAGATTTCAAAAATTGTAACACAATAATTTCATATGATTAAATTTTTTTCATCTCTTGTTTTCCCTTTCATTCCTTAAATATATTAAAGAATTTTAGGCCTACTAAAAATGCACAAATATTGTCATTTTCTTTTATTCACACTTGGGTTCCTGCCACTGTTATTATTCCTATTTATTTACTACTAGCTAATGATGCCATCAACTAAGGTGTTACACAAAGAGACGCCAGCCTTGATGTATGTGCCCCCAGTGTTTGCATGATAATAATGTTTCAAGACTGTATGTATTCTATGTTCCCGTGTAGGTGTAATGTCTTGCAGTCACCATAGTATCCACCAACACCCCACACAAACATACTTACACACTTTTAACAATTTCACACAATATCATTTTATCTTCATATTTTGGTACTTTTGAGTACCTATTCAGATACTGTAGTACATCCCCCTCGGCTTTTTTTTTGTCTGATATTTTCTTTGACAGAGATGGTTGCTGTTTATTTGTTGTTGTTTGTTTGTTTATTGGAAACAGTGCCATAAAAGCTACGTACCCCTCTTAAAGCTCAACACACCAATAAGAAGAAGCTAAACTGTTTTATTCAGAATTGTTGGCAAATACTTTGAGATGAGGTAAGTAATTTGTGTGGACTCAAACTTCCACCGAGCATAACTGCATTCATTAAAAAATGAGAATCCTGTCTAGGAATGATAATTATCAACTGTCATATGTCTACTGAAGAGGTTATATTTCCCTCTCCATCACATAGTTATTAATTAGAGATTCTCAATGAACTTTTTTCTCACATTAAGAATTTTCTTCTGTTAGATGTCTCATCTGTTAAAGTTTAAATGCTATTTCAAATATTTTATTGGATATTTTATGTATTTACATTTCAAATGCTATCCCCTCTTCCTCCTCTCCCATCTATCCTCCCCCCTGAATTTTTATAAGGATTATGATTATTCATTTGTTTCTGTGTAAATGAAATATCACAATGGTTCCTAGAGTTAAGGCCATTCTAGGATTTGCTGAAATAACATCACACCTTTCCATCACCTATTTTCTTCTCCTTTGCATGTACCCTTTCCTACTCATTTTCTTTAGGTGCCTCAGTTCATTAGTATCTGGGTTATCACTGTTGGTAATTGTCACATAGCTCCTCTATTTAGTTCCCTTTGAGTAGCCTCTTCCCGTCCTACCCTTACTCCCTAGGTCTCAACCTTGTTCAAATTTTTTTGTATTCTTACTAAGTTTTCATTTATAAGATTTTTAAATTTTATAATTCACATAGACATTAGAGAATATAATACTTACATTTCTGTGCCTGTATCATTTCAGATAACCCAATCTCTACTTACACCCGGCTTCTGCAAATAAGATACTCTTCTATGTAATTACCACATTTCCTTCCTCTACTTCATAACTGATGTGTACTTAGATTGTTTCCAATGCTAAACTATTATATTGAGACCGTTTGGCATTCTGACAGTGAATTTTACACCCTTTCAATAAGTTCCTATTGGTAAAACCTGATAGGACACATCTTCACACTTTTAATATTTATGAACTTCCAAAATAAACTATATAATGACTATATAGTGAATGAAATATATTTATTTTGAACAGTACTGTCCTGTTATCTTTTTTCCACATCTTCCCTAATTTCTTGCCTTTTTCTTTTTATTTTATTTATTGTACTGCATCTATGAGACACTCTAAGTTATTCTGAGGGTCACTATAAAGTGCCTCAACTCCTTTAATCCTATTTCAGCCTCATTGGTACAGAAGTATATGAAAATATTAAAGTTTTTAAATTTTCGTAAGTAAAAAGATATTGAAATGGATTTCCAGTGTTTAATGAAACTGATCACTTCTAAAATGCTATTGGCAATTGATGTGTCTTCTTTTGAGAAATGTCTATTTGGGTTGACTGCATATGTAGTTAAGCTAATCACTTCATGTTTTAGTTTATTTAAAGATATATTTTCCTCCACATTTTTATCTAATTTATAACTTTTGGATATTAAAACTTGTGGAAGTATACTTTGAGTAATTTTTCTTGTCTTTTTACTTTGTTAATAGTTTCTTTTTTTGGTACAAACCCTGTTTTAAATTGATACCAACAGATTGGTTTTCTTTCCTTCAGTTCCCTGAAGTTTGTGATCCAGTCCAAAATATTTTTTTTTCTATTTCAGTGTCTTGACATGTTCCCCACATGTTTCTTACAGTAGTTTTAATATTGTAAGGCAATGAGTTTTCTTTGCTACAAAAATAATGTTAACAGTTTTCTGTGTCAAATACATCATTTGTGTCTTGTTCACCATTCACCCACTCATTTCTGATTAGTAGTCAACTTCAGAGAATCCCCTCTGCTTTATTCACCATCACATTGTTCACCAAACATAGCTTTCAGATAATGCTGATTTTTAGTTTCAAGAGAGATTTATATCTGATTATAAAACTACATCAGATAATCATGACATACTCAAACTGATTCCAGCTATGAAATTCAACTATCTCATGGCCACTGAACATCTTCAACTACTTCTGAGTGGAAGCCCCCATATAAACCTTCTTTACTCCTTCAAGTTACTTCTTTCATATTTTCTCACTTTTCTTCTCTCTCATCTGCACTAATTCTATAATGAATGGCAATTGGTATAATTTTTACATTTCATGGACATTGGAAGTTGATTGATTTTTATAATGCTTTTAGATTTCAATCACTTTTAATTGTTTATGTATTCCAAAGTCTCTAAGATTTGTATTTATTTTTTTGTATTTTACTCTTCTGAAATAATGGCTAGTTTTATTTGGGAGGCTTGCGACTCTGTAGTTTTTCAAAGAAATTCAATGTTTTTGTTGATTTTAATCAGTTTATCTGGTATTATCATTTAATTTTTTTATTTTTATTACTGAACTAATTGTTTTACATGTTAATGTGCTGTTACTTTGAGAATTTACACATAATTACACTACGTTTTTTCATGATGCTAGGATAGGTGATGCACAATTTTAATCCCAGTACACCGGAAGGTGATGCTGGTGCACCTAGGTGGTTAGAAGTCCAATCTAATCTCCAAAATTAGTTCCAAGTGAACCAAAGCTATATGGTGAGATTATGTATCAAAATAAGAATGCAACAACAAAAATGTCACTTAAAATTCAGAATATATTAATAATACTTTCTTCATGCCATGTAATGTTATTACAGCTCCAATAAATGTTATGAAGAAGGAAAGATGGTTATTGTGATCTATTATTTATCGTCTATCACTGTTGGACTATCTCTAGGAAGACAGAAATGGACATATGTCTTTTTTTTTTACTATTTACCCTAGATTGGGTGCCAAAGACAGAATAAGGAAATGATTTCGCCTAAGTCATTTTTAAGGAATCAGTGAGTTTATTGAGGTTACTAACTGGTGTATGTGCAAGGGTTTGCTCACAAGAAATGGTAGTTTGAATATAATTGGCATATTGGAAGTGGCATTATTAAGAGATGTGGCCTCATTAGAGGAGATGTAGCCTTGTTAGAGGAAATGTGTCACTGCAAAATTGGGGCTTTGAGGTCTCATATAAATGCTTAAATCTGGCCAGTATTTCCAGTCTTTGATTTGCCTTTGGAAAAAGATGTAGACCTCTCAGCAGCAATGTCTTCTATATTCCTACTAGGATGGCCTATTAAGTCCCAATTAATGCTTTCTACAACGTTACCAGTGCCAGTTTCCCAAATCCACATTTCTCTAAACAAAAACATATTTAGACCTGTCACAGCAATACCCCAGTACTTGGTATGAACTGCCTTAGTTAGGTTTTTCTTTGCTATAAAGAGACACCTTGACCAAGGCATCTCTTATACAGGATAACATTTAAATGAGCCTGGCTTATAGGTTTTGAAGTTCAGTCCATTTTCATCAAGGCCAGTGCATGCAGTCTCCAGGCATGCACAGCATTAAAGGAGCTGAGAGTCTTCTGCTGACTGACAGCTCACCATATTTCCAGTTCAAGCGGTTTGCAGGTTATATATCCGAAATATCTTGAATTTTATTATTAAGTAGGATCCATTTAACTAAAAAATCCAATTATTTCTACCTTCCTGTTTCTGGAAAGATGATAGATATTAATATAGTTAATATGGTTTCTTAAAAGACATTTAAGGTAATGATTCTTGGTCTTTATAATTGTGCTGTTTTCACATTTATTTCTTGGTAGCAACAGATGATCAGACACCTACCCAGATGCCTTTATGAAACCTCTTTATACATGAAACTACCCAAGTTGTCTATTCCAAGACTGAAAATTTCACAGAGAAAGTGCAAACTGTAACCTTGTAATTAGGTAGTGACTCTGACAGCTGCTTTAATAGTGTGAACAATGATTGGCATGAAAGGCACTGTCTTTTCAAAGAAAGCCTAAGAGCTGACACTATTGGATGGCCTCTTAATTTCCTCAGACAATTGTCCACTGGGAGCTTAAATAAGATCATAATATTTCATAAAGTAAATTCTTTGGCATAACAACCACTAGACAATTTCCTGTAGTTTCCTTATAGTATCTTTTAAAGGACCTTTTAAAGGATGATATTATCTCATTGGAAGTAATGGCATTTTAAAATGCTACAAGATGTGACAAATTTAAAAACAGGTATATTTTGTATATTATTATTTAATTAAAATTTAATTACATTAGTTTTTCCTTTCCTTTACCTTCACACACGTTTTCATGTACCCCTTTATCACTCCTTCTCAAACTCAAGGCCTCTTTCTTTAATGGGAGATATATATATATATATATATATATATATATATATATATATATATATATATATATGACTCTGTCTCTGTAAAATTCTCACCCTTTCTGCAGACTCATGTCTGCCAGTGCTGGGCCAAGAACATAGTGCACTACACATAGAGCACTAAGCACTAAACTGTGAGCTTCCAAATAAATGTTTAATAGTTGGCAGTGGTGGGGGAGGATCATAGTGTCTCGTCACAGCAAGAGAAACCCTGAGTCAGTCACTCTCTCTCTCTCTCTCTCTCTCTCTCTCTCTCTCTCTCTCTCTCTGTCTGTCTCTCTCTCTCTCCCGTTTCTCTGTCTCTCTTTGTATATATGTGTGTGTGTGTGTTGTGGTGTGTGTGTGTGTGTGTGTGTGTGTGTGTGTGTGCATGTGTGTGTGCATGTGTGTGTGTTGGAAACAAGTAAACAGAAGAAAATTGTACAGACTTCTTTATTTCATGACTAAAGTAGGAGATCATGTACTACAGTAACCACAAGTAAGAAGTGAGTCACCCTGGA
Source organism: Rattus rattus (assembly GCF_011064425.1). Lineage (NCBI taxonomy): Eukaryota > Metazoa > Chordata > Mammalia > Rodentia > Muridae > Rattus > Rattus rattus. The sequence goes on from NC_046159.1 coordinate 71,263,001, forward strand.
AAATTTGGAAAATTAAGCCTCATTTGTGGAACTAGAGAGAGGGAGAAACAGCTATAGTTAACTTCTTAGATATGAATTTCCTCCTACATACTTTTCCTTTCTGAGAGAAGAAATCAGAAATGATGCTGATTTAACAGTATACTGCAAAGGCAGAGTAAATATGGCATTGAAATGTGTTCTTCATGAAGTATGGAAGATGGGATGATATTTGGTTTGAGCACTAATAGCAACTTAGTGATAGCAAATTTTTCCTTTGCTACAGAGTCTATAAAAGACTCTAATTTCCACATAGTCACCATAGTGACAGAGTGACTATGTCTTACCAGAGTGTGAGAATGCTGTAAACGGAGGGAAGTCCCTCAGCAAAAACTTATCTCCTTTGTCTCTTCAGGCTTTAAGCATAACCAGAGAGGTTTGGGTAAATATGTCTAAAGGAGTTATGAAAACTTATTTAGATTTGTCCTAAAAAGTTTGCCAATTTTTAACTGACAGAATGCTAAACACAGCTCCAGCATCCTTATCTACATGTTTTAGTTAGAGTTTCCATTATTGTAACAAAAACACTGTGAACAAAAAGCAATTTGTTGCTAAAAAGGTTTACACTTCCAGATCATAGCCCATCATTGAAGGGGATCAGTACAGGAACCCATACAGCTAGGACCTGGAGGCAGGAATTGATGCAGAGTCTATAGAGGGGTATTGCTTACTGACCTGGTTCTCCTGAGTTGTTCGGGCTGATTTATTATGAAATCACCAGCCCAAGGATGACTCCACCCACCACGGGCTGAAACCTTTCCCAGTGATTAGCTGATTACTGAGACAACACCTTACAGCTGGATCTCAGGAAAACATTTTTTCAACAGAGGCTCCATCCACTGTGCTGACTGTAGGTTGTAGCAAGCTGACACAAAACTAGACAGTACGTTATTGTATGAAACTATGAGGACAAAAGTCATATAGAGAACAACACAACCTGCTTATGAATTGAGAAATCATCTGGTACATTAAGAAATAGTGCCACTGATAAATATTAATATTATAATTCCATTTGCAAAGTAATTTTTTCTCCCGTTAAATTTGGAAGTGTGGTGTTTCCAAGTTGATAGGAAATGGTTTTCATTCCAGGGTGTAAGGTATAAGTTAGACTTGGGCTATACGGAAGGTATACTGATTAGTTTAAATGCCAAAGTAATGTCTTTAGTAGGATTATTACAAGGATGGCATTGGTCATTTTCTAGAATGTAAAGTGGAAGAGGAAATTCCTTCATGAACCATAAACTGATGGTGATGTCCTTCAATATGTAGAGATAATTTACACAGGCTCTTGAAGTAATGGCACATTGCTGACTTTTTAATTTTTTTTCTCTGCTTCCAGATAATTTTGTATCATCTGGTTTTCCTTTTTTACGGTAGGAATCTTTTTTTAACAGCTCTTTTTTGCATGCAATCTACCGCTGTGCTTGACAATATGCTATCAGTTGTGAAGGGGGCAGCTAGGGAGGTCAGCTACAGGGCTGCAGTTTAGTTCCTGTTCTGTACAATTTTGATTATGAATTTCTTTCAAAATATTCTGCCAGGTTTTATACAGTGAAGTTAAGGGTGATACTTCAAAGTCTAGTTTCTGGTTTTTTAATTAAATTGCCAGTGTTAGGTCTGAATACATTTACAAAATATGATGAAAGAAGTGATACAAACACACACAGAGAGAGAGAGAGAGAGAGAGAGAGAGAGAGAGAGAGAGAGAGAGAGAGAGAGAGAGAGAGAGACTTTATTTTTTTTTTACATTCCCAATGCTGCCTTCTTCTGGTCCCCCCTCAAAGAGATCCTCTCCCTGTCCTCCAACACCTTTAACTGTGAGAGGATGGGGCCCACCAACCCTGGCACATCAAGTCTCTTTAGGATTAGGATCATTTTCTCCCACTGAGGCCAGACAAGGCAGTCCTCTGCTATGTAAGTACCTGGCTCTCATTCTCTGAGAGCTCCCAGGGGTCTAGTTTAGTTGATACTATTGGTTTCCCTGTGGGGTTCTTATTCCCTCCAGAACCTTGAATTCTTCCCCTAACACTTCCATGAGGATTCTGACTTCTGATTCACTCAGTTGCTCAGTAGAGCCTCTCAGAGAACAGTTATCCTGTCTGTAAGAATAACAGAGTATTACTAATAATTTCAGAGGTTGGAGCTTGCCCATGGGATGGGTCATCATCATGTTTTTTAATGCCAAGTTAATTGAGGTAGTTATTTTCCAACTCATTGTAAGAATTCTGTTAGTTTTTCCTTTTGATGTGAATTTCATTTTCATGATTGAATTGTGGCTCAATTAAATGTGACTGGAGATTTTAAAAAATGTGGGATTTAGACGACTTTGAAAATTATATTGTCTCTTTCATGATGTTCAAACTTATTATAGGCATGATAATATTATAATGTATTTTGGGAATTAGTTTAGTCATTTTTTGTCATCCAGTATTTTGGAACTTACCAGTTTGTAGCAGTTTGTACAGGCCATGTAATACTGAGCCAATTTTGTCAGGAAGAATTCTGAAATTTTCTCTGAATATGTGATTATAGTTTTTAATTTATCTCAAGTCTATCATCTAAATTGTATAGGTGCCTATATATCTGGCTAATGAGAGTGGTAGGATTTTCATGAAAAATAAAAGGTATGGAATGGTTTAGAACTGTAATGAAGAATTTGGGAATCTTGAGGTCTGGAGAAGCAAGACACAACAGACAGAATTGTATAGAAGAAAGTTCCTAGCATAAGAGAAAAGAGGTAACATTGAAAACAAACAAATAATTGAAGGGAGATAGGAATGAGGGAAAAATTTTCTAGGGAAATAGACAAAAGAATCTCTAAATAAGATTTTTGAATTTCTTATTTTCTCTGGTGACACAAATGAAATGAAATACTTCCTTTTACATTTAAATTTTCTTATGGATACCTTTATGTTCCTATGAAGATGTTCTCATGTCGTCTATATTTTACATGCTACGATCAGGAAAGCACTTGGCCAACAAAAAGAGCTCAGATGAACAGTTGAAGCTCTGTTTCACTGGAACCACTGTGTTAACTGAAAATCATAGGATGTCATCTAATGACAACAGATATGGAAAAATATTGTAGGACACTCATCACCATCTACATTTATGGCAGAATTATAAAGGTATACAGATTGAGAAAGCTGCATATTTGTGGAAAGAAAAGTTTTCCAATGTAGTGCAGTTCCTCATGACTGTTATACTTGACAAACCTACTCAGGAGTTTCTCAAATACAAGTATATTCATAACCAGATACTATATTAAAGAGCAACAAAAGAATCACCATCACACAAACATAAGTATTCTCTGTTGCCTGATGTTCAGCTTTTGATGCATGATAATGATGAGATATTGTCTGTAAATATTATATACAACATTTACATTAATAAATTATCATATAAGTTTTATAATGTGTTTAATATGTAAAAATATTACAAATATATTCTACACTATATAGTGTGTTTCAATCCGAATACTATCATAGGGTCTTTCCTGGAGACCTACTCTCACATTCATTAATGGTTTCCCACAGAAGCAGAACAGTATTAGGGAACCATAATGATAGAATGTTTTCTTAGGCTATTATAACTTACATAGATAGCAACTCTTTAAGAAAAAATATTCCTTTAGCTGATTAAGGGAGACCATGCTGTGATATGGAAAGACAATAATCTGATGACAATCCAATCCTTGCCTCAGAGTCACATTTTGTCCACTATTAACCAGAAGAAGCACTTTGTGTTTTGTATTTACCTTCTTTTCTTACCTTCCTATATTGCTGATATGTGATATCCTAATATCTCTCCTCAGTTGTTGCAAAGTGAAAATTCCCCAGTCTTGAGCAGGTTTGACATGCTTCAGAAACTATAGTAGATATATAGTTTATAAATTTTGAATAATGTTAATAAAGCATAAAATTGGGGATACTGTAAAGGTGTTATCCTGTAAAGCTCAAAGTAAATTATTTCTCCTCCTCCTCCTTCATTTTCCTCTATTTTGTTTTCTCTATATGTTTGTGAATAGAGTTACTAGGGATGGTTTTCTTTTACACTTTAAGAATTTGACCAATTATGTCTTGAAAGAAAGCCATGCCTCAAAGTCACTAGCATTTGGTGGTGTACTTCAGGCCTTTCTCTTGTATTATAAGTTGTTGAATGAAAAGAAAACAATATAAATAATTCATGCCAGTAAACTATTATAAATTGCAAAAAAAATCTAGGAAACCTACAATTTACTTGTCAAGATGAAAGCTACTTTGAGTACTAATGGAATAGAAGCAAACTAAGGGGGTTACCTGATAGGCACCCAACAGTACTTTAATCTGTGACACTTGAATAAATGTCATTTACAAGATAATTAACCCTTAACATGGGTCTTTCAAACACAAATTGGATACATTCTCAAACTGCAGCTAATGGGGAACTTTTGTAATTATTACTGTTTGTAGAAAAATGTCAACAATTTGTAAAAGTATTGTGACTGTCATTATATTCTATATTTGTATAGAACACAAACTACATTTAAAATATATAATATGCTATATAATACATACTAGTTACATGTTACTTTGAGGCTAGCCATCTCAATCACTGGAGGCTAGAATCACAGGTGAGCCATTATGCACACCTAACATTTTGATAGATTTCTGGAGATCTAAACTTTGATCATGTGTCCTGGCAAGCATTTACCTGCTGAGTCATTTTCCTAGTCTAGGATGTTAGACATTCTTCAAGTAAACAGATCGACCTAAAATTAAATATATGGGAAATACATGAGGACTTCTTTGTGGGGCAGTGTACCATGCCAGGAAACTTGGTAAGGGTGAGTGGATTCAGAGACCCTGGCAACCATGTGAGGATGGGGGGAGTTTCCCTGTTCCTACCAGATTCTTGGCCTAGATTATGTGACCACACTCCCCATGTTGGGATATGATCAATGAATGTAAGACAAAACAGAGTTCTCTAGGCTAATGAGGTATCAAGATCGAAACTGAGGATTTAGCCAATAAGCTCCTCCCACCCCGACATTCCTTTTTACAAAAAGTATTTAATCTCTGGTCTACCCTGAGGAAGTTGTATACACCCATTTTTCATGATGAACATTCAATTAATAGTACCAAAAAGCATGAACTGTCTTCCTCATTGAGAACCACTGAGGGGAGCATGGAGGAAGCCTTCATCCACAGAGTCTCTCCTAGAAGGCCCCTCCTAGCTTCTGGACACTCACCCCCTTAGCCCCATTTCCTGGTCCTCAGCCTGTGGGCCCTCTCCATTCCCTACTCCTCTTGATTTCTAGTGACATCTTGATGTCTAGGAGTCAGGGAACCCCTGCTTCCATGTCAGACTGTCTAACTTCTCATCTGGACTGAGGTTTCAGCAGTTTGATGATAGGTTTTTTTTTGTTTGTTTGTTTTTGTTTTTTGTTTTGTTTTGTTTTTTTCTTTTTAAACTGGGTGCATGGGGGTTTTAAATGGGGAAGACGTGGCCAGAAATGTTTTTTTCTTAGGAGGTCAGAGATGAGGTATAAGTCTCTTGAGACTTTGAAGGAAAAGTGGTTTTAGGCTTGGGTGATGAACCAGGTAGTGTGCTATATTGGATATAATTGGATGATGGGGACAAGGTAAAGTGTTTGATTTTAAGTGAGTATTGCATATCCCAGTCCTGGGGGTCAACCTGAGAAACTGGTAAAGGAAAATGTATGTTGGGTTTTATGACTTAGAGAAAGAGAGGAATATCTATTAAGTTTGGAGTAAAGTTGATGCTCGAAACAGAGGAAATAGATGCCCCAACTAAGTCCCTTCCCAGGAAAGTCATGTGATATGTTGGTAGCACCAGGAGAGAAACAAGTAAAAGGAAGATCTTTAAAGTTGCAGTCGAGTGGTAGGGTTTATTAATGTTGATAAGGCTATCCTCCTACTCTGACAAGAGGCAACAAGAAGGAAAGGTGGGTTCTCATAACTCCATCATGACTTGGTTGTCTTGGTGTCCAGACATGTTTGGTATAGTTTTTGAAGATAAGGTCATGTTCTAGTGATACTTTTAACTGCATTTGAAGCAAAGAATATGTAGTCCTCACACTGTGGAAGGCAAGGAAGTGTAGGCAATGACTGTCAGATCTGAAAAGTACCCTAGCCAGCATTTGGTACTTTTGTTCGGGATGTATTTGATCTCTCCAGTGGTACAACTTGAAGGTCAGCCTCAGTCCTTTGGCCTTCAAAGTTAGGTGTTTTTTTTTCTCCTAATGTTAAATATGGTCATAAAGTTGTGAAACTTTAGAAAAAGGAGAGGTTTCATGAAGAGTTATATTCATCTGGGGTCTTGGGATACAGAATGCTGTATTGTAAGAGGCACTTTATAAGGTAATCTAGGAATTGAGATATGTTTTAATAATTGCTCTGTAATACCTCTTGGGTTCTTCATAGTTTACTGCCTTAAGGGCAACCTTACAGAGACCAGCCAGGAGGCAGGTTGTAAATTGATCATTAGCTAGGATATCCCTTGGGGTATCGAAGGTCCAATCAGGATCCCTCAGGTGAGTAATGTTATTTTGGTGGATCTCATCTCTGCCAGTGAGCTCTAGGCTGTCGCCAGACTCCCTGTGTAACAGGGAAGGTTGTTGGTAATAATCATATTGATGTCACACATGGTAAGGTTGTAAGACTAGGTGACGTATGATGAAAGTAGAAGAGTTGGCAGTATAGGACCCTAGTCTTTTATTAATTTTTCCCTTTTGATTTGAGAGTTGACTCAGAGAGAAAGACATACATACCATATCTTCCTCTAAGAGACCAGGAAAGTGCCAGCCCCTCAGTGGTTAGAATGAGGTATGCAATGTAGTGGTTGATTTAGACAATTGCTTGCTGTGGATGTGGTATGCCAGAAGGTGAGACTTTCTGAATACATTATATTAGTTTTCTTATATGGTCTCATGCCCCAGATTCCCTCACCAATTAATTATAGTATCCATTTAAAAATGTCCAGTTCCCAGAAGTAGCATCTCCTACCTAGAACTTTTAGGCTCTTTCGTTCTCTAATAATATTTTTAAACTACCTTTGCTTCTTTTCAGATTAAACACACTCAAAAGAAATTTCTACAGTAAATTCAGAACATAATTCACAAAACCTGGTTGTTGTTTCATGTAATGGTTGAATTGTCTGAGTCTTTCATAATGCTCTTAGAAATAATTTCTCTCTTAACACTTTAAAAGTGTTATGGAGGGTGTGTTCTCCTTGTATCTTTCACCCAACGGCCTAATATAGTATTTGACTTTGGGGAAAATAAAAGATACATATTTTAAGTGGATTCACTGAGCTTCCCAGCAGCCAGTTACTGTCAATCCATTAAGTGAGAAGTATATGTCAAGGCTGGCATAGCATTAGGTATAGTGGGTCTGATGTGTTTGTGTGTGTGTGTGTGTGTGTGTGTGTCTGTGTGTGTGTGTGTGTGTGTGTTTAATATGATTGCCGCTGTTTTGTTTATCCAGGTTAGCCTCAAAATGCAATATGTTGGTGAAACTGGCTTTGAAATCCTTGTCTACTTGCCTCAATTCACAAATGATAGGGCAACAGGTAAGAATCATGATACATACTTTGAGACTTTAGCCCTGGATGACTGTTAACTTCACATTCTTGCTTGGAGATCATCTACACTATTTGTAAAGGAAATAAAACGATTGCCTGATTTATGCAATGCATTGAGAATGAAATAACACATTGTCAAAATTTAACAAATGCTTGCTGTTACTGTAGCTTGTGGTTTTTCTTACAAACAAATGAAAAGATGAGCTAAAGGAAAATCTTATCTTTTTCTGGAGCATCCATCACCCCTGAGAAGCTATTATCTGATTGGGACATTCATTGCTTGTTGATCAAAGGCTCAACGTAAAGAAATTCTGCTGCTTCAAGGCTACGCTGATCTCCTGTGTTCTCCATTATAGCAGCCATAAATATATGATTTTAGAATGTAGATTACATAAAATGAAACTTATTTCAGATCAGTTTCTCAGTCTTGCTAACTCCATTTTCAGTATTTTATGGTGGTAGGAGGTCCAACAAAAACTACATTGCAGACAACACAAATCATTTGTTTGTTCTCATAATCACTCATTCATCACTAATTCAGCAATAGTTCAAAAAAGTCTTAAAGTAACTTAACAAAAACTTTTATAATATTCTATTTAAATCTCTACAGCATATTTAAAAATCTCCTTATTTATTCCACACTCTAGCAAAACAGGTGTCTAAGTAGCTTTTATATTGGACAGTAGAACCTCCATGTTTTTGAGCACACTGACAATATCTATCAATCCTTGGAATACTGGCTCACAGATATCTAGAAAGGCATTAATGTATTAATGTAGAGCTAGTGTGTCAAATTATACTTATGGGGAGGGTCATTAAGGAATATTTCAAATCTTCATTAAGCCCATAAAGTTCCTCCCTTCATAGAAGCAAAGATTATACCTAAGAGCCAGTCATTGCATAGCCTCATTGCATTGAAGTTTTTCTGAAGTTTTGATCTATCTGCAGGGTTGTGGGAGTTTTGGTTTCTATAAGAAACTAGTTATGTGATATAAATATATTTTTTTAAACCAGGGTGTGAGATATGGGGTTGCTGCAGTTTGTCCACAACCATTAAATATGTTTGTCAGCAGGCCTGAATTTTGTCAGCTGCAGATAGTTTAATTCTGAGGACACTGGAGAGGCAATAAATGCCAGAGCCTGAGAGAGGCAGGAGGTACTCCAAGGAAAAAATTGCTGTTCCTCTTGTGGCACCTGGTTCCTCATGCTGTCCTTTGTCCAGTGGTGTACAGCAAGGAGGCAAGAATAAGAAATTGGAGATATCCTGATGATGAAGATTGGACTTCGCCCAAGGAACTCAACACCTCTCATCAGCAGGAATAGTCTATTTTGTGGTCTGAAATATGGCTATGTCCTCTAACATTCCTTCTCTGCTACCTAGGGTTGGAGCATTAGAAGTAATCGGGGTGGAATAAGGGTTAGAAATGTGGCATGAATAAAAAAATAGCTAAAAAAAAATTGTGCCAAAATTTCAGGACATTGGTTAACCCACCCCACCTGACTAAAGCCTTGCATTACTTCATAGAAATATGCAGAAATTTGACAAGCAATTATAAATTGAGTACCAAGTATCATAAGGAACCATCTTAAAGGAAGATAAAGTTTGAAAGTATAGATGTAAGTAAGCATCACCCATACTGCAAACAGCTTGAAAGCAATCCCTTAGCTAAAAGGCATCACCTCATCTATAAGCACATATCTTTTGATTGAATGTAATGTTCAAGTTTCCAAGCTCTAATTTTCTAAAGAAGAATCTTTGGTTTTACATTATTATATTGTATTTAGTTTATTTTTTCAAGATCATTTTAAATTGTGGATATGCATTCAGATGAAATTACAAAATATATTTTTATTCCACACAATATATATGAATGACCTAGAATATGCTTAATGAAACCACAAAATATATTAATATTCCCTACAAGGTAATGTGAATGATCTAAAATCTGTACTCAATGATTAATCCTATCATTTCTGGTTTTGCAAATTTCCTTTAAAGTGTCTCCACACTTGTTTAAAATATTTCTGTCCACACATATTGTTCAATGTGAATTAGAAGAAATTCAGATTCATAGCAATAAACTTCAGAGTAACCTAGACACTGCTTAGTAGAGTGTGGTACACCTTTAATTCAAGCAATAAGAAGGCAGAGGCAGGTGCATCTCCATGAATGGCTGGTCAGTCACAAATACAAAGTAAGACCCAGCCAGAAAAAAATCCACAATCAGGATATCCTAAACATTACATGGTTTATTTTTGAAACTTAAGCAATCACAACAGGATTTGTGTGAATCAGACTGTGAAATCAAATTAAAACCGAAGTTTCCTTCACAAAAGAAAATTGTGTGTGTGCTTCCAAATTGGAAGAACATACAAATTTTAAAAATACAGGAAAATTAATAGTCATGTATCAGGTGTTTCATGTTAAGCTTTCTCCATTTATTATGATAACCTGATAGAAATTTGTCCTTCTCCTATTAATTCATGTAAGCCATTCTTCCCCAGGATCACTCTGTTTCTCAGGTCTCATTACCTTTTGTAGTTCTGTAGTGGGCTGGTGGATGCTTCTTGGGAAACCTCAGACACTAGACCTCTGTAATACTTTGAATTAATTAATTAATTAATTAATTAATTAATTAATTAATTTATTTATTTATTTTGCTGAGTAGCACAGTTCTCAGTATCATATTGGTGCCTGCCTTCTGCTTCAGTGTGAACTTACTTAATTGGTTTTATTTATCTTAACACATTAATTGATGATGATCATTCCCCTAACAGCACTATTAGCATTAAAAGGAAAGCAGTGATTTATTCAGGTTTTCAGAGGCCCCAAAGTATAAAATAATGGCCTTGAATCTTTTGGGAATTTCCAACTTTTGGTGGGAAATAATAAAACCTCAAATATATCCCCATCTTAAACTTGTAACCCCACCATTAAAAAACCATGAAATGGTGGGGAAGAGAGCTGAACACCCGGGAATGCAGACATCCTGAAACCACAGGACAGACTGGCACTTTTGCACACCTCTGCCAACATCCCCGGTCCAAAGGGAAACTGTGCAGTGCCTCTGGACACAAAAACATAGGAACAGACAGCCACTGGTACATGTGGTTCTGTTCTGTGCCCAGGACCAATCTGAACCAGCCAAACAGCTCCCTGCTCCCAAATACCATGGTGGAGAGAGCTGACTACCTTCTCCCAACAGTCCAAACCCAAGAGGGAATCGCCTAATGCCAACTGTGTCCCCTGGGTGGAAGGACAAAAAGGAGCAATCAGGGTCAGGACGCTTTGATTCCTGCCCTTGTCTAGAGCTGAAAGATAGTCTCCAAGAGTGCTGACACACCTGAAATCAGAGCACCTAATCTCAGAAATGACTGAAAGAACACAGGACAACAGTTCTACAGGAGTGCTAACACAGAGGCCTACAGCAGGGTTAAGTCATTTTCAGAAACAGTAAGACAAACAAACATCAGAGACAACCCAATGGCTAGAGGCAAGCACAGGAACCTCAGGAACAGAAACCAAGACTACTTGGCATCATCAGAGCCCAGTTCTCCTACCAAAGAAAACACTGGATATCCAAACACACCAGAAAAGCAAGATTTAGATTGAAAATCACGTATTTTGATAATGACAGAGGACTTTAAGAAAGACATAAAAAATACAGTTAAAGAAAAGCAGGAAAACGCAAATAAAAAGTCAAAACCATTAGAGAGGAAACTCAAAAATCCCTGAAAGTATTACAGGAAAACACAACCAAACAGGTGAACAAATTGAAAATGGAAATAGAAACAATAAAAAAAGCACAAAGTGAGATAATCCTAGATATAGAAAACCTAAGGAGGAGACAAGGAGACATAGATACAAGAATCTCAAACAGAATACGAGAGTTAGAAGAGAGAATCTCAGAGGCAGAAGATAACACAGAAAACATTGACACAACTGTCAAAGACAATGCAAAACGCAAAAAGCTCCTAGCCCAAAACATACAGGAAATCCAGGACACAATGAGAAGATCAATCCTAAGGATAATAGTTACAGAAGAGAGTGAAGACTTCCAACTTGAAGGGCCAGTAAATATATTCAACAAAATTATAGAAGAAAACTTCCCTAACCTAAAGAAAGAGATGCCCATAAACATACAAGAAGCCTACAGAACTCCAAATAGATAGGACCGGAAGAGAAATTCCTCCCATCGCATTAAAGTTAAAACACCAAATGCACAAAACAAAGAAAGAATATTAAAAGCAGTAAGGGAAAAAGGTCAAATGACATATAAAGGCAGACCTATAAGAATTACACCAGACTTCTCACCAGAGATTATGGAAGCCAGAAAATCCTGGACAGATGTAATACAGACCTTAAAAGAACACAAATGCCAGTCCAAATTATTGTATCCAGCAAAACTCTCAATTAACATAGATGGAGAAACAAAGATATTCCATGACAAAACCAAACTTACACAATATCTTTCTACAAATCCAGCCCTACAAAGGATAATAAATGGAAAACTCCAACACAAGGAGAGAAAATGCACTGTACAGAAAGCAAGAATATAATCTTCTTGCAATGAAACCAAAAGAGAAACATTCAAACATAATTCCACCTCTAACAATGAAAATAACAGGGAGCAACAATCACTGCTCCTTTATATCTCAACATCTATGGTTTCAATTCCCTAATATAAAGACATAGACTAACAGACTAGATATGTAAAGAGGACCAAGCATTTTGGTTCTTTTTTTTTTTTTTTTTTTTTTTTCGGACCTGGGGACCGAACCCAGGGCCTTGCGCTTCCTAGGCAAGTGCTCTACCACTGAGCTAAATCGCCAACCCCTAGGACCCAGCATTTTGTTGCATGCAGGAAACACAACTCAGAGACAAAGACAGACACTACCTCAGAGTGAAAGGCTGGAAAACAATTTTCCAAGAAAATGGCCTGAAGAAACAAGCTGGAGTTGCCATTCTAATATCAAATAATATTGACTTTCAACCAAAAGTCACTAAAAAAGATAAGGAAGGACACTTCTTATTCATCAAAGGAAAAATCCACCAAAATGAACTCTCAATCCTAAATACCTATGCTCCGAATGCAAGAGCACCTACATTCATGAACAAAACCTTACTAAAGCTCAAAGCCCACACTGCACTTCACATGATAATAGTTGGAGATTTAAACACCCCACTCTCATCAATGGACAGATGATGGAAACAGAAATTATCAGAGACGTAGAGAAACTAAAAAAGTTATGAAACAAATGGATTTAACAGATATTTATAGAATATTCTATCCTAAATCAAAAGAAGGATATAACTTCTTCTCAGCACCTCATGGTACCTTCTCCAAAACTGACCATATAATCGTCACAAAACAGGCCTCAACATATACAGGAAGATAGAAATAATCCAATGCAACCTGTCAGATCATCATGCACTAACACTGGTCTTCAATAACAACAATAATGACAGAAAGCCCACATATACATGGAAGGATAACAACGTACTACTCAATTACAGCTTAGTCAAAGAAGAAATAAAGGAGGAAATTAAAGACTTCTTAGAATTTAATGAAAATGAACGTACAACATACCCAAACTTGTGGGACACCATGAAAGCAGTGCTAAGAGGAAAACTCATAGCTCTGAGTGCCTGCGAAATGAAACAGGAGAGAGCATTTATCAGCATCTTGACAGCACAACTAAAAGCTCTAGAACAAAAAGAAATAAATAAACCAAAGAGGAGTAGAAGGCAAATAATCAAACTCAGGGTTGAAATCAACCAAGAATAAATGAAAAGAACTGTTCAAAGAATCAACAATACCCGGAGCTGGTTCTTTGAGAAAATCAACAAGATAGATAAACCCTTAGCCAAACTAACCAGAGGTCACAAAGAGTGTATCCAAATTAATAAAATCAGAAATGAAAAGGTGACATAACAACAGAATCTGAAGAAATTTAAAAAAATCATGAGATCCTACAAAAGCCTATATTCAACAAATCTGGAAAATCTGGAGGAAATGGACAATTTTCTAGACAAATATCAGGTACCAAAGTTATACTAGAAACAAATAAACCATCTAAACAACCCCATAACTCTTAAAGAAATAGAAGCATTTTTCAAAAGTCTCCCAACCAAAAAGAGCCCAGGACCAGATGGGTTTAAAGCAGAATTCTATCAGACCTTCATAGAAGACCTCAAACCAATACTGTCCAAACTATTCCACAAAATTATAACAGACGGAGCACTACCAAATTCCTTCTATGAAGCCACAATTACTCTTAAACCAAAACCACACAAAGACACAACAAAGAAAGAGAACTTCAGACCAATTTCCCTTATGAATATTGATGCAAAAATACTCAATAAAATTCTTGCAAACCGAATCCAAGAGCACACCAAAACAATCATTCATCATGATCAAGTAGACTTCATTCCATGGATGCAGGGATGTTTTAATATGCAGAAAACTATCAACATAATCCACTACATAAACAAACTGAAAGATAAAAACCACATGATCATTTCATTAGATGCTGAGAAAACATTTGACAAAATTCAACACCCCTTCATGATAAAAGTCTTGGAAATAACAGGAATTCAAGGCCCATACCTAAACATAGTAAAAGCAATACTCAGCTAACCAGTAGCTAACAGCAAACTAAATGGAGAGAAACTCGAAGCATACCACTAAAATCAGGGACTAGGCAAGTCTGCCCACTCTCTCCCTACTCATTTAATATATTACTTGAAGTCCTAGCCAGAGCAATCAGACAGGAAAGGAGGTTTAGAGCAGTGACTCAAGGAATGCTCATTCAGACCCTGACCCACATGTGGCCCATCCATATATATATATATATATATATATATATATACATACACACATACAACCACCAAAACTAGGTAAGATTGATGAAGCCAGAAAATGCATGCTGAAAGGGACCATATATAGATCTCTCCTGAGAGACACATCCAGAGCATGTTCAATACAGAGGTCAATGCTAATGGAAAACCAATGTACTGAGAACAGGACTACCTTGGGTGTAATTAGAGGAAGGACTAAAAGAGTTGAAGGAGCTTACGACCCCATAAGAACAACAATGCTAACCAATCAGACCTTCTAGGGACTAAACCACTTCTTACAGACTATACATGGACTGACCCAGGGCTCCAACTGCATATGTAGCAGAGAATAACCTTAATGGGGCACCAGTGGAAGGGGAAGCCCTTAGTCCGGCCAAAGTTGGACCCCCTCCAGTGCAGGGAAATATGGGGGTGGGCAGTAAGGGGCTGGATTGGGGGAGTATGTGTATAGGGGAGGGGTTTGAAATATGGGATTATAGATAGGAAAACGGGAAAGGATATAACATTTGAAATGTAAGTAAAAAAATATATCGAACTTAAAAAATACATGAAATATACTGTCCTTAAACTATAGATGCCCATCACTTTTTTCTACCTAGTCTGTATAGCTTGTTTCTCTTTTGAATGCAACTTTGATTAATAGAATGTTAACCTAAAAAAAATCATTTTAGTTTGAATCCCCATTATGTTGGAGATCCCATCTCTCTTCCTATTACCATGGAGCCAGAAGCAGCAACAAGGGTTCCTACACATCAAGGGAGGCTGCAGTTCATATGGTAGAATTTTAGGACTCAGAATGCTACATGAAGCAATTACATTCTTTTTCCAAGTTTGCACTTGTAAAGCCGACACAAGATTCTCTAAAGACACAGGCAGACGATAAGTTTGGGTTGGTTCTAAACTTACAGGGAAGGAAACCACACCTGTGTGACTTTTAGATTTCCTAGTCCAATATGTGCACCACGGACTTTCTTTACTGATTGTGAAGAGTAAAGAGACCAAGTGTAAAATCCTACCCGCTACACCACACAGACTGCTTCCCTCCTCCTATTTCTCAGATTTCTCATACACGATGTGTCAATTACCATTCTTGAGGGTCTAATTGGTATATTTGCATATTGACAGTCTTCTTGTAACAGAAGGCACCAGTTCTATTTTTGTTGATCTAATTAGAAAATTTACATATTGAACATCCTTAAAATCCACCTTAAACATTCTCCTTGCATATATGAGAATATTGTCTTTAAGACTCTAGGCTCTGCCCTTTTGGAGTTTGAGATGCTTCCTTAGTGGTTCCCATGACCTGTGCGTTGCCCTGATCCGTTTGTTTTTGATGCTAATTACAATTTTCCAAGAGTTGTGCATAGGACAAGGAGTGAATGGGGTATTCAGGTGACTTCATCAGAACTTTCTCCCCATTTTAACTTGTATTATTTTACAAGGTGAGATCCAGTGATTGGGCAGGGGAAGGAGGAGGAGGAAGGAAGATGGAGCTGAAGCACATGTCCTGGAAAAATCGCTAGTTATAAGTGATCTCATAACTGTAGTGTGCATAGCAGTGCAGTGGTCGACCTGCCAGATCTAGGCACGCAGCTTTTTGTCATAGTAATTGAGTTGTGTTTTCTTTGCATGGGCTTATTAGGGTGGGAGAATTTACCGCAACAATGACCTATGATATTCTGGAAGTGTTTCAAGTTTTGCTTCCTGGAATTTGATTTACTAACCAACTATAATATAACCCTGCTATTTTCTTCCTCTAAAAAGACCCCTAAAAAAAGTTGTTGGTTTCACAGGCCTATTAAGGAAAGTTCTGCCTTGTCTATTCATGTGATCAATTTAAAGCTATATTTTTATTTTGTATTTTATAGAAAGTAAAAGGAGCAATGAAAAAGAATGAGAAGGATAAGTGAAATGATATTTTCCTAAAAAGTTGTTCACAACTCCTTTCCTAATAATACTAGTTGAGCCTTGTTTTGCATGAGCCTGAACACAAAGGGGACCTGATAGTGTTTCCATTCACACAAGAAGAAAAAGCAAGTAAACATAGTTGTTGATACTTACGGACTAGGAACACTTTGCATAGGTTCTGTGAGCTGTTATACAACATGAGGTATAATTTGTAAGACTGCATTGGGTTCAGAAGTGTGTAAGTGACCAGTAGTCATTAAAAAAATCCTGAAAACATGCAAAAACAAACAAACCAACAATGAACCACCTTGCTGTATCATTCTTACCATTCTGCCAGGCATTGATAAGTGTCAGACAAGGGCTGTCACACTGCATTGGTTTGCAAATGCTATCTATTTCTGATTTCTGCTAAATTAATTAGATAATTTTAAGTGCATTTAATGGGCTATGTCTTAGAATCTGAAATTTATCTGGGCATAATAGAAAAGGTTAGTTTTGGACTCCCAAGGGAAAAGAGAGCCTTCTGGCCTGTGTCATTCTAGGTAATTTATAGAGTAGTAAGAATGAGACTCTGTACCGGCTTGCAATCTCCCCAACATCGGAGAAGTGTTGCTCTTTCTTCAAATCCTTGCCAGCATCTGCTGTCACCTGAGTTTTCAATCTTAGCCATTCTGATGGGTGTGAGGTGGAATCTCAGAGTTGTTTTGATTTGAATTTCCCTGATGACTAAGGATGTTGAACATTTCTTTAGGTGTTTCTCAGACATTTGGTATTCCTCAGTTGAGAATTATTTGTTTAGCTCTGTACTCCACTTTTAATAGGGTTATTTGGTACTCTGGAGTATAACTTCTAGAGTTCTTTGTATGTATTGGATATTAGCCCTATGTTGGATATAGGATTGGTAAAGATCTTTACCCAATCTGTTGGCTGGAGTTTTGTTTTAATGAAAGTGTCCTTTGCCTTCAGAACCTTTGCAATTTTATGGGGTCTTATTTGTCAGTTCTGGATCTTAGAGCATAAGCCATTGGTGTTCTGTTCAGGAAAATTGTCCCTGTGCCCATGTCATTTAGACTCTTCTCCACTTTTTCTTCTATTAGTTTGAGTATGTCTAGTTTTATGTGGAGGTCCTTGATCCACTTGGACTTGAGCTCTGTACAAGGCAATCAGAATGGATCTATTTGCATTCTTCTACATGGTAATAATCAGATGAACCAGTACCATTTGATGAAAAAGCTTTTTTTCCACTGGTAGGTTTTAGCTCTTTTGTCAAAGATCAAATGATCATAGGCACGTGGGTTCATTTCTGGGTCTTCAATTCTATTCCACTGATCTACCTGCCTGTCTCAATTCCAATACCACGCACTTTTTAATCACTATTGCTCTATAATACACCTTGAGATCAGTGATCATGATTCCCCCAGAACATCTTATATTGTTGAGAATAGTTTTCACTATCCTTTGTTTTTTGTTATTCCAGATGGATTTGCAAGTTGCTCTTTCTAAGTCTATGAAGAATTGAGTTGGAATTTTGATTGAGGTTGCATTGAATCTGTAGATTTCTTTCAGCAAGATGGTCATTTTTTACTATATTAATCCTGCCAATCCATAAGAATGTGAGATCTTTCCACCTTCTGAGATCTTCAATGTCTTTTCTTCAGAGACTTGACGTTCTTGTCATAAAGATCTTTCTCTTGCTTGATTAGAGTCACACCAAATTATTTTATATTATTTATAACTACCGTGAAGGGTGTTGTTTTCCTAATTTCATTCTGAGCCTGTTTACCCTTTCAGTAGAAGAGGCTAATGAAAAATTCTCTGGGGAAATTTTTGGGGTCAATTAAATAAACTATCATATCATCTGCAAATTGTGATAATTTGATTTTTTTCCTTTCCAACTTTTATCTGTTTGGCCTCACTTTGTTGTCTAATTGTTTTGCCTAGGATTTCATGTACTATATTGAATAGGTAGAGCAAGAATAAACAGCCTTGTCCAGACCCTGATTTTAGTGAAATTGCTTCAAATTTCTATACATTTAGATTGATGTTGCATTTTGGCTGGCTGTATATTACTTTTACTATCTTTAGGTATGGGCCTTGAATTCCTGATCTTTCCAAGTCCTTTATTATGAAGGGGTGTTGCATTTGTCAAATCATTTTTCAGCATCTAATGAGATGATCATGTGGTGTTTTTCTTTGAGTATGCTTATATAATGAATTATTTCCATATATTGAACCATACATGCATCCCTGGGAGGAAGCCAACCTGATCATGATGGATGATCATTTTGATGTATTCTTGGATTCGGTTTGTGAGAATTTCTTTTTATCTTTATTAAATTGAGTATTTCTTATTTACATTTTGATTGCTATTGCCCTTCCCAGTTTCCTGGCCAACATCCCCCTAATCCTTCCCTTTCCCCTTCTATATGGGCTTCCCCTTCCCATCCTCCCCCCATTACACCCTCCCCCCAACAATCACATTCACTAGGTGTTCAGTCTTGGCAGGACCAAGGGCTTCCCCTTCCACTGGTGCTCTTACTAGGCTATTCATTTCTACCTATGCATTTGGAGTCCAGGGTCACACCATGTAGAGTCTTTGGGTAGTGGCTTAGTCCCTAGAAGCTCTGGTTGGTTGCAGCGTTGTTCATATGGGGTCTCGAGCCCCTTCAAGCTCTTCCAATCCTTTCTCTGATTCCTTCAACGGGGGTCCCACTCTCAGTTCAGTGGTTTGCTGCTGGCATTCACCTATGTATTTGCTGTATTCTGGCTGTGTCTCTCAGGAGAGATCTACATCCGGTTCCTGACGGCCTGCACTTCTTTGCTTCATCCATCTTATCTAGTTTGGTGGCTGTATATGTATGGGCCACATGTGGGGCAGGCTCTGAATGGGTGTTCCTTCTGCCTTTGTTCTAAACTTTGCCTCCTTATTCCCTGCCAAGGGTATTCTTGTTCCCCTTTTAAAGAAGGAGAGAAGGATTCGCATTTTGGTCATCCTTCTCGAGTTTCATGTATTCTGTGCATCTAGGGTAATTCAAGCATTGGGGCTAATAGCCACTTATCAATGAATGATACCATGTGTGTTTTTCTGTGTTTCTCACTCAGGATGATATTTTCCAGTTCCATCCATTTGCCTATGAATTTCATAAAGTCATTGTTTTTGGTAGCTGAGTAATATTCCATTGTGTAGATGTACCACATTTTCTGTATCCATTCCTCTATTGAAGGGCATCCAGATTCTCTCCAGCTTCTGGCTATTATAAATAAGGCTTCTATGAACATAGTGGAGCACGTGTCTTTGTTATATGTTGGGGCATCTTTTGGGTATATGCTCAAGAGAGGTATAGCTGTGTGCTCAGGTAAGTTTGTGAGAATTTTATTGAGCATTTCTGTATAGATATTCACAAGGCAAATTGGTATAAAGTTCTCTTTCTTTGTCGCGTCTTTGTGTGGTTTAAGTATGAGCATAATTACAGCTAAATAGAATGAATAGGTTAGTGTTCTTTCTGTTTCTATTTTGTGGACTATTTTGAATAGTATTGTTATTAGGTCTTCTTTGAAGGTCTGATAGAGCTCTGCACTAAACCGAACTGGTCCTGAAACTTTTTTTTTTGTTTGTTTGGGAGACTTTTAATGACTGCTTCCATTTCGTAAGGGTAATCGGACTGTTAGATGGTTATCTGATCCTGATTTAATTGTGGTACCTGGTATCTTTCTAGAAAATTGCCCATTTCATCCAGATTTTCCAGTTTTCTTCAGTATTGGATTTTGTAGTAGGATCTGAAGCGTTTTTCAATTTCATTAATTTCTGTTATATCAACCTTTTCATTTTTTTATTTGACTAATTTGGACACTGTCTCTATGCCTTCTGGTTAACTTGGGTAAGGGTTATCTCTCTTGTTGATTTTCTCAAAGAAACAACTCCTGGTTTTGATGATTCTTTTTATAGGTTTTTTGTTTTTTGTTTGTTTGTTTGTTTGTTTCTACTTAGTTGATATTAGCCCTGAGTTTGATTATTTCCTGCCATTTACTCCTCTTGGGTGTATTTGTTTCTCTTTGTTCTAGAGGTTCCAGATGTACTGTCAAGCTGATAATGTATGCTCTCTCCAGTTTCTTTTTGGAGGCACTCAGAGCTATGAGTTTTTCTCATAGCAGTGCTTTCACTGGATCCCATGAATTTTGGTATGTTATGCCTTCATTTTCATTAAATTCTAAAATATCTTTAATTTTTTTATTTCTTCCTTGACTGAGTTACTATTTAGTTGACAGTTGTTAAGTTTCCATGTGTCTGTGGGCTTTCTGCTGCTTTCATCATTATTTTTTGCACTTTATTTATTCATTTATTTATTCATTATTTATTTTTACATTTCACATTTTAGTCCCCTCCCGGTCCAATCCCCAAGGGTTCCCCATCCCATACCTCTTCCCTGTTCCCAATCAGCTTCCCTCCTGTATCCATCAGGATGTCCCTACTCTACCCACCCCACCGGATATCTAAACTTCCTGGAGTCTCCAGTCTCTTGAAGGTTAGGTGCATTTTCACTGACTGAACCCAGACCCGGTAGTCCTCTGCTGTAAACGTGTTGGAAGCCTCATCTCAGCTGGTGTATGGTATCTGGCTGGTGATCCATTTTCTATGAGATCTCATGGGTCCAGGTTAATTGAAACTGCTGGTCCTCCTACAGGGCTGCCCTCCTCCTCAGCTTTTTCCAGCTTTTCCCTAATTCAACCAGAGATATCAGCAGCTTCTGTCCCTTGGTTGTGTTCACATATCTGCATCTGACTCTTTCAGCTTCTTATTGGGTCTTTTGGAGGGCAGGCAAGATAGGTCCCTTTTAGTGAATGCCCCACAGCTTCAGTAATTGTGTTAGGTCTTGGGGCCTCCATTTTAGCTGGAACCCACTTTGTGCCTGTCACTGGACCTTCTTTTCCTCAGGCTCTTCTCCATTCTATCCCTGCATTTATTTCAGACAGGTAGATAATGAAGACCAACCTTAGTCTTAGTCTGTGTGATCCGATAAGATGCATGGGGTTATTTGAATCTCGTAGTGTGGCAGTTTCACAGATAATTGGACATAGTACAACCAGTGGACCCAGCTATACCATTCCTGGGCATATACCCAAAAGATGCTCCAACATAAAACAAAAACACATCGTCCATTATGTTCATAATATCCTTATTTATAATAGCCAGAACCCAGATGTCCTTCAACAGAAGGATGCATACAGAAAATGTGATGCATTTATATAGTGGAGTACTACTCAGCTATTAAAAACAATGACTTCAGGAAATTCTTAGGCAAAATTATGGAACTAGAAGATATTATCCTGAGTGAAGTAACCAAGTCACAAAAGAACACATATGATATGCACTATCACTGATAAGTAGATGTTACCCCAAAAGCTCAGAACACTCAAGATACAGTTCACAGACAACATGAAGCTCAAGAAGAAAGAAGACGAAAGTGTGGATGCCTCAGTCCTTCTTAGAAAGGGAAACAAAATATTCACAGGAGGAAATATGGAGACAAAGTGTGGAGTAGAGACTGGAGGAAAGGCCATACGGAGACTGCCCCACCTGGGGATCCATCCCATATACAGACAGCAAATCCAGACACTATTGTGCATGCCAAGACATGCTTGTGCACAGAAGCCTGATAAACTGTATCCTGTGAGGTTCTGCCAGAGTCTGACAAATACAACCTTTGGACTGAGAATGGGAACTCCAATGGAGGAATTAGAGAAAGGACTGAAGGAGGTGAATGGTTTTTCAAACCCATAAGAAGAACAACTAACCAAACCCCCCAGAGGCCCCAGGGATTAAACTACCAACCACAGAGTACACATATAGGGACCCATGGCTCCAGCCACATATATAACAGAGGATGGTCTTGTTGGACATCAATGTGGGGAAAAGCCCTTGAGCCTGTGAAGGCTTGATTGCCCCAATGTAGGTGAATGCCAGTGTAGGGAGGCCAAAATGAGTGATGAGGTGGGGGAGCACCCTCATAGAAGCAGGAGGAGGTGGATGGGACAGTGGTTTCTGGAGGGGGAACCGGGAAATGTAAATAAATACAATATACAATTATAAACAAAAGCAGAATGAGACTCTAATTCATGCTGGGGATGGAATATGTTTTGAGACTCTGATTCATGCTGGGGATGGAATATCTTTTTATTCTTTCTCTTTAGCTTTGTACTTACTTCTTGTCTATTTTCTGGTCCATTTACTGGTCACTTCTGGAAAGAATCCTCCTTTTTATCCCCACTTTGACTATCTTAAAATTATCATGGTGTGATTATGACTCATAAGAAAATGAGACCAGGAGATTTTCTATTCACCTGACCCATGTATTTTTTTATTTTTATTTTTATTTATTTATTTTTAATTTTTGAAGAGAGTATAGCACTGAATGCACTGAATTATTAATATTCTGGTTCCATCGTCCAAATGCTGCATAACAAGTCACCACACATTTTTAAATGCTTTCTATACTAAAATATGAAAAGACTTATAAAATTTGAGATTTAAGACTTGGCAAGTAATTGAACTCACATTAATGGTGCTTGTATTTTCAAGACTCTCACAATGGTATAAGAAGTTTCTGGGAGACTGAATCGAGTCCTCCTAAAGTTTTTTTTACATGAACCTATACTCAATATTTTTGTAGTTCTATAAATGTCTACTGAGCTTTCTATATTTATTATTACATTTAGGGCTTTACTTTTCCTAAAGCAAACAATTCCAATTTATTCTTTCCTTTTATAATGGAGGAAATTTGAAAATTATTTTCCAAAGGCTTTAATTTTTAGAAGCTTTAACTTCTATCTCTCATTCTAACACAGTTATCTCCTTTTGCCAGTAGGGAAGTATCAAGAACACTTTAGGTGTCTGAAACCATTGGTACAATCTATCTATACCTATCTTTTGTTCTATTCTTTTATAATTGTCACAATTAAAATTTATAAATTTAACAAAATAAGAAATCTATGAAAACTTCTATCATAATTGAACGAATTACAATATGATTGTAGTATTAAAATTTTGTGAATGGTTTCCTTACGGTACAGAAATATTGGACTGTGCTGACCTTTCTTCCTGAATAATTATTAATGTGTACTGAGGAGCAATAAGTGTGATATGGTGGTAATTATGATACTGCAGGGGCTGTAATATAGTCCTGCTTTGTCTCCTAAGTGTTATATCAAAGTGTTATTTAACACAGCATTATGATATCATGACAGTGGATCAGAAAACCAGAATTGCTTTGAGGACACTAAGAATGAATAAGGTATAAGCTAGTAGATCTGGTGTAGAAATTATAGATTCATGTATGAAGTTTCATGGAGCAGCTAGGTGACAGATTTCATCATTTTGTACAAAATGTTTTATCATTTGCAACTGTTGAATTGTAAATTGAGGAATTTTCACTTAATAGGTTTGGAAAATGTTTGATATGGGTAAATGAAATCAAAAATAATAAACTATGAGTACCACCTGTTGTGGCTAATGAACCATCGATCAGGTTGCAAACAATGGCCTCAGTTTAGGCCCATCATATTTTCTGCCCCAAGAAAAAGAATACTTCAGCATAGAAACAACTATATAGGTTCATCTTTATTATGATGCACTTTTTATTTGAAAATACACATATAAAATAACACAAAGCTACACTCCACTATATTTTGACCAGAAACAAACACAGCCTAAAATCATGTTTGTAAAACTTCAAAATTTTCACTACCATCTATCTGTTTTCTTTTTCCAAGTTGTTTTTCAATAACATTGTAAAACTTTTTTCAAACATGCCATGATTGATGGCTTTTTTGTCGAATAGAAATTGCTTTGCAGATTTTTTTCCTCATTTTAAACATTCAGCTATTGCTTCGATGGAGGCACTCATAAAAGCATACATATAAATGAATCATGAAGATAGAAAGCAAGTCCAATAGCCAATATTCAAGGTTTGACACTTTCAAAAGTATAATGTACTGCTTTTATTTAGTCTTGTCAACAATTCCAAGAAACTCTGTGTCCTATGTATTAATGACCCACCTTTTCATTTTTGAACATTATTTAAAACAAGTCAAAATATATATCCTTTTAAGCATGTACAAAGAATATAGATATAATTAAAATATTACTACACTTTAATAGTTCTCCATGTAAAGAGGATAAAATGTAAATATAGTTTACATTAAATGAAAAAGCTTGAAGATAACTATATTGTTTAACTATACAAAAAGTTTATTCTGCTGATGGATTTCAAAGAAAGGGATCTTTCCAGTCCTCTATTTCAATTTTATGGATCATTTGTCAAACATGGAAAGCCATTAATCAAGTAAGAAAATGAAGAATAAAACTGGTCCAACTCTACGAAGTCCTTCTCTTGTCTCCAATATATTTGATGACGCTGTTACAAATTTAGAACAGCTTAGCATGTGCAGAAATTTATTCTTAGTCAGATGCAGCATATAATGTGACAACTATGTTTTGAACCTGAGATGTCTCTTTTAGTCTCATGTACTTGACACTTGGTTTCTTGCTGATGTTCCTGTGTAGAAGGTTGTGGAACTTTGGGAAGATGGAGCCTCAGAGAAAAAGTCTGTTACTTGGAGCAGGACTTAAGGATTTTCATCCAGGTGCTTCTTTCTGTTCACTATGCCCATTAATATGATGAAATCTCGTTTTAAAACAAAACAATGCACAATAAAACAAAAGAGTTTTTCCTCCAGACTCCATTGTTCATACTAGAAAATTGTAGTCCCTAAAGCTGACATGCGAGTGCAGATATTGACCTTTCCCAAGTCAATTCTGATACCATGGGCTAACACAAAGCTTGCTAATTGCTGTCTCATAATGTGATGCTAGAGTTGAAAAATCAGAGAGGTAAGCTACAGTTAGAAGAAGATAGGGTGGATGAAAATATTTACCTCTCACTCTACTCCTCCCAATCCAATCCTGCAATCTGTAACTTTATGTCAAGTTCTGTAGCAAACCACAGGTTATATCCTAACTTAACTCCTGCCTTCTTCTCTACTAGATCGTACAAATTGTTCTCTTCGACATTTCTTCTCAGTATGCACCTCTTTATTCTAGCAATTTTTCCAACAGGAACTATTAGGGAAAGCTAATCAAGGAAGCAGGTTAACTAACTGCAAGTTACCCTTCTATTCCTCTAAGTTGAATTCCCCAGTCCCATCCTCAGTTTTGCATTAAACCATTAAACTTCCTTTCATGGACTCTCCTTTATTTCTGCGCCATTCACAGGGGAAACTAAGAAAATCTTAATTACACACCCTGAATTCCACCCTCCTATGGATGCCTACATCCTTCTTAGCCTATCTCCATCCCTAAATGTCAGCCCCCAATACCTAAAATGCATTTTACTTGGAACCCCCAGTGGTAGCATCTAGCAATATCCCAGGAAAATGTCTTAGAGACACACAGCCACCTCAGTTTCCTAAGGACCAGGAAGGGTATCTGAAACAAAGGAACAAAATACCCACACAAAAAAGACAAGAGCAGATATCAGCACCCAGAATTATAAAACACAAGGTGTCCAGATGCCAGCATAAAAACACAATTAGTAACAATCAGAAAAATATGCTTTCATTATAACAGAACAACCCTACCATAGTCAGTCCAGATAATTGTAACATAGCAGAAGCTTAAGAAAAGCTCCTTAAAATAGCCTTTATAGATATGATAATGGTCCTTAAGGAGGAAATGAATAAATAATTTTAAGAAATATATGAAAACACTCAATACTCTAGAATAAAATTACTGAAGAGGTTCAAGATCTAAATGTCTAAATAAAACCAATATAAAAAAAATAAACTCAGCAAAATCTAGAGATGAAAATTTAGGATTTCAAACAGGAAGCTGAATGGTGAGTCTCACCAAGAGAATACAAGGGATGGAAGGGAGTAGCTTACCCTTTAAAGACATAATAGAAGATAATGATACTTTGATCAAAGAAAATACTAAATCATACAAAACAAAAAGTCTTAGCACAAAACATCCAAGAAATATGGCAATGTATGAATAATCCAAATCTACAAATAATAGGTATAAAAGAATGAAATAAAACCAAGGTCAAAGGCACAGAATATATTTGAATACAACCATAAAATAAATGTCCTTACCCTCAAAAAGGGGACATTCACTAGATATTTTAGTGCAATGGAAGCTCAAAATTAGTGAGAGTATACAACTAGAATCTGACTTATCTTAAGGTCTACTCTACCAAATGGATCCCATACCTGATATCGCTTGAGTGACTAAGAACCTGAGACCAGATATCCTATCCTTGGTGTGTGGGATAAAACAAAATATTATCATTACAAAGCAAACACGGGAAAACAGCAATAAACTGACTTCTAATGACATTTTTAAATCCTCAGAGATAAATACCATACACAGCCATTATCAGAGAAGCTTTCGCTATAGCAATTGGCAACAGAGACATCTTCCAGCAAGATAATATTCAGAGAATGCTGTATACTAGAACCTGCATCTCAAAATATATGTCGTCATCAAATATCTTCTTTCAGGGCTCAGGGAAAATTGCTGAATAGGAGGCAAAAAGAATGTAAGAGGCATTTGGTGTGGAGAACAACAAAAGACAAAACACCTTAAATTAACATGATCAACACACATATGCAGAAATCACACAAATAAAGCCATCTGAGTCAACATGGTCTATGTACATGTAAACTCAAAAACACTATGGCAGCACAAGGTCTGTGCATGTGTCTTCTTTCAGATGATGTCCTAGAGCTTTAAGGAGAAATGGCCATATGCCCCCATCCCTAATCCAGATGCTATCTCGAATTGATAATCATTTGTAAATGAAAGGTTTGTATTCTCTGCAAGACTTACTAGAGAAACAAACTACTACTGAGGGTAGTCCCACAAAAATGGAGAAGAGTATGAGGAAAAGGAGGTTCAGCAACAGGTTCAAAGTGGGCTCCAGTTCAAGGGTAGACCCCCAAAGCCTGACACTATTACTGATACTGTGGAGTGCTCACAAAAAGGGACTTATTGTGCCTACCCTCTGAAAGATCCAACAAGCAGTTAAAAAAAAAAAACAGTCCCAGAAGTAGACAGACAACAGAAGACAAAGTCAATTTCATCTTTATACATGCATGGCTTCAAGTTCAGTGTTTTTATAAGATTACTGATGCTCAAACACATGGGTCTCTCTTTTGTATCTGTTTGTCGTGCCTTTTCTTAGTGTCTTTTCCTTTTGCTTATTTCTTTTCCTATCTATATATTGAAGTTTTTAATATAATTACAGTATATTTTACTTTAATCCTTTTTGCCTAATGCCTGTTTGCTTTCTAATAAGAAGTGGAAATGTGGGTATGGATACAGGAGAGTTAGGAAAGAATTGAGAGTATTCTACTTTGGATATATGAGAAAATAGACTTCTCTCTTGTCTGTATCAAATGAAGAAGAGATATGGAACAGACAGGAAGAGCTTAAGCTCTTAAGACCATATAATCAAAAATCAATGAGTAGAATAAAAAAAAAACCCACAAAGTTTCATTAAGCTATTCACAGACAAGATTTTATTGTAACAGTGATAAATTTGCTTCTTAATGCCTCCATGGCTGAATATTGACATTTTTTTAAATTTTATTTTATTTTTTCCATGTTCACTTTATATCCCATTCTCAACCCTCAGCCCCACTGCCCTACTCCTAGTCAACTTCTCCCATAATCCTTCCCCTATCCCCCCTTCCCTTCTCTGATTGGGTGAAGACTCCCTAGGTAACCCCACCCTTGCACTTGAAGTCTCTCAGAGGATAGGTACTTCCTCTCCCACCGAGGACAAAGTAACCTAAGTAGAATAACATATCCCACATAAAGACAACAGATTTTGGGATAACCCCTGCTCCATTTGTTTGGGACCCACATAAAGAACACGCTTCACATCTTCTATAAGAGTGTGGATAGGTCTAAGTCCAGCACAATTAAGTGGTTCAGACCCTAAGAGCCCCAAGCGTTCAGGTTAGTTGATTCTGTTGGTCTTCCTGTAGAGTTCCTAGATGCTTTGGGTCAGTGAGTGTCTGCAAACTCCATCCACTGTTTGGCTCTAGGTATTTATCTGTCTAAGTCAGCTGCTGGGTGGTGCCTCTTAGAGGAAAATATACTGTCTGCCAGCATAACACAGTATCATTAATTGTGTCAAGGATTGGTGCTTTCCCATGCAATAGATCTCAAGTCGGGCCAGTTATTGGTGTGCCATTCCTTCAGTTTCTGCTCCCTCCCCTGTGCCTGCATTTCTTCTAGACAGAATACATTAGTGTTGATAGTTGTGTGGGTGGGTTGTTCCTCTGTAGCTCCACTGGGGTTCCTGCTTGGCTAGAGGAGAGGCCTTTTCAGATTCTATATTCCTAAAGTTGTGAGTCACAGCTAATGTCACCTCCATTGATCCTTGGGCACATCTCTTGTCCTAGCTTTCTGTCTCCACCCATTGATGTCCCCTCACCTCCTCACACACCTCAGTTGCACACTTCAATTCATTTTTATGACCACCTAGCAATCTCTCCTACCCTTCCTCATAGCTGATTCTGAATCCTATACTTTCATTTCCCATCTCCTTCCTCCCAATTTCTTCCCTCCATCTGGCCCTTATGACTATTTTATTTACCCTTCTAAGTGAGATTCAAGCATCCTCACTTGTGACTTTATTCATTTGAGACTCTTTATATCTGTGGATTACAGCCTGGTATGTGTATTTTATGGTTAATATCCATTTGTAGGTGAGTACATACCATGCATCTCCTTTTGGGACTGGCTTACATCAATCAGAATGATATTCTTAAGTTCCATCCATTTGTCTGCAAAATTCATGATTTCTTTTTTTTTTTTTTTTGGATAGCTGAAAAGTATTTTATTGTGTAGATGTAGTACATTTTCTTTATTCTTCAGTTAAAGATCATCTAGGTTGTTTCTAGTTTCTGGTTATTGTGAATAAAGTTGGTATGAACATATTTGACCAATTATTTTTGTGGGATGTTAGAGAATTCCATGAACAGAACAGATCAACAACTGATAAATGAGACCTCACAAAATTCTAAAGCATCTGTAAGACAAAGGGCACTGTCAAGAGGACAAAACAGCAGCTTACAGATTGGGAAAGGTTCTTCACCAACCCTATATATGACAGAGGGCTAATATCAAAACTTTACAAAGGACTCAAGAAGTTAGAAACCAAATCCCAAATAATCCAATTTCAAAAATCGGTGTAGAGATAAACAGAATTCTCAACACAAGAGCATCAGATGGCTGAGAACTACTTAAAGACATATACAGTGGGGAGAGGGAAGTTACTGAACCCACCTCCAGCAGAACGTCAGAGCATCAAGTGAGGGATGGAGTTGCTATCCCACAATAAAAGCTCTGATACATAATTCTTCCTGTCTTAAAGAAATGTAGGGATGGAAATGGAGAAGAACCTGAGGAAATGAAGGTCCACCAACAGGCCCAAAATGGGATCCAGCTCAAGGGCAGGCCCCACTACCTGACACCATTACTGAGAATATGGGGCATTCACCAAAAGGGACATATCATGACTGCCTTCCAAAAGACCCACTAAGCAGCTGAAAGAGTCAGATACCTATATGTGTACCCAACCAATGAACAGAAGCTGCTGACCCATCTAGTTGTATTAGGAAAAAGCTGGAGTAAGTTGAGGAGGAGGGCAACCTTACCTTATCAGAAGATCATCACTCTCAATTGAACTGGACCTCTGAGATCTCTCTGACACTGGATGACCAACCAGGCTACATACACCAGATGTGGTGAGGCCTCCAACACATATAGAGCAGAGGACTACCAGTTCTGGGTTCAGCCAGAGAAGATGCGCCTAACCCTCAAGAGACTGTAAGCCCCAGGAAGTTTAGAGGTCTGCTGGAGTGGATGGGATTGAGACATCCTTGTGGAGACATGGGGATGGGGCGGTGAGGAGGTATGGGATGTGGAACTGTCAGGGTGGTGGATGGAACATGAGGGAAATAAAGTTTAGAGTGTAAAAAAAAAGACATATTCAAAAATCCTTAGTAATCAGGGAAAAGGAAATAAAAACAACTCTGAGATTTAACTTACACATCCAAATGGCAACGATAAAAAGATAAAGAGAAAAAAAAACTCTAAAGATAGTACATGCTGGAGAGGACATGAATCAAGGGAAACACTTCTTCATTGCTGGAGGGAATGTAAGCTTTTACAACCACTTTGGAAATCAATTTGGAAGTTTCTGAGAAAACTGAATAGTTCTACCTCAAGAAACTGTTATAGCACACATGAGAATATACCCAAAAGATTTGCTTTTCTTATATTCATAGGATCCCTAGCTTAGTTAATGG
The DNA here is from genome assembly GCF_011064425.1 of Rattus rattus. Taxonomy (NCBI): domain Eukaryota; kingdom Metazoa; phylum Chordata; class Mammalia; order Rodentia; family Muridae; genus Rattus; species Rattus rattus. The sequence continues at coordinate 71,293,767 of NC_046159.1, forward strand.
TGCCACCAACAGTAGGTTAGCGCTGCTTACATAAATCAGAATTCAAGATAACATGCGCGTGGGCTAATACATTAGAAATAATTCTTCAGATTATATCCTTTCCACAGATAGTCAAATCTGTGTCAGGTTAAGTTTATATGTTACTAGACAATTATATAATAAATCTAGGAAAAATTTGCTTTTTCCATATATGTGATTCTCTCTCTCTATTTCTCTGACTCTCTCTCTCTCTCTCTTTATCTCTCACTTTGTGTGTGTGTGTGTCTGTGTGTGTATCTGACTCTCCCTCTAACATATATATATATATATATATATATATGAGGAAGTATGATCTGTAAAATTATGATTATTTAATTTTACATATATAGATGAGACAAGAAAGATATCAAATATTTTATGACTTCAATATATACTTTTCTATACAAAAAAAAACAAACAACAACCAGATCTATTTACAAATGTCCTGAAATTAACAAATGACTAATGTCTGTAGAGCAATTTTAATCCAGCAACAAAGCTTCTCTGTCAAGGGGTCACATCCAAAGATTCTTGGTCAGTGTGATTAGACTTGAATGCAAATAGGCCACACATGTTTAGTCCCACTGGCTGAAATACAGACATACCCTGTAATAGACTCCTTCTATCTCAAACAGCATAGTTAAGGTTATTTTGTAACAGCATGCAGTCATGTATGAATGTGATGTATATTTGAGGAGCAGATAAAGTGACAATTTAAAGAAAGATTTGACAGAATGAATCAGAGATAGATTTGCTGAACTTGCATGAGAACAGACTGAGAGAGAAGAGAGAGAGAGAGAGAGAGAGAGAGAGAGAGAGAGAGAGAGACAGAGAGACAGAGAGACAGAGAGAAAGAGAAAGAGACCAGAGACAGAAAAAAAAAAAAGAAAGTTTTATAAGAGGCAATTCTACAGAGAAAGGTGGCAGGTGAGGAAAAAACTAGCCAGAGAATGAAAAGGGCCCAAAATATTAGAACAAATTGCCATAGTTTGGATGAGGCCAAGCAGAGCAATTCAGTGAGAAGGTGAGAGAAGCCAAATTGAATCAGTCAGCTTGGAGAGGAGTTCGAGGCAGAAGAACATAGTAGAATCTGCCAGTAAGAGTATTGAAAGACAGAAAGGGTAAGATTATTCAACAGTAAGCTCTGAGATAACAATTACATATGGCAAATAAAAGTAAAGTTTGCACATGTCATTCTCATTAACAAGTCTGTACAGCAAATAATTTCTTGTTCTAGGGTTAAATTTAAGGAAGAACCTAAGAGGAACCTGCTGACTTACTTGATTGTGTATAAATGGAAAGTAGGTCTATCGTCTTAGTAAGTGGGCTAATTTCTAAGAAAAGAGTTACCTTAAGATGACTTCACTCATTGTCCCCAGGGTCCACTCCTATCAAGTCATTGTTAGCTACTAAAAGAGCCCCAGTCCTAATAATCTGTCCTGCACCCATATTAAACTCCAGGTCAGAATGTCATATATAAAGTCCTTAACCATCCTTTTCTGAGATTTACTATGGTATTGTCAAGGTTTGACAAACTTAAAATATTTTTATTTTTTTGTCAAAAAGACTACATGCTGACAACCTAGTGAATTCATGCTTGACAGTGTTGAGATCTAGGATTTTTCCCAAATCCTGTCAAGGCAATCTGGCTACTATAGTTAAAGGCTCTACATTGAGAAATGCTAACATGTCTATATCCTACAGGGTCCAATTCAAAGACATATGTTCATATGTCAGAGTGAAGAAGATTATGTAGTGGTCTGTGATCATCCAGTTTTACCTCAGGCATTTTAAATGATACTGTTTTTGTCTTTAAAAATTGAGAAATGATTTTATCAGTTCTTGAATTGTATATCAATTGTATGTCAATTGTATATATTTCTATACTGATGTCTTTGGTAGAAAATGGCTATGTCCTTAATTGCATTCCTGTTCTGCCTAATTTTGTTTGAAATATATGAAATAAATTTTATAGAAAATATTGAAGATAAGATAGAATTGAACAGTTTTTTAGAGCTTGAACTGAAGGTAGACAAGACCAGATATTTCCATAATACACAAAACATCAATAGCAAAACAATTATTTTGAATGTCTTTTGCATAAGTTCATGAGAACATTTCATCTTAAAGAGATAAAAAGACAGAATTCTCCCTAAGCTTTTGCTCTAACTTATTGGAGGTTTTCTGCAAGCATGATTTAAGATGTGTCTCCTAATTTAGAGAGCCAACCATAAGCAGCACAGTCAAGGAACTATGTCCTCACACAGATTTGTCTTGGTCTTACTCTGTGCTCAAATGAAGCCAGACACCTGTGATATAAACTCTTATAGATTGAAATTATAGTTCTGATATTAACATTTATGTTAAATTTCCTGCAGAAAGATTTTAGCTGCAATGATTGTGAAAAGCTTTATATGATCAAGGGTTTTTTTTCCTTTTTCTTCCTTTCAAGCAGCTATTTCCACAAAGAGGACTGCAAATTCAGAACTCCAAAAATCTAATATTTTACATTTTTAATGAAGTAAGAATATTTTTGGAAAAAATTTATGCTCTTGGCATCTTAGTTAGATGTCAGTCTCTAAGCCAAATAAGCAAATTTAGATATCTTCTTTCTTTATCAAGTCTATCTGCCTACTGCTTGAGACATGGTCTTTTTCCCAAAAGATGTTTCTCTAATTTTATATCCTTACTTTTTCTTTGCTCTTATTCACTGCTCTTTATCTGGCTTGCATAAAATCATTTCTTTGTACAAACTCAGTGACAGAGTAAATAATACTTCACTATTGAGAAGGAAGTACAACACTAGAATGATCAGTTAGTCTTTCAAGGGTGAGGTGGCAGATAAGAAATTTTAAAGAAACAGAAGTGTTTATTTCAGGCTTTACAAAGAATGTTTTAGACAAAAGAAATATTAGCATTGAAGGGATGGATTACAAACTCTTCCCACTGTCTCCAAACCTTTTGTAAATGCCATAATTGTCATAAAATTATATATATATGCTATCCAGAATGTAAAGCATTTTGTGAAAATTAGATGGTAAAATTAATACCATATAATTCTTCACCAACAAAATCTTAGGATTTTGTGGAAATCAGAGAGAAATCCTCAGTTGACTCAATATAGACACAATAAGGTCTTATTAAGGTAGATATACCAGAAGGAAATTTCTACACTTACATCTTGAAAGACTCCTAATTTTTGGTCTTTCCTATTGTCAAAGGATATATCTATACTTTGCATCACTGCCTTTATAAAAAATTAACACAAAATAATGACATATGATAATACACATTTATTAGCTTACAATATGGCAGTATACTTCATCAATGGCAGGAAGGAAAAAAAATTGTTTGCAAAAAGGAATTTACAATCCCTTGTAATCTAATCATGGAGTGGCATCCCTTCAGGGCGGATGGATTCTATTGATTAGGAACAAATTACTTCAAAGGAGAAGATTAGTCAATGTTTAAAAGACCGGGATTTGTTTATGGAGGAAGACATTTCCAAAATACTGATTAGAACTCCATTAGATTATTTGTTTAAAGAGTATTTTTAGATTCTGGCATGTGATATATATATATATATATATATATGTGTGTGTGTGTGTGTGTGTGTGTGTGTGTGTGTGTGTATGCATGCCAATGTTTAATGCTCACATTTACAATTTCTGTGACTTTAAAACTTATTTTTGAACAAATAATCAGTAGACAAGTCAGGTAAGGAATTTAATAGTTTCTGATGTACAAACATTTTCATTAAAAGTACTGTTATAATCTATGATCTATCAAACCATAGTAAGACATAAATTAATCATGGCCCTGAACAATAACAATTCATTATTATCAGTTTAAAGTATATAAAAGCTTAATGGATCTTGAGAGTTAAAGAAGGATGACTTTCTTTTGCTGAGAAAAAACAATATTGTCACGAACTGAATAGGTCTAGGCCTGGTCTTATCAGAATGTCATCTAGAGGGGACGACACACATATCACCTAAAAGCACCATGTTAGTTGTTATGTAAACAGTTATTTGAAAAGCTTTACCTTTCCTCTCATAGGCTGAATGATAGGATAATGAGTAAATCAGAAGGCAATCTAAACATAAGTTGCCCCCTCCTTTTCTTATTTTTTTTTACTTCACACATACCTTAGGGTATCTATTATTATAAAGAAACACTGTGACCATGCCAACCCTTAAAATAAAACCAATTCATGGAGTCTATCTTACAGGTTCAGAGTTTTAGTTCATTATTATCATAATTGAAAGCATGGTGACATGAAGGAAAGCACTGTGCTGAATAAGGCACCAAGATTTCTAGATCCATATCCTAGAGGATATGAGCCACTGGGCCTTGCTTGAGCTTGTTTTATTTACTTTTTAAAAATTTTTATTAGACATATTTCCATAATTATATTTCAAAGATTATCCCCTTTCTGATTTCCTGTCCATAAGCCCCCATTACCTCCCATCCCCCTCCCCCATATGGGTATTCCCCTTATACATCCCCCTTATTGCCTCCCGTATTCCCCTACACTGAGGGTCCAACCTTGGCAGGACCAAGGCTTCCCCTTCCCCTGGTGCCCCAACAAGGCTATTCTCTGCTACATATGCAGTTGGAACCCTGGGTCAGTCCATGTCTAGTCTTTGGGTGGTGGTTAAACCCCACAGCTATCCTCTAGTATCATACTTCCTCTAATGAGGCTATCTATTCCACCAAGGCCACAAACCCAAGACATTTCAAGTAATGCCAGTCCATATGAGTATTTGGAGGCCAGTTTATTTAAACTTTTATAACATGGTAAAAATTTTAATTTCCCCCCCGCCAAAAGAATCCGTGTTTGCTTAAATATACAGTTAAAATGGAACCATATAATTGTATCTGCTGTGGTAGTTCTCATTGAGATTTCAGTTAAGTTCAAATAATCTCTGCTGGTGCTGAATAGTCAGCAGTGTGATACTGTATTCTTCACTCTCCTGAATGCTGATGTTACTAATGGACTAGAAAAGAAAGAGATTTTTACAGTGGATTACTCATAAAACCGTCACTATATAGGAATGTTTGGCTCAGAACAGTCAGCTAACAAACTATAAAATATTTATATTGTACTGAAGTTGCAAACACACCTTGCAAAAAGGAAGGGAATTTAAAGCACACTGAAGAATTCACATCTCGTTCACTTTGAATAAGTGCACGGATTGATTTTTGCCAGAGGTGTCTATTAAATTTTTACTTTAAACAGATAAGCCATATACTGACTTGTCTGTATTTTTCCTTTATTAAATAATTTATAATTTCCAAGAAAAGTTTAGTACATGTCCTAATTCATCTATTCTTCTTGCTTTGAAAATCAGGACAACTCTGCAATAAAAAAATAAAAAAAAATTTACAGTTTTTGGTACTAGGCAAATCACTCAGTTCATAAAGTGCCTGTTATAGAGGCATAAGGATCTGAACTGAGATCCTCCGGACCACAAAATAATGGATGTAGGTAAGTTAAACATGCAGATATAGGAGAATCCTCAGCTTTCACTTAGGAGCCAGTAAGTACTGGAGATAAGTCGGAAACTCTGTCTCGAAATTCAAGGTAGGGAGCAATATCAGATGAGACCCCAAATCAACAAATTAGATTCACACAAATGTACTTACTTTTCTGCATACACATTTGAACATGTAATGAACTCACACACACACATATTACAGTAACATGCACACATAAAAATAATTTTTGGGTCATTTGAACAAACTGGAAAGCACTCTCAATTACTGTTGTTTAGTTCATGCAAGATGTAATATGAATCAACAAATACAGTATTAACTGAGTGTCAACTATGTTTGAAAATTAGGGGAAAATCTATTGCAAAAATATAGAAGAAAGACAAAGTACAACAAAACTGTTTATTTTTATTTTGTAAAATATTATTATTATTATTATTATTATTATTATTATTATTATTGGTGGTGGTGGCTGTTTTTATTCTTATTATTTAATATTCTTTAATAGTCCAGTCAGTATCCCCATCCCAGTCTGCCCTCCAACTGTTCTTCATTCTATTCTTCCTCCCATGTCTCCATGACGATGCTCCCAACCTCCACCCCAGCAGACCTCCCCTGGGTTCTCAATTCTCTTCAGGGTTAGGTGCACCTTCACTCACTGAGACCAGACAAAGCAGTCCTCTGCTGTATATATGCCAGGGGTCTTATATCAAGTAGTATATGCTGCCTGGTTCAGGGCTGAGATCTTGGGGGTCCATGTTAGTTGAGACTGCTGGTCTTCCTATGGTGCTGCCCTCCTCCTCAGCTTTTTCCATTCTTTCCAAATTCAAGAATAGGGGTCCCGGCTTGTGTCCATTGATTAGATGTAAGTATCTGCATCTGACTCTTTCTTACAAGAAGGCTATTATGCTAGATAGATTTATGTCAACTTATTATAAGCAAAAGCAGAGAAAATTTCAGGTAAGAAAACAATTCTACATAAAATGGACTTAAGTTTTGTGTACGGTGATAGACATGAATCTTCTTCCATTCTTCTACATGTAGATATCCAGTTAGATCAGCACCATTTGTGTATAGATATATACATAGATATAGATACGTTGTTTCATGTGTGTGTGTGTGTGTGTGTGTGTGTGTGTGTGTGTGTGTGTGTGTGTGTGAAAATATTTCCATAAGATAAGGGTGTAGGCAATCTTATAGGGCCTTTTCTTAATTAGTTATTGAGGTAGGACCCAGTCCATTATATGTGATGCTACCTCCTGATCATTATTCCTGGATTTTATGAGAAAGCAACTGTGTGTGAGTCTATAACAGTACCTCTTGATGGCCTCCACATCACTTCCAGACTACAATGTTCCAGCCTTGCTTCAGTTCCTTTTCTGATTTCCTCTGATGACAAACAGTGCTGTCAAAATGTAAGAAAAATAATGTCTTTCCTAGCCAAATAGTTTTGCTAATGATACTTCATCCAAAAGGCAGTTAATTAGGACAAAAGTTGGTACCAGGAGTGGGATGTTCCTATGACAAATGTATCTACATGGTTTTGTAGAAGATGGGGAAAGAGTTTTAGAACTTTGGACTAAAAATGTCATTAAGTATTGAGAGCTCAGTGACTTGTTTTGTAGGAGATTGGAGCATAAGACAATTGAAAGTAGTGTAGCTGAAGAAGGTTTGGTTAATTAAGGTTCAGAGTGAAGTTTTAAGACTCTATCCGGGTCACTTCTTATTTTCGAATAAGTTTCTAGATATTGATTAACTTGGTTTGTGGTTAAATATCTTATTTTCGCTATATATTGTGATTTAAAATGTGTCTAAATATTTTATGGGCTGACATCTGTGGACTATTAGCGTCTACAAGATATCTGCCCAGGTCCTTCAAGCTTTTAGGATCTATTGAGAAGTCAGGTGTAATCCTGATAATTCTGTCTTTATATATCTCTTGGCCACTTTCCCTTGAATCCTTTAATATTCTTTCTTTGTTCTGTACATTTAGCATTCTGATAGGTATGTGGGTGGAAGATTTTCTTTTCTGGACCAATGTATTTGATATTCTGTAGCCTTTTTGTCAGTTTATAGCCATCACTTTTTAGGTAGGGGAACATTTTTTCTATGATTGATAAAATCAAAATATTTGACCCTTGGAATTGAGATTCTTCTTCTTCTACTCTTATTATTCTTAGGTTTAGTATTTTCATAGTGTTCCATATTTCTTGAATTTTTTGTGTCATGTACTTTCTAAAATTAATATTTTCTTTAACTCAGGATTCTATTTCTTCTACAGTACCTTATACATCTGAAATTCTTTCATCCATCTCTGATATTTTGTTGGTGATACTGGTGTCTGTAGTTCCTGTTCAATTACTTAGATTTTCCATCAGCATGATTCTCTCAGCTTCTGGATTTTTTTTTCATTGCTTCTGTTTCCTTTTCAGACCTTGAAGAGTTTAATACATTTTAATCATCTATTTGATAGTATATTCATATATTTTTAATGGATCTGTTCATTTCCTTTTAAAAGGCCTCTATCCACTTTGAAAGATAGGATTTGAGGTCATATTCTTGTGAATTGACTGTGTTAGGATGTCTAGGACTTACTCTAGTAGGATAACTTGGCTCTGGTAGTACCATATTGCCCTTGCTTTTGTTGATTATGTTCTTACACTGGCCTTTACCATCTGTTTGTTCCTGGTGTTAGCTGGATGTTCCTAATGCTTACCAGACTCCTCTCAGAGGTAGGTAGAGCCATTGATCTGAAAATGGAGGTCAGTGAATGTTCCTCACCTCTGCAAGCTGTGCCCCAAGTGAAACTAAAATTTCCTGGGGAATTGCAGGCCTTTTCTGGAGGACAGAAATATGGGCCTGACAATGGGGCTTAGGAGATAGAGCACAGCAGCTGTCTGTGTGCCAGATAGACCTGGCTGGCAGGGAATAGATGAGGCAGAGTCAAACTTTGTTGTTGCTGGAGACCTACACATTCCTCTGCCCGGGCCAGGCACCTTGATAGGGAAGGTGATGGGGCTCAGGGGATGGTGAAGAGCTCAACTTTGCTAGCTTTTCCCCAGTGGGCCTGACAGGTAGAGATAAGGATTTGGTTTTAAGAAACAAGGTGTTGGCACTCTAACTAGGGGTTTAATCCCGTGAACAGAGGAATAACTGCAGCAGTGGACAAATGGAGAAGCCATCAGATTTGATAAGTCCCCTATGAAGTTCTCAAGGAGAGAGATAAGGATGGGAAATACTATAACATAAGGTAGTTGGGACCTTGTATAATGCTACATTAGATGGCTTAAAAACAGAAGCAGAAAATGAAAGCTAAATTAGTTAACTGAAATTGGCTGGATACTGATTATGATTATTATCATTTCTATATTTCATATTCCATTCTTAATAGTCCGAGTGGCTTTCTGTACCTGTTAGCAATACATCAAAAAAAGAATACTGTGAAAAGTGGATTGATGGGATAGAAGCCATAGAAAATTCTATAAATGAAAATAAGAAAAATAATCAGACATAGAGGAATTTTAATCAAAACTTTGAAAGAGTTATAAATGAAAATAAGAAAAAGTACTCCTACACAGACAGAGGAATTTAGAGAATTCCTAATACACTGTCACATGATGAAACTGAAGAAGGAAACCCAAGGTTGTTAGTAAACCAAACACAGCTTCCCTAGTTATAGCACACAATAAGCACCTTGAAGTTTATGAAGATGTTAAATGTAATCCTATAGACAAATTTGAAGAGATTCAAGGAAGCAATCATTTCATATAATGTAGATTCACCCTATGTGAGGCAGTTATTAAAATTATGGACAACTAAGAATAAAATTATCCTTCACACTAAAAAGATTTTACAAAAGCAATATTGGAAGTTGATCCTCATTCATAATGAAGAACATGGTGGAAAGTGGAAGCTATGGCCATAGAACAACAAAATCTAGCTAGAAATATCAATATTTCCAAGATGATGGTTGATATGCTGAGCTACAAAGGCTGGTATATTTAATAATTATAGCTTGATGCTATGCTATTTTTGCAGATGCAAATGCTTGGGAAAAGATTGAAGATTCAAGAAAGGGATCTGAACCATTTACTAAATTTATACATTATCCAAAAGAAATTTTCACTGATTTTTTTCAAAGAATGATATTAGTCATTAGTAAATAGAATAGTATCAGACACAGATATTAGAAAACTACTAATCAAATCTTTGGCTATTGAGGATGCTAATTCAGAATGCAAAAGGGTGATTAGATTTATGAACTGAAGATTAGCACCAATAGACGAATGAATTAGAAATAAGACTGATATTGGATGTCACATTTACAATGTTACTCTGATAGGAGAAGCAGTTCTTAAAGTCTTAATAGAAGTCAAAATGGCAGATGTTTTAATTATGGTAAGCAAGGTCATTTAAAATTAAATGTAGTCAATCATTCCTAAAACAGTGTATTTTTTTTAGAGATAATCCTAAAAAAAGACTTCAGCTTTCTGGATTTGGTAGATATGTGGCAAAGGCTGGCATTGAACTGGTAGATGAAGAAAAACAAGAAACAAGAAAGGGATCTTTCTTCAAGAAACTACCTAAGGGATCACCCAGAGGATCCAGTATTAAGTTAGATTCAATCATTTTCTGTCAGTGTCTAAAAAGTCAATCCATCAAATAATTGAAAGACTTAATATTCAGCTACCAGAAACAATAACTATATGAAATTCATAGGCAAATGGATGGAATGGAAAATAGCATCCTGAGTGAGGTAACCCGATCACAGAAAAACACACATGGTATGCACTCTTTAAAAAGTGGATATTAGACCAAATGCTCGAATTACCCTAAATGCACAAAACACATGAAACTCAAGAAGGTTCACCAAAATGCGAATGCTTCACTCCTTCTTTAAAAGCGGAACAAGAATACCCTTGGCAGGGAATAGGGAGGCAAAGTGTAGAACAGAGGCTGAAGGAACTCCCATTCAGAGCCTGCCCCACATGTGGCCCATACATATATACAGCCACCAAACTAGATAAGATGGATGAAGCAAAGAAGTGCAGGCTGACAGGAACCGGGCGTAGATCTCTCCTGAGAGACACAGCCAGAATACAGCAAATATATAGATAAATGCCAGCAGCAAACCATAGAACTTAGAACGGGACCCCTGTTGAAGGATTCAGAGAAAAGACTGAGACAGCTGAAGGGGCTAGAGACCCGACATGAACAACAATGCCAACAACCAGAGCTTCCAGGGACTAAGCCACTACCTAAAGACTATACACAGACTGACCCTGGGCTCCAACTGCATAGGTAGCAATGAATAGCCTAGTAAGAGCACCAGTGGAAGGGGAAGCCCTTGGTCCTGCCAAGACTGAACCCCCACTGAATGGGATTGTTGGAGGGAGAGAGGTAATGGGGGGGGAAGATGGGGAGGGAAACACCCATATAGAAGGGGAGAGGGAAGGGTTAGGGGGATGTTGGCCTGGAAACTGGGAAAGGGAATAACAATTGAAATGTAAATAAGAAATACCCAATTTAATAAAGATGGACCAAAAAAATAAAGAACAAAAAGAAAAAATGTATATATATATATATATATATATATATATACACACACACACACACATATGTATATATATGTAAAACAGCAACAGTTCTCTGAATACAATCAAGGAGAGAACAGCTTCAGTAGATAAAACAATCATTCAGAAAAGACCAAGAAAATAAGTATTTTGGCAAGGTGATATAAATTATCAGATATCAAATCTAAAAATACAAATAAATGGCCTTGAAATTGAAGGTTTAAAAGACTCAGGAACAAATATAATAATGATGTAACCACACTCTTTGTGACCAGATTGACATCTTTAACAGGTAAAATATTCAGATTTTTTTTAATGTATTCTCTTATGTCCTGCACCAATGATGATAGGAATCAGAATTATTTTGTACAGTTAGCCACAATAAGATTGGACCTGAACTTACTACACCCAACTTCCTGAAATTATTAATAAAATTTTATGCTATATGACGTCCCTGTGATTGACTTCAATGTAAAAAGAAAAAAAAAAAGCAAACAAAGAAACAAAAAAGATACCTGCCCCAATAAAAAAAAATTTGGAATAAGATTTCCATTTTAAATAGTGGTTAAGTTAAATAAAGTTTAATTTCCAAGACCTCCCTGAGATCTGACATCCCATTTGGCAGAAAGAAAAAAAAATGTATGTGGGTAACGTACATGCTGATTGACAAGTGAAGACATGAATGTTAGAAATTTTCCATCTGGTAGGCCAGTTAGGACATGAATATTAAACAAGTCAAGTCTCTGTCAGAGTTAAACACACCAACCAATCAAAGCAGACTAAACGTACAACAAAGGCATGTTCCCAAGGAAACCCTCTATCCCTAAATCCTGATTGGTAAATTAACTTGGCAAAGATGTTTGTGGATTTGGGGATTAAAATCGCTGTAGAATCTTAAGTCAGAGTCATGGTGCAGTTCCCAAATCTGGGTAATGGCCCAAGTTGGCCAGTCCTGGGACATATACTCAACAAACTTCCTGTCTGACTGAGATTGGTGTTCACAGGGTTTGTGAGAAGATTTCTGGACCCCAACATCCATAAGCAGGATAAAACAATGTTTATCTTTCTAAGGTACCAACTACACTACCTTTAAAATTTCTAACTGACAAACTTGTATGTGTAGAGCAATGTCTATGGCAAAAGAAAAATTACACGTATTAGAATAGATTGTGAAGGAGCAGCTATATGCTCACAAGCATTGAAGAATCACCCGCATATGCATTGTCCAATGTTTATTACAAAAACGTAATATGGAAAACGGAGGATATTTATATATTTAAGAACCATAAATAGGATGAATCAACCAATGGACTCTATATAGCCTACAATCCTATTAGCTACATTGTTACCTAAGTCGTGTTTTATGAGAGTAATTGACTTAAACATTCGCTTTTCTACAGTCCCTTTGCATGAACACAGCAGAGAAAGATTTGCTTTCTCTGTACCTATTTAAAAGTTGTCCAATAAGAGATATCGTTGGAAATTCTTACCACAATGGATGTTAAACTACATGCCATGTGACAATATATTGTGCAACAACTGCAATAAATAATTCATAAACAGTTTCCTCTATCTAAAACTTATCATTTTATGGGGCATATCGATTTTTTGCCTCTGGACTCATTTTTTCCTCCATCTTTATTAAATTGGGTATTTCTTATTTACATTTCAATTGTTATTACCTTTCCCAGTTTCCAGGCAAACATCTCCCTAACCCCTCCCTCTCCCCTTCTATATGGGTGTTCCCCTCCCCATTCTTCCCCCATTACCGCTTATGGGGCATATCTTACTTAGAAAACAATTTTGATGTAGTAAAAAGACTTTTGCCTTGCTGGGTATTAAAAATGCTCCTAAAAAATAGAAAAAGTAGATTATATAAATTATCGAGAATATAAGATAGTTTTACAAAAATATCTGAACACAGAAAGTACAAGTCAGGAGAGATCAATTAAAAACTCTTAATGATTTCCAAAAATTGCTAGGGTGTATCCTACAATTACCTTAGCTACTTAAGAGCTAAGTCATTTATTTCAAATCTTACAAGATGATTTGGATTTCAATAGTCCAAGATAGTTATCACCTGATGTTGAGAGATAACTGTCTCTGATTGGAAAGAAATTACAGGAAACATATATCCACCATAAGAATCCAAAGTTGGATTGTATTTTGGTTAGTTTGCCTCCCATTTTTTTTCCATAGAAATTCATGTACAAAGAGATACCATAAAGTAGATAATTTTAGTACGCAGTCAAACGACCCAAATGTCCCATGAAAGAAGAATGGATACAGAAAATGTGGTTTCTTTACAAAATTGAAAGTATTCTCAGCTTTTAAGAATGGTGACCACCTGAATTTTGCAAGCAAATTTCATTCTGAGAGAGGTAACTCAGACCCAATAGGACATGCACTGTAAGTACTCACTAAGAAGTGGATATTAACTGGGGGGAAAAAGTACAGAATACCCAAGATACAGACCCCAGAACTCAAAAAGTTTAAATGCTGAAGGGCCCAAGTAAGGACACCTCAGTTGCACTTGCAAGGGAGAAGAAAGCAACCACAAAAGAGGAGGGAGGGACTTGGGAGGAAAAGGGGACAAGGAGTGAAGTAGAGGGGAATAAGATCAGGTATTAGTTTGGGGAAAAGGACTGAAGCCCTGAGGGCCAGCAGAAAAAATGGACCCAGGCAACCTTGGGAGGTAAGAGGTTTGAAGGATCTTCTAGAATGTACGAGAGACCTGGGATGTAAGAGACTCTCAGGACTCAAAGTAGTGGACCCTGGATGAAATGTCCTACAGTGGGGAGAAGGTACTGGTAAAGCCCATCTTCAACAGAAAGACAGGGCATCAAGTGAGTAATGGGGTTGCTATCCCAGTCAAAACTCTGACCCATTATTGTTCCTCTCTGAAAAAACTGCAGACATCGAAATAAAGAATAACCTGAGGAAAAGAAGGTCCAGTGAGGGCCCAAAGTAGGATCCAGCTCAAGGCTACAAAGTGCTCACAAAAATAGACCTATCATGATTGCCCTCCAAAAGACCCAAGAAGAAGCTGAAAGAATCAGATGCAGATATTTACACCCAACTAATGACCATAAGCTGCTGATCCCTGTGGTTGAATTAGGGAAATGCTAGAAGAAGCAGAAGAGTAGGGCAACCCGCATAGGAGGACCAGTACTCTCAATTAACCTGTACTCCTGAGATCTCTTAGACACTGGATCACCAACCAGTCAGCATACACCTGCTGATATGAGGCCCCCAACATATAAACAGCAGAGAACTGCCACATCTGGGTACTATCAGAGAAGATTCACCTAACACTTAAAGAGAATGGAGGTTCCAGAAAGTTTTGAGGTCTGGTAGAGTGGGTGGTTGGGGGGACCTCCTCGTGGAGACAGGGAGTAGCAGGGAGGAGGTATGAGATGTAGAACAGTAGGAGGGTAAACCAGGAGGGGAATAAACTATGGAGTGTAAAAAAATAAAAAAAAATTAAATTTAAAGGCCTATGTAGAATAAAATCTCTGAATTGATTCTAAGAGGAAAAATAAGACTTTGTCAATTAGCAGGAAAAGATCCAGAAGTGATTGTGGTACCCTTTACTAATGCCTCATTATTGTTAGATAACAAACTCTGTGAAAGAGTTTGAATTACTTGGGGCAGGGAAGAGGGGATTGACAACAAATATCCCAAAAGCAGATTTCAGTTTATAAAATGAACTAATTGTATTCTCACTGTATAGTGAAAAAGACATCAATTTCTGGAACCCATACACCTGTTTTGATGCAAATAAATCAGGAAAGGCAAAGTATCTGTAAAGCACACACTAAGTAAAGTGACTCTGAATCCTCATGATTAGGTTAAAAAAAATCAGAGCTGTGAAAAGCTGGTCTCCAGGAGTGCTGACACATCTGAGAGCAGAGGTAAGACCACCATATCTGCTCAGAAGAACCCACCTAGAGCCTTCAGGACACAGGAACCAAAGACCATTCTGGGACTGGATACTTCCAGTTTCCATCTCACAAAGAGCTGACCCTGTGACACAGATCTCTGTACCCAGATCTCACTGAGAGAAAGCCAGTCTGCAGGAGCGCTGACACACAGGCTTATAGGAGGGTCAAGCTACTGTCAGAGACAGCAAGGCCAGCTAACACCAGAGATAAGCAAATGGCAAGAGGCAAGGTCAAGAACCTAACCAACAGCCACCAACACCACTTGGCATCATCAAAAATACATTGAATACCCCGAACACACCGGAAAAACAAGGTTTGGATTTAAAATCACATCTTATGATAATGATGCAGGACTTTAAGAAGGACATAAATACCTCCCTTAAAGAAATACAGAATGACATAGGTAAACAAGTACAAGCCCTTAAATAGGAAACACAACAATCCCTTAAAGAATTACAGGAAAACACAAGCAAATGGGTGAAGGAATTGAGAAAAAACATCCAAGATCTAAAAATGGAAATAAAAACAATAAAGAAATCACAAAGGAGGACAACCCTGGAGATAGAAAACCTAGGAAAGAGATCAGGAGTCATAGATGCAAGCATTACCATCAGAGTACAAGAGATAAAAGACAGAATCTCAGGAGTAGAAGATACCATAGAAATCATTGACACAACCATCAAAGAAAATGCAATGCACAAAAACTCCTAATCCAAAACATTCAGAAAGTTCAAGACACAATAAGATCCAACTTAAGAATGATAGGTATAGAGAAGAGAAAAGACTCACAACTTAAAGGGCCAGCAAATATCTTCAACAAAATTATAGAAGAAAACTCCGCTACCCTCAAGAAAGAGTTGCCCATAAACATAAAAGAAGCCTGCAGAACTCAAAATAGATTGGACCAGAAAGAAATACCTCCTGTAACATAATAGGCAAAAATCAAATGCACAAAACAAAGAATATTAAAAAGAGTAAGAAAAAAAGGCCAAGTAACACATAAAGACAGACCTATCAGAATTACACCAGAATTCTCATCAGAGACTATGAAAGCCAAAAGATCCTGGGCAGATGTCACAAAGAGCCTAAGAGAACACAAATGCCAGCCCAGGCTACTATATGCAGCAAAACTCTCAGTTATCGTAGGTGGAGAAATCAAGATATCTGATGACAAAAGAAATTTTACACATTATCTTTCCACAAATCCAGCCATACAAAAAATAACAGATGGAAAATTCAAACACAAGGATTAAAACTACACCCTAGAAAAGGCAAGAAAGTAATCTTCTTGCAAGAAACCCAAAAGAAGAGAGTCACACAAAAATAATTCTACATCTAATAACAAAACTAACAAGAAACAACAATCATTAGTCCCTAATATCTCTCAAGATCAATGACCTCAATTCCTCAATAAAAAGATATAGACTAACAGACTGGATATATAGAGAGGACCTAGCATTTTGCAGCATATAGAAAACGCATTTCCATGACAAAGACAGACACTACCTTAGAGAAAAATGAAGGAAAAATATTCAAGCAAATGGTCCCAAGAAACAAGCTGGAGTAACCATTCTAATATACAATAAAATTATCTTTCAAACAAAGTTATCAAACAAGATAAGGAAGGTCATTTCACATTGATCAAAGGAAAAATCCACCAAGATGAACTCTCAATCATGAATATCTATGATCCAAATAAGGGCAACTTCATTCATAAAAGAAACCTTACTAAAGCTCGAAGCACAAATTGTACCTCACACAGTAATAGTGGGAGACTTCAACATCCCACTCTCATCAGTGGACAGATCATGGAAACAAAAAGTGAACAGAGACACAGAAAAACTAAAATAAATTATGAACCAATTGGACTTAATAGATATCTATAAAACATTTCATCCTAAAAAATGAATATGCCTGATTCACAGCAACTCACGATACCTTCTCCAAAATTGACCATGCAATTGGTGACAAAATAGGCCTTAATAGATACAAGAAGATTGAAATAATCCTATGTATCCTATCAGATCACTACGGACTAAGGCTGGACTTCAGTAACAACAAAAATGACAGAAAGCCCACATATACATGGAAGTTGAGCAACTATTTATTCAATGATAACTTTGTCAAGGAAGAAATAAAGAAAGAAATTAAAGACATTTTATATTTAATGAAAATGAAGGTACAACATACCCAAACTTATAAGACACAATGAAAACAGTGCTAAGAGGAAAAACTCATAGCTCTGAGTACCTCCAAAAAGAAACTTTAGAGAGCATACACTAGCAGCTTCACAGCACACCTAAAAGCTCTAGAACAAAAAGAAGCAAATACACCCAAGATAAGCAGACGGCAGAAAATCGTCAAACTCAGGGCTGATATCAAACAAAGTATAAACCAAAAGAACCAACAAACTAGGACCTTGTTCATTGAGAAATCAACAAGGTAAATAAACACTTAGCCAGACTAAACAGAGGGCACAGAAAGAGTATTTAAATTAACAAAATCAGAAATGAAAATGGAGCCATAGCAACAGAAACTGAGGAAATTAAAAATCAGATCCTACTACAGATGCCTATATTCAACAAAACTGGAAATTTTTGATGAACTGGACAATTTTCTAGACAGATACAAGGTACTCAACTAAATCAGCATCAGATCTTCTATCAGACCTTCATAGAAAACCTAATACTAGTACTGTCCAAACTAGTCCACAAAATAGAAGCAGAAAGAACACTACCAAATTTGTTCTATGAATTCACAATTATGCTTACACTTAAACTACACAAAGACCCCAAAAAAGAAAAATTCAGACCAATTTCCCTAATGAATATCAACTCAAAAATACTCAATAAAATTCTCGCAAACCAAATCCAAGAACACATCAAAATGATCATCCATCATGTTCAAGGAGACTTCATCCCAGGGTTGCAGAGATGGTTCTATATATAGAAATCCATCAAGGTAACCCACTATATACACAAACTCAAAGAAAAAGACCACAATGATTGTCTCACTGGATGCTGAGAAAGCATTTGACAAAATTCAACACCCCCTCAGGATAAAAATGTTAGAAAGATTAGGAATTCGAGGCTCACAACCTAGAATAATAAACATTATATGGAGCAAACTAGTAGCCAACATCAAACTAAATGGAAAGAAACTTGAGGCAATCCCACTAAAATCAGGGACTAGACAAGGCTGACCACTCTCGACCTATCTATTCAATACAGTACTCAAAGTCATAGACAGAGCAATTAGACAACAAAAGGAAATCAAAATGATACAAATTGGAAAGGAAGAAGTCAAAATATCATTATTTGCAGATGATATAATACTTTATTTAAGTGACCCCAAAAGTTCCACCAGAGACTACTAAGCCTGATATACAAATTCAGCAAATGGGTGGATATAAATTTAACTCAAAAAAAAAATCAGTAGCTTTTCTCTACTCAAAGGAAAAAGAGACTGTGAAAGAAATTAGGGAAAGACACACTTCACAATAGTCACTGAAGGGAATTGATAAGTGTAACAGAAATTAAATTTTTTCATTTGAAAGTGACTGGCAACTGTTCTAATCAATGACCTGTTGCATTATGCTTTTATAAGCATTGTTTAAAGCACTATTATATTTTTAAAACTATCAATATATTTTGAAGTACTAAATTTTGGCATAACTTTCCCAAGATGCAAAGTAGGGTCTCAATAAGGGAAAGTACTCAATATTTGGGAAAAATATGTTAAACAACATGATTTTGTGTGCCTATTAATAAATGCCTTTTAAATCATGGTCACTGGATATAGGTTGAACAATACTTTCTATTTTATTACATGTCTGCAATTTATTCTTACATGTGTATGAAATGTGTATGTGTATGTATGTGTGTATTTGCTTTGTGTGTGTCTGAGAGAGGGGGTGGATATGAGTGTGTGACATGTTTGCGTTTGATGCTTGTGATTGCAATATGTGATGTATTTGTATATGTGGTATGGTATGTCAGTGTATGTCATTGTGTGTGTGTGTGTGTGTGTGAATATGTGTGTGTGACATGTGTGTATGTAGCATGTGTGTTTGTGTGTTTGTATTTGAGTATGTACATTTATGTATGTGTGTATATATATATCTTTGTGTGTGTATATACATTTCTTTGTATATATATATATATATATATATTTCTTTGTGTGTATATATATACCTTTGAGTGTGTAGTGTGTGTGTGTGTGTGTGTGTGTGTGTGTGTGTGTGTGTGTGTGTGTGTGTGTGTGTGATGTATGTGAGTTTTCACAGATACCAGAAATGTGTGCTAAAATTCCTGGAGTTGCAGGTACAGGCAGCTATGACTTACCCAGTTTGTATAATAAGAACCAACCAAACTGGTCTTATGGAAGAACAGAAAATACTCATACCTGCTGAGCCATCTCTCCAAAGTCATAGAATTTACATTTTATTAGAGTGTTTTTAAAAGGTTGTGGAGGTGAATCAATATTTAGTTAGATCAAAAGGAAGTGACTGAGAAAGGAAGGCTCTCATCAAGATAACAATGAAGGCAATAGGATAGGGACCATCATCTAAATTGTTGAGAGTCTGATCCATTAAAATGATTATGAGACACTAAAAGGAACAATAGTTCCTGGATGAATTTTTTCATTATAGTTTAAGTCCATTTTGGAACCAAAATAATTGTGCAATTTACAAGGTATTATGTGATATTTCCTTACATGGATGTTAATACACCTTGTACTAACATCAACTCAATGAATTGTCCTTAGTAATCATCAGCGTTGCAAAAAGAAAAGAGAATGTGGCATGAGGATATACTGGAATACATTCTGCTGCAAGAAAAGATAGCATCCTGTTGTTTAGGACCAAATGAATGAGCCTGGGGAAGAAGCATTATATGTGCAATAAACCAAGCACAGAGAGGCAAGTAGTAAAAGTCTTTTTTAAATTTAATTTATTTTTTTACCCTCCTGATTTTATTCCCCTCCTGATCCACCCTCTAACTGTTCCTCATCCCATACCTCCCACACTGACAGGTTTCCATGAAGATTTCCCCACTTCTCACCCCACTAGACCTCTAAACTCCCTGGGGCTTCCTGTCTCTTGAGGGTTAAGTGCATCTTCTCTGACTGAACCAAGACCCAGCAGTCTTAGGCTGTTTATGTATTGGGGGCCTCATATCAGTTAGTGTATTCTGCCTGGTTGGTGCTCCTGTATCTGAAAGATCTTGGGGATCCAAATTAATTGAGACTAATGGTCCTCTAACAGTGTCGTCCTCCTTCTCAGCTTCTTCCAGATTTTCTCTAATTCAAACACAGGGGTCAACAGATTCTGTCCATTGGTTGGTTGCAAATATATGCATCTGACTCTTTTAGCAAGTTGTTGTGTCTTTTGGAAGGCAGTCATGATAGACCCATTTTGGGAGCATTCCATAGCTTCAGTATAGTGGACTTCACAAAAAAATAGAGGCTAGAATTAAAGTTTTAGTAACGTGGAATACACAAACTATGGGTTTATTTAATGGATAAAACACCACAGTCAGAGAGAATGTCAGAATGAATTTGGATGCAATGAGGGTTTCTGAGGAAGGCTACAAATTTATGTATTGGTTCTAGCCTGGGGAAAAGTACTCTAATGTGGCATGTCACATGACTCCTGACTCCCTGCAGTCCTCAGAAACAATGGGCTTTCATGAGACCAAGTCCCTCAAATCAACCACTTTCACTGGAATGTCAATATTAATTGACAATATAGGACTAGAGAAATGTACATTAAATCATCGACATTACTGTAATACAACACTAGTAAAAATTTACAAACATGATTCAAAGAGGATATATATATATTATATATAATAGATATATATTCTGTAATTAATTTAATTAATTTATTTAATTGTAATGCTATGAATTAAACAGATGTCTTCACAAACCTAGTCAAATTCCTTACTGCTAATCTTTATCCTTCATTCTCCTTTTATTTTGTGAAAAGGTGCCATCTTTCATAAGTTTGGAATATTTGATATCCTGCTTGAACTTCCTAAGTTTCTAAAAGAGATTATTACTTTTTTGTGTTTATATTCTTCTTTTTGCTTGTGTTGTTGCTTTATTTTGTTTTTATTGATCAATGTATTTTAAAAATACTTGCTGCAATGAAAATTTCTTTCAGATATAGCATGCACTTCAGCCCTCTTCACTCATCATACCCTCTCTTTACCTTTCTCTTTCACCCCTCCAACTAGGCAAATTCCTTAGGACTTTATGTTTTATATCATAACAATTTTGAAGACAGAAATCTCTGTAGGAAAATACAGTATCACCAAACCTTCTCAGGGAACATCTATGTTCAATTTGTATTTGAATGCTTAACAGAACTAACATATCATGACAGATTTGCCTATGGAGAATCTTCTCTGGGGATGGAACTTTCAAATTAGGTAAAAGTGACTTAACCTCTATTACAATCCTAAAACTTTCTTCCACCACTAGTTTATAGATGTCAATCACCATATTTCTGTTGATTGATATTATTTTATGTTCCCTTATACAGTTATGTGTTTCCTGGATTAAAAGATCTTGCCTTATGGGATTTTTAAGGGTAGCTTCAAACATTTTCCCTCTTGAGGCCAGAGAGATAGTTCCACCATCTTGTAGAGACCTGAGCTTTGTTCCCGAATTCATATTAGGTGGCTCATAACTACTTACAATTCTAACTCCAGATAATATTCTCTTCTCAGCTGCAAACCTTGTGCAAATCATTCACACATACACACACACACACACACACACACACACACACACACACACAAATCAAAATTAAACTAAATCTTTTACTCTGAATTCCTTGTATAAAAGTGTTCCAGAACATGATTGGGATTTACTGTGAGTTGGCTAAAATTTGCTCTTAAATGACCGTAACTACCTTAATAAAGGTAGTTACCCTATTAAGCTGTTAGGAAGATAGAGTGAGTTAATGTATGAATAATCCATAATGTTTGGAAGGGTGAGTGATAAGTACAGTCTGAGCATTAGATATTATGATTTCTGTTTTCTAAACAACCACGGATGAGTCATATTAAAAAGCTAATACTGATACAGACCTGAGGTCATATCCTTCAATGGCAGAATGATTCCAGTATATAAACAAATCACAAAAGTGATTCTTATATTGATAATTGCCAATCGAGCTACTAGAGTTAATGTGAGACTCTGTACCTTTCAAAATTTGTTCAACATACCTGGATATGAGGCTTGGCTTTCTTAGTCGTTTGTTTCAAAGAACAATAATCAATCAATAAGTGAACAAATATAGTACATTTTTGCCCATTTCTAAACATGTAGTAATTTATTTTTATCAAAATGTTATTTATCAAATATAATTTTGTAACAATAAATATGTTTCCTTTCTAGTAAGGAAAAACATACTACCTATGTGTTCTAAAGTTGTTCTGGTCAGATCAGAACTTAGAGGAAAATGATCATTGGGTTGGTTTAAAGTGAGAAAATGGGCTCAGAAGGCATGTACGTTCAAGTGCCTGTTTTCCAGTTGGCAGAACTGTTTAGGAAGGACTCCAAGGTGCGGTATTGTTGAAGTAGGTTTATACTGGACAAAGATTTAAAAGTACTAGAAGCTCATGTCATTACAATTCAACTGTCTTACTGTCTTCCCTCTGGTTACTGTCACAACATGTAAGCTCTCAACTATGGCTGCAGTTCTATGTTTTTCTGCCTGCTCCAGTATTTCCTGTCATGATGATCATGGATTTTATAATTGTAATCAAGTCTCCAACTAAAGTATTTTATTTTATATTGCCTTAGCCTTGATGCTTTGTCACAGAACTAGAAAAGTAACTAATATATTCATACTAAGAGGAACTTGTTCCATTACATGTGAAAGCACACACACACACACACACACAAACACACACACACACACATACACACACACCATAATTACTAATGACCTAGTTATTACACGTACCATTACCAGTGTTTTCTCTCTTCATTCTATACATAGGGAATATTTTGGACCTTTTCTTCAAAACAGTAAGTATTGCTATTGATCGCTTACACAGATTAAGTAACTCATCCCTTTTATATTCTCAAAAATAGAACACAGAAAGGCCAAGAAAGTTAATAGTTCCTGTGCCTGAAATCATCCTAAGACTCAGGAGTTGTTGCTATCCTAATGAGCCACTTAGAATTGAAAGAAGCAAAAATAATTATAGTCTATAGGCAGATAAAGAAGAAATGTAGAAAATGTGCCATTCTCGGTCACCATTTATACTGTTTTCTTTTAAAATTTTGAGATTCGCGCACATCCATCAGTCTTAGTTGAGATCAATGTGACTTAACTTTAGAATCATTTTTTGTTCATTTCTTTGGAGACAAATTATTTCTGAGGTACAATTTATTCTACATTATCTTGATAGTGCAGTTTTATGTACTTCAGAAAACAAGCAGTATTATAGATGAAGGAAATTGTTTATGATGAAACACAGAGGCAAGAACCAGTGCTCAACAGTGTCCTTTCAACATGGTATGCAAAATAGATGACCTTGAATTAATGAGATGGAATGTGGCTCATTTAGGTTCTTAATTGCAATGTGATATTTGAAATGCATTTCTCTGTATATCCTGGGGTGGAAAATTATCCAGTAAACTGAATAAGTTTCAGTTTAGATAGCATACTCTGCATATGTCATATAAATAGCTTCATGAGAAAGGCACACAATGAAAAGGGAACCTCTACAACTGATAAACAGCTTCAATAAAGTGGCTGTCTATACACTGAATTCGAAAAGTCAGTAGCCATCTTTTCTACGAACAATACACTGACTGAAAAAGAGTTTAGGGAAGCAATACCCTTCATGTTAGCCACAAATAGTATAAATATCTTGGTGTAACACTAACAAAATATGTGAAAGACTTGTATGACAAAAACTTCATATGGCTGAAGAAAAAAAATTAAAGAAGACATTGGAAGATAGAGAAATCCCCCATGTTCATGTATCAATAGATTTAACATAGTAAAAATTGACATTTTACTAAAAGCAATCCACATATTCAGTGCACTTCCCATCAAAAATGGATCACATTTCTTTAGAGACCGTGAAAAGCAATTCTCAGTTTCATATGCAAAAAAAACAAAAAACAAACCCAAGGATAGCTAAAACAATTATGTACAGCAAAAGAAGGTCTAGAGTTATCATCATCACTTACCTCAAGCTATAACTCAGAGAAGTACTAATGAAACCTACATGGTATTGGCATAAAAATGGACAAGGTGATCAATGGACTAGAATATATTTCTACAGAAGACAACTTTCTAAAAAGAACATCAAGAATATAAGCACTTGGATCAAAAACTAATAAATGTGGTCTCATGAAATAGAAAAGATTTGTCAAGACTATTAACACCATCACTAGGGAAAATAAATAGCATCCTACAGAATGAATAGAAGATCTTCACCAACCCAACATCTGGCAGAGAGCTGATATCTAAAATATATAAGGGACCCAAGAAATTTATCAAAAATCCCAAACAACGCAAGTAAAAATGGGATAATAATGGGATTCAAAACAGAGAATTCTCAACAGAAAAATGTCTAATGACTGAGAAATACTTAAAGAAATGTTCAAAACCCTTAGTCATCAGGTAAATTCTAATCAGAATAACTCTGAGATTTACATTATATCTACCAGAATGGCTAAGATCAAAAAGTCGAGTGACAGTCATGTTAATGTCCATTTGGTAGTAGGCAAACTTGTGAAAACACTTCGGAAAATACCAAGGTTTCTCAGAAAATTGGGGATAGTTCTACCTAAATATGTAGCTATACCACTATACCCTAAAGATACGCTAACATAATATAAGAGTGCTTGGGCAACTATGTTCATAGCAGGTTTATTTGTAGTTGCCAGAACCTGGAAACAACCTAGATGCTCCTACACTGGAGAATGGATAACGGAAATGTGACACATTTACCCAATAGAGTACTACTCGGCAGTTAAAATCAAGGACTCATGAAATGTGCAGGCATTGGATGGATCTAGAAAATATCATCCTGAGTGAGGCAATCCAGACACAAGGACATGCATGGTATGTACTTGGTGATAAGTAGAGATTAGCAATAAAGTACAGGATAACCATACTACAATCCACTCACCCAAAGCAGGCAAGTAACAAAGAGGGACCTAGGGAATCTAACTCAGAGGGGAAATAAAATAGGTATCTGAAGTAGACGGAGGGAGGAAACTTGGTAGGAGGGTAGGTGGTGAGGGGATCAGGGTGGACTTCACATGTGGGTAGGTGGGGAGGGCTGGGAGAGAGAACAAAACTTGATGAGTGCCAGGTTTTGGATGGGGGAAGACTTCCTGGAGTCTTTGAGAGTACTCTAGCTGAGCATCCTAGTAGTGTTGTATATGGAACCTGAAATGGCTACTTCCTGTAGCCAGTTGGAACTTACAGTGGAGAGAGGGGATGCCAATCCACACACAAAACCTTCGACCCAAAATTCATTCTGCCTACAAGAGGTGCAGGCATAAATTAGAGCAGAGATTGAGGGAATGGCCAA
Source organism: Rattus rattus (assembly GCF_011064425.1). Taxonomy (NCBI): domain Eukaryota; kingdom Metazoa; phylum Chordata; class Mammalia; order Rodentia; family Muridae; genus Rattus; species Rattus rattus. The sequence continues at coordinate 71,319,372 of NC_046159.1, forward strand.
CCAATGACTACTACCTCAATTCGATACCCAACCTATGGGAGAGAGCCCTTACACTATTAATGATAATTTGTTGTATTTCATAAAGATACAGATGGTCTTAACTCATAGGGGAAAAGTAAAACAATAAAGTGAAATAAAAAGAAAACTGATATAGACATATAGTCTGCTTGTTATTTAATTGAAGAGTACTTGGGGTAGAAATTTTCACTAGTAGTATCATGAGAACTACTGAATCATGTTAAATTTACTAGTAGAAACATAACAATAAGCTAAAAGTAAAAAAAAGCATTATTTAATTTAATGCATCTGAAATACTATGAATATAGCAATCAATAAGCATTCTTATTAATTGTAAGATATTTAACTTGGATGAAATATTAATCCAGACACCAACTTTTAATTGAAAACATTTGAGCCAATATTTAGATTTCACTCAACACATAATCACAAATGTATATTTAGATTCCCAAATCATTTCTAAGATGCTTAATAGCTTTCCAATAATTAAAACTAATACCATATTTTAAATTTAAATTAATTGAAATTAAATAATTCACATTGGATTTTTATTATATAAAGCACTTTTTATGAAAAGTATCCAGAATATAATTATTTTTTCAAATTAATCCCTTTATTTGTTTTTATGAGACAAATTTTTTCTGTGTATCCCACGCTGTCTTTGATACCACTATACATCTCAGGCTGGCCTTGAAATTAGAGTAATTGTGCTGCCTTCACCTCCCATATGCTGGCATTATGTTTATCTGAAAACATTTTATATGTATTTATACATACAGTGAAATATCTTTGGTAAAAGATCTAAATGAATGGTGAAGTTTATAAATACCTCATATACATAGTTTCAAGGTATAATTTCACAAATTTTTGTTGTAAGTCTGTGCACTGAAAACCAATTTTTTAAACATTGAGCACCAAAAATTTGAACAGGTCACCACCTCTATACCCATGTGAATAATTTTTGGTTCTTAGCATCACTTCTTTCCTAGCTCTGAAATTTGATGCGTGTGTGTGACACTCAGTTACTTAGTTATTTAAAACCACCTCTGTTGTCATTATTACTCCTTTAGTGCCACCAACTATCAACTCCTCTCTCTCTCTTTCTCTCTCTCTCTCTCTCTCTCTCTCTCTCTCTCTCTCTCACTCTCTCTCTCTCTCATTTTTTTTGACACAGTGCTTTGGGCAGCTGTGATTTCTTAGCCATTAAGAGTTATTACTTCTTCAGCAGATGACTGTAGTTCAATATTCACACAGGCATAACTCATCTGATTGTAACTCTAGCACCAAGGTCTAGATATCTCTGGCCTCCATGATCTCATGCACAAATACACCATAGAAACATAGAAATAATATAAAGGGAAACAAATCTTTAAAACAGGAGCTTTACCTCTCAGGTACACACCAACTATCTATGCTATTTGGCTGATCTGTTACAGCCTACCCAATGCTGGGATGAGAAATAATTTACACTATGCCTGTAATAATTTGGGTCCTTTTGTTCACAAAAAGAACACATTACTGACTGAGTCAGCTTCCTAGTCCTTATTAAAGTAAAATATTGATATTACAATATATGAAAGAAAATGTATCTGATTAGCAACTTACTACTACATACACATTATATTTGTCAAATTCATTTTCCCCCACTTAAAGCAAAGGGTTAAGGGTTCCATGGTCACTCATTCACTTAAGTATTCTTGTGGCTTATGGAAAGATCCAGGACATAGGCTCTACTGAAGATAAAAAAACTACATGTTTAACTACAGGTTAAAATTCGTGTATTATTCTTTTACTTTACTTTCCTTTAACTTTCTTTTGTCTTTATTTCTCTTTTTCTTTCTTCTCTTCTTTCCTTCCTTTCTTTCTTTCTTTCTTTCTAATTTCTTATTTTTTCACCCTTGTTTCTTTCTTCCTATTGATTCATTTCATATCCTGCTCATTTCTTCCCTCCTAGCCAATCTCTCCAATAATTCTACCTATCCTGTTCCCCCCTGGGAGGACACCCATTGATTATCCACCCACCTTGGCATATCAAGTCTTTGGAGGAGCTAGGTGAATATTCTCACACAAAGCAGACTAGGTAAAAGAACATATCCTACAGACAGGCAACAGCTTTTGGTATAACGCCTGCTCGAGCTACAGTTGTTCAGGACCCATATAAAGACCAAGTTGCATATTTGATATATATGTGGAGGCCTAGATCCAGCTTGTGTATTGACTTTGATTGGTGATTCAGCCTCTGAAAGCCCCAATGGTCCAGGTCTGTTGGCTCTGCTGGCCTTCCCATAAGGTCCCCATCCCCTCCGGGACCTGCAATTCTTTCCCTACTATTCCATCAGCATCTCCAAGCTCCATCCACTGTTTTGCTGTGAGTGTCTTCATCAATTTGAGTCAGCTGCTCGTCATAGCCTCTCATAAGGCAGTCATATTAGACTTGCATCTGTAAACAGCAGAGTATCATTAACAGTGACAAGGATTGGTACCTGCCAATGGGATGTGTCTCAAGTTGGGCCAGTTATTGATTGGCCATTCCTTTGGTCTCTGCTCCATCCCTTCATCCTGTGTTTCTTGTAGACATGACCTATTTTGGATCAAAAGTTCTGTGGGTGGCTTAGTGTCCCTATTTATTCACTGGGGTTCATAACTGGCTATAGGATGTGGTACACCTACAGAATAGACAGTTATTTGGCTATTAAAAATTAAGACATTATGAATTTTTCAGGCAAAAAGATGGAACTTGAGAATCTCATCTTGTGTAAGGTAACTCAGTCCCAAAAAGACATGCATGGTATGTACTCACTTATAAGTGGATAATAGACATAAAATACAGGATACTGGTGCTACACTCTGTAGAGCCAAAGAGCCTCAACTAGAAGGAAGGAACAAGCAAGAGTGCTTGAATTTCACTTAGCAGGGGGAATAAAATAGTCATAAGAGGCAGATGATAGGAGGGAACTTGATGGGAAAGTTAATAGGGAGGGATAGGAGAGATTGCCAGACTGACATGAGAATGAATGTAATTTTGCAACTGACAGGGTGGTAAGGTAGAGGGCATTTCTAGGATGTGCCAGACACCTAGGATAAGGGGGGTGCCCAAGAACTGATGAGAGTGACCTAAGCTGTGACCCACAGCATTGGGGATATGAAACCTGAAGTATTTTACCTTAGTAAGACTTGAAAGCTAACATACACAATTTAATTTTTCTTTCTTTAGTTTTTTTTCCTTGAAAAAGGAAATGGTGATGGTTAAATCTTTCTCCCTAATGAAAATGTATTATTCTTAAAATATTCTTTTTTATATTGCTTCTATAAATAAAATGATGGATTCATATAAGTTATTGTAGCTCTCTAATTTTAATGCATTAATAACTGACATTTTTGTCCTATCACTGTGGTGTTACATAATAGTGTATCCGTCCTAAAACATCATTGGATATTCATGCTGAAAAATAGAATTTCTTTTCTACTGATTACTTTTCTACACATTCCTATTTCTTCCTAGATTTCTTTTCTAAAAACAAATGATTAGCATAGATGATTTATTGACTCCATTGTCTGATCTCTACGTTCAACTGTATTTCTTTGTATCGGCAATTGATTTAGACATGAAAGCACACTTAATATAGGTGTCAGAGATCCTTTTCAAAATTCTTGGTCTGCAGTGTTACCTACTCAATAATATAGATTCTTGAACAACATGTACAAATTTTAGTAGTTGTTTTAATTATAATCATACTATTAAAAAATTTCATATTAAAAAATGGAGATCTTAGACTCTTCATATTATGTTCCTAATGCTGCCTAATATTTATTTGAAAAAACCAGTAGACTTTTTATAGAACAAACACACCAGAATCATAAACTCCACTTTACCCCAGTATTTAACTGGGATCATCTGACTTCAGGATTGTAATCTTGTCATTACAGAGCTTAACCATGTCCATAATTAGACCAGGCCACTTATTAAATATGTTAAGGTACTTACTGGGAAGCCTATGCCACGTTTCAATTAAAAGACAAATAAAATGATTGATATGCAAACGATGAATTAGAACTGTTGAGGAAGGAAAAGAGTGAAAAAGCAAAAAACAGGCTGTAGAGATTTTAGACCTCAGGTGAATTTGATATATAAAAGAGATTTCATCAGTGGAGAAGCAATCAAAACTAGGATTGCAAAAAGCAAAGCACTAGTAAAGGGTAACAATTTGTATATTTGGAGAAAAGTATGAGAAAGCATATATGTGTGTTACAAGCTTCTTTTCAAAATCCTTGTTCTTCCTTGTTGCACATTCAGTAATGTAAATTCTTGAATTTTAGCAAACAGTGACTGCCAAGCAATAATTATAAGCCATCTTGTCCTAGAACCTCTACCTGAGGGAAAAGACACAAAATTTCTTGTGGTCCCCTTTTTTTCTGCGCATGTGGATGAAGAGCATTGCAAGTATTTGGCACAGATTTTCTTTAAAATGGCCATCAGATGAGGTTTTCCTTCCTTCCTTATACATTTGCAGAAATAAGTATTAGTAATCATATCTGGAAATTACATCAATACAAACACTACGGAAACTATTAGTCTTTCTCCATTTTGATACATTGTAATGACAAACTTTAAATTTTTCTGAGATTATTTTAGATAGTGTAGTCCAAATAAATGAAGCATTCAGATTATTATGAATTCATTATGATAATTTGAACTTAGTTTGGATGATGTTTTTTCTCCAGGATAAGATGTAGGCTAACTCTAACTTACTTGAGACAAAGTATGTATATATTAAATACCAGGTGATGAAATACATAAAAAGCAGGTTTTCTCAAAAGAGACATAACATGACAGGAATTCAGCATTGTACGTATGTGATATCCTAATCCTTGGAAGGAATTAACATAGAAGAAAATTAAGTGGATAACTGTGAGCAAAAAGGGTCATCGTGTGATCTTTTTAAAATAATAATCGCATTTAATAAAAGTATTTAAAATCACTATAAAAGAAATTTGTATATTTTCTGAAAGATAAGATTAAATATTGAAGATCTGCTTGGTATTATTTATTGTTGTAAATCCTCTAGGGTAGAGAAAGATTGTTATATTCAAAATAATAAAGTTATCATAATATAGAAAACAGTTTTCTAGAAAATTAGGCATTTGGTAAGAGACTGAATAATATAAAGCCTATATTCTTTCATCCATCTTTAGTAAGTCAGAATTTTTCATCTAAGGTAATAGGAAACCTTCCATATCTCTTACCTGAAAAATGTCATGGGATAAGATAATATTTTTTTTTCAATATAATCTGTCCTAGTTAGAGTTTCCATTGCTGGGAGGAGACACCCAAGGCAACTCTTGTGAAAGCAAACATTTAGATTACAGTTTCAGAGGGTCAGTCCATTATCATCATGGTGGGAAGCATGGTATCATGCAGTTAGATTTAGTCCTAGATTGGGATTGATCTGAAGAGAGCCCAGAGGCTCTCTTCCTACAGTGGATAGATCTTGAGCACCAGAAGAACTCATAGCCCACAGTGACCTACTCCCTCCCAAAACCTCACACCTACTACAATAAAGCCAAGCCTCCTAATAGTGCCACTTCCAATGGCCTAAGGATATTCACACCCCACATAATCTGAACAGTGTTTTCCTTCCCTCTGTTCCTCCCAACTTCTCTTCTCCTCCTCTTTCATCTCGATCCACTTCAATTCTGGCTTTCATTTGAAAAGAACAGGCTTCAAAAAGATAACAACCAAACATCACACACACACACACACACACACACACACACACACACACACACACACACACACACACATTAGTTCCATAAAAGTAGCAAACTGAAAGCTATGGTATATGAAGGCATAGTGAAGATCAGGTAAAACCCTTTGGTTGTTGCTTCAGTATCCGAATTCATTTGAGCTTTACACTGTTGTTTTACAGGGAATTGTTCTGGTGCCCTCTTCATTCTGTGCCTCTCCAACTCCTGTTTCCTCTGCAGCAAGTTTCGTGAGCACAGAGGGGAAAGATTTGTTAGAGAGATCCCATTTAGAACTCTGTGTTCCCAGGTTTCTCTCCGTGTACAGTGTCTGACTGTGGGTCTCTCTATTTTCATTTGCTGAAGGAAAAAGCCTCTCTAATGATGAATGAATAGGCACAAATATATGAGTTCGGCCAAATGTTTTTGGGAGTTGTTTACTTGTTATGTTTTTTAAAAAGAAAGTAGTATCTGTCCTTATATTAGCTTTCTAGACTATCTAGTCTCTGGTTCTTGGTTATCCAAGAAGTCTGGGATATGAGTTCCATCCGTTGGAGTGGGCCTTAAATCAAATCAGACTTCAGCTGGTTACTCCCACAAAGTTTGTGCCACCCTTCCTTTAGCATATTTTGCAGAACATATTGTAGGTAAAAGGGCTTTTGAATGGGCTGGTATGTACGTTTCTTTTGGTAAATGGCAGGGTACCTTTCTGTACCAATGATACTAGAAATTAAAAGTGAAGTTTCCAGCTTTAGTTCCTCATGTTTGATGGGTTATGTGGATCTTGTCTTTAGCAATGGAGCTCTTCTTTCAGTTTGTGAAAAGAAACCTATTGTCTTTACTACAGCACTGAGGTTTTTGGGGATTTTCATCTGGCCCTTTCTGCCAAGAACTTAATTCAGTATAACCCTAGCCAGGTACAGGAAAATTTGTTTGGTGAAAGGATGGCAAGTTGGGCTATGTCTCCCTCTTTATTTGGGGATATCTTCAACATCACCACGATATATTGTAGGAAGACTCCAAGTGCACTAGGTTTTTATAACACTCCTCAGATGCTCTTCAATTCTCAGTCTCTCCCAGATTGCCTCTGTTAATCCAATCTCTCCCTCTTCCCATCTAATCTTCACATATTTGTCTGTCTGACAGTCCTGGTTCCAGTCCATCTGTTCTATTACCCCTTCCCAAAGGTGTGGATGTTTCCCCATAGTTCCTTTCTCTAATTCTAACCTTTATGGGTCAATACAGTATATCTTTGTTATCATTTATTTAACAAGTAAGATCCAGATGTCTTAGTGTTTTATTACTATGTAGAGATACCATGATCATGGCACCTCCTACAAAGGAAATCATTTAATTAGAGCTGGCTTACAGTTTTAGATGTTTAGTCTGTTGTTATCCTGATGAGGAGCATGGTGACATACAGTGAGATGTGGTGTTGGAGAAGTAGCTTGAGTTTTCTACATCCAGATCCTCAGGCAGCAGAAAGCAAGATATTGGGTATTGCTTGAGCATTTGAAACTCCAAAACCACCTACTTCAACACACTTCCTCCAACAAGACCATAGCTATTCCAAAAAGACCACACCTCCCAATTCCTGTCAAAAAGCTCCACTCTCTAATTATCAAGCATCCAAACATATGAGCATGGTGGTAGTGGGTGAATCTTCAAACAACTACAGCAAAGACCCATAACATACTTATTTTTTCTGGATCTCTTGGTTAGCACACTTACTTCTATCCACTTGCCTACAAATTTCATGTCAGTTTTTAAGAGCTGAGGATATTTACAATGATCCAAATTGTAAATATACTAACTTTTTCTTATCCATCTTTCTCTTGAGGGGCATCTAGGTTGCTTTCAAACGTTAGATATTATGAATGGAGAAGCAATGAACATGGTTGAGTGTTTCTGTGGTATGGCGAAGTGATATTTGGGTATATGATGAAGGCTGGTGCAGCTGGATCTTGAAGAAGATATATTTCCATTTTTTTCTGAGGAACCACTATACTGATTCTGATGTTGGATATAGGAGTTTGCACTCCAGAGAGCAACGAAGGAGTGTTCTCCTTATTTTACATCCTCATCAGCATAAACTATTACTTGTAGTATTGATCTTACTCATCCTTATATGTAGTTTTGATTTGCAGTTCCCTGGTGGCTTAGAATGTTGAACATTTTCTTAAGTGTTCTGTATGCATTTGACTTCCTTTCATTGATCTGTTATCTCCTTTTTAATTTTTTTTTTTTAGTTTCTTACAGTTTGTACATTAGCCCCCTATCAGATATAGAGTTGTTAAAAACCTTTTCCTATTCTGTAGCCTGTCACATTGTTGGGATGATGGTGTCCTTTGCCTTACAGAAGTTGTTAATTTCACGTGTTCTCCTTTATTAATTTTGATATTAGTGCTTGTGCTAATGTGTTCTGCTCAGAAATTCTTTCTAATGCTAATGGATTCAAGGCTGTTTCCCATGTTCTCTTCTAACAAGTTGAGAATATTGTTCTTTTTAATTGATTGTTTTATTTTACATCCCCAAATGCTGCCGGTTTCCCCTTTCAGAGTTCCTCTTGCATTCCCTCCTTCTCCTCATCTTGGTGAGGTGCCACATCCTTGGGTATCCCCTATCTCTGGGGCACATGGTGCATCATGTTTCTAAAGGATTAGGCACACCCTTTCCCAATGAGGCCAGACAAGGGAGTCCTATGCTATACATGTGCCAGGGCCTCAGACTAGCCTGTGTATGCTTTTTGGTTGGAGGTACAATCTCTGGAGCTCTGAGATGTCCAGTTTACTTGACAATGTTGGTCTTCCTGTTGAGTTCCTTCAATCCTTCTCCTAACTCTTCCATAAGGTTCTCCCACTTCAGACCAATGGTTGGCTTTTGATATTTGCATCGGTCTGTATCAGTTGCTTGGTAGAGCCTCTGAGAGGACAGCCACACTAGGCTCCTATCTGTAAGAATAACACAGCTTTAGTAATAATTTCAGGGATTGGGGTTGAAGTTTTTGATCCATTAGAAGTTGATTCATGTACAGAGTGATAGATATGGTTTTATTTGTGCTCTTCTGTATGCACATATCCAGTTTGACCAGAAGCATGTATTAAAAACTATGTTCTTTTCCCAGTGTGTATTTCTGGCTTTTTGTGATAAGGAAAAAAAATATAAGTCCATATGTGTGTGTGTGTTTATATTTGGGTCTTCAATTCAATTTCATTGATTAATCTTCCTGTTTTCATGTGACTTTTATGCTGTTCATTACTATCAGCACCTGTGAATGGAAGTCCAAGGATCTATCACTGGCTTCGTCCTATGAGTCAGGCAGGAAGGCAAAAAAGATAGAGAGAGAAAATCTTCCTTTTCCAGTGTCCTTATGTCCTTATGTCTTCAGCAGAAGGTGTGTCCCATATTAAAGTGTGTATGTCCACACCTGGGTCTGGGACTTGCTTTGTCCCATGTGACCTTGAACTCAGAGATCTCTTTGCCTTAAGCTCCTGGGATTCATAGCCACTTTGCATCAAGACCTCCAAACCAAGATCCAGGTCAGAAATTTGTATCTCCCAGCCTCAAGATCAGGATCAAAGATGAGCCTTCCAATTCTGGGTTATAGTTCATTCCAGATATAGTCAAGTTGACAACCAGGAATAGCCACAACATCTTTGTAGTATAACATGTAATCAAGAATGTTGAAACGTCCTGCAGCTATTATAGTGTTCAAGATAGTTGTAACTGACCTGAGATATCATTAGGTTTGTTGTAGGTGTTGCTCTAAATAAAGTTGAAAATTATACTTTCAATGTTTAGTGAAGGATTGTGTTGGAATATTGGTGTGGATCAGCATGTGGGACAGTTTTTGGATGTTCTTTCCTACAGTCTCTACTCCACATTTTGCTTCCATATTTCCTCCCATGAGTATTTTGTTTTCCCTTCTAAGAAGGATTGAAGCACCCAAACTTTGATCTTCCTTCATCTTGAGCTTAATGTGGTCTGTGAATTGTATCTTGTGTATTCTGAGCTTTTGGGCTAATATTAATTTAAAAGTGAGAACATAACGATGTGTGTTCTTTTGAGAATGGGTTACCTCATTCAGGATGACATTTTCTAGTTGCATCCATTTGCTTAAGAATTTCATGAAGACTTTGCTTTTAGTAGCTGATCAGTACTCCATTGTGTAAATGTACCCCATTTTCTGTATCCATTCCTCTGTTGAAGGGCATCTGGGTTCTTTCCAGCTTCTACCTATCATAAATAAGGCATCTATAGCATAGTGGAGCATGTGTTCTTGTTATATGTTGGAGCATCTTTTGGGTATAAACCAGGAGTGGTATAGCTGGGTCTTCAGGTATTACTATGTCTAATTTTCTGAGGAACCTCCAGAATGATTCCCAGAGTGGTTATACCAGCTTGCAATCCCACCAACAATTAAAGAGTGTTTCGCTTTCTCCACATCCTTGCCAGCATCTGTTGTCACCTGAGTTTTTAATCTTTGCCATTCTGACTGGTGTGAGGTAAAATCTCAGAGTTGTTTTCATTTACATTTCCCTGATGATGAACATCTCTTTAGGTACTTCTCAGCCATTCAATATGCCTCAGTTGAGAATTTTTTGCTTAGCTTTGTATCCCATTTTTTTTTTATTAACTTGAATATTTCTTATATACATTTCGAGTGTTATTCCCTTTCCCGGTTTCGGGGAAAATATCCCCCTCCCCCTCCCCTTCCTTATGGGTGTTCCCCTCCCCACCCTCCCCCATTGCCGCCCTCCCCCAATAGTCTAGTTCACTGGGGGTTCAGTCTTAGCAGGACCCAGGGCTTCCCCTTCCACTGGTGTTCTTACTAGGATATTCATTGCTACCTATGAGGTCAGAGTCCAGGGTCAGTCATGTATAGTCTTTAGGTAGTGGCTTAGTCCCTGGGAGCTCTGGTTGCTTGGCATTGTTGTACATATGGGGTCTCGAGCCCCTTCAAGCTCTTCCAGTTCTTTCTCTGATTCCTTCAACGGGGGTCCTATTCTCAGATCAGTGGTTTGCTGCTGGCATTCGCCTCTGTATTTGCTGTATTCTGGCTGTGACTCTCAGGAGAGATCTACATCCGGCTCCTGTCGGTCTGAGATCTTCTTCTACTTATTTCTTCAGAGACTTGAAGTTCCTCTCAAACAGATCTTTCACTTGCCAGATTAGAGTCAGACCGAGGCATATTATATTACTTGTGTCTACTGTAAGGATGTTGTTGCCCTAATTTCATTCTCAGTCTGTTTATCCTTTTGCTACTTATTTGTTTGAGTTAATTTTATATCCAGCCACTTTGCTGAAGTTGTTTATCAGCTGTGCCAGTTCTCTGCTGGAATTTTGGGGGTCACTTATGTATACCATCATATTATCGAAGAAGATCTAGTACGAATGTTTATCAAACTATTCCACAAAATAGAAACAGAAGGAACACTACCCAATTCATTATATGAAGCCATAATTACACTTATCCTTAAACCACACAAATACCCATCAAAGAAAGGGAACTTCACACTAATTTCACTTATGAATGTCAATGCAACAATCAATAATTGTCGCACCCAACCTCGACCAGCAAGGAAGACACGACCACAGGAGATCTTCTTCAAGCAGTTTTATTCAGGAACCTTGATTCAATCTTCTGACCTCTATCTCTTCTGGCTCTCTCTCCCCAGGGAACGCCCTGCACCACACTTAAATAGCTAGCACTGGCCAGTCCTAGCAAGCCATGTGGGTCATGTAGATAGGCTGTCACTATGTAGAAGCTAGCGGGCCAGGCAGACATAGACAAATAAGGACTTGTTTATTGCAAGGAGCACTCACCGTTGGGAGGGTGGAAGGCGGAAACCAGCGCCCTCTTTGAGGCGCGGCACGTCGCAGCTCTCTACAAATAATCAATAAAATTCTTGCAAACCAAATTCCAAAACCCAACAAAATGATCATGCATTATGATAAAATAAGCTTCATCCCATAGATGTAGGAATTGTTCAATATATGGAAATCCATTAATGTAACCCGCTATAGAAAAAAACTCAAAGGCAGAAAAAAAACATAAGATCATCTTATTTTATGCTGAGAAAACTTTTGACAAAAGTTCAGCACCCCTTCATAGTAAAAGTCTTGGAAAGGTCAGGAATTCAAGGCCCATATGTAAATATAGTAAAAGGTACATACAGCAAACCAGCAGCCAACATCAAACTAAATGGAGAGAAACTTGAAATGATACCACTAAAATCAAGAACTAGACAAAGCTGCCCACCTATTCAATATAGTACTTGAATTCCTAGCCAGAGAAGTTAGACACAAAAGGAGGTCAAAGGGATACAAATTGGAAAGAAAAAATAACACTATTTGCAGAAGTTATGATAATATAGTTTTCCTATTATTCTATGATTAGTCTTTTTATTTTCTTGATGTTTTATGTTGAGAAAATTTAATATTTTCATTCCCCAATGCATCCTTTCTATGTGTTTACTTAAACACCTGAGAATCTTTCTTTCATCCATTATAATCTGTCAATTAAGTTGGCCTCTGTACTCTTGTTTGAATTCTCAATAGCTTTTCTTTTCTTCAGAATTCTCTCAGTTTGGGTTTTCTTCATTGATTCTACTTAATCTTCAGGTCTTGAATTTTTTAATTTATTTCTTTGCACTGTGTTTATTTGTTTGTCTGTCTAGATTTATTTCCTCATTTTGTTAAATATTCACATTCTCTGTGTTTCCTTGGTTTTCTAGATTTACTTATTTATATTTTTATTAAATTTAAAAATATTTTCTTATACATAATGATAATAATGGTGCAAATCTTTTTCTTACCAACTATTATTTTTCTACTTGTCTTAAAATAAAGAGAATCTTATGTAGTATGTTCATAGATCTAAGGGCCTGCCTAATGACAGCTTTATTATTATTATTATTATTATTATTATTATTATTATTATTATTAATTATTTATTATGCTCTTATATATTCCATCTCAACTATGGTTTCTTTCCCTCATCTCCCTTCAGGCTCTTCTCCTCTGCCCCTCCCCCCAATGCCTCTTCTTTTCCCCAGATCTACCTTTTCTCTTTTCACAGAAGAACAATCCTAAAGGGACACCAACCAAACACAGAGTAACAAGCCATAATATGGCCATGCACATACCATCACAGAAATGATGAACAAACCAACCCAGTAAGAGAAAAAATTTACTGCCTTTCTTTACTGCCTCTATTTTCTTTGTAAAAGCTAATTAAGGTCTTTTGGGGGCTTCTACTCTGTTGGCACATTCAGTGCCTACTATGGAAGTGTTGGTGGGCTTCAGTGAAGAAATGTCCTGCTATTATTGATTTTGCTTTTATTCTAATGTCAATGCATCTGTAATTGGGAAGATTCTCATTTTATATGATAATGTCTGAATTTGCTTCTGATGGGTGTGTGTTTTGTTCCTTAGAGTTTGCTTCCTCTCTCAAATTTAGGTGAGTTTGTTGGCTGCTTTTTTACGTGGTATTTTTGGTAGACCTGTTTTTCAGTCTTGCTCAGCTGGGGTCAAATAGGAAAGAGAAACCAAATTGGATTTTTTGCTACAGAGTTGGAGATGAGTCTGGGGGTAGGGGTTTGGATCTGGAGGAGCAGAGCACAGCTGTGGATCTACAATCATCCTACTTGTTAACTTGGCAGCATTAGACCTTGGACGAACATGGAATGTCTCCTGGGGAAAAACAAAGAATGAGGAAGTGATGTTAGAAGATCTGTGGAAGTCACAGGCAATGGATACAGGGGACAGAGAATGAAATAATGGATACTCTGCTGCACAGGTTGAATGAAACTGGGGTATTGGATCTGGGGGAAAAAACGGAGCAAACTGGTTTTCTGGCAGGTGATCACCATGTTATTTTTAATAGAAATTCACATTTATAGAGAAAGACATTCTGGAGCATTTTAAATGTGTGACCTTTAGTAAACTTGTTCCACCAAATCGAATTTCTATAAGTTAATTCGAAGCTGCTTAATATAGAGCACGTTGTTGGGGAAAGGAAAAGGGCTTGTCAGGTGACAGTAAAAGTGTAGAGGGCAATGAGTAAATCAATCACCATGATGAAATGTCAAAGAACATGTGGTACAATCTGTGCCTCTAGGCTTTCTTTGAATGCAGGTTTTACTTCTTGTCTTCATGGAAAGTGAATTGATCAACAATAGGGAGTGGAGTTTATTATTCTTCACCAAACTAGACAATAAAAGCTATTGATTTGCAGTACCATCAATTTATTTTCAAGCTACAAGAATATTTTGTAAGATTAATTTGAAGGAAATATCTATTTTTAAGTACACGATTTTTCTAATTCTATACTTACATTTCACTGTTAATAATCTGAAAAATAAAACTTATGTAGTGTTGGATTATCCCAGTTATAAATATATCTTTACTGATAGTAGGAGAGAGAATAACACATGTTTCTATTTGTTTCATTCAAATATCAAAATTCATTTCCTATCTTACATTTTTCTTACATGTATATTGGCCTAAACTAAATTTGGCAAAAAAGTGAAAACAGTAATGAACAGAAACCAATGTTTGCTTTTTAAATAACAAATACTGCACAATTACTGTTTGATTATTCTATACAATATATATATGGGTTTAATGTATATAAATACTTGCTCTAATATCAAGTACTAATAATACAAAGAAGCAAAAAACTTTGGTTAACTTAAACATAACTTCAGATTCAGAACAGAAAATTTTGGAACTATTGTTTTAAATATATTTATTTATTTATTGCTTGTTTGTTTGTTTGTTTGTTTATATGCATATATACCCATGTGCACCAGCCCTCAGAGGCTAAAAGAGCTGTCAGGTTTTCTGGGTCTAGAGTAAGAGATAATTGTGTACATGAAACCCAGATCTGTTACAAGAGCTGTAAGTGGTGTTAACCCTGAAACAACTGTCCAACCCTATGTGAAATGGCACATTGAGAACAATCATGATTATGCCCTTGATAGGTTTACTTTCTGTGTCCCCACTTAATCACTTCCTTGATTCCATGTTATCATTCTGAAATAGTAAACAGACCTCTGAGCCTGTTTCATTTGTTTGCAGTCAACAATCATGTGTAGCATTGTTGGAGATCTGCCTGGAAACTGAGTTTATATCTCATGCAGGGAAAGACTCCACTTTCAAATGAATAATCTTATTCACCTATCTTGGATTTACTTGAAGGCTGTCTTTATTGTAATTGCAAAAAAAAATGTCCATAAGCTGTAGTCTGCTACAAGGAACTTCATAGGAAAATGTCTTACACTAACCTTTAGATCACTAATGATATATTTCTTTAATTATGTTTTAATGAAAGAATTATGTGGAAAGCACGCAGTCTTCTATCAGCACAAAATAAATTTGAAAAAAGGCTACCAAGTATCTCAATATTTCAATAACTAATTTCTACATATTTATAATTACATAAGTACAGCCCATGGCTGAACATACTAGGTCAACGAATGTCACCAGCAGAGCCACAAAATAATTAAAAACACATTGCCTTTAAAGTCAATATTTTACAAAATTAAAATAGCTGATTTTTCCAATTATATACATGATAGAAATTAATCATTGTTAAAATTCTAAGTAGTTCAGATGATTAGGGAGAATTTTAAAAGTTCATTGGGAAAAGAAACCCTGTATTCAGAGATAAATATTAAAGTCACTTTGGACAATCACATTTTTAGTGAAATCACAGCCTGAATTGTATACGACCACAATGATATAAAGCGGACCATAATTAACAAAGAAATTATAAAAATTAAACTACTCAAGGGATCTAAGTATCACACCACTGAAGGATAATTGTGCCAAGGATTACATCAAGAAGAGATTAACTTTTAAATCCTAGAATCCAATAAAAATTTAAACAACACACAAAAATTGTCAGAACTCAATGAGGGCAGTCCTAAGAAGAAAGTTTATAACACTATGTATCTATGTCAACAAATTCAAGGATTCTTTGTATATTCCGGACTCTAACCCCTTATCAATTATATAATTATCACAGATCTTTCCTTTTTCTTAGCCTGCCAATTTGTCCAAATGAAGGTGTGTTTTAATGTCCATGTTTAAGCATAGATTCAAATCCAAGTGGACAAGGATCATGTTTTCATGATGCTTTTATTTAAGCAGTTTTATATACTAATGGTAAGTTCTGCTTTTGTATCTCTTCCTTCTTTTCTGACTACATACCACACAACTTCCCATTACACACCTAAAGCATCTGTACAGGAAACTCATCATAATTTATTTTAATAGTGTCATTTCATATGTATATCTCATTTTCTGGCTTAATGACAGATGTGTAAATGTATCACAAACACTTTTTTTTAAATCTATGATCTAATTTTGTAGGTTCAGATTGGCAGATTATATATGTCTAAGGTTTAAACAAAAATAATGATGCACAGGCTAAAGTGACCAAGGGTTGGTTGGGAAAGACCATGATTCACCAACCCTACACAAAGAACTGTAGGCTGTACATTTATATTTAGAACTATTATCTATATATGTATATATGTATGTATGAACTAATATCATATTAATTAATGGAAAAAGATGCCATGAACTGATTAGGGAGAAAGGTGTATTAACATAATCTCAAAGTATAAAAATAAAACAGAGAAAAACAGAAGAGAAGAACTGGAGAGATGGCTCGACACTTAAGAGGGCTTGCTGCTCTCGCAGAGGATCTGATATTAGGCTCAGATTTTTTTTTTGTAACCTATTTTAATTAGGGTTCTTAAACACTTCAGCCTCCCTTCTAGCCCACAGACCAGTGACAGTAGAGGAAGAAGGTTAATGGGAAAAAGGAGTTGTGGACATTTTTAGAACTAGTGGATTTTAAAGGTGATTCCAATGTTCATTGTAAGGAGAGTTGAAGTCCAGACTGATAGCAAACACCAATCGCGAATCAGTATCAGGTGTTCAGTCCAACAGAAACCACAAGGCTTGAGTCGAGAGTGGGAAGCATCAGTCAGAATACCATATGTTCTTTGGTGCATTTCTCTCAATGAAGTGAAGACAAGCTAAGACCAGCAAAGTGTTGCAAGGCAAAGCAATACAAGTGTCCTATCACTGTCTGAGAAATTATATTTATAAACTTTCTAAACATCATACACTCTCTCAAGCATCCACTCCAGCAAAACATTATATGCCCACTCACATGTCTGCTTTAGCAAAACATCTCCATACATGACAGTTTCCAGAAAAATATCACATCATAGAGCTGAGTTTCCAAAGAAACCAAAAATTTCTACTTCACCACTTACAAGGTAGCTCACAAGAACATGTAATCTCAGTTCTAGTGGGTCCAAGACCCCCTTTTTTATTTTTTTTGACCTCTATAGATATCAGGCACAAACAGATATGTATATATGTGTATATGTAAGCATATGTATATAAAAAGACATACATCAAATCAATAAACATGCATAAGTATAAATTAAATAAAATATGCAAGTATCAGTAGTAAAACATTAGCTCATTGAAGAAGTACATTATCTAAAACTGATAGTGACCAATAGTAGAAGTGAATGAGAACGTCATTCTGATATTGAGGAAGCATAATTGGGGTTCCAAACATATAGCAAAGCAAAAGTAAGTAAATAAAAAGAGAAACAGCTACAAAGTTCAACGACATTGCACACAAAAATATGGAGAAAAGATAGAGTCAAAGAAAAATTCACTTGTTCTACCATACTGATATTTTAAGGAAATGGGGTCTAATTTTGAAAGACTATGACTATCATAGTGATTATGAACTTATAACAATATACAACATGATATACAAAAATCACCCTTAAAATTCTGGTCCAGGGCTGGGGTGATTGTTCAGTGGTAAAGAGAATTTGCTATTTTTTCAAAGCACCTGAATTTAATTCCCACCATCCATACAGGAAGATATAAACTACCTATAACTTTAGCTTGAGAAGATCTGATGCCCTCTTTTATTTTCATGAGGATTAGTACTACCATATTCATGCCTACACACCCAAACACACACACACACACACACACACACACACACCACACACCACACACACACCACACACACACACACATACACACACACATCAGACATCACACATACACACACACACACACTACACTCCACACACACCCCCATACACACACCACAAACATACCACACACACACACACACACACACACACACACACTTAGATAAAATGAAGAAAATGAAGCTATGAAGCTACTTAGTTTCTGTGGTTGCAATGAAACAGTTTGGTTTGTAGTAGCCTTACATGTCATTTGCTGGATAGGATTCTAAGCTGTTTTCTGTATATCTGACTTTTATAATGCATCATTAATTTCTGTTTTAGCATTCATTTATTCCTGAACTGTGGTCTTTGAAGACATAATATACTCAAATCAGATTAACTGGACTCACTTTTAAATTTGTAATGGAAAGAATAAAAAACACAATTTACTGCTCAGATAAGCATTTCTGGTATGACTAGTCCAAGTTTAAAATTTGATCAATGATCAATGGGAGGAGTTATTGCCTCATAGCTGACATTATGTTGTCAACAACTGTGTGACATTAATATAGTCGGAGCTAAAAATGACCCTTCTAAACACAGCCAAAGGATTACACATTTAAAGAATAATAAATTATTGAAAAATTTCTTAGGGCTACATTGGCAAAGACTGCATACTAAGTGAGCCATAAGAATCTCTGTCACACTAAAGAAGCTCAAAGCCAAAGTGAACTATTCTTTAGAGTGAAACAGAAGAGTCAGTTGAATTTCAACCCACTGAGTGTCTTCTGTCAACACATATTGTTTTCATGATTCATAACCTCATGTTCAGAGTTGAATGATTGCTACAAAGGTCTATTGGAAAGAATTTCAACAATGATATCATATCTCATACAATAGATATGGCATTGCATTTCTAAGGATGGCTCCTTACTTTTATTAGACTTTCAATTAATTATTTCATGTTTTTGTTTAAAAAAATATGAGAAGTGACTGTGGCGACTGAAGCTGAACTGATACATCAGAAACTCAAGATTTAAGGGTGGAGGAGTCCCAGGATGACTGCTAATAGTCCCCTAGACATGACATAAACAATATATCTATGAAATTTTGGTATGAATTCCTGATCACAATTGGATAATGGCTGAAACAGGAGAAGGAACAATTGATGAAGTTCCTACCCCAACTTGAAGATATTTGATGCTAAGTGACATCCCTGAACCTGTGTAAAAATGAACCAAGCAAGGACTCAGTAGGCTGTATAAACATACGTGCTGATATGTGCATGCACATAACCCTAGTTAAATAAGAGACTATGAATTAGCAAAGGGAAAACATGGAAGGAGTTGAATGGCAGGTAATGGTACACAGACAATTCTCATGTAATAGCAAAAAATAAAATTGAGGCCTGATTGGTGTGTTCCTGGAGAAAGGTCACTCCCAGCTTTCCTAAGCTAGATGTAGTTTTGGAATTGGATTCAGACCTCACAGGCTGTACACAGCTCTGAAAACAGGGTGAAGAAATTATATTTGGGAACATGTGTGTATACATACATTCATGCAATAACAGTGAAAAGGGGCCATGGATTGTGGAGAGTATGGGAGGGTTTCAGGGAGAAAGGCGAAGGGAGAAATATTATAATTAAATTATAATCTTAAAAACAAATTAATAAAATATAAACCCAGTGAATTTCAAGAAGAGAATTTTAAATTCTCCCTGTAACATGTGGTGAGCCGCTCGGAACCCGGCAAAGGTCTGATAACATATTAATTATTGGGATCAGTCTATGAAGTAACAATATTATTTGTGAGGATACCAACATGACCTGAGAAGTGAAGGAGAGACAGAGAGAAAGAGAATGGGAGAGTCGGGAAGTAAGGAGGTAGAGGAGAAAAAAATGAAAATGAGACAAGAGACTAAAATACAGCATTTTCTGAGGACCAGGCCAATCCATTACTACAGTGCCTAGGCTTACATGTTGGAACAGCATCAGCGTATATGTCAAATCATAAGAAATGAGTGGAAATTTCATAAAACAAGTACAGGTGGGAGAGCAAGAAAATTATGTTGGGGCATTGTAATAATTCTTCCAGAGGCATTAATTATAAGTAATACTCTTTGAATAAGAAGGCATAGCTTTTAAAATGGTGTAGTGACTTTGGGAAGGTTAGATATTGTTAAACTTCAGGTTATCCAAGGATTATGACATCACCAGGTGCAGATGGTATATTATATTCTGCTACAAGTATCTATCTCAGGTTCTCACATCTTTATTCTTATTAAATGTTAGTAAAATAATAAGGAAGAATGGCATTCTTAAATTAAAATGACAAGTCCTGATATCATGATTAAATTGAGGACCATGAGTTGCTATGCAGATATGAATAATGTTTAAGTATTCTATGAAGTCATATAACTAAAATACTTTGCCGGGATTAATCCTCTTTTCTTTCTGAAGTTATAAAAAATACCTTCAGTAGATATAAAGTTCTTGAAACTATGAAGATAAAATTTTGGAAAAAATGAAATTCTTATTTTTAAAAGAGAAATGTTCAATTATAAAGTATGCCATGTTCTAGGAATTTCACACATTTTTCTTTTTTATAGAAAATTCATTAAAGCGTAAGACTTAGTTCTTAATATCATCACTCATGTAGCATCACATAAGCTGAAAAAATGAACATGCTAACAATCCAGTCTCTAATCTTCCCATTTCCAACCCTGGACTTCTTACTTTGCATTATGTTGTCAATATTCAGTATCTCATGGACCAGACTGTAAATTCAAGTGTATTGAGAGAGAGTTTGTGTAAGTCCACAGAGGAAACTCTAGATCAAGCAAGTATGAAAAAGAAAATTTTTTTCTTTAAACATCTGAAACAGATTCTCAAAAAAAAAAAAAAAGGAAAAGTTGATCCCATACTAAAGCCATCAATATAAGTCTTTCTAGTAATGAATGTTAGAAACCAGCCTAGTGAAGAAATTATGGTATTGGTTTATTACTTTCCTTTAAAACAAATTCTTTGGTATCCATTCATAATTTATTATCTACAGCTATATATGATTATTTCTATGCAAAAGTTCAAAGCATATTTGAATATATAGAGAAAAGCCAGGGTGGTGTGTTTTGGTATATTTCAGCTATTCTGCTTTCCCTAATGTTTTATGACCATACCACATTCCTTTGACACCTCAGAAAAACTAATTGTTATATCCTACCTAAACTTCAGAATGTAGGACAATTTCTTGAGAAGAGTTGGTTGACATTTTGACGTTCACACGATTAAATTTGGTGATAATTTACAAATGTCACGGAGTATAAGTGAGCTGCTTATGTAATGTACACATTAATACAAACCTCGAACGAAGAACACTTCAGTTCACATATTCTTCTTGATACTGATTTGCTTATACTTTTACATTCTGAAATATCTAAACTTTTGTTCATATCTCTCTTTATATCATCTTTATCTCTAACTCTAACTCTACCTCTGCCTCTTCTCTTCCTCTTCCTCTACCTCTTCCTCTTCCTCTACCTCTTCCTCTTCCTCTTCCTCTACTTCTTCCTCTAGCTCTAGCTCTTCCTTTACCTATAACTATACCTACATCTATATAATTGTAACATAAATGCATTCCTGTATAATGAAACATTTTATTCTGTGTGAAGCTATACGGTTACTATTATTACAGTGGAAAAAATAAAAGAATATCTATTGAATCATTTAGAGAGTCTGAATCGACACAAGGAGGGATACTGACAAGAAATCAGGATTAGTGCTGGCTGTGTATTTTTGTTTTAATATTTGCTAGAATACTTGAAAATCATTCATTGTTATTGGACATGAAGACCTTCCTAGAATTTGGTCCATGATGCTTCCATTATGTAAATCTATAAGCCTAAGTCTTCTTAAGGAGAAAGAAAACAATGTGTGAAAACATCTACTTATTGCTTGTATACATACTACACTGTATTTGTAGAATAGAGAAATAGTAACATTTTTCTTTATTAAAAGTCTTAAGCCATTGATATTCACCATATAAGGCAGGGCTTAGTGCATGCTCTAGTTAATGTTTTCATAGATAAGAGACACACAGGTGGAAATTGTGCAAATGTTTTGTACAATCTATAAATGATTAATAGTAATATTCAAAGCATTGAATTTTCAATAGAAATATTACTCATTAAGTGCATTTACTCTTATCATTTACCAAAAATAAGGAAGAGATCAATTCTGCCTGTGTTGAAGTGATAAATATCCCTTGTGACTATATATTAATTGTACAGAGTTGTTTTATAGTGATTTTTTTCAAAAACAAAACATTTGATCAAACTAAATTCATTGAAAGGATAAACAACACAATATAACAAGCAAGTTTGAAACCGATTAAAATTAAAAAATGTGCAATTGAGTTGGAATATAACCATAATAGAGGAGAAAATGAGGACAACCAGAAAATAAAATATGATTACCATTCAGAATAATGAATAATTGATAATCAACGAAAGCGGACAGGGGAATACAGTAAGTTAATAAAAGTCTCCAAGGCATTTAAGCATGACCACAGCATTTATTTTAAAGGCTTGAACATGGAGGAAGATTTCCTAGATTCTAATCACAATTTCTTCATCATCCAGGTCTCTTACTTTGAACGAATAATTTAATTAATGATTTTCTTATCTCAGTACAAATTTTCTTATTTTAAAGATATGAACTCATAAAAAATAGTTCCATCAGAGGTCTTTTAGGAGCATAAGTTAGATGATTTTTTTAAAGCATGCAATAAGAACCTGGCATGTATATGATTGACAAGCAATGATTCAAAAGTCCAAGGACAGAAATAGTTTCATAACTCTCACCTAGCGTGATATGCAAAATCTACTACATCTGATCTTTGTTGTTATCTATAGCTTCAATATTATAATTTGGTATTTCAATATCCCCAGTAGAAATTCATATTTAAAATATTTTGTGACTTAATACTCAAAATTTCATGGATAATTAATGATACTTTAAAACAACCCTGTGATTCGGAGATCTACTTAGCTTCTGGGAAACAATGAAATGACTTCAAAGGCATAAAAACACTCATGAAGAGACTCCCTACCAGAAGAATTTAAGTGGCTTGAAAGTTACAAAGGAAAAAAGAAGTCTTGCATTGGGGGAATCATGCAAAAAGAGGCAGTTCAATTTACTTATGTTCATGTCATTACCCTCATTTAAAGTTGGAGAGAGGTTACAGTCATGAAATCTATGGAAACTGAATTCAATAGAAAGATAAATAGATGTTGTGCTCATGCTTAAAAGGCTTGGGTATTTGAATTATAGGAGTTCAGTGTAATGGTAATTTTATTAAAGAAGGAAGAAATAGAATGGAACTATTAAGAATTTGTTGAAGGCATGCTGTGTAAGTGGGAAATAAATGAGCAGATGGAAATTTTTCAATAAAGGAGGGAATAATAACTGTCCATTTTAGCACTAGAATTTGTCTGATTATAAGCTAACAAACCATATCCAAGTAACACCATGCTTGAATAAAAGATAACGATGTCAAATTAAACTCTACACAGAACCTAGAGAAGGTCTGAAGTACTCCCTTCTGAAAATTTGTATTTCTTGATTGTACGTTCTCATTACGGGTGCACAAGTCCTTCTAACCTCATTGTTCATCTGCTACTCTTGCTGTACAATACAATGGCTGCTCAAATTTCTTGGCACAAAGTAACTTCAGAAAGTTTGAATTTTCCAGAGTGATTACCCCAACTAAGTGCTGTTGATGTCGTTGATCTTTATGTAAATGATACCACATTGCAGTGAGACACTATCCTTTGAGTTCATATCTTTATTAGTAAGCCCTCTAGTTTTATTCTCTCATTCAGGCAGAACAAGAAACCAAATAAAAGGACAGATCCATTCATATGAATGACTCTATGGTCCTGAAGTAAACCTACCTTACTGTAAAACCCATTTTTCCTGTATTTCATCTCCCTGAATTATATACATGTATCCATTTTACATAATAATCCTAGAAGGAGAAAAGAATATAAGTGAGCATTTAGTAACCCTGGAAGTAGGTACAGCTTTTTTTTTTTTTTTGCAAACGTGTTTTTATTGTTGTTAATTATTGTTTTTGTTGTTGTTGTATTTTTATAACCATAAGGGTATTATTATTATTACTATTACTATTACTATAATTACTATTGTTATTGAAATTATTGTTTTTGAATGTTTTTATATAGACCATGTAAACCTTAAACCATCTTGATATCCTGAATTCTTGATTCTGCCTCTCAAGTGTGAGAAATACAGGTAGGCATCATCATGTCAAATTCATTGACTTTTAACTTTACTATTTTCCTTAAAATTTCAGAATTGTAGTATAGATTCAAAAGGAGACCAAAAATCTTCAATCAAAAATTCCAAAACTTTTTCTTTAAATTTTAGTTATTATAACAATTTTAACTTATTTCAATAGAATTTATAGTTCAAAGAGATATCATACCCATACCTACTTTGAATTGATTTTAACCCTTTTGCCATGTTGCATTACTGATTCTCACATTATTTTTCTGTATAGGGTATATTTTGTTAAATATTGAGTGTAAGTTTTAAACATTACAGATTTTTACCAATATATGTTCCATAACATACATTTCTTACAAAACCATCCTTGTCATTGTTCAATGGGGTTACTCTTCAGTTCACTTAAAACATGATATTTTCAATATTTTAGCATCCTTATTTTACTATTTTTCAAGGGTCTGTATTTATGATTTGATTTTTAGTATAGAATTATAACAAAAATTAAATATTTATTTGCTCATGTCAAAAATAAATCTTGGTCCAAAGAGTAAAAATTAGCCATTCCAAGGAGAATATGAGTAGCTAGGTCCTGAAAATCAAAATTTGTGCTACGTTATTTATCATGGTCCACTGTAATAGATGCTGAGAAGAAGTTATAAATCAATCTCTCTACCAGATACACTAGAGGACACCAGAGACTTGAGCTACCACACTGAGAGAGATTCCTTGTACATGTCTCAGATTTTAATCAATCATAGTTATAGACTTGATGGAAGGGACTAACCCTTCACTAACTTTAACAGAACAGTCCATCTCTGAAGTTTCACCTCAGGACTGCAATGCTATCTCAGACACAAAGTTTAATAGTAAATAACAGTAAAAGAAATAAAGTTATTCTGAGATTATTCTGGCTATATGTGCATCATTCCATCTTGCTACAATGATTGTGTATGATTGGTTCCCCAGTATTCTTCAGGACCTCCAACTCCAGTGCATCTTCTTCAAGGATTTCAGTTCACAACAGTCGGAATATTGAAACAGCTTTTGTTCTTATTGCTATGTTTCTTTTTTCTGTTTTATTTGAAAATTATTTCTGAATCAATATGCATATGCCAAGATAAAATATGGCATCCATCAAATTTTTTCTCGATATGTGTAAAGGGAAAAAAATAAAAATTTGAAAATTTGTCTCATGTGGATAATTCAATTTTAACCATCTTTTAAGAACTTGTATAATTCATGACTGTAATAATTTTTCCTATTGTAATAATATACCATAGACAATCAAGAGTGGTTGGTTGCCCTTTATTTTTAATTTGTTACAGTGAAATTATTAAGAGTATGTAATGCTTGGCCACATTTTCTAATATTTAAGAGAAACCCTAAAGATCTCACTCTTTAGAGAGATTGGTAGAAATATATATATATATATATAGATAGATAGATAGATAGATAGATAGATATAGATATAGATATATAGATATAGATATGATATAGATATAGATATAGATATAGATATAGATATAGATATATCAAGGTTTTGTTTTAGAAGAAAACATGGAGTTAAACAACAATAATAAATAGCATTATTTTATTAAATAGTATGTTTATCGTATCATTAAAACTTTGGGCATATGAGAATAATTGTCTTCAAGGATAGCAATTAATGGCTACTGGATGCTGTAGCCATGAGTAAGATCCCATGTTCCTGGAAATAACTTGGTTTAATCTTCTTTTCCATAAAATAATTATGTAAATACTGACAGTGGATAGGGGACTCGTTGGATGAGAAATAAAACGGTGCTGATCAAGGGACAAGAAAGAATTATGGGTTAACTGTGATCAACATACATTATATACATTTATAAAATTTTGCAGAAGCCCTTGGTCCTGTGAACACTTAATGCCCCAGTATAGGGGAAATGTCAGGACTGAAGCAGGAGTGTGTGGATGAGTGGGAGAGCACCCTCATAGAAGCAGGGAGAAGGGGGATGGAATAGGGAATTTCCAGAGAGGAAATCAGAAAAGGAGATAACATTTGAAATGTAAATAAATAAAATATCCAATAAAAAGAAAAGACAACAAATGTTACAGTGAAGCAAGTAGATTACTATATATAATTATCATATGTTTATAAAAACCAAAGATAAAATTAAAAGAAAAATGAATATTTACATATCTCAGAAAACATGTGTGCTGGGAAATTTTACCTTAGTGTTTTGGATACCTGTTAAGCTGGGAGAGAAGGCCCAGTTTTACTGACATGTGAATGCTTATAAAATGGTCTACATGGAAACCCTTTGTCCCTTTTCTCATATTTGCCTAACTTTTTCTACAGATATTGTTAAGAAGTGGGCCCTCATCAGACTTCAAACCCACAGGTATCTTGAACTGAGTCCCTTTCCTCAACCCTGGACAATATATTGTTACTCATAAGTTTTCCCATCCCTGTTAGAATGTTATCTCCACTCAAATCCAATCAGGGAATAATCTTGGGTCACTTAAAAAGTTTGGACCATGCTTATAAGTTTGAGTTGGATTTCAAAATCATAAAAGTAGCTCTGAGGAGTGTCAAAAAGACAATTATGTTGTGTTTACATTGCTCAAGTGGAATTTGTATTCCCACAGTGCTGTTACCTGAAATAGACTTAACAATTATTTTCAAAACATTTTCCAAGGGTGGAAGAGCATCTAACTTGTAATATATCCATATTTCTATAGTAATATGGGCTCAATTTGTAAGCTAATCAGATTTTCTCTATTACCTCACAGATGTTCAACAATGGATCAAAAAGTTAATTGAATCAGTAATATTTCTGCTTGTTAGAGATGAACATGGTATCTTTTGTCTCTTAATATCCAACAGTATGCATCTATGAAAAGGAGCAAACATATGAATGTTACAATCTTTAAAATCTTTACAGCCATTTATTCCTGACTTATTCTTTTTATAAGGACAACATTTAACTTGATCTAGCTTACAAGTTCAGAGGATCAGTCCTTTATAATCATAGCAGGAGCTTGGCAACATCCAGATAGATATAGTATAGGAGGAGCTGAGAGTCCTGCATCTTCATCTGAAGGCCACTAGAAGACTGGCTTTCAGGCAGCTATGACAAGGATCTACAACATACAATCACAGTACAACATGCAATCACAGTGACCCACTTCTTCTAAAAAGGCCACACTTATTCCAACAAGGCCACACCTGATTCAAGCATATTCACACCACCACATTCCACTCCTTGGCCCCCATAGGCTTGTTTAAACATGAATTTATGAGTCCATGCCTAAGCATATGAATATTGAAGACTTTGCTGCTGAGTGATTTGAACTGTGCATACCTACCCTAAGATGTTTCATTGGAGAAAAATTTCAGTATGTGGCTTAGAGACTGTTTTTGTGGACTGTTTTGGCGAAGAATGGGGCTGCTTTTTGCCCTTTTTTGAAGTCTATCTGAGGCTAAGGTAAAGTGGTTTATAACAATTGCATTGACAAAGGAAGTCTCAAAGAAGCCCATCAGAGATTTTTGTTCTCTGTTTTAGTCTTATGAAGAGCATTTTAGTGAAAAGGAGTAAGCTGAGAAAGGAAAAATATAAAATGCATAGTTCAAGTAATAAAAGAGCAACAGCAAGCAAAATGGAACCGGATCCTATGTTCACGACCATAAACAGCTTAGAAGACTGGTGACTTTGGGGCAAAATCCTACCCAGCTTACCTTAAGTCCTAGGTGGGTGTGGTTCACACTTTTAATCTCAGGAAGCAGAGGCAAGTGCATCTCTAAGTTCAAAGTCAGCCTGGTATAGAACAAGTTTTATGTTGAGAAAAATTTAATTCCAGGCATTATGTTACAAGACTTGATGCCAGTATTCAGGAGACAGAGCCATACAGATCTCTAAGTTTAAGATCAATCTAGACAGCAACTTCTAGAACAGCCAAACAGAGGCAGTAAAGTAGTTGCAAAACAGAAATTTGAGGAAAATGCAATGGAACAAGGGGGCTGGGGGTCCCAACTCCAGTAACCAGCAGAACTCAGTAGCTTTAGCCATGTGGTTCTGGCTTTTAGAGAAAAAACATAATGGGTTAGTGGGATAATTGATGGCAGTTACCTGGAGCTAAGAAATTAGCAGTGATTAAGAGGAGACCGTGTCATTGAGAAGAATTGTTTTCTGGGACCACAAAAACAAAAAAGCAAAAACAAAACAAAGCAAAACAGATAAACAAACAAAATCTATGTTCCAGAGATCGTCTAGGTTGTACCTTGGCTGCAGCTTGACTTACTAATGTGTAAGAAGCAGCCAGCTGGTACTGGTTTTGAAAGTATGAAGGGGTCATAGAGAATGGCTGAGGCTTGGCACTATGAGAGGTCAGAGAAGGCCATTGATGAAGGTACAGTCTCATTTGCAGCTAATGGCCCAGGCCTAAAGGGATCATGTGAAAAAGTTGAGGCTTGGTACCATCAATTGAGCCTATGAGATGCTATTGGTGAAGCCTAGTTGTAGCAGAAGACCCCAGTCTATTGGAGATGCCAATACAATAGGAATGTCACCAAGAACAACAGGAGCAGTGGAGTGGAGTCAACCAGAGCTTAGATGGTGCTGAAAACCCATGTCACATCCTTGAGAAAAGCAGAATCTAGTCTTTACCATAGAGACATTTCTCCAGCTCAACTAAGTAACTAAGAAAAAGCAGTAAAACCTTTTTTCTGAGTGAGATTAATATAGACTTACAGGATGCTGTTTCTTAAAAGAGTCAATCATTAATCAAAAACATGTTTCAAACAGGGCAAATGAAATGTTCAAGGTGGCATTAAAGATGGGCTTTGTAAAGATATCTAATGATGTTTGAGAGTTGAGCAGGCTTCCATTCAGAGCTGTCAACAAAACTAAAGACAGAGTTTTGTAGTAGATATTTTTTCAAGTACTTTGCAAACATATTTCTAGTTAAATGCACCAAGCAGTGAATTATATTTTTCCTAAAGTATAAAACTTACAGAAAGACATATGAGGCAAATGACCATTAGAAACCAAATATGTAAAAAAAACCCACTATTGATTGATTATTATAGATGATACAGATGAAGTTTATTTGCAACTTTCAAATTGATGGTCACCACAAGCATTGTGTATGCAGCTCTACTAACAATCTTTTTGCTTTGACAAATAAATTTTAACTAGTCAACCACTCTTTATACTGATATTGCTGTTCCTTTACTTTTCATGTTATAGTTTTCAAACTCTAGAGAATAAGCTCTTTGTTGTAGTAACTAGAAAGTTTGTAACCCAGCTCTTAGAACAGCTTCAGATATGCATCAAATACTCTGAGAACAACTATTCACAAAATTCTCTGAGGATAGGTACATGATTCACAGTCTCTGTTACTGTATCATACTTACTATGGAGGTTTTATTTTATTTTTATTTTCATTCCTAAGTACAAATCTAGGTGGCTTTACCTGTGTGGCAAATGCTCAGCCACTAAGCTACACCTCTAGTCTCACTCCTACATTTTAAAACATATGCAAGGTGAAAAATTCTAATTCATTCAGAGAAGTATCAAACAGTTGTGTATTCAGCAGTTATCATTAAGAGGCATAAACCACATCTAATGACTAAAACTAAAGGATACAACCATGACTTTCTTGGAGGTGTCTTTACAAACAATTATACAATACACCTTGAGAAAGCTCATCTTCCCTTTCCAGAATGAGTTCCTGCTTCCTTCTCTACATTCATATTTGCTTTCCTAAGGAGATTTTTTTTGTGCTCATATTTGTTTTCTTGAAAGAATGACATCAAATATATTAAGATAATGAGTATAAATGACTGAACATACTATTTTGACAGTTATATTGCATAGTAGAAAAAAGGAAAGGGGCATTTACTAGAGATATCTAGGCATTAACTCAAACTACAGGTACAAAAGTGGTTTCTAGAGACATTGATGTTCCACTCTGCAAAGACATCCAGGGGATGCCAGGGCATGCATCCCAGCTTTTGCTGAAGGATTAAATAGCTTACTCCTCCATCTGTGATGACATACCTTTTTCATCTCAGATCTTAAAAAGTTCACAAATCACGGAAACTTCCCAAAATACAAATGCCCTTCACTGAAACCAGGTCAAAGCCCCAATTCTTTCCTCTGTTTACTTTTGTTTATTTTGCCTCTCTTTCTTCATCCATTCCTTAGGTATTATCAGTATCTGTCAACAATGCTACATTCATTCAAGAATTAGACTTTTGCAGAGAACAGTCACCATGAACAATCATTCGTCTTAACCAGAAAGATTTAAAAGCTCCAGAATAAGAATTAAAAATAATAAAGGCATAAAATAATATATTAAATATTATCTAAAGTTAATTTGACTCTTTTTCAAATTCTATTTTGAAATAAATACCAGTCTCTTGGGTGCATTCATTTACAATTGATGATAATCCCTAAGCAGTGATAGTAATTTAGTGATGCTGAAATACTATCAGACACACACATACACACACACACAACACACACACACACACATTTTCTCTCTCACAAACACACAGACACACACACACTCCAAAATATATTGAGCTTTAATATAATACTATATATTGATATAGTATTGAGAGAGAGAGGAGAGAGAGAGAGAGAGAGAGAGAGAGAAACAATGATAGAAACAAAGACAAACATCCCAGAAGGTGTTTTAAATAATAACAGAGAGTAAAAAGAACAAAAAAATCAAAGAAAATTAATCTACAATAAAATAATTCGAAATTGTAATCAGAAGAGAAAATATAGCTAAGATCCAAACCAAACAGGATATGAAATTTACTGAAATTATCAGTTACCTGTTATCCAGTACTTTTAAAAGTTGTTTTATTTACTTATACTCCAAACGTTGCCCTGCTCCTTATTCCCCTAACAGTTTCCCCCCTTTCCCTCCCCTTCTCCTTTGAGAGTGTACCCATCCCCAGGAATCACTCCACCTTGCAGCATCCAGTCTATACAGGGTTAGGTTCATCCTCTCCCATTGAGCCCAGACAAGGTAGTTCTCTGCTACACATGTGCTAGGGGCCTCTCACCAGCCAGGTTATGCTCTTTGATGTTTATTGAAAGCTCCCAAGGTGCAGGTTAGTTAACATTGTTCGTCTTGCTATGGACTTGTTATCCCCATCCATTCCTTCCCCTAACTCTTCCATAGAGGTACCTACCTCAATTCAATGTAAGGCTGTGAGTATCTGCATCTGTCTCAGTCAGCTGCTGGTAGAGCCTCTTAGAGGACAGCCATGCTAGGCTCCTGTTTACATGCATAACATATCATCCGGAATAGTGTCAGGGATTTGTGCCCTGGCCAACCAGTCTCAGCTGGGAATCCATTCCATGAATATGCACCAATTCCTTCAAGTTTCATTCCTTGTTTCTAATTAGGAAAACAATAGAGACCAAGTTGCACCTGTGATTTACTTATGTAAGCCATGGTCAGAATGTCTCAAGTGGAAAATACCCTCTATTTTAAGGCTTATAAAGTTATACCACATAACTACATGAGTATATTTTGAGATGAATCTCTTTTCACATGTCTCTCACTTTCTTTTTTTTTTTTTTTTTTTTTTACAAAGTTGGGTGAAATGGATGAGTTCTCTGTGTAAACAATAGAACACTTTGGGTGTTTGGGGGTTTGTTTTGTTGTTTGTTTGTTTGTTTGTTTGTTTCCAGTGCAGTTTGGTCTGCTTCCTTGTCTTGAAGTTTCTCACCAACACACAGTGAAGATCTGAAATTCTTGCCTTGTGATGATCAACATGCCTTAATATAATGAAATGCGTATTCTACTACACTTTTAATAGCTTAGAAGAAATGTGACTTATCAGCAGTGTCGATGCCTCATGTGATGCTAATATTTGTTTCTTTGGAAATTTATGATATAATGCTCAGACAGCTCTGCACTGGCTTCTTGAATATCATACTGTCAGGCCGTTTCTCACTAGTGCTTAGTCAAACTCCCATGTAATGAAATGCCATTTGTCTTACCTAGCAAGGCTCAGACACACTATTGAAAAGCAAATATCCCAAGAATATTTCAAGGGCTTCTGTTTTCTTAACTACATTCTTTACAGTGGGAAAAGAAGTCAACTATCTATTTTCCATATGTCAAAGTTTCCTTTTTCTTCCTCATAGGAGTGAGAGCAATTCAACAAATATTTTTGAGCATATTCACTTAATCTCATGTTTTATCATTAAGAGGCTGAATGGTAGAAGTTTTCAAAGATTTAGAAAACCATTGCTCTGAACGCAATAAAAAACTATTTTTCTACCAGAGGTACTGATCCAGATCAGAAGCATGCTCAAAACTTACAGTAATCTTTGTGGAAACAGAAAGATTCCTCTGGCTCGAATAGAGAAACAAGTCAGACAGAGGGACTGTTAAGTGCTCTGACTTTGCATTTGTCTGTATGTGTGTGTGTGTTTGTGTGTGTGTGTGTGTGTGTGTGTGTGTGCACTGATGTGTATGTGTTTCTCTGTTTCTGTATGCATTTTAATAAAGAGCGGTAGTAATAAAAATTATGTGTATAAAAATACCAACAAGACTTGTTGTTCATTTCTAGACTATGGCCTTAAAGTCTAGTGCATGAGAATAGAACCAATACGGATAATGTGTGTGTGTGTGTGTGTGTGTGTGTGTGTGTGTGTGTGTGCTGTCTGTCTGTGTTCATTTATGTCTCTGTGCGTGTGTTCATCTCTGTCTGTGTTCATCTCTGTCTGTGTTCATCTGTGTCTGTGTATGAGTGTGTTCATCTGAGTCTGTGTGTGTCTCTGTGTGGTGTGATAGTAAGAAAATCCAAAATAATTCATATGGTATCTACAGTGAACCACACCTTAAACTCAAAAATCTCCATTTTTATTTATTTCCCATTAATGCATATATATAAAGATATGCATATAATTATCTAAATACTAAAATGATTTAAATACTAAACTGGTTTATATTATGATATGGCATACATGGTTTATACTTTTACTTGTTATTTAATACATACATAGCATTAATGATATGTTAGATCTAGATTGACTTTAATGGCATAATAAACCCTTTATACCTCAGAAAATTAATTCCTAAGGTAAGTATTATTTTTACTATTCCTAATATAGACAGATTTAAAAGATTTCCCGTAACAAAGGAATCAGCAATTTAACTGAGCTCACATATTATGGTCGGTCTGAAATTTGACACAGACAACATGGCAGTCACGATCAAGCTCTAACTCATTGCATTGCTATGTGACATCACTGAATTTTATCCAATAAGCCTTCACCACTTCTCACTTAGTTCACTTTTCCAATGGCTTCCCTGCTTCACTATCTTGCTTGTAAGGTCTTCCACACAATAAGTTTACCTCTGCTTTTGGTAGCACTGTGATTTTCTGACCTCAGATGAGGTGTAGTTATGTCAGTGTACATAAGTGTCAGGGCATTGCCCAATTATCATAAATAAGACCATGGTTAGGTATTTATTTATCATGAAATATCTATAAGTGAGCCAGAAATTAAATGCTGATCATTCTTTACTCAACCAGCTGCTGGGTGGAAAGGACAGATAGGAATAGTTTATCATGGGAAAGTCAGTGATAAAATATAGGTAAGGGTGAAATGAATCCAGAAAGAAGGATTAAAAATTCTTCAAATTATTGAATGAATCTATCAAGACATTAAGATTGGTCGTAGATTTTTTGTGAGGAGATGGAAAGCTAACGGTCCTGTGGTTCCTTGCTGTTGCAGCTCTGGTGTCTTGGCATAGACCCACAGTAGGAGAGACAGTCTCTTCTTTCTCTCCTCCTCTTGTGAGACTTTTTTTTTTTTGATATTCAGCCACATTTTCAGCTTTATGAGAAACCTTATCATTAAAGGAGATTGTCAATAATGTTACCAAGAAAACAGATCCCCGACCATAAAGTCGTGTATTTTACTGGGAATCTCAACATTCTGGTGGTCAAGAAGTCTGATATGGTGACCATCAAAGTATGGCAAAATATTGGGTTGCTCCGTCCATGAGGGCTTTGCCTTTGTCGAGTGTGTTAATGAAAGAAGTGCCCGAGCTGCTGCAGCTGTAGAATACGGCAGAATGATTGCCGGCCAGGTTTTAGATATTACCTTGGCTACCGATCCAAAAGTGAACTGAGGAAAAGCAAGTGTGAAACGATGTACAACAGAGATGGATGGTTTCTCATTTGACTTGGACTGTGACTCTCAATGGGATTATTATCACAGGATGTATTACCCAGCACGTGTTCCTCTTCCTCCTCCTATTGCTCGAGTTCTGATGACTTCCCAATGCCAGTGTTTGTCGGGGAACACCTCATTAAAGGTCAGAAATGGATTCAATTAGAAGAATGGAAATGGGGATCTTCTTCTATGTCGGGAAAGTTGAAAATTGATGACCTTCAGGTCACTAAAAGAAGCTGATTCAGTTAAAATAGGAGGTGCAGCCTCTGCTGGGAAGCCTGGAAAAACTGAAAAAGAACAAAGGAAAAAAGAAAGATGTAGAATGAAAAGCATGAAGAAGAGCAGAGCAGCGTCTGTGGAGAAAGGTGAAACTGATATGAAGATGGAGTCTGAGGCAGGTGCTGATGGCTCTGCTAAGGAGGGTGACCTGCTGGATGATGACAAGAATGAAGATAGGGGATAACCAGCTGAAGTTGATCAAGGACGATGAAAAAGAGGCTGAGGAAGATGAAAGTTACAGACAACTGTTTTCTCTCACGTGAGTGGGGCTGTTCAACAGGAATGTAACCATGTTTTTGTGAACGGGAGTTGACTTGTCAAATGCATCTTACTGGAAAATAATGTAATAGTCTTAATATTGGTTTTCTAAAGTTATACCATGTGTTATTTTGGAGAGCAGACTGATGTTTGTTATCTTTTTCTCAAACAATTACTTCTTAGACCAAAATTGGAAAGGAAGAAATAATAAAGAATAATCCTAGAAATAAGTTTGACCAACAGAGTTAAATAAACTAGGGTTTGCTGTAATTTGAGCTATTTGTTTGACTTTAATAATAATAATAATAATAATAATAATAATAAATATTCTATAATTACATATTATTATGCAATGCATCATTCTGATGATTTATGTTGTTTCTCTTCAGCAGTCCTGGTAGTTGATTTGAGTAATACACACTATAAAATTTCATTCTGGTGCTAAAACCAGGAGGTACCTAGAGCACACCAAGGAGGGACTTTCCATTTTCCTACCACAGGACAAGGCATCTGTAATACTCGGGCATCTAGTCAGGCTACTAATGTGAAAACTTTAAGTACTGTTTTCTTTTAAGTTAATGGGGAATTATATATAGAATAATCAGATGATGAAAATGTATATAAAGCTGTACAATGAACACAATATGTTATTTTCTTTGAATTATATCGGCTGGAACACACAAAAACATACACAGCATCTATAGTTCTATCTATCATCTATCATCTATTTATCTATCACCATCTATCATCTATCATCTGTCTATATATCTGATCTTAAAACATCCTCTCCATCTGTAATTTCAACTCTCAAGAGATTAAAATAATTCTAAAGTTTAAATCCAAAGCAATTGTTCTATTCTTCATCAGCAGATTGTGTTAGTCAAAAATAAATGTAAAAATAAGTAAAATAAAATAAAAATGTAGAAATAAAAGGTGAAATTTTTATTTTTTTGTTTAGAATACAATAAAACTTGTCTTCTTATCTACAATACAAATATGTGGAAAGATATCCAACAGGACTTGCTATTTCATCTCTTTTTTTTATTTTCAATAGACAGCTGAACCACCTATAAGACCACATTACTCATTCTATTAAAGGGACCTATTGATTCTAATCAAAATTAGTTGTTTTTCCTTTAATTTTAAGTAGAAATGAGTATGTAACCTTAATCTGATGATCACTAAAAATCCTTCTCCAGGAATGTTGAGGGACAATTTGCTGCAGGCCACTGCACGTGAATTTGTCTCCTAGCACAGATTTATAGAGTAAGTGAATGATAGGATATATTTCCTCAGTAAAATTCACAGTGTGAAGTGTATATATATATATATATATATATATATATAATTTTAGGTTCATAAACAAATGCATTGAATGAAGTCTAAATTTTCATAACTATGTGTGTTGGAGTTTGGATAGTTATGCCCCCTACAGACCCAAGTGTTTGAATTCTTGTCTCATATTAGTTCTTAGCATACATTTGGTCTTGTTGGAGGAAGTGTATCATTGTGATAATGGGGTTTGAGGTCTCCTATGCTCCAGTTTTGCACAGTGTAAGAAACAGTCTCCTACTGCCTACAGATGAAGATGCAGAACCCACCTATTTCATGCCCACTTGCATGCTTCCACCCTTCCCACCATGATGATGAAGGACTAACCTCTGGAACTGTAAACAAGCTTCAATTAAATATTTTCCTTTATAAGAGTGGCCTTAGTCACATGCTCTCTTCTTAGCAAGAGAACCCAAACAAGACAATGAGGATGTATAAATAATTTACAGAATGGCTACATTGTTAGACAAGAAAAGCTTGAGAAAGAGTGAATTGGGAATATTTTACCTGAAAATATGTATACTGTAGAATACCTTTGAAAAACCATTAGTGAGATGTTGTTCATTACTTTGCACATTTTTACTTATAACCACATGGCAGTTATGCCTTCTAAATGGCACAAGGATTCATACAACTGGCAAAATGATGACTTGTTATTGATAAGGATTTTAGCAGAGGGTTCCAGCATGAATGGTGTGTGTGTGTGTGTGTGTGTGTGTGTGTGTGTGTGTGTGTGTCCCTCTAGAATATATCAGAGACCTGAGAAATGAGTGACCTTAGATAAAGTGTCCAACAGTGGGGAGAGGGAACTTGTAGAGTCTACCTCCAGTAGAAAGACAGGGCATCAAGTGAAGGGATGGGGTTGCTATCCCACAGTCAAAAACTCTGACCCGGAATTGTTCTTGTCTAAGTGAATTGGAGGGAGAAAAAACAGAAGAGACAGAGGAAAAGGAGTTCCAGTGAGTGCCCCAAATTGGGATCCAACTCAAGGTGAGGCTGCAAAACCTGACACAATTACTGATACTATGGTGTGCTTACAGACAGGAGCTTAGCATGGCTGCCCTTCAAGAGGCCCAACAAGCAGCTGAAAGAGTCAGATGCAGACACTTACACCCAACCAGAAGACACAAGCTGGGGACCCCTGTGGTTGAATTTGGAAATGTTGGAAGAAACTGAGGAGGAGAGCAACCCCATAGGAAGACCAGCAGTCTCAACCAACATGGACCCCTGAGATCTCTAAGACACAGCTATCAACCAGGCAGCATACACCAGCTGATATTAGGTCCCTGACACTTTTACACCAGAGGACTGCATTGTCTGGCCTTAGTGAGAGAAGATGCACCTAACCTTCAGGAGACTTGTGGACCAAGGGAGTAAAGAGGCCTGCCTGGTGGGCTGACCCACCAGAGGTGGCAGGGTTAGGGTATCCTCTTGGAGATGGGGGGAGGAGGAATGGAAAGAGGAACTGTTGGAGGACAGATCACAGGAAGATAACAACTGGATTGTAAAAAAAAATAAAAATAATTTAAAAATAAACTATATACATAAGACAGTCAATTACATAGATATATATGTATCTAACATCCTCTAGTTTTGAGCATGTATTTTATGTGTCTTAAACATTTTAATTTAGGCTTTGATAAAATCCAGAGAAGGTAAGTCATTTTTACTTCAGAATATAGAATTTAGAACACAGTTGGCAATTCTAGTGATATGAGAATTCCATTTTCATTAGGATATAAGTGATGTTCAGAAGAATGTGGTTTATTTTACAAAAATAATTTGACATACATGGAAACACTGTCAAATCCACAATCGCTTGCTAGATACAATGAGGATTCTTTATATCACAGAGTCTTGGATCCTCTAAGTCTTCCTGTGCATCTTTAGCTCCTATGAAGTCTCATGGTCTATTGGATAGTGTTAGTTCCACAAATAAGTTCTTCTTTAGGGCTTCAGTTGATTAGAGGGAAAGTCTAGGGTGTACAATCTACTGGAAAAGGAAGATATAATGCAGGTGTATGAACAATGCACTGATCTATGAATATAGCATTTTGGGAAAGTCTCTTTCTCCTTTCTTTCTTTCTTTCTTTCTTTCTTTCTTTCTTTCTTTCTTTCTTTCTTTCTTTCTTTCTTCCTTCCTTCCTTCCTTCTTTTATCCCTCCTCCCTCTCTCTCCCTTTCCCTCTTTCCCTGCCTAGCTCCCTCCATCCTTCCCTCCCTTTCTCTTTTTTCTTTCAAACAGTTGTATTCTAGGTCCAGGGGCTGTCTTAGATTCTTGGTCACCTACGTAATTTTGGTCATGGGCTCCATCTTGTTTAGTGTTCTTTAGTCAGACAAACACATGTCCTTACACATACAAACTTTGTGTTGCCATTGATCTAGCATATCTTGAAGGAGATAATTTTAAAAGTAACATATAATGCTTTAATGTTTTTCCTCTTTTACTTTCCTCCTTGGCTTTTCTCAGGACACTTCTATTCTAATTATAATTTCCTTAATATCTCATATCTCCAGGAACAAATGCTGTCCACATTTGAGCCTTAATCGCACACTGGCTATTTAAGGGTACTTCTTATGCTCTTTAGTTGAATTCTTTCTTTAGATTTCACTACTGAAGTTAATACTACGGCCTTTAACTTAGTTTTTTTTTAAATATATTTTATTTTAAACATTTATCTTACATTTAATAATTACATGTATTTTTAAAATTACTTATGTTAATGTATTTCTCCTTTCTAACAAGTCACTGAAATAACATTTTATCTGATGTGTTATCAAAGGTAAATTCAAAACTTACCATAGCCACAAGTCAAAGCATTTCTGAAATATTATTTGTAATTAAAATCATATCATAGCAATTTTAATAAATATTGTTCCCAAAGGTTTATATATCTGAATATTAGTTTCCAGCAAATGGAAAAATTAGGAAATATGTGACTTTTTTATGAAAGAATAAGATATGTGTCTTTTTAATCGGAGGTATGTCATGTGGGGGAGGAACTTTATGGTTTCAAAATCTCACAGCTGGCCCCTTATTGTTCTCTGTCTCTTGATTGTAAATATGTAAGATTTCAGCTACTATTCCAGCACTATGCCTACCTGTGTGCTTGTCATGCTTTCCTCTATGGTCGTCATGGACTAACCCTCTAACACTGAAGCAAATCCATATTTTACTAATTTATTTTATAAGTCGCTTTGGTCATGGTTTCACTACATTACAAAAGAAAATTAAAGGTAACTATGTTATGCCTTGACTTTTAAGATAATAGTGTTTATTATTCTGTATGTTATTATTCAAAATTATATACTGTCTTTGTCTCTTTGAATAGATGCATATTTTGTTATATAATGGTTGTTAACTATTTTGTTCCTCCTAATACATCACTTAATGCAGAAAAATGATAAATAATTATTCATAGTTACAGTTTCTGTCACTATAATTTCCCTATAAATAAAATGATTTTCAACTGAGACAAAATTGACACGTAAAAAAAAATCATCACTTTCCTTTTGATATCCTATCGTTCCGTTCTCTCTCTCTCTCTCTCTCTCTCTCTCTCTCTCTCTCTCTCTCTCTCTCTCTCTGTAATGCGTGTATGTATATATGTGTGCATCCCTTTAATAATATTGTTCTGGGATGAGATTGACAGGCTGTATTAACTTTCAAACTTTCAAGCACCTATAGCATGAGAAACAAGTATTTTCATGTGGTATTTACACTCCTATGTATTCGTAGCACCACAAAGGTATTGTCCAATTTTCAAAGAAATATGCTGTTTGCATGAATGAATTTAACTATATTGCATATTAAGGCAAATAACCTACTTTACTCAAACTTTAGTTTCATTTAAAACAGTCTTTTGAGATTGTACTGTGGCCAATTTATGCTTAAATAAATTATTTACATTCCTCTATTTTCTTATACCATTCACTCAAGGTGATTTCACCATTAGAGGAAGGTCATGCTAGTTTGGAGAAGGAAGATTTTGTGAGAAACTTGAAGTCTTTGTAAAGGCTTGTCTCCTTCAACAAAACTATTTTAAGTGAACCTTTCTCATAGCTGACCCAGGAACTCATTCATCCATTCTAATAATAAATATTTATTAATAATTGCCTATTATATGCCATGAGTTGTGCTAATGGGGCATAATAATGCTGTGCCTTTCATGAGGTCGCTGTGAGAATCAAATGACAATGTACATGGAAGTACCTAATAAAATTTAATAGGCTACAAATATAAGAAACATTTCTAATGCCCTGTAAGATTTTTTAAATTGCTTTCTGAAATGGAGGAGATGAAATTATATTCAGCAGGGCTTTAATATTCAGGGGATTTTATTGAATTACAATTCTAGAAAATTGCTTTATATTGTAGCTTTCTTTAAAACATATTATCCATTTTATCAGAATACCAGCTTCCTACCACACTGGAGAACAAAAGTACTAGCTGTGGAAATATTTTTATAGTGTGTGTGTGTGTGTGTGTGTGTGTGTGTGTGTGTACTTATTGTAGGAGTAATATTAGTAGGTGCTCATTAGTATCATTAGTTGAAAGAACATCTGTTTGGAAATTATTAATTTTTTCTTCCAATGATTTCCGCACGTTTTATGATACTATTGCTCTTCCCATGGCCTTTCATATCATTTAATACACAACTACTGCTCTTTAAAGTTACTAGGTGCTTAGTGACCATAACTGACCTTGAAGTTACATTTGTAGAACAAATCTATCACATACACTCATACACATTCACACACACACACACACACACACACACACACACACACACACACAGGAAGAGAAAGGGGACATGAGAGTCTTATGAGGCAAAATTCATCAGAAATTTTATAGATTTGCTACACAACATCTAACATCATCAGGAGGAAGTACAAGGTACTTATGGGACTGCTGCTATTTTATTTTTCACTCTACCACCTTGGTCTGCTACCTTCTCTGCCACTGCTATATCCTACTTTATGTGTCCCATGCCTACACTACTAATGACAGAGATTAAACACAGCTTTAAAAGCCAAGTCTCTAAAGAGAAGTTTTTTTATTTATACCTAATGCTACAACACTTGGGAACAGGGCAGAGAGAGCACAGGAGTTTGTCTCATAGATGGATTTCAAAATGAGCTTAAGGGACCAGTATGAAAATGAAAGCTTTTATCAAAACCAATTGTCTCTGTTGTATCAATCACACCATCTATTTTGCTTGGCTATCAGCTGAAGTACATCTCCTCTGGCCAGGGTTGGAAACAGGTGCTGAATAAGTTGAGTGGATTAAATGTATGCTTAAATATTCACTTCTCTGACTGAACCTTCATGATCCAGAGCTCTACTTCAGCAGCTAGCAGCTATAACTCTAATATAGATTTCTCAGGAATTTCTCAGCAATTAAGAACTCATCAGTTGCCTTAATTCTATTACCATTATAACAGATTTAAATAATTTTACTTATCACTGAGCTAGGCTATTCCTTTTCTTACTGTACTTACATATTTCTTTATGACATTGACTCAGCAAATATGGAAGATAAATTAAGTTTATTTAAAGTTAGGTATCTCTTTTATGATTCATGATTAAAGATAGATCACAGCACCCTGGTC
The DNA here is from genome assembly GCF_011064425.1 of Rattus rattus. NCBI lineage: Eukaryota > Metazoa > Chordata > Mammalia > Rodentia > Muridae > Rattus > Rattus rattus. Next base: position 71,361,137 of record NC_046159.1, read on the forward strand.
ATTTTTTTTAGGTATTTTCTCATATGACTTGTGTAAGAAAGTAGATGCTGGATTGCATTTGGAATTAAGCTTTCTTTTAATCTGCATGCAAATCCACCATATAGATCCTACAATTACATCTGAAAAGATAAAACAAAATCATTACTCAAAACTAAAAATGAGACATTGACACACCTGTCTGTGATAAACAGTTAATTTTAAACTCTGCATTGTTAATTCATGATGAAGTCTAAGCTAAGGCAGATTTTGTACCTACTGCATTGTAAGCTTGACATGTGAATTAATTATAACTAAATCTAGAAATACACTACTATATACAAGTAAAACAGTCTCAACAAATTATATCAGCTAAATTTCTAGGAACAAAGGACTGACACTTGCCAAAAAATTGAACATGAAAAATCAAAGGCCAACCTGTCACTGATTGTTTTATGTGTTATTTTCTTTCTCTTTGGATATGAATTTAACCTGAGCATGTAAGCCCTATGCATGGGGCATGCATCAATCATCCACCTTCATTCCAGAAAGCTACCTAATTCTAGAATCATTTTTGTTCCAGATCAATAGGTTTTTATGTTTATGTGCTTGTGGTCTACTTGTCCAACATGTGTACCTTTTCGCAGGAATAGGAGCCAGACACTACTGCCCTGTTCTCTCTCTTCCTACCACATTCCCCTCAGACTGTTTTTCTCACTGAATTTGGGACTACTGCCATAACCCCAGTAGTCCTGTCTCCCAACCACTAAAGTTTCAGCCACCGATGTGGCAGAATAAGACTTTTTATGGTAACTGGGTTCCTAACTATGGTCTCCATGCTTCCATAAAAAAGCATCCATACCCTTTTCTTCCTTCTCTTCTTTCTTTCTTCCTTCCTTTCTTCCTTCCTTCCTTTCCTTTCTTTCTTTCTTTCTTTCTTTCTTTTTTTCTTTCTTTCTTTTTCTTTCTTTCTTCCTTTCTTTCCGTTTAACTTACCTTTTTTTTATTTCTTTTTTTTTTTTTTTAACCAGGAAACATTGTTGAAAAGATGTTCATAAGATCAATGAGATCCACCTAAAAGGGAAGGTTTTCAAATGGTTTAGACTGTGGTTATGTTTATATAAGTCACTATTCTATGCTACATCCTACATAACTGTAGTAGGAGAATATGTGCAATAATATAAGCTGCCATCTATTGCCCACAGTTAAGTATTCAATGGTTAAAACTGTGGTACAACTTGAGCAAATTATGGTTTGCTACTGAGAAGGATAAATGCCGACATTTTAATAGGCTGAAATGTATCAACCATTAGTGAAAATATTTATTTTTATTTTATTTTAGTTTTGTAATTTGAGACAGAGTCTCTACATAGATATGGCTTACCGGGAACTTTCTGTAGAGACCAAACTAGCCTGGAACTAACAGAAACCTGCCTGTGACTGATTCTGGGGGACTGACATTAAAGGTGTGCATTATCACATCTACTGGGTAGGTTTTCAGGTATTCTTTCTGTAAAGAATGAGAGGTGTTTGTGTGTGTGTGTGTGTGTGTGTGTGTGTGTGTGTGTGTGTGTGTGTGTGTGTGTATGTCTTTCTCAGAGAGGAGGAGGAGGGGGAAGGGAGGGCCATATAAGAGAAAATATAAATCAAATGATGTTATACCTGTGTCAGTGGTGTTGAAACATACTAACACCTTATTCTGAAGCTCTCTATATTGTCTTTATATTTTAAGGGAGATATGACTTATTTTTTATTGGATTTTTTAATTTACATTTCAAATTTTATTCCCTTTCCCAGTTTCTTAGACATAAGGCCCCTATTCCATCCCCCCTTCTTCTATAAGGGTGTTCTACTACTCATACAACATCTCTTCTCAGCCTCCGACATTCCCCTACACTGAGGGTCCAACCTCGGCAGGATGAAGGGGGCTTCTCCTTCCATTGGTGCCCAACAAGGCCATCTTCTTCTAGATATGCAGTTGGAGCCCAGGATCAGTCCATGTATGGTCTGTGGGTAGTGGCTTAGTGCCTGGAAGCTGCGGTTGATTGGCATTGTTGTTCTTGTGGGGTTGCAAGTCCCTTCAGCTCTTTCAATCCTTTCTCTAATTTCTCCAACTGGGGTCCCGTTATCAGTTCAGTGATTTGTCTTTAAAGCTGGGGAAAAACAAAGGTGTTGTGCAAGTGCACAAAGACTATGATTGGAGGCAGGGAATCCAACACAACCTTAACGTAATAGTGCAAAGAAGAGGGGATCTGATGCCGAAGATCAAATAGATTCTTAGGAACTCCTTTCCTATATGTATATCATGTAGATCCCTGTTTATAGTCTCTTCTAGCAGACTTAGACCTCATATTTAACAATTTAATACATTTGGAGTCAGATTGTGTGCAAGCTGATAATCACAAGCCTACTTTCATTCGTCTGGAAATAGATAGATATGGTTTTCCCAGCACCACTTGTTGAAGTGCATGGGAAAATCAGAATTGTGTGGAGATAAAAATGAAGCACTCAGGTTGTAAGGTAAGTGTAATTTACAAAAATAAGAATAGTTTGAAGTGGATAGAAATGTTTTTTGATGATGGACTGGAAATTTAGGATATCCAGCTGCCACTAATTAATATCTCACATACCCGCCAAATCAGCCCACAAATTGTCACAACCTAATTTGATTGGAATGCCAATATGCTGAGTACAGCCAAAGGGATGCATTTGCTGAAATTCCAAAATAGCAGTGTGTCTGACAATCATGAGATATTTCAGCTGACAGTTGCTTCTATGAATATTCTTATGTTAAGAAATTTGGGGAAAAATTGTATCTAGCTATATAAACATATATATGTGTAAATTATATATGTGTGCTTTGTGTTTGTATGTGTGTTTTTATATATAAATCATATATGTACACACATTTATTTATATATATATATATCATTTTTATAACAAACACACATATGTGTGTATATGCATACATATACACATACATGATTTAAGGGCCAGTGATACAGATCATGTTTCATGGTGAAATCAGATAAATGAGTCCTGCAAATTGCCCTCTAACCTCTGCACACACACACACACACACACACACACACACACACACACACACACACCTACACACACTCATGCACACATACAAACACAGCATAGCAAACACATAGCAAAAACCACATAAAATTTATAAATTTAATATATAAATTTAATAATTGTTAAGTTCAAATTTAGTAGATGTTTAAAAGAATTTATAGTCTCTATGTACTTATTATATTACAAATGGAAATACAGATGGAAACACATTATGACATATAGTATTATTATATAAAATAATTGAACCACTACTAAATATCTTTAGAACCAAGTCCCATGAATAACTTCTCCCATTTTGTAAAATTTATTAAATAACAAAATTTTATCCGAATGGCTTAAGATAATTTGCACAACCTTAACAATAGTTACACCAAGGGAAATTCTAAGAATTCTTCAGAGTTTGACAAAGAAAGTATAACATTTCTTTTTAAGTGTGTTTTTTATTTATTTAATTAGTTTGTTTGTTTGTTTTAGTTGTGTCGCTCAAGGAAGATTTGTAATTATATCCTAGCATCTTATGCAAAATTTAAGCTTAAAACAAAGGAATCATCTGTATTGCATAATTCACTGATTAAATATTTTAAGATTTTATTTAAACCTGTACTGTACATGGCACAAAATTAGTCATAGAAACAAAATATTGCCTAATAGGTAATTAATGATTTCAATTTCATTTCAGTGCAGACAAATTGGGAACCCTAAAAGAAATATAGATGACCATGAAAAATACATTTTAGAAAATCAACTGGTGCACTGCATGTCATGCCTACGTTTTTACTCTGAATATTATTCTGATATTGGGTATAATGATGAATAAAAACATGCCTTTCCTAAAATGTTAGGATGCAGATTAAAATAACAACATGAAGCCAATAGAGAGGAACTACAGTCAGAAAGAAATAACTCAGGGTCCATAATAAAAATTAAATAACAAAATATTTTTAACAAAGACATAATTTCCACAACAAAATTATTATGTTCTGATTTATATTTTGTAAATTTTGAGAAGTATAAATACCACTTACCCAATCCCCTAAATAATAGTGTTAAGAAAACTCAGAAAGAGTCAAGAAATTGAACAGAGGTGTGTAGCAGTGAGGGATGGGGAACTGGAAGTAGCTACCAGGAAGTCCCAGATGCTAGGAAAGCAAGAAACTCCCAGGACCCAATGGGGATGATGTTAGCTGAAATACCCAAAAGGGGAGAGAGAACCTGTAGAGATCATATCCAGAGGTTAGGCAGGCCTCTGGATGAGGGATGTGGCCACCCACTCATCTCAAAAATTTTAAGCCAGAATTGCTCCTGTCTAAAGAAGTACAGGGACAAGGAGTGGAGCAGAGACTGATGGAAAGGCCATTCAAAGAAAGGCCAACCTGGGGATCCATCCCATTTGCAGCCACCAAACACAGACAATATTGCTGATGCAAAGAAGTGCTTGCTGACAGGAGCCTGATATAGCTGTCTCCTGAGAGGATCTGCCAAAGCATGAAAAATACAGATGTGGATGCTTGCAGCCATCCATCAGACTGAGAACAGGGACCCCAGTAGAGGGGTTAGGGGAATGATTGAAGTAGCTGAAGGGTTTTGCACCCCATAAAAGAACAATATCAACCAACCAGACACGCACCCCTCACTCCGCAGAGCTCTCAAGGTAAACCATCAACCAAAGAATACACGTGGAAGGACCCACAGCTCCAGCTGCATATGCATCAGAGGATGGCCTTATCTGGCATCAGTGGGAAGGGAGGCCCTTGGGCGGTGAGGCAGGAGTGGGTATGTGGGTGTGGAAGCCCCCTCACAGAAGCAGGGGGAGGGTGAATGGAATAGGGAACTTGCAGAGGAGAAACCTGGAAGGGGGATAACATTTGAAATATAAATAAATAAAATAACCCGTTAAAAAATAAATAAAGCCAGGCTAAAAAGAAACCTGGAAAGCTTTATTTATTAACACAATTATCCTTTATATATATATATTTATGATATATGAAGTATGTGTTTGTACACGCGCTCTTGTCTGTGAAATGACTGGATTTTTCCATCGCAGCTGCTTATTTTCTTTCATCAAAAGATGAGCCACTTTGCCAAAGATCTGGTGCAATAGACCCAATAGCTTGTGGGATGAAGCCAGTAAGATCACTAGGAAATAAAAACCTGTTCTCATTATACATGGGTACATCTTAATTATTCATTATAACAACTGAAAGCTAGTCTACCCACCTTTACATGTTCTATAGCATCATTATTTTTCTTGTTTGCTTTTTTGTCTTTATTTCACCTTCCACATTGTTAGGTAGACTTTTCTGTGTTTATTCTTCAAGTAAGTAGTTCTCAGTGAGCTGGATTGAAATGATTCTCTACAGTTTCTTTTTAGCTCTATTCTTTGTCTATCCTGTCTTCCAGTTCCTGCTCTTCCCCACATTCAGTGATTTGCACTAAAAGATATATCTAGGATTGTCCTCTATTCAATGTGGCCTGCAAATTTTCATATGATATCTATGTTTGGGTAATTATAAATCTCTTTTAATTGGCTGGTTTCTCTTTGCACTAAGAATACTATTGGACTTGTTCAGTGCTTGGCATCCTTTTGAGTTCGTGACTCAGTTTGGCATGTACATTATTAGTGTTGAGGAACTAAAGAATTTATTCACAAATCAAATCCATACCCACAGAGACAGAAAGACAAAATGAATGCTGTTTTAAATAACTTTGTATTTGGAAGCGTGCAGAGCTATCCTAAAGGGTATTCATCCAATGAACACCAGGTTAGATAGACCAGGGATCATAGACCAGGGATCATACTTCCATTTCATTTTCTCCATGTTACTCAGAAGCTGAAGTTAGAGCAGATAAATAAAAAAAGTCAAATTTGTTTACCTTAGAAAAACATGTGACAATCCTCATTACTAATAGGTACTATAAATGTAAGCTGTGTTATTTAACTTCATTGCATATATTTTTCCACATGAGACATCAAAGGGCGTATGTTCATCTGTGCTCTCTGTCTTGATACTCTGCTCTGTAATACTCATGGGAAACCTGCCAATGCATCCTCATTTGTGCTTAAAAATAAAGGACCTTCCACTAATGAAAGAGTTTACAGAAGTCTTGACCAGTGTATATTGAACAGAAAAAAAAAACTCTAGAATTGTCTTTTTTAAATGTATTGAGAGTACAACGCTAATAAATGATAAATAATCTCATATTACTATTCAAAAGAGTATTTTCACTCTCCCAAAAACACTAGATTATTAAAATTTATTAAATTTGTTATATGTTAACTACTTAAAGGGATAGTACTTCATACGTTTTATTATTTCTGCCAAGAGTTTCTTTCATGAAATAGCTATTTTTGTTCACATCATAAAAATAATTTCTTTTAAAAGTTTTTTAAAAAACGAGATTTCTGACCACATGTTTAATAAAATGAATATGTGTTAATTTTGGGAAAAAATACAATATTACATAAATAAAATTTCTGAGACCCTAAGGTAAAGCAATGTACCTAACAATGAATTTTAAAAAAAAGAAAAAAGAAAAAAGAAAAAAGAAAGAAAATTAATTACTTTCCAGCATGCCTGTATGGCATATGTAATCGCCTTTAAATGGTAAATCAAGTTTCTTTCTGTGAGAATAACATAAACTTAAATTACATAGAAAGATATACTGTAAACAGATCAGTGTATATTTTAGTTAATGAAGGCTTCTTCTCTAAGGGATGACTGATTCTAGCTCACCTCTGCTGGTTTTTCAATACAAGGTTTGAAGAATTTTATTTTTGGCTTGGAAACTTGCTGCTCTTCTCTCCCTTGTCAGTCATCCTCCCACCCCACTCCTCCTCAGCCCTTACATAGCTGTCTGCCAGGCTCCCTGGAGGATCCCTTACACAGGCTTGGCACATTTCCCAAGCATTCACCAAGCATCTCATTTTTATGTGTGTATCTTTTCTCCTTTTCTGTACTTACTGGAACTTTTAGAGCCTGTATAAACTTTGTAGAGTTTTTGACAATTCCAGAGTAAAATCTGAATGCTGTTGGCATAGAAGCATGAGGAAAAACTAATTTTTCCCAACACCTTTCGATTTTCAACATTTCTTTTCAGGTTAGAGTTATATATCTCTTCTACATTCCCAATATGTTGTGGTAGTTATTTAAATCAGGAGAAATACCCTTAATCTATACACTATTCAAAGATGACATAATGTTTTATCACAATTAGAATCTTGAAATTCATCATCCTCCTGTGTTGTAATTATGAACCATCCCTAATACGGCAATAGCATTAATTTAAAAACTAAAGTCATTTCTTTAAATTGTGTAGGTTTGTTTCTATAATCCCGTTTGAAAGTTTGAATAAACAGAGCCTATAACAATCTTATCTGTCATTCATAGGCATTTTTGCCTGGTTTCATAACAAAAAATGTGCTGGTACAAAATAGAGAAATATCATACTGAAATTTATTAGAAAACTTAAAACGCACATTAGATGACGGCATACAAGCTGTCCTTAATACAGGTGACAAATCATGAAGTTTATATTGGTATTCTCAATCAAAGTGAATTTATAGGACTTAGGTTGCCAAGTTCTTCATCTTACCTGATAGTTCTGGTATATTATTATATTTTGATTCCAGTACATTATATTTGATTTGTTCTGACACGGGGTTAATGAAAGAAGCTACACTGTATACTAAGGTTTAACTTCCTTCAATATCAGCAATCTGACCGAAGATTTTCTTATAGATGCCTATTACAGAAGATTTAGCTAATGAGATAAAATGAACCAACATGAAGCTGTGGAAAAATAACTAGAGAGAAAAGTACAGAATGGAAAATATTTAAAAAAAATAATAGTAACTTGGGGTATGGAAGAGTGGCTCAGCAGCTAAGATCATAACTGCTGTTATATGGACCCCTATGGGCACCTAGACTCAATGTGCATGTCAACACACATATATGTAATTACAGATAGGGGTTCTGTAAAATCCTACCTATTCCTCTGTTTCTTGAACCTTTTTCACATCTTCAATGATCTTTCTCAGAGTCAGTTTCTAAGACTGTACCAGCCACCTAGTGTGACCTCACCAAATTTTCTGCTTTAAATGACCTTCATTATTTTCAACAGAAACTAATCTCTTGTCTTTGAAGCCCAGGTTGTAGCTTTCTGAACATATTTGGATCTTTCATCTACCAAGGTTTAAGCATTCAGACAGAGGTTGTACAGGAACACCAAAACGTGTTTATGACAGTGACTGTAGACATAACTATCCAAATATATAAAACCTTCATAAAATGCCAGGCAGACACCCAATTTAGATGAGAGAAGATGAGATAAGTTGCAGTATATTATGTGAACATTAGGTTTTATCTAAAGATTTTTATTTATGTGGATGTGTCTATCTGAGTGTGTTTCCTACCAGAGCATTTACATTTGCAGAGGCTAAGGATGTTAGACCTTCCCTGAGATGTAATTACGAGTACCTGTGAACAACTAATGTGGATGTCTGGAACTAAACTGGGGTTGGCTAGGAGCAGAAAGCATTCTTAATCATAGAGTCATCTCTCCAACCCTATAAGTGCATTGGGCATAGCACAACATTAACAACACTTAAAGCACATCTTAATACTATTTTATTCTTCATATTTGTATTTATATTTCCTGAATTTCCACTCTATTCTACAGTTCAAACTTTCTTTGTCATTTAATATTGGTTTGAATGACTTGTTATTCTTGAAACTTATTTTAGTTGCAGTAAATATTTTATTAGGTTGAACACAAACTGTGATAATAGCACATATATATGATATTATTATTATATTATTATTATTATTATTCCTCTCTTTGAGTGATTGCACCTACAAATCACTTTTATTGCTTACAATTGTTCCAATGCTGAGTCAGTATGTACCTAAATTAGTCAAATTTGATTAAAGAAATATTTCTTAAAATTCCTTATATGTAAAAGTACATGATAAACCCAGTAAGACTGAGATATTAGAATGCATCAGAAATGTTCTATCTTGTATTGGCTCTTAATGTGTGAGAACAGCAGTACAACATGAAGGAAAAAAGCTACTTTTCTATTGACAATTTGATCAAAAGCCATGCTTTATCCAACATGGGACAGAAACAGTAAAAAAGGAAATGGGAATTTTCAATTTTACCTTAAAATTGTTCTATTCATGTATAAAGTCAGACACCACACTTTGAATTAAGCATGCCTTTTCAAATATGAAATCATTCCTAATTTTAGTTAATAATTTATTCACACACTACAATATTAAAAGATTAATTCTAAGCTATAAATGAAAGCGGGAATTTAATATTATACATTATTGGCTCAAAGTTTTAAAATGAGGGGCAATGCATGTCGATATAATTTACCAAGCTGACTTTTCTGCAAGAAATCATTAAGTTCTTCATAAACTCCTTGAGGAACAAAGGCTGGTTGGTTCACTTTGTCAGGATTATGCCATCTCAGTCCCTTCTAACCTGTTGGTCTGCTTGATGACAGTCATTCTGACAAGGGTGGAGTATAGCATCAACAAAAGTTTACATTTCCTTGTTCTGGTAACTCAATATGTTGAACACTGCAGAATTCACATGCATTTCAAAATTGCTCATTAAATTTCCTACAATTTTTTCAAGAATAAATTAACAAGAGTGTGCTATGTGAGTAAGATTTTTTTCCCAGGGGATTCAAGTTTTTTCAACACCTGAAAGCTAAAAAATGTAATGCAAAAGATAAATGAATTTAAGACTAGAGATTATGTGTCTACCAATAGATGAAAACAAGGTGATCGGCAAATGTCCTATGTCCCTTTGTGATTAAAAAGAAATTCATGAAGAAAACGGGAATGAAATAAACTTGTGTAAATATAATAAACGACAAAGATGCTCTTTTGAACTATCTTCATGGGGGAAATTGGTTTTTTGGCTCTCACCTCCTTGTGCAGTCCTTATATATTTTTGTAACAGGGCAACACTTACTTTGTAGGAAACAGGCATAGGTAACCACCTATGCCTGATCATTTCTTGGAAAAGATTTACTGAAATCACATACTTCTTATTCAGTATTCAAAAATTTCTCCAGTATTGATCAGTATGTAGGCACCTTCTTTAACTCTTCTGAGTAATTTATGTTTTTTGTGCTTCATGATTATGTGTCATAATACCTATGCTAGGGATTGGCACTTGGCTTCATATTCCTTGATAGCCTTTCATTCTTTGAGCCCATACTCTCAAAATGTATTCTTTCCTGAACTCTCAAGATTCAAAGTATACCCTGTTAGTCAGAATGGCTAGGAACAGCAGATGCTGACAAGGGTGTGGAGAAAGAGGAACACTCCTCCATTGTTGGTGGAAAAACAAGCTGGTACAACCACTCAGGAAATCAGTCTGGAGGTTCCTCAGAAAATTGGACATAGTACTACCTGAGGACCTACCTATACCTTTCCTGGGCATATAGCCAAAAGGTGCTCCAACGTATAACAAGGACACAAGCTCCACGATGTTCATAGCAGCCTTATTTGTAATACCCAGAAGCTGGAAAGAAGCCAGATGCCCTTCAATAGAGGAATGGATACAGAAAATGTGGTACATCTACACAATGGAGTACTACTCAGCTATTAAAAACAATGACATCATGAAATTCTAGGGCCATAGAAACTATCATTCTGAGTAAGATAACACTTCACAAAAGAGCACACATGGTGTGCACTCAGTGATAAGTGGATATTAGCCCCAAAGCTCAGAATACTCACCATACAATTCACAGACCATATGAAGCTCAAGAAAGAAGATCAAAATGTAGGTGTTTCAGTCCTTCTTAAAAGGGGGAACAAAATACTCACAGGAGGGAATACGGGGACAAGGTGTGGAGCAGAAGACTGAACGAAAGGCCATCCAGAGACTGCCCCACCTGCGGATCCATCCCATATACAGACATCAAACCTGAAAATATTGCAAATGTCAAGAAGTGCTAGCTGACAGGAGTCTGATACAGCTGTCTTCTGAGAGATTCTGCCATAGTCTGACAAATATACTTTTGGCTGCTCACAGCCAACCATTGGACTAAGCACTGAGACCCCATTGGAGGAGCTAGAGAAAGGACTGAAGGAGATGAAGGGGTTTGTAACCCAATAGGAAGAACAAAATTATCAACCAACCAGACTGCCCAGAGTTTCAACCAAAAAACACACATGGAGGGATGTAGAGGATGGCCTTGTCGGGCATGAATAGGAGGAGGACAGGACCTTGGTTCTGTTAAGAATGCTCAATGCCTCAGTGTAGGGGAATTCCAGGACAGTGAGGCAGGAGTTAGTGGGTGGGGGAGTACCTTCATAGAAGCAGTGGGAGGGAGTGGGATCGGGTTTTTGAGGAAGGGAAACCAGGAAAGGGGATAACATTTGAAATGAAAATAAACAAAGAATCCAATAAAAAAAATAGCAAACAAAACATTTTTCTATCCCCTCTACAGGAAATGCTTCTTGAGCTTAGATGTGGAAGTTTTGTAGGTATGCTGGGACTGGACTCTACAACCCTAAGGTTTAATTAGTTGGGGTTTTCTGTAAGATTCTCTATTTATTGCAAAAGGAAGTTTCCTTGACTACCACTTAGAACTACATTTACCAAGGCTATCCCTGGAGAAGAAAATCTGGTTAAATGTCTTATTTTGGTGGTTAGTTGATCAAGCTTTTTATTGTTATTTTTATGTTGGTGCTTCTGCATTCAGAACTCCCTGAAGGCTGGGGATGTAGTTCAGAGGTAAAGAAAATGCTCTGGGTTCAACCAGAAGCATTTGTTCTCTGGGCCCTTGTCATAATATTCCATGATACAACCAACTGGCCATTCTTCTCCAGGAGCTGCTGGATAATCTCCAGATTAACTTTGCATTGTCAGTCAGGAGTTAACATGCAGCAAGGAAGCTCAGAATCCCCTCCAGTGATGCTTAATCTTTTCATCCTATCCTAGAGTTGTGGGGTATTGTAGCTCATACTGGTTTTCACCTTATTGATATTCCATGGCAATATTGGGGTTTTTTTGTTGTTGATTTTTTTTTTTTTACTTTTTCTTTCAGTCCTGATATGTTTTCCTCTGTCTGATCAAGTCTATTAGGTATGCTTCCTTTTGTTTTTTATTTGTTTTTGCTTTTTTCTTTTTGTAGCTTAAAATGTCTAATATTTGTACCTTTCAAAATTATAATTCCCTTGCTTAAGTTTTCTTCTGTGTTGCTCTTTTTCACACATACTACATTTTTTCTCATTTCTGTTGATGACTTGTTCTTCCCCACATCTCTGTTATTCTTTTCCACAGTTTGCATTAAATTCATAAAGCTCTGTCCTATTTGACACATTTGATGATTTTGATTAATATTATCTTTTAAAGGTTAATCTTGTATTGTATTTTAATTATTTCAGTATTTTTAAAATTCAGTCACTGTTGAAAAATTATATACTTCTGGAGAAGTCAGATTTTCCTGTATTTAAATATTTCTTGTGTTTTTTATTGTGATCTTTTGCACTTGTTTGCTTGTATAACTCTTCTAATTTGTGAAGCTTGCCTTATCAAGTAGACTGTGTTTTGGGAATCAATCTATAATATTAACATAAATAGAAAACATATTGTTTTAATATACCAACATCAGATGTTACAAGAATGCTCTTAAAATGAATAAAGTCTACTAATTCACCTGATGTGCTAAAACACTTTTATTATTTTTAATAAATATGGCAATAATTTATTAAAATTAAATCCAGCCCAAATCTTGTGTCTGTTACTGAAGTCACTAGACATAAGGTCTCAGGTGATTCTGTAACACACAATAGTTTCCATCTCAAGAGCACTGCTGGCTTCTGCTTTTCTAGCCAGGTAGAATGAAAGGATGAGGTTTCTCACCAGTGTTGACTTACCAGACAGATATTCACTCTTTCAGAAAAGCCAACAACTTCTGTGAAGCTGGTAAATGCTGTGTATTCGCCCTACAAACACAACTACTATTCTCTTACTTCATGCATGGTCTCCTGGTATTCCTACAGTAGTGTATTCACTTCCCTTTCTGATGTTTCAGAGCCCAGATTCTCTTTTGTAAAACTATAAATGAGAGAGATAATTGGGCTTTGGGATATTTGTATATTTAATTTTCTAAGATACTAATTTCTTTAACAGCATAAATTTAGCCATGTTCTCTGCTGTCTGTGTCTCTCTCTTTTACATTGACTTTTGAGGTTATATAGTATTGTTCTATATGATTTAATTTGGACTTCTCCATTATTCATAATGAAAAATCATGATTCTGAACCCTTTCACATGACTTCTTTTTAATGCATTATGAAAATCCAGTAAGTGTCATGTTTTTCAAGTATTTGTACTGCAGACCGTTTTTCTCCTCACCTCTGGTTTTTCTATCCATTAATTGCATTTCTTGTTGACCAGAAAATTAGATTTTATTGTGTAACTTATCAATATTTATGAATTATTGTTCTGTATGTGTTCACAAAGCATCGTTATAAATCATAAATATTTTCTTATATATTTTTATTAAATTTCTACAATTTAAAATTTTTGAGTTTACATGTAATTAATTTACTAATCAATATTCATCTATGCTACAATGTAGATGCCCATGTTTGTACATGTTAGAGAGTTCTTTTTCACTCTTTATGAACATACTAATTTGTTCCTTGCTTCTTTTAACAAACTTGGAATACACCATGAGAAGGTCAGAAAAATTGTCGTTCTTTGTGTTAATTTCTTTGGTCTATATGTTGCTTCTTAGGCCACTAACACCCAGTCTTAATATTAGGGAGAGACTGTTCCACAATTTCAGCTCTACTGTTTAAGTTGTCCTTGAGTTTTAGTTTTCTATTGATTCTCTATATGAATAAATATAACTGTTTCACAAAAAGGAACATGATTTCATCGATGTGATTATAATGACTCTATAGGAGAGATAGTTGACAATTCATATCTGAAGAGGATTAAGTATTTTTTGTTGTTTTGTTTTTGTTCTTTGATCCAGGATTTTTCTGTGTAGCCATGGCTCTGCTGGAATTTCCTCCGTAGACCAGTATGGCCTTGAATTCAGACCTCCACCTGCTTCTGCCTCCCAATTCCTGGGGCTAACGGCATCTTCCACCACTGACCAGACCAGTATTAAAAATTCTAATGGTAAGTATAGTGTCACTTTCATTTCTTTATTCTTTCTTCATTTCTTCTAGTAAGATTTCGAATCTTCAGTGCTGAAATTATAGAGAAAACTTGGTAAACTTTACTACTTAAGGTTCATATTTGAAAACATGTTATTACAAATAGGTTTTTTTTATATTTTGCATTAATTTTACTACTGATGTTTAAAATATGTTTTCCCTAATAACAGATTTGAATGCTGTGGTCTTGATAAATTTAAGTTGTGGGATTCAAACAGTTTTTTTGTTCATTTGGTGGCTTGTATCTTAGAATTTTAATAAAGCAGTCACATTTCACTTGTAATTTTTTTTTCTTTTTGACCTTCCATTTTCCTGACTTGTCTTGTTAGTCCACCAACAAGCTTCACGGTGTTTGCATTGCATACATAATGAAATCAAAATGGATAAAATCAGTGATAGAATGTTGTACCTTTACAAATATCATCTTTCATATCTTGTTTTATTTTATTTTTCATTCTACATTTTTATTAACTGTTTTATTTACATTTCAAATGTTGTCGCCCTTCCTGGTCTCCTCTTCACAAAATTCTTACCCCCTCCCTTTTGCCTCTAAATGGATGTACCCATACTGACCCACCCACTCCCACCTCACCCCTCTAACATCCCCCTTTACTGGGGCAACAAGCCTTCACAGGACCAAACACTCCCCCTCCTATCGATGCCAGATTAGGCAGTCCTATGCTACATATATGGCAGAAGCCATGGACCCACTCATATATATTCTTTGGTTGGTGGGTTTAGTTCCTGGGAGCTCTCAGTGGTCTAGTTAGTTGATATTGTTCTTCTTCCTATGGCATTACAACCCCCTCAGTTCCTTCAGTCATTTCCCTAACTCTTCCATTGGGATACCAAGGCTCAATCCAATGGTTGGCTGTGAGCATCTGCCTCTGTCTTAGTTTGATGCTAGCCGAGCCTCTCAGAGGACAGCCATCCTAGGCCCCTTGTTGAAAGCACTTCTTGGCAGTAGTGTTGGAGTTTGGTGCATCCAGATAGGATGGATCCCAAGGTGGAACAGTCTCATAATGGCTTTACCTTCTGTCCCTCAATGGAAGAATGGTACATTTACACCATGGATTACTGCTCAGCTTCTAAAAATGGTGACTTCACAAATGTGGGAGGCACATGGATGGAACTAGAAAATATCCTGAGTAAGGTAACCCAGATCCAAAAGCACATACATAGTATGTGCTCACTAATGAGTCTATATTAACCCCAAAGCTCAGAATACCAGCAATGCAACTCACAGACCATATGAAGCTTAACAAGAAAGGATGTCAAACTGTGGGTGCTACACTCTCACTTAGAAAGGGGAACAAAATCACAGGAGGCAGAGGGAAGAAGGGACCAGTTTGGGAGAGCAGAAGAGGAGGAAAAAGTGGGGAGCAAAATCAGGTATGGGAAAAAGAGAAGTCCATAGGGCCAAGAGAATGAATAGAAATATGTAGCAGTGGGGGTGGAGAGTGGAGGAACCACTAGAAAATTCCAGACATCAGAGATGCAAGAGGCTCCCAGGACCCAATGGGGATGACATTAGCTTAAATACCCAACAGAGCGGAAATAGAACCTGGAGAGGCCACCTCAAATAGATAGACATGGCCCCCAGTTGCGGGAAGAGTCCACTCACCCTTCTCAAAGTCATTAACCTAAAATTGTTCCTGTCTAAAGGAAACATAGGTACAAAAAAGAAAAAAAATACCAAAATAAAACCAAAAAACTTTCATATTTGAATTCTTTTGTGTATGTTTAATGCCATAATTTTTGTTTTAAAGAGATGCTTAGTATTTTTCTTTTTAAAATTTATTTTCAATAATGTGAGTGTGTTCTCTCATTTGTCATGTAGGTCTATCACACTCATGTAATACGTGATGAGGCTAGATGAGACCATTAGGTCCTCTGGGACTGAAATCACAGACCATTTTAGAGCACCATGTGGGTTTTGAGAATCAAATCCTGGTGCCTGGAAAGAGCAATAAGTGTTCTCTTATCCCCTGAGCCAGCTTTCTAGCTCCAACATCGTTTTTCTTTTTCCTTTTTTTTTTTTCAAGGCAGGTCTATTCATTCCAAATAATTCACGTCTAATTGTTTTCTTAAAATCGTATTTTTCTTAACTTCAAAAGAACAATAAAATATATGTGAAATACTGATGTTGAAATCAGTAAATGTTAGAAATCAGAAATGTTAGCTAAATATTGACTCTACATAAAGATAATAGAACTGATATACAAGGAAAGGTGAGGAATATTTTCACCTATAAACTATGTTGTTTGGTTATTTCTGCTTGCTTTATTGTGTTGCTATGTTAACATGCTGACAGACTGTGACTCATGTTAAGGAGAGCAGACACAAGTCATGTTTGATTATATAGGAATAATTTTTTAATCAAATTTTTATTTCTTTTTGTTTTTCCATGTTTATGTAGTAATTAATTTCATCCAAATGAATGCCAATTTAACAGTCTTTATCAAGATAAATTTTAAATAGGATAAAAACTTCCAACTGTTCTTTTGACAGTTGCAATGCCATACAAATAACTTTGTGTCCTTCCATCCATTTGATAGCAGATCACACAGCTCATGTCTTATCCACACCAGTATAGATTTTTGCTTTCTTAATAATAGTTAATACATTTTCTAGATTATAAAATATTCTTAACAGTATTGCCAAATCCTGCATTTTAACTTGTACATGAACTTGTGAGTAGCTTTTCATTTAAAAATTCTATGCATGCACAGTGCTGTTTCCTTAAGGGATGGTGGTATCATCAGCAGGCTGCTAGTGTGAGAAATCGTTTACTGTTTTTGAGGGGGAAAGCCATATTCAATTGGTGAAAGCATGCACAGCTGTGTTTGGCTTCATCAGATGTCTCCTGTTAAACAACTGAGTGGGTTACATACCCACCCATCTTTTGATGCATGAATTCCTCCTCCTTAAAGCACAAAGAGAGTTTCAAAGTGCCATTTCAGCTGCTTGTTAAAATAGAAACACAAACAGGATTTTCTGTCAATAAATTATTTTGAATGGGTTTATGGCTTATTTT
Source organism: Rattus rattus (assembly GCF_011064425.1). Taxonomy (NCBI): domain Eukaryota; kingdom Metazoa; phylum Chordata; class Mammalia; order Rodentia; family Muridae; genus Rattus; species Rattus rattus. The sequence goes on from NC_046159.1 coordinate 71,378,438, forward strand.
TTTCCTCTTTTATGTAACTGGATGGCTCTAAAATAAATTATCTAAAACCAGAAGATTCAAGTATCTCAGCCACGATTTTACATACCCTGAAATAACTTCTTTCTACCTGCCAATGCTGACAAGGCTACTTGGGTGGTGAGTCAAGTTTGTCTCCTTGCTTTATCACTTGGCTGCCTTATATCTCCATTTGGATTATACTGTTCTAAATTTGAAAATTTCAGACAGATAGACGGTTTGTGGCAAGGAATCCAGGAAGCAGGATAACATTTGAAATGTAAATAAATAAAATAACCAATAAATATGTGAACAACTCTGGAGTAAAAAGTTAAAAGAAAATGAATGGTATCAGGAAGTGTACTTTGTAAAGGATTAAATTCACATATTATTCATCAGCACATCCGCTCACTTAATCTTCAAATCTCTAATTGGGTTCTCAATCCCATGAACAATGTTGATTATATTGATAGCACAAGCATATATAATTTTAGAAACACTATTGCTGCTATTAGAAACATGATCTCTTATTCTTCATTTGCAAAATATAGATACAACTCTGACATGAGATGATCATATGAAAGTCTCAGGAAATGATCACTAACAAGTGTTTTCCTTAATTTATGTGGCCGTCAATGGTAATCACACATGTGCCCACAGTTCACTGCTTGAGGAAGAAATTTTTTATTTCTTTAAATGTTTTCAACTAATCATATATTTGTCCCATTAGTTGGCAACAATAAAAATTTTCATAAAGTAATAAAAGAAAGAAAAATTATCTGCCTGAATCATATCTTCATACAAGTATTTCCAAATCTAAAGTCTTTCCACCCTTGAAGAACACAATTATTAACTAATCAAATGTTGATCCATTTAGGTGAAAAAAAAAAGGAAAACTTGTTGGGGATTTAGCTCAGTGGTAGAGCGCTTGCCTAGCAAGCACAAGGCCCTGGGTTCGGTCCCCAGCTCGAAAAAAAAAAAAAAAAAAAAAAAAAAAAAAAAAAAAGGAAAACTTGGCTTTGGTTTGTTTTGCTAAATTTTTATCTACAAAATAAAAATAAACCAAGGCAATAGGATAAGCCCTTCATATAGAAAGGACACAAACCATGGTGTTGGTGATTTTTAAACTGGATCACAATTTAAAACACAAAGACTGGGGTGGGTAGTACATTCTCATGATAATGTCAAGAGATGATTGCCTGCAATTTTTAAAAAAAATGTATATCTATAGCATGTTAAATTATGTAGGAAATGTGTTCAAACAGGTAAATAAACATGGAAAAATACATGGGCAGGTCCATAGCCTCCAGCCCATATGTACAAGTAGACTACTTTGTCTGGCCTCAGTGGGAAAGGATAGGCCTAAACTTGTAGAGAACTGATGACACAGAGAAAGGGGACTTGGTGGGGGGAGAGAGTTGAGTAAGCTGTGGGTAGGTAGGTGAGGGAGGGTGGGATAAGGGGTGGCAGGAGGGTGGTTGATAGAGTTGGTTGGGAGGAGTTGGTGACCAATCTCTCATAGGCAAATGGGAGAGGAAAGCAGGTGAAGAACTCTGAGTGGAAACCAGGAATCAGGGGCAACATTAGGAATATAAATGAATGAAACAATAAAAATATGAATAAAATCATGAAAAAAACTTCCTATGTATGTTTGAGTATTAATGTGGCTTCTCAAATGATAGCTAAAAATCACAACCAAGTAAAAGTTCTATGAAGTTAATTTTGATTTGTGCCCAGTTTGAAAGGGGTTCATTAATACTTGTAAAGAAATTTTTAGGAGTAATTTTATTGGTTATATAACTTATTTACATTTCAAATGTTATCCTCCTTCTTGGTTTTCCCTCCACAAACCCCCTGTCCCCTCCTCTCTCCCACCCAATCCCCACTCAATACTCTAGCATTCCCCTACATTGAGGCATCCAGTCTTCCCAGGATCAAGGGCCTCCTCCCCCATTTTTGCCAGATTAGGCAATACTCTACTGCATGTGCAGTTGGAGCTGTGGGTCCCTCCATATGTATGTACACTTTTGTTGGTGATTTAGTCCCTGAGAGCACTGGGGAGTGTACTTGATTGTTGTTCATCCTAAGGATTTGCAAACCCCCTTCAGCTCCTTCAGGCCTTCCCATAATTCCTCCATAGGGGTTCCCATGCTTAGTTCAGCGATTGGCTGCCTGTATCCACATCTGGCTCTGGCACAACCTCTCATGGAACATGTATACCAGGTTCCTGTCAGCAAGAGCTTCTTGGCATCAACAATAGTGTCTGGGTTTGGTGTCTGCAGAAGGGATGGGTCCCTAGGTGGAGCAGTCTCTGGTTGACCTTTTGTTCAGTCTACTCTACTCTTCGATCCTGCATTTCCTTTTGACAGGAGCTATTCTGGATTAATATTTCTAAGATCTGTGAGTGACCCCATGCCTATTCACTGGATATGGTCTCTACTGGCTTTAGCTGTCCTTTGTTGGGCATCCTGGGAACCTCTTGCTTTCCTGGCATCTGGGACTTTCTGGTGGCTATCACCAGTTTCTCATCCCCCCATTGCTACCCACCTCTGTTCAAATTCCTGACCCTCTGAACATTTCCCCCTGCGTCTCTTCCCATACCTTATCCTGCCACCCTTTTCCCTCCCCCCCCTCCCTCCCAGATCTCTCCTTTCCATTGCCTCTGGTAATTATTTTCTTCCTTCTAAGTAGGACTGAAGCATTCACACTTTGGTCTTCCTTGATCATCATGAACTTGAGCTTTGTGCATGGTGACAAATATGGGTCTATTTTCATTTTTCTACATATATATAGCCAGTTAGATCAGCACCATTTATTGACAATGCTGTCTTATTTCATTGTATATTTTGTGCTTCTTTGTCAAAGATCAACTGTGCATAGGTGACTGGTTTTATTTCTAGATCTTAAATTCTATTCCATTATATTCCGTCTCTGTACGAATACCATGCAGTTTTTATCACTCTTGTTCTCTAGTAGAGCTTGAAGTCAGGGATGGTGATTCCTCTAGCCATTCTTTTACTGTTAAGAATTACTTTGCTCTTCTGGGCTTTTTGGCTTTTCAGATGAATTTGAGAATTGCTCTGTCCATGTCTATGAAGAATTTTGTTGGGGACTGCATTGACTCTGTAGATTGCCTTTGGTAGGAAAGCCATTTTTACTATGTTAATTCTGCCAATCCTTGAGCATGGAAAATCTCTCCATTTTCTGAGATCTTCTTCGATTTCTTTCTTGAAAGACTTGAAGTTCTTATCACACATATATTTCACTTGTTTAGTTAGAGTTACCCAAAGTTATTTTATATTATCTGTGACTATTGTGAAGGGAGTTCTTTCTATAATTTCTTCTCAGCCTATTTATCATTTTTATAAAGGAAGTCTACTGATTTATTTGAGTTAATTTTATATGCGGCCACTTTGCAGAAGTTGTTTATCAGTTGGAGAAGTTCTCTGGCAGAATTTTTGAAGTCGCTTATGTATATTATCATGTCATCTGCATACAGTAATACATTTACTTCTTCATTTCCAATTTGTATCTCCTTGATCCCTTTCTGTTTTCTTATTGTTTTAGCTAGCACTTTGAGTACTGTATTGAATAGATATGGGGAAAGTGGGCATCTTTGTCTTGTCCTCGATTTTAGTGGGACTGCTTCAAGTATCTCTCCATTTAATTGAATTTTGGCTGTTCAATTTCAGTAAATTGCTTTAATTATGTTAAGGTATGGGCCTTGAATTCCTGATCTCTGCAGTGCTTTTAACATGAAGGAGTGTTATGTTTTGTCAAATGCTCTTTCTACATCTAAGGAGGTGATCATGAGATTTTTTCTTTGAGTTTCTTTATATGATGGATTACATTAATGGATTTGCATATATTTTACCTATTTTTTATTGGATTTTTTATTTACATTTCAAATGTTATCCCTTTATGTATTCCCATCTATAAATCGTTATCCCTTCTGCACTCCTCCTTCTATAAGAGTGTACCTCAAACCCATTTATCCACCCCTTTCTGCCTCCCCTCCCTGATATTCTTCTCCACTGGGAGGTCCAGCCTCGGCAGGACAAAGGGCCTCTCCTCCCATTTGTGCCGTACAAGACAATCTTCTGCAACATATCCAACTGGAGCCATGGGTCTGTCCGTGTATTCACTTTGGATGGTGGTTAGTTTCTGGGAGCTCTGGTTGGTAGGTATTGTTGCTACAAACCCCATTCAGCTCCTTCAATCCTTTTTCTAACTCCACCAGTGGAGACCTTGTTCTCAGCTCACTGGTTGGCTGTGCCCATCAGCCTCTGTATTTGTCATGCTCTAGCACAGTCTCTCATGGGACAGCTTCATCAGACTCTCTGGTCAGCATGCACTTTTTGGCATCAACAATATTGTCTATACAATTGTCCATTTCATCCAGATTTTCCAGTTTTGTAGAGAATAGGCTTTAATAGTAGGATCTGATGATTTTTCAAATTTCCTCAGATTCTGTTGTCATGCCTCTTCTACTCTCTGTGCCCTCTGGTTAGTCTGGCTAAGGGTTTATATATCTTACTGATTTTTTTCAAAGGACCAACTCCTGGTTTTGTTGATTCTTTGTATAGTTGTTTTTGTTTCCACATGGTTGATTTCAGCCCTGAGTTTGATGATTTCCTGCCATCTGCTTGTCTTGGGTGTATTTGCTTCTTTCTGTTCTAGAGTTTTTGGTGTGCTGTCAAGCTGCTGGTATATGCTCTCTCCAGTTTCTTTTTTGAGGCACTCAGAGCTATGAATTTTCCTCTTACCACTGCTTTCATTGTGGCCCATAAGTTTGGATTTGTTGTGCCTTCATTTTCATTAAATTCTAAGAAGTCTTTAATCCCTTTCTTTATTTCTTCCTTCACCAAGTTATCATTGAGTAGTTCAACTTCTATGTGTATGTGGACTTTCTGTCTTTTTATTGTTTTTGAAGACAAGCCTTAGTCTGTGGTGATCTGATAGGATGCATGGGATTATTTCAGGCTTCTTGGATCTGTTGAGTCCTGTTTTGTGACTGATTAATTGATGGTCAATTTTGGAGAAGATACCATGAGGTGCTGGGAAGAAAGTATATTCTTTTGTTTTAGAATGAAATGTTCTATAGATATCTGGTAAACTTATTTAGTTCATAATTTCTGTTAGTTTGTCTATGTCTCATTTAATTTCTGTTTCCATGATCTATCCATTGCTCAGAGTAAGGTGTTGACGTCTCCTACTATTATTGTGTAGAGTTCAATGTGTGCTTTGAGATTTAGTAAAGTTCCTTTTATGAATGTAGGTACCCTTGCATTTGGAGCATAGATATTGAGGACTGAGAACTCATCTTGGTGTATTTTTCCTTTCAGGAATATGAAGTGTCCTTCCTTATACTTTTTTGATAATTTTTCATTGAAAGTCAATTTTAATTGATATTAGAATGGCTATTCCAGCTTGTTTCTTGGGAATATTTGCTCTCAAAATTGTTTTTCAACAGTTTACTCTGAGGTAGTGTCTCTCTTTGTCACTGAGGGGTATCTCCTGTATGTGGCAAAATGCTCAGTCCTCTTTATGTATCCAGTCTGTTAGTTTTTATCTTTTTATGGGGAAATTGAGTCAATAGACATTGAGAGATATTAGGTACAAGTGATTGTTGTTTCCTGTTATTTTTGTTGTTAGAGGTGGAATTACAATTGTTTGTTTATCTTCTTTTGGTTAGTTGAAATTAGTTTACTTTCTTGCTTATTCAAGGGTGTATTTTCCCTCCTTGCATTGGAGTTTTCCATCTTTTATCCTTTTTAGGACTGGGTTTGTAGACAGATATTATGTAACTTTTTTTTTCATGGAATATCTTGGTTTCTCCATCTATGTTAATGAGAGCTTTGCTGAATATAGTAGCCTGGGCTGGTGTTTGTGTTCTCTTAGGATCTGTATGAAATCTGTCCAGGATCTTCTGGCTTTCATATTTTCTAGAGAGGAGTCTGGTATAATTCCAGAAGGTCTGCCCATATATGTTACTTTTTCCATTACTGCTTTTAATATTCTTTCTTTGTTTTGTATGTTTGGTGTTTTGACTATTATGTGAAGGAAGGAATTTCTTTTCTGCTCCAATCTATTTGGAGTTCTGTAGGCATCTTGTTTACTGGCATCTCTTTCTTTAGGTTAAGGAAGTTTTTTTCTATATTTTGTTGAAGATATTTACAGGCCCTTCAAGTTGGGAATCTTTGCTCTCTTCTTCTATATCTATTATCCTTAGGATTGTTATTTTCATTGTCTCATGGATTTCCTGAATGTTTTGGCTTAAGAGCTTTTTGCATTTTGCATATTCTTCGAACAGTGTGTCAATGTTTTCTATGATATCTTTTGCCCCTGTGATTCTTCCTTCTATCTCCCACTATTATTTTCAATGTTCAATGTGTGTTTTGAGCTTAGTAAAATTTCTTTTATGAATGTGGGTGCCTGTGCATTTGGGACATAGATATTCAGAATTGAGAATTCATCTTGGTGGATTTGTCCTTTGATGAATGTGAAGTGTCCTTCCTCCTTATACTTGATAACTTTTGGTTGAAAGTCTATTTTATTGGATATTAATTAGTATGGCAACTCCAGCTTGTTTCTTGGGATCATTTACTTGGAAGACCTTTTTCCATCCTTTTACTCTGAGGTAGTGAGAGGTGTTTCTTGTATGCAGCAAAAGGCTGGATCTTGTTTGTGTATCCAGTCTGTTAGCTTATGTCTTTTTATAGTTCAGTTGAGTCCATTAATACTGAGAGATATTAAAGACAGATGACTGTTGATTCCTGTTATATTTATTTTTCTAGGTAGCTTTATGTGCTTGTGGTGATCTCCTTTTGACTTTGGTGTGAGATGCTTAATATCTTGTCTTTTTATTGGTGTAGATATCCTTGTATTGGAGCTTTCCTTCTAGGATCCTTTGTAGGGCTGGATTGGTAGATACTGCTTGAATTTTGGTTTTGTCCTGGAATGTTTTGATTTCTCCATATATGTTAATTGAGAGTTTTGCGGGGTATAGTAGCCTAAGCAGGCATTTGTGTTCCTGTAGAGTCTGCATGACCTCTTCCTAGGCTCTTCAGGCTTTTATAGTCTCTGTTGAGAAGTCTGGTGTAATTCTGATAAATCTGCACTTGTATGCTACTTAGCACCTTTCCCTTGCAGCTTTTAGTATTCTTTGTTTCTTCTGTGCTTTTAGTGCTTTGATTATGATGCAATGAGAGGCTTTTCTTTTCTGGTCCCTTTTGTTTTATGTTCTGTAGTCTTCTTGTACCTTCATGGCCATCGCTTTGTTTAGGTTGGGGAAGTTTTCTTCTGTGATTTTGTTGAAGACATATTAAGGTCTTTTGAGCTGGGTATCTTCATTCTCCTCTATTCCAGTTTTTTTAGATTTGGTCTTTTCATTGTGTCCTGTTGCCTGGATGTTTTGGATTAGGAATTTTTTTTAAGTTTTGAATTTTCTTTGACTGTTGTATTAATCTTTTCTACAGTATTTTCTACACCTGAGATTCTTTCTTCCATCTCTTAAATTCTGTTGGTGATATTTACATCTGTAATTCCTTACCTCTTTCCTAGGTTTTCCTTTTCTAGGTTTGCCTCCATTTGTGTTTTTCTTTATTGTTCGTATTTCCACTTTTAGGTCTTAGACTGCTTTATGCAATTCCTTTAACTTTTTGATTGTGTTTTCTTGTATTTCTTTAAGGGATTTATTTGTTTCCTCTGAAAGGACGTCTACTTTTCCTTACCAAATGCTGAGTGCAGTGGAACGTCTGGTATGTTTCAAGATATAGCCTCTGTGTGCAGCAGACCAGCTAGTAGTCTGTCCTAGAAGAAAGGACCAGGTAGAAGGGGATTGGAAGTCAGCAGTAGGGGGTTTTGGGGAGATGGTGAGTCCTGGAGTCCACTGGCTCCCAGTAGTTACTGTGGGACTTTGGGGGAGCAGGTGGTTCTTACAAAATTCTGAATGTGGTGGATCCTGTTGCATGACTGAGGATATAGCCTCTTCAGAGGAGCAGACTAGCTAGCAGTGTGTCCCAGCAGAAAGGACCAGGCACAAGTGGCTGGTTTTTGTTTTTGTTTTGTTTTTAAGAATTCCTCTGGTAAGAGAAATCAGTAATCTTACATTCAAAGAGAATGTTAAAAAAATATAATGACTTCTATTAACAGCAACACACACACGCACACACACACACACACACACACATTCCAAATGAGTTTATTTTTATTTAGAATTTTTAGCCAGTACAGTAAAATGTGAAACATTCTATATTTCACAGAGGAAAATATATTATTACTGGATAGATAATATACTAGATATTAAGCAGATTGAAATGTATACAATTTTTAGATGCCTTTTTGAACTATTATAGCTTTTTTATATCTGAGTAAATACATGATGGACTATTTTTAACTCTCAAACAGAATAAAAGAAAAATGCTTTCTAAATACAAATAGTTAAATATATAATAATTCCTTTGATAAATTATACTTATATGGTGATAACTTACTAGTCATAATTTTATCTAAAGATGACAAAGAAAATGAAAGAGAAGCAAACAGTGTGATAACCTCACAGAACCTGAGTAATTACAGCAATGACTGACAGAACTTGGGCAGTGAAATTCGCACATGTTCAACTCAAGGTGAAGAACTCCAGGTAATAAATGACTACTAATAGGGAGAATAAACCTACACCTGGTGTGAAGTCCCTGAGTGCTTATCAAAACAACAAGTTCTGAGACCTATAATAATATGAGCAACACAAAATGGGCTCAGAAATATATATATATGTATATGTCATATGTATATGTCAGAAATATACATATATATATATGTCACAGGAAGAGTTGGAAGGGATAAATGTTGTAAATGAAGCATTCAGATATGAAAATTTTAAAGTTCATATCAATAATGCTTAAAATAGAAAATCACAGAAATGTACTGAGATACAAAATGAATAAGTATATAATATTTGCAAATATTTGAGAAGAAACAATAAAAATACCTCTAGTATTTTCAATTAAGTATAAAATTAATATAATATTAGTACATTTAAACAGGATAAGGAGAATTGTTATATTGTTTTTTCCTTGACAAAATGCTTGAATATTAATCAACACATAGAATGGGAGAAAAAATTGTGTGTGGACTTTTTGGAAATTCTGCTAAATGTATTTTAAATCAATATCCTTCCTGTGTTGAAAATTTATGACAGTGCATTTATCAAATTTGTACTTTCAATAATTTAAATTCTGACACACTAAAGTGGTACTTCACGTTACAATCATTAATTAAATGCATTTTAATTCTACAATAACTTATATTAACATGGACAATGGCAAAGGTTTTGTGTCTAATGTTCACCATGTTAACATTTTTCTTATATATGAATAAAATTTAATGTTTTATCTGTGTGTGTCTGTGTGTGTGTGTTTATGTGTGTCTGTGTGTTTGTAAACCTTGAAGAGCTAGTGTCTTCTTAGTTCATGCCTTTAAATTTTGAGATATCTCTTCTACACATTTTTATATTTATTTTGTACCTAGTATCATTGCCACTTTCTGCATCTTGCTGTGGCTTCACACGTTAGGTGATTGTTTTTCAATTGAGCCATATCATAAAGTCTGACACACCACTGACATTTTTCTAGATTATAATATTTAGAAAACAGAATATACTATGTGTGAATTTACATATGAATGTGTAATACAAATATATCAATATTATCAATTATTATCAAATGAAATATAGATAATATGTAAAATATAATTACATGTCCTCTCAACCCATTAAGTTCTCAGTTCCAAAAAATTTTGTAGGAATTCTTACATCTCTATATATTCAGTTTAAAATATAACAGATATATTGTAGCCTGTATTTAAGGTGAATATTTAATGAGTTATTTCTGGATAAACAATTTTGATGAACATAGATCCTTTTAAAATGAAGAAAATGGATTATCCATTTAGTTGCATTATATAGGGGGAGTCCTTACAGCATCTCTGTAGGACTGGATTTCGTAGATTCTTATTTCTTAAATTTAGTTTTGTTATGAAAGGTCTTATTTTCTTCATCTATGGTGACTGAAATTTTCTATTTATAGTAGTCTGAACTAGCATCTGTGGTCTCTCAGAGTTTGCTGCACAGTTATGCAGACCCTTCTGGCATTTAGATTCTCCATTTAGATGTCATGTGTTATTCTTATAGGTTTGCTAACTTTTTTGTTATTTTTCCTTCTTTTGCAGCTTTCAGTAATCTTTCTCTGTTCTCTACCTTAGTTTTGGATTATTGAGTGCTTAGTGGCTTTCTTTTCTGGCCCTACATATTCGTATTCTATAAGACTCTTTTACTTTGATTTTCTTTAGGTTAGGAACATATTTTTTCTTTGATATTGTAAAATATTTTCTGCACTTCTCACCTGAATTTATTCTACTTCCTCTATATCATTCTTAGATTTTGTATTTTATGGCTTTCCATATTTTCTGGATGTTTTGTGCCAGGATTTAATATTTTCTCTGACTGGTGTATACATCTTCCATTATTTCTACAATGCGTAAGATTCTGTCTTCAATCTCTTCTCTGTTGGTAAAGCTTGCTTATGGTCCCTTTTACAGTTTCCATAAACTTCATGTCTAGATTTCACTCAGTTTTTGTTTTAAGTTCTATTTCTACTTATAGGTTTTGAAGAGTTTTATTCATTTATTTCATTGTTTGTGTTTTCATAGACTTCTTTAAAGAATTTATTAATTTTTTAAAAAACCCATTTTATTTTTGTAAATGTTGTTTGAAGGTCTTGTGTGTGTGTGTGTGTGTGTGTGTGTGTGTGTGCGAGAGAGAGAGAGTGTGTGTGTGTGTGTGAATGTTTTTGTGTGTGTGTGATTGAGTGTGTGTGTGTGTGTGAGTGAGCGAGTGAGTATGTGTGAGTGTGTGTGTGTGTGTGTTTCAAATATGTTGAAATATTCTGGATCTGCTATGGTAGGCTTGTTATACTGGACTCTCATGAAGACATATTGTCTTGCGTATTATAGATTGCCTTTTCTAAATTGATTTTTAAATTAATTATTTTATTTCTTTACATCCTGAAGTTGCACGCCCCCAATCCCCAGTACCAGAGTTCTTTACCCCATCCTTCCTCCCCTTCATCTCTGAGAGAGTACTCTCAAACTTCACTTCCCTTGTATTCCCCTTCCCTGGGCCTGGGTCATGGTCCAGGTTCTATTTGATTAGGGGTATCCTTTCCCACTGAGGCCAGAGAAGACATTCCTATGATAAATGTACATCAGTGCCTCTTGCCACCCTGTGTATGCTCCTTGGTTGGTGGCTTAGACTATTGGACCTCCCAGAATAGGATACTTGACACTTTTGGTCTTTAAATGGTGTTAGCATCCCCTTCTTATTCTGTACTTCTTCCCCCAACTCTTCCACAGGGGTCCCTGATCTCATTCCAATCATTGGCAGTAAGTATGTGTGTCTGTCTCAGTCAAGTTTAGAGCCTCTCAGAGAAGAGCTATGCTAGGCTCAGCAAGCACAGCATAGCACCAGTCATAATATCAGTGTTCAGTGCCTACCTATGATATGTATTCAAAGTTAGGCTCTACACTGGAATACCTTTACTTCAGTCTTGCTCCATCATTGGTCCTGCATTCATTTTAGACAGGCACCATTCTGGGTCAAAAATTTGAAGATGGATTGGTGGTTCCATCCCTCCACTGTAGGTCCTGTCTATCTACTAGAGGTGGTCGCTTCAAGTTCTATATCCCTGTTAACTATTTTGGCTAATTTCACCACCACCACCACCACCACCCACTGAGACCTGTGAGCCTCTCACATCCCAGTTCTCTAGAATGTTCTAGAGATACCCTCAACTCCCCAACTTCAGCTGCATATATCCATTCATATTCCTGGCACTGTTGGTTTCTCACCTGCTTCCGCCATATCTGATCCTCAGCTCTTCTCTACTCCCCTCTCTCAGGTCCCTCCCTCCCTCTGCCTCCCATTATTATTTGGTTTCCCTGTTATAAGTGGGATTGAAGCATTCTCACTAAGGCCTTCCTTCATGTTAAACTTCTTATGGTCTGTGGGTTGTCTCATGGGTAATAACATTGTGGCTAATATACACTAATCAGTGAGTATATATCATGCATGTCCTTTGGGTCTATTACTCAACTCAGGATATTTTCTAGTTCCTTCCTTTTGCCAGCAAAATGCATGATCACCTTGTTATTAATTGCCAAATAGTATTCCATTGTGGAAATGAACCACATTTTCTGTATCCATTCTTCAGTTGACCGAAGCCTGGATTGTCTGCAGCTTCTGGATATTAAAAATAAGGATGCTATGAACATAGTGGAGCACAAGTTCTTGTAGCGAGGTGGAATATATTTTGGGTATATGCCCAAGAGTGTTGTAGCAGGTTCTTCAAGTAGAACTATTTCCAATTTCTTGAGGAATCACTAGATTGATTTCCAGAATGTTTGTACCAGTTTACAATCCCACAGGATGTGAAACAGTGTTCTTTTTCCACATCCACACCATCATGTGATGTCACTTGAGTTTTTGATCTTAGCCATTCTGACTGATATAAAGTAGAATCTCAGGGTCATTTTGATTTACATTATCCTGATATCTAAGGATGTTGAATAATTTTTGAATACTTCTTGGTCATTTGAAAATACTATGTTCATAATTCTCCATTTAGCTCTTTAACTCATTTTTAATTGGGTTATTTGGTTTTTTGGCAGTCTAAGTTCTTGACTTTATATATTTTGGATATTAGGCATCTAGAGGATGGAGGGTTAGTGAAAATCATTTTCCAATCTAATAGTTGGTCATTTTTACTATGTTAATCATATTGATCTATGAGCATGGGAGATTTTTCCATCCTTTGAAGTCTTCTTCAATTTTCTTTTTCAGGAACTGGAAGTTATTGTCATACAGATATTTTACTTTCTTGGTTAGAATTATATTATTTGTGACTATTTAGCACATTCTTGTTTCCCTACTTTCCTTCTCAACCTGCTTATCTTGTACAAAGAAAGGCTACTGATTTGTTCAAGTTAATTTTAAATCCAGCCTCTTTGTTAAAGTTGTTTATCAGCTATACGAGTTCTCTGGTAGAACTTTGGGGGTTACATATCTATACTATCATATCATCAGCAAATAGTTATCCTTGACTTCTTTCTTCCCAACCTGTATTCCTCTACAGTAGTAATTTATTAATCTGCTCTAAACTATAGGCACCTTGTGTACATGTCTCCTCTATACCTGCCCAAATGGTTTTCATTCATGAATGAGACACCAACCACAAGCCAACTGAGCAAAAGGTTTCCTTTAGTCCTATGTGCAAGACACTTCAAACAGGTTTTGGATAACATAATTAACATTTGAATATAAACTAGTACAACCTTGATCTCATCTAGTTAATTCCTTAAGTTAGAACTTGTCTTGTCCCTGATTTGAGTGGGATCTCTTCATTCATTGTTATTGCCTGATGTTTTCATTCCTGATCTTTCCAAGACTTTTAGCATGAAGGGGTATTTTATATTGTCAAATGATTTTTTACCATCTAATGGGATGATCATTTGATTTTTTTCATTGAGTTTGTTAGATAGTGTATTATACTAATGGATTTTTGTATATTGAACCATCTCTGCATCACTCAGATGAAGACTATTTGATCATGGCGAAAGATAGTTTTGATATTTTTTTGAATACAGTTTGGAACATTTTTCTTGAGTATTTTTTCATTCCTATTCATAAGTGGAATAGGTCTGAAGGTCTCTTTCTTTGTTGGGTCTTTGTGTGGTTTAGGTATCTGAGTAAATGTGGATTCATAGAATGATTTGGTAGTGTTTCTTCTCTTTCTATTGTATGGAATTGTTTGATAAGTATTTCTATTAGCTCTTCTTTGAATATGTGGTAGAATTCTGCAATAAAGCCACCTGAACTTGGGATTTTTTTGGGGGGGGGGTTAATGATTTCTTCTATTTCCTTAAGGACATCTTCTTTCCCAGATGATTATGTCTTCATCTTATAAAACAATTTTCTTACACCTAACTGCATATGACACTGGACTGGCTAGATCTTTGCTAACCTGAAACAAACTGGCATCATTTGAAAAGAGAAAATTCCAGTTGAGATACTGCCTCCATGAGATCAGATGTATCCTAGTCTGTCAGTCACTTCCTTGAATAATGTTTGTGTAGGAGTATCCACCTCTCTGTAGACAATGCTGTTCATAGGTTGGACAGCAAGCACTTAACAGCATCAGTCCATTGCCTTTCCAATAGCTCTTCCATCAAAGTTGCCATCTTGAAGTTCCTTCTTGACCTTCTATAGTGATGTAGTGTGACCAGAGCTATGTAAGCTGAACTGAACCCTTACCTCCATAAGTTGTTCTTACTTATGCTGTTTTGTCATCAAAGAACTAAATGCGAGTCCTTTAGCTTAAAGACGTCTATCCCAAAACTTTATTTTAATAATTAATTTAAACTTGAATTAAATATATAAACAAGAGCAAATACAAAAATATTGTCTCAATAGAATGTTTTTGTTAGTCTGTTTGATACTAATAAATAAAATATTGACTGCCCATCTAAGTAGGGTGGCATGCCTTTAAACCCAGTACTTGGAGCAAGGAATGTTATGGCTCTCTATAGTTTGACAATAGACTGTCCTGTATATAGTTACTGCATATCTAGCCCAAATTGAGTGAAAATAAAATTTTTGTATGTATATTACTTTGATAACTATATTTCTGACAGAAAATTAAGGTCTAAAATGTATAACGTGTTCAAATAATTACAAATTAAGAAAAAATGACCTACTCAATAAACAGGTTAGTTAAATTTTTCACGGATAAAGTACAAGTAGTAACAAAAACCTATTTGCTTATCTTCTCAAAAACAATTGTGAAAGAATAATGTTTAACTGATTCACAAGGGAATTATCTTGATGTTAAATTCACACAAATGTTTCTGCCTGTTACTTTTGACTTTGAGGGAGTATTTGCCTTTCCTTGCTTCTACAGTTTATTTGAAATATTTACCAGAGTTAGGTTGTGCTTTAGAGGAGATTTTTTTAACTTTTTTTTTATTAACTTGAATATTTCTTATATACATTTTGAGTGTTATTCCCTTTCCCGGTTTCGGGCAAACATCCCTCCCCCTCCCCTTCCTTATGGGTGTTCCCCTCCCGACCCCCCCCATTGCCGCCCTCCCAACAGTCTAGTTCACTGGGGGTTCAGTCTTAGCAGGACCAGGGCTTCCCTTCCACTGGTGCTCTTACTAGGATATTCATTGCTACCTATGAGGTCAGAGTCCAGGGTCAGTCCATGTATAGTCTTTAGGTAGTGGCTTAGTCCCTGGAAGCTCTGGTGGCTTGGCATTGTTGTACATATAGGGTCTCGAGCCCCTTCAAGCTCTTCCAGTTCTTTCTCTGATTCCTTCAACGGGGGTCCTATTCTCAGTTCAGAGGTTTGCTGCTGACATTCGCCTCTGTATTTGCTGTATTCTGGCTGTGTCTCTCAGGAGCGATCTACACTTCTGCACTTCTTTGCTTCATCCATCTTGTCTAATTGGGTGGCTGTATATATATGGGCCACATGTGGGGCAGGCTCTGAATGGATGTTCCTTCAGTCTCTGTTTTAATCTTTGCCTCTCTCTTCCCTGCCAAGGGTATTCTTGTTCCCCTTTTAAAGAAGGAGTGAAGCATTCACATTTTGATCATCTGTCTTGAGTTTCATTTGTTCTAGGCATCTAGGGTAATTCAGGCATTTGGGCTAATAGCCACTTATCAATGAGTGCATACCATGTATGTCTTTCTGTGATTGGGTTAGCTCACTCAGGAGATTTTTTTAGATGATTTTTTTATCTTTATTAACTTGAGTATTTCTTATTTACATTTGATTATTATTCCCCTTCCCGGTTTCTGGGCCAACATCCCCCTAACCCCTTCTATATGGTCTTCCCCTCCCCATCCTCCCCCCATTACCACCCTCCCCACAACAATCACGTTCACTGGGGGTTCAGTCTTGACCGGACTCATTTTTATTTCTGGCTTCCCTAGAGGAGATATTTTTTTCTCAGACAATTGCCTCATATCTCACTTTGTTCATCCACAAACAAGATTTTGATCTTTAAATATTTTTAGTCTTCCTGTGTCTCTAGAACATAGCATTTCAATAATCATGACCATGACTAATGGCTTGTTGAATCCATATTAAAAACACAAAAGATTTGTTGTGTTTCTAATCTCTGTGCCAGTACAATGGCTGTTCTTTATAGTTTGCTCCATTTTGAAACTGGTTCCTGAAGTGTAAGTTTTTGTAGTGTCATATGATGTAGACAAACTTGGTGGTTCTTCTGTTGTTGTTGTTTTGTGTTTTGTTTGTTTGTTTGTTTTTGAGTCAAAACCTATGGGAGGATATGTGATGTTTGAAGTTAGTATAAATAGGACTCAATGGATAGTGATTATGCACTTGCATGACTAGCTTTGGAAAGCTTTGTTGGTCTTGGATCTTTGTTGATTTCTCGCTTTGTTGAAAGAAGCAAGGCAGAAAAGTTCTCCTAGTGATCTGGCTCCTTCTCCCTCCCCACTGACTGGTGCCGATTCAGCAGATGTTTGGCAGTTTCTGGTAGATTGTGAAAGTGTTGCTGGTAATACTGAACTACACTGCTAATATCCTGGCAGAGATTAAAAACAAACAAACAAATAAACAAACAACAAAAACAAACAAACAAAAAACTGCTTCTAAACTGGTCTACATCCTCTTCTCTGATTTAACATCTTTTCTCACCTATCTTTGGACAGTAGACTAGAAAGGGGCATCAACTTGGTTAAAAGTCTTTATTAAAAGTATAGCTGTCTTCTGAGAGCCTCTGCCAGAGCATGACAAATACAGAGACAAATGCCAGCAGCCAACCATTGAACTGAGAATGGGGTCCCCATTGGAGGAGTTAAAAGATTGAATGAGCTGAAGGGGCTTGCAACCCCATAAGAACAACAATACTAACCAACCAGGGTTCCCAGAATAAACCACCATCCAAAGAGTACAGATGAACAGACCCATGGTTCCAGCGGCATATGTAACAGAGGATGGCCTTGTTGGGCACCAATAGACGGAATAGTGCCCTTGGTCCTGCCAAGGATGGAAGCCCCAGTGAAGGGGAATGTCAGGGCAGGGAGGCAGGAAGAGGTAGGGAACACCCTCATAGGAGAAGGGGGAGGGGGAGGGGATATGGGATAGAAGGTTTATGGTCAGTAAACTGGGAAAGTAGATAACATTTGAAATGTAAGTAAAAATATATCCAAATTTTTTTAAAAAATAGATCTTTTTAAAATCTAAGTTTACAGATTAACTTTATCATTCTTATGAAAATATACCTTGCTATTCTTATTGCTCTGGTATTATTTGTTTGGTTTGTTTATTTTTATTTTTTCCTATGGGACTGGAGGTCAAATGAAGAACATGTGTCACGTGTGCTACAAAACACTTTGACCACTTTGCTAGACATCCAAGACATTTCATTTTGATCATAATTCCATTTGTCATGTGATATTAAACTAAACAATCTTTTGGAAAAATATTAACTTTATTAGAAAACTTACCCATGGATGAAGGACACAATAAACTACCACAGACATATTTAATTACTATTCTTTAACCTTTAGTTTTATATTTCTGTAGATAAGTACCTATTGCCTTTTCTAGGCAGCAAAAATAATAAAGCTAAAGGATTCTTTCCTCTTAATTCACTCAGATTTTAACAGCTTTCCTAAATACTAAATCAAGTACAAAGAGGGAGTGTTTAATAAGTACGAGCACTGCCTTTTTTCCAAGACCCTGGGATAGTTTCTTAGATCAGTACTTGTCACTGATTGAAGTACTTGGAAATAGAAAAATATAACCAAAGAAACTATCTAAAGACTACTTCTGAGGAAACTTAGCAACTAAGAAAAGAACATGAGATGTTTTATGAATCTCCAATATGCACAAGAATCACAAGCAGAATAAAAGATTGAATCTAGATCAGAGGGATAATAAAGAACACCAAAGATAAAGAACAGATGTTATGAGCTGGAGAAATAAAAGTATAGCTTCAAGGGGTAATATTTGATGGATGATGTCTTCCTGTTACAGGGAATGCTGGAAGATAGAAGTATGGCAAGGGTAATATAACATGAAATATGACTGTCAGCTGGGTTTGCTGTAACCAACGGAAGCATCTTCTAAAATCACACAAAAGAAATTCATTTGTTTATACAGAAAATGGATAAATATGGCATTTTAAAATAATTTTCAAACTGAAAAGACATTTAAAGAATGCTGTGAATACCATCAAATACAAAACATTATAAAACAAATGCTTATTGCACCCATGAAGACTTTCCTAAAAGAATAGCCATCATATGGTTTGTAACTACTTAGACCCTGTTCT
Source organism: Rattus rattus (assembly GCF_011064425.1). NCBI lineage: Eukaryota > Metazoa > Chordata > Mammalia > Rodentia > Muridae > Rattus > Rattus rattus. Next base: position 71,396,855 of record NC_046159.1, read on the forward strand.
GTGCCTCCAAACATTATATAAATCATGTTTAAGTTGATAACACTCCCATGTGTTTTGCAACTTTTGTTCATATGTGTTTATATATGAAGGTGTTCACCCAGGTTTTTATAAGTAGTCAAGTTACTCATTTTTATTTCTGGAATGTATAGACATGTATGTTGTTGCACAATAGATTTGTCTTTTCAACTGTGAGTAAATGAATTTATTTGTATTTTTATTGTTCTCTCTCTCCCTCTCTCTCCTCCCTCTCTCATTAATAAGAGCATTATTCATTTAGAAACTTCATTTCTTATTGTTTGATTCAGGCTGTTCTTATACAGGAGATTGGCTTAAAAGTCCCTACCGCCTCCACATCCTGAATGGGGGATGAGAGCTATACACCATTTTGTCTGAAATTTCATGACATGAAAGGAACCTGTGCCTTACACAATATAATTATTGTCGATTTTACTGAATTTTCGAAAAACGTTTTCATTTTTTATTGGTTGTTTCATTTATTTACATTTCAAATGTTATCCCCCTTCCCAGTTTTCCATCCACAAATGACCTATCCCTTCCTCCTTCTGCCCTGCTGTTCTGAGGGTGCTCCCCCACTCACCCATCCACTGCTACCTCGGTGCCCTAGTATTCCCCTCCACAGGATCACTGAGCCTCCACAGGAACAAGGGGCTACCCTCCCACTGATGCCTAGCAAGGCAATCCTCTGCTACATATCCATCTGGAGTCATGGGTCTGTCCATGCGTAGTATTTGGATAGTGGTTTAGTCCCTGGGAACTCTGGTTGGTTGGTATTGTAGCTCTTACAGGGTTGCAAACCCCTTCAGCTCCTATAGTCCATGCCCTAACTTCTCCATTGGAGTCTCTGTGCTCAGCCCAATGACTGATTGTGTGTATCCACATTTGTAAATCTCTGGTAGAGCCTCAGGGAACAGCTATATCAGGCTCCTGCCAGCAAGCCCTTCTTTGCATTAGCAATAGTGTCTGAATTTGATATCTGCAGATGGGATGGATCCCTAGATGGAGCCGTCTCTGGATGGCCTTTCCTTCAGTCTCTGCTCCATTCTTTGTTCCTGCATTTCCTTTTGACAGATGAAACTCTGGATTAATATTTTTGAGGTAGGTGGATGGCCCCATCCCTCAACCAAGAGCTGTGCCTAAGCACTAGAAATGGTTTCTACAGGTTGTATCTGCATTTGTTGGATATTCCTGCTAATAACATTGTACTTGTAAGGTGAGGATATTTGGCTTCTGACTTCTATATTCTTAATGACTCTGTATAGTATATGATTTTTGTTTGTTTGTTTTGTTTTTCCCATATTATCTACTCTGGTCATATATGTTTGTACTCCTCACCAAAATCCAAGAAAATCTTAATCACTACCACAAGAACACTGCATGTCAGTTACAAATATCTCCATTGTCACAAAATATCTGATTTAATAGACATCTAAAGAGTAATATTTTATTTTGACTTCCCATTTTGTATGTTTTTTGCCTATGATCCACTATCTCATGGCAAGCCACCTTTTTATGGAAGGGCACCTTGGTCATATAACATACATCACTATCCAGAAAGCAAAAGGGAAAACATGAAAGAGACCTTGGGCCTTTTGGGTATGCCAGTGAACTAAGAATTTATTACTCTACCTCTTAAAGCTTTCCCCACCAAATAATACTACTCACTTAAGGACCAAATCTCAACATGTGAGTATTTAAGAGACAGTCACAATCCAGAGAACTGTAATGAGTTACTTTTACATTTTTCCCTAGGGCCTCCGGGCCTTAACCTCTTCCCAGATCTAAGTCATAGTAGTCCAATTGTGCAAACCTAGGCCACTTGTTCCACTTTCACTGTGGAAATTAGCTCCTATTCTGTCCCCACTGTCAGGGTATTGGGAGTGCTAGAAACAGACAAACCAGGTGCTCCTTTAATATCAGAGAAATAGAGGAGTTGGGGCTTACTTATAAGTCCACAACACAGAAGGCTTAATTTTACTTCCCTAAGTCGATCATACATCCAATAAGTATAAGATCTCAGGTCTTATGATTAGCTGCTCTATCTGAACAAAATTTAAAATCCTTTTTTGTCAGAGAAGACCAGACATCTGACAGTTTCTCTCATAAATAATTACATAAAAATATGAGAAATTTGTTCTAAATTTAAACTGAGATTCATTTTTTTCCTGGCAAAATGGAGCAGCTTGCTTTTATCTTTCCAAAAGCCACATTTCAAAGTGAATGAGATAAAATACCATCTTTAAATGATATCAAATAGTGATCTATAGATCCTGTAAGTGTTAAGAGAGAAAATGGATGAAGAATGATTGATTCAGTGGGTACTTAGGGAGGCAAGGGATGGAGAGTGAAGAGAAGATATTACAGCAAACTATTATACATTTTATGAAGACATATAAAAGAACTGTAAATATATATATATGTATATATAAGAAATATATATATATTACACACACACATAATACATATGCATACACACATACACACACACTTTTCTGTAGATAATGAGATTTGCAATGATGAGCAGAAAGTTTCTACAATACATGTTTGTGATCTAAAGCAGTCACATTCCTCAAAATCAAAATCACTATTTTATTTTCAAATCTTCCATGCTTGGTGAAACAATTACTTCTTCACCACTCTCTGAAGATATCTTTCAAATTTTCAGAAAAACACAATGTGTTAACATACACTCCCGCATCTAAGGATCAGAGAATGTTGACCAAAAGGGAGAAGAAAGATATTAAGAGCCAGAAGATAAAGAAGTTTGCTATGAGTTTGTGTCTTCTATTACGGCCAGAAGCTATACCCAAAGAGTCTCACCCACATGACTGGCAAATTTGAACTGCAATAAGACAGCAACACTGAGCATGGCATACAGAACGGAGAGAAGTCCATGAGGTCTTATCTTTTGCAAAGAATCATAGGCATACAAGGAAGGCTGTGAATGATAGCCCTCCTCAGGGAAGATCACACCAATTGATTGTCCAGGGCCAGATGGTCAGCACTGAAAACATACATACAGGAAGTATTATATAGTATTATACAGACTGAATAGGAAATAGATGATAGATAGATAGATAGATAGATAGATAGATAGATAGATAGATAGATTTTTCTCTGACTGGTTATTTTTAATTGAATTTATTGTTGGTCATTATACTTATTTAATGACATAGATATGAGTATGTCAGTCATATATCACAAGATGCCAAGAATCACAAAGGAAAAATATTTCTATACTCATAAAGAAAATCTCATTAATTCAAGAAAAATCATGAAGAAATCTACCTTCCATCATCTGAGTTCTATTATTTCAAAGAATTGTCCTTTACCCAGACTGTTATAGAATTCATTCATCAACAGTTAAAAGATAGGGGAGAAAGATATCAATTTGTAAGCTTAAAGGCATTTCTTTTGAGATTCCCAAACACAAGCTGAAGCACCAAGAAAATATGAAACCATATAAACTTTTAAAAAGAAGATCAGATGAAACATATTCTTCATAAAGAACTTTATACAGGAAGTTCAACATTGGAGAGTATTTCAAGGCTGTGTTTTCTTAAACTTCTATATTCAGGGTTTAAGACCAAGAACAGTAAAGTGATAAAGGATCAATCCATAGTAAGTAGAAAACAGAATAGCAGGAAATAGAAAACATAACATTCTCTGGAGTCTAACTTCTTGAATTCTTTGTACATATTGTATATTAGCCCTCTAGCAGATGCACCTGAACCCAGTAGGAGCCACCATATGATTCTTGGTCATTGAACTCAAGACCTCTGAAAATGAAGACAGGGATCTTAACTGCTGAGTCCTCTCTCCAGCCTCCAAGAGCTAGAATCTTCATTGGGCCAATAAAGGTAAAAACAGCCCAATGAAACATAATAGGTATCACTCAAGGTTATCATTTAAAAATAAATTCTAATAACAGGCTAGATATCTGATTGACACTACTTGTGCTGTTTTACTGCATATTCTAAATAATAAAGTTGTGTGCCATGGACTGACCCATGGCTCCAGCCGCATATGTAGCAAAGGATGATCTTGTCTGGAATCAACAGTAGGAGAGGCCCTCAGTCCTATGAAGGCCCTATGCCCTTCTGTAGGGGAATGCCAGAGCAGGAAGGCAGAAGGAAATGGATGGAACGTTGGGGGAACACCCTCACAGAAGCAGGGGGATGGGGATGGGTTAGGGGTTTTCCAAAGGGAAAACTGGAAAAAGTGATAACATTTGAAATGTAAATACAGAAAATATCCAATAAAATAATATAAAATAAAATAAATTAAATTAAATTAAAAATTTTAAAAGTTGTGTGCTTTATCTGAGAAGTAAACAATCAAGCTGGAGTAATAATGTCAGTTTTGGAATTAAAAATTTCTACCATATAATTGTGTTGGTTTTCTTTTTCCACATAACTAGAAGGCTCCTCATATGTAAGTTTAAAGCATAACAATGAATAATTTTGAGGAATTGAGGTCTGAAGTACTTGAGACAATGCTTTTTCTGTGTAAAAAAAAAAAAAGACAAAAAACAATCACTGTCCTGGAATTTTTGCCGTTCTCTGCCTCCTGGCAATGTAGTTTAAAGGTGTGTACTTGCAAGTGCAACTGAATTTTCTTACTTTAACCGCTGGAAGCTTTTGAACTTAAATGTGGATGCTTCAGTCCTTCTTAGAATGGGGAACAAAATACTCACAGGAGGGGGAGGATGGGATAGAGTTGGGAGGAAGAGAGGAGGGGGAAGGGTAAGTGGGGGGGATCAAGTATGAGAGGAGATGGGGATATTATACAGAGGGTCAGGAATTTGAACAGAGATATGGAGCAATGGGGAATGGGGAACTGGGGTTAGTCACCAGCAAGTCCTAGATGCCAGGAAAGCAAGAGTCTCCCAGGACCCAACAGGGATGAGATTAGCTGCAATGCCCAACAAAGGGGAGGGAGAACCTGCAGAGACCATAACCAGAGGTTAGGAAAGGCCCTCGATTAGGGGATGGGGCCACCCACTTACCTCCATATTCTTAATCCAGAAGGGCTCCTGTCTAAAGGAAATACAGGGACAAAGTTTAGAGCAGAGATTGAAGGAAAGGCCATCCAGAGACTGCACCACCTAGGCTTCCATCCCATATACAGACACAAAACCCAGAGACTATTGTGGATGCCAAGAAGTACATGCTGACTGGAGCCTGAGAGGCTCTGCCAGAGCCTGACAAATAACAGAGGTGAATACTTGCAGCCAATCATTGGACTTAGCATGGGGTCCCCAGTGGAGGAGTTAGAGAAAGGAGTGAAGGAGCTGAACGAGTTTGCAACCCCATAGGAAGAACAATATCAAACAACCAGACTACCCAGTGCTCCTAGGGACTAAACCACCAACCTAAATCATGGAAGGGACCATCATGGCTCCAGCTGCGTATATAGCAGAGGATGGCATTGTCTGGCATCCACAGGAGGAGAGGCCCTTGGTCCTGTGGCTCATGGCTCAGGGTAGGAGAATGCCAGGTCGTGAGGCAGGAGTGGGTGGGTGGGAAGGGGAAGACCCTCATAGAAGCAGGGGAAGGGGGCACAGGAGAGGAGGTGTCAGAGGGAAAAATGGGTAAATGGATAACATTTGAATTGTAAATACATAAAATATCCAATAAAAAAAGGGAAAAAAGAAAACATAATATACACTTACTTCTCCAGTTTTGGAAGTTTTGAGTGGAATGTTATAAAGCCAAGACAGAAACAGAAGTTTTATTATGTGCTTTCTCTTCAGAAAGATTTGAAATTATGACTAATTAATGAAGATAAATTGAGGGAGACATGGGGAAGGAAGTGAACTGATTATTCTCTGGATCCTTTTCATTTTACTCATCACTTTCATCATATGTAGGTTACTATGCTCTTATCCTGGATGCACTGTGATCATTTGTTGAAAACTTAGAAATCCAACAGCTCATTAATACCTGTTTTCTCAGTTCTGTTTTTGCATCCTTCAGAGTCTTAATAACTTATTAAATAATCTGATAGGCTAGGTAGCTAGCCAGCATGTAAATAGATTATAATGAATGAATGCAGCACCCCCAATATCACGAGTTTTTTTTAAACAGGATTTAATTTGAATAATAAATCCAGATTTATACTGAAAATTTGGATCTAACAGCAGTCTTGTTGAATTTTTAAACACTTTTTGTGTTCATAAACATCATAATGAAAGGGGTTATTCTAAGCAGCAGACAATTTTATTCTAAACAATGATTCTTATGTTAATTAATTATCTTGTTCCTATAGGAAAATAATATCTCACAAAAGCAATTTACAGAAGGGATGATTTATTTTGGCTCACGCACCCAGAAAATATCGTGAAGAATAATGTAGGTAGCTGGAGCATGAGCTAGCTGTTAGCATTGTACTTTCAGTCAGAAACTGGGTAGCTATGAATTCTGATGGTCAGCTGCCATTTTCCTTTTCTGTCAATTCAGCATCCTACCTAAGGAATGGTCCTATTCACCATTAAGGTGTTTCTCACCACCATAACTAACTTAATCTGGAAACTCCTATATAAAAGTGAAAAGAGTTTGGTTACCTATTTGTCACTGAGACTAGATTCAGTCAACTTGAATTTGTCAATCATCACTAAAGTCCTCAGCAGCAAGTGTTCCGCACTCTACACTTTCTTTGGTAACTTAAGCACCTCAAAAAGAAACTAGAGGTCAGAATTTTTGTTTTGTTTTGTTTTGCTTTTTGTTTGTTTTTTCATTATGAACTTTACTTTTTATTTACATTTCAAACCTTATTCCTTTTCCCAGTTACCCTTCCATAAGCCCCCATCCCATCACCCTCTCCCTTTTTCTAGGAGGGTATTCCCCACTCCTCAAACACCCCTCCTTCCCACCTTGACATTCCCTTCCACTGGTGGGGGATGGGGGGTCCAGCCTTGGCAGGACCAAGGACTTGTCCTCTCATTGGTGTCAAAAAAGGCCATCCTCTGTTACATATACAGCTGGAGCCACTGGTCTGTCCATGTGTAGTTTTTGGGTAGTGGTTTAGTCCCTTGGAGCTCTGGTTGGTTGGTATTGTTCTTATGGGGTTGTAAGTCCCTTCAGCTCCTTTTAACCTTTCTCTAACTCCTCCAATGGGGACCCTGTTCTCAGTTCAATGGTTGGCTGCTAGCATTCACCTCTGTATTTGTCATGCTCTGGCTGAGCCTTTCAGGAGACAGCTATATCAGGTTCCTGTCAGAATGCACTTCTTGGTTTCAATATATATACATGTTTTTTAAAGGAACAGTGCTTGACTGAGGAAATTGTTTTTAGCCTTCAGTTCTTAACTTGTTGCCAACCTGGGTAGTTCCTAGAAAATATACATTTAAAACTATTAAAAATGTAAAATTGAATTTATTTATCATTACTGAATTTTATTACTAAATTACATATTATTAAAATATAGTTCTATTAACTTCTTAGTATTTCTATCCTAATTTTAATTGTATTAAGAGTAGCCAACCATAAGGAACAGAAAAGAAGTCACAAACCTAAGATTCCTCTCATATTTGTCTACTTGACAAAGGCAATGTTTGCATATTTGTAGAAACCTAGTGTTCCAAAACTTAATAGGAAGTGCCTGTTTCTTACTTCTGTTCTTTGAAAACCCAAGGCCTTTTAAGCACTGTAACCCTGTCATTGTGAGTACTTTAATTAGTACTGAGCACAGCCTGCCAAAATTCTAAGTATCTGTGAAAGTACATTAGTTCTTGGTTCCTGTGTTCTAGTGATTATGAATTAAGGGCAATATCAACTTCTAGGATTTTTTGTAATTTGAACATTTCAAATATACTATTAGGTAGATAAATTTCTTTTTCTCAACTACTATTTCTGTTTCCTTTGCCTCACATCCTGTCTCTAAATAGCTTAGCCCACATAGAGAATGAGTGTTTCTTATACAGCAGTGATTAAAATTAGTCTAAGCCTAATTTCATTTATGCTTAACATGTAGTTCCCCGTGGGCTTTATTAACACTACATAGTAACTATTCTTCATTGCCCTGTTTATGTTTCCTTAATGATGCTGTTAACTTGGAAAGAATGTTTAGGTTACCTAGAGAATATGAGACACAGTTATTAAATAAATTTAACATTAATATTGTTAGAGATTTCTTCTGGGTCCAAGCTATGATTCATCTCCACATGATGTATATAGGTATAATTTGCAAACCTTTATAAAATATAATCATTTATCACCCATCTAATAAAATAATATAATACTGTTTATTACATTAATTACTTTGTGCTTTATATTAATGACATTATTACATAAAATAATGCAGCAAAAGGTAACTGCTAAACTGCATTTCATTTCAATAAAATATTTATTTATGTGAGCCCTATGTCTTTTAAAATGGATTTGGTATGAAATTTTGTACCATGACATGCATGCTAAAATGGGGAAAGAATGCAAAATCTATCTTTCAAAACATAACCCAGCTATCTAATGACTTATTTAGTTCAGCGTCAGTCATGGGAATCCAAGACCTTTCCCCTTTCCTTCTAATAAACTGACACGATGCTGTTGAGCTCATACAGAGACACACATGCCCTTGTTCCTAAGGGAGTAATTATTATCATTCACCTGCAGCAGTGTGAAGAGAGACTCTTGTCAGAGTGATAGCTCTTTTCTCTTCTATTAAAGGAACGTTCTGATTCCTGTCTTCTGCCTAAGAAATGAGGAAAAGAAAAAAAAATATTTTCAGGATAGATGAACCACACAAAAGGATTTCTATATGTTTTAGTGAAAAAGACAGCTTACCTTGTTATCTCAGGGCAATTTTAAATAAATTTGTTCAAATGCAGGTTATTTCTAACCACTGTACATCACTATTTTACACTTAGTTTTTCTGGATAATTCACGAGCTAAACAGCAGTCTGCTGAGGTCTCAACACCCATCATGCCAACAACTTTCCATTATTTCTTCATCATAGACATTGTAGCACCTTTCCTATGTGGCTTATCATCAAATTAGCTTCCTTTTCTTTAAATAGTCCAAAGTTCACCAAGAAAATAGAAATACAGAAGTCAGCACAGCACACATTTTTTATTTAGAGTTCAAAATATAAAGAAGAAAACATGTATTTAAGTAATTCAGAGTGATATTCTCTGTTCTCCATACAGAGCTGTGACGCACACATGTCTCCATACACAGAAAAAACACATAAATTATAGTCATTAAAATGTATTCAATTTTTTGATAGTAATTGTTATTTGGAATAGTACTTCTTGGGGTTGGTGGAAAAACTGGAAGAGGAGACCAAAATGCTAAGAAAAGAAATACCCATTTGACTTGTTCTGAAGAGTCATGGGAAACTCCCAGAGAAGGTTGTATTTTAGCTTAATCTTGTAGGATCCTTTCAGAAATAAAATCCCAAAACTTTTTCTTTATTATAGAGAAGAATGCCATGAACATGGAATTAATATATATATATATATATATATATATTCTCACCAGATAGTGTGAACGTTTTCTCTATTATAGAGAAGAATGCCATGAACGTGGAATTAAAAATAAAATTCTCACCAGATAGTGTGACACTGCAGTTAGGAGTGAGAGTCAGCAAGCAGTGTTTCTGTGAATTCATGCAGTATAGCCTTAGAGAACATTAAACTACCCCTGAAATGGAAGAAAATTGGCAGGCTACTTCAAAGCCATGTGCATGTATAATTTCCAGAACTCTTGGTGATACTTTAGAAGAAAATCCTTGCCCATGGCTTAACTCATCAGTATTTCTAAGTAATGACTTCATTTAAAGGTGAGAGAAAAGTTAAGGTGACTGATAAGGGTGGCTTTGTAGTAATAATCTCTATGAGCCATGTGGATCACTTTGAGCTAAAGGGTGACTCCTTGCTGATTGCCTAGCAGCATACTTTTGTGTAGAGGATATTTATGAACGTATCTTTACTCACTCTTGTATATATTATGGATACAGACATTATCATGTTTTGGCTTTTCAGAAACCACAGACATTTATTTCTTTCCGTATACATTTTGTAAAGTGAGTTGAGACTCACTTGAGCCAGCATATTCATTTTAACTGAGCAGGTAAGTGGAGACTCATATCATACAATCTGTATCTCACTTCTGTTATAGAAAAGTTCCTTGGAAGACATATACTTCCTATTCTAGCTGCCTGTTCTAGTTTGGTTCCTATTGTCATTATAAAAGCCAAGACAAAATGCAACTTCAGGAGGAAAGGGTCAATGGCATTTAGCATTTGCCAATTTGACTAACATAGTTGCAGGTTGTACATAGGCTGGTTTGTTGCTCTACTACACATAAACATGGTCATAGCTTCCTTACAGTTTAATGTTACAGAGCTGATATGTAAGACTTACAGAACTATAAAATCATTTTGCTTGTATTTAATCATATTTTACTTCTAGCTCAATAATCTGGCCCACATTGATCAGATGTTGTTCAAGACCTGCTTTCTCTTGTGTACTTACAAAATTGTTTACCTTTAGAAACAATACCAGGGAGACAGTTACCCTATTTTATCATCTTCCCTTTCTTTATCATTTTTAACAACAGTTTAATGTACTGTTAATTAAATTATTAATTAATTAGTTGTGTGAATTATGTGGAGATCAAAGGATAACCTTAGGGATTTAGATTTCCAATTCTATCATGTGAGTTCTGGGAACTGAACTCAAGTTGTTATGCTTTCTAGCAAGTATCTTTATTCACTAACACTTATTGGTAGCTTCTCTGTGCCCTGTTAAACAGATATAAAAAGATAGGAAATTCCAACAATGTTACTTTCATTCCCGTGTGTGTGTGTGTGTGTGTGTGTGTGTGTGTGTGTGTGTGTGTGTGTGTGTGTTTGCATGTGCACACATACACATGCATCCTTGATTAATACAGGGCTTTGTTTATGGGTATATACATATACATATATACTGATTCATGTGCATGACCCTTTGTATGCTGTTGATCCATACAGAATATTTCTCTCAGTTTTACTCAACTATAATTTTTATGACTATTTCTCTTATCCTAAGCTTTTTGTCTAGACTGAGTAGATAATGATCCCTAAGTTGCACGCTGTCTGTGACCCCTGAAATAGTGGGATTACTGACATTCATTATGAGCAGGTTTTACATGAGTGTATGGGATCTAAACCAAGACCTCGTATCTATAACATATCTTGTATAAATCAAGCCATTACTCTAGCCCCTGTAGAAAGTATTTATAATAAGTAATAACTCCAACAAAGCAAGTGAAAGAAAAAAGAAATTGAAGAAAACATCAGAAGACGACAAGTTGCCCCATGCTCACGGTTCAGTAGGACTAACATAGTAACATGGTAGCATAGTAAGAAAAAAACGTCTAACGGTTGAATGTAATTTCCATTGAGATTCCAAGACAATACTTAGAAAGTTGAAAGGACAATTCTCAGCTTCATGTAGAAAAACAAAACAAAACAAAAAAGAAAAACAAACAAACAAAATCTGGATAGTGAAAACAATCCTGTACATAAAAGAATTTCTGGAGGAATCACCATGCCTGATTTAAAGCTGTACTACAGAGCACTAGTTACAAAAACTGCACAGTGTTTGTATGGAAACAGGTGAATCTATGGAATTGAATCTAAGAGGCAGAAATCAACCTGCACACATCTGGACTCTTAAGTTTTCAACAAGAAAGAAAGAAAGAAAGAAAGAAAGAAAGAGAGAGAGAGAGAGAGAGAGAGGAATGAAGAAAAGAAAAGAAGAGAAGAGAAGTGAAAAGAAAAGAAAAGAAAAGAAAAGAAAAACCATACAATGGAAAAACCAAAGCATCTTCTCCAAATGGTGCTGGTCTAACTGAATGACTTTATGCAAGGAAGCTAATAGATCCATATTTATCACCCTACACAAAAATCAAGTCCAAATGAAACAAAGACCTTAAATCTTAGATACACCAAATCTAACAGAAGAGAAAATGAAAATAGCCTTGAACTCTTGGTTTTGAAGACAACTTCCTGATAACACTGAGATCAACAATTACTAAATGGGACCTCATGACACTGAAAAGCTTCTACAAGGCAAAGGACACTATGAATAGGACAAAATGGCAGCCTGCACATTGGGAAAAGATTTTCACCAATCCTTCATTTAACAGAAGGCTAATATGCAAATTATTTAAAGAACTCAAGAAGTTCCACACCAACAAACCAAAAGAACCCAATTAAAAGTGGGGTAGAAAACTAAAAAGAGAATTATCAACAGAAGAATTTCTAATGTTCCAGAAGCACTTAAGGATCTTTTCAATATCCTTAGAAATTAAAGAAATGCAAATCAACAGAACTCTGAGATTTCAACTCAGACCTATCAGAATGAATAAAATAAAAAACTCAAGGGAAAGCAAATAGTGTCGAAGATGTGAAGCTGGGGGTGGTGTTGAGGGGAGACACTACTCCATTACTGTTGGAAGTACAAATTTGAACAACTTGAAATAAATTTGGTGGTTCCTCAGAAAGTTTGGATTAGTTCTACCTCAAGACCCAGTTGTACCATTCCTGGGCCTATACTCATAAGATGCTCCACCATCCCAGAAGGACAATTATTCAACTGCGTTCATAGCAACTTTTTTCATTAAAGTCAGAATGTGGAAACAACCCAGATGTCCCTCAACCTAAAAATGGATTAAAGAAAAATGTGGTTCACATACACAATGAAATAATATTAAGCTATAAAAAACTAGGATATGATGAAATTTGCAGGCAAATGGATAGAACTAGAAAATATAAACATGAGTAAGGTAACCCAGACCCAAATGGAGAGTGGATGGAAATTGGATATGGGATGGAGGAAGGGGCATTTCTAAGATGTTTCAGAAATCCAAGATAGGGGAGGCTCTATACGGTGACTCTAGCTGAAACTCATAGCACTGGGGAATATGAAGCCCGAAATGGCTACCTCCAATGGCTAGAGAAGACTCCCTGTGGGGAGATAAGAACACTGAGCCACCTACAAAACTTCTACTTCAAACCTGTCCTGCCTACAAGAAATGCAAGGGCAAAGATGTAACAGAGTCTTAGGGACTGGCCAACCAATAACTGGCCCAACTAGAGACCCATCCCATGGACAGGAACTAATCCCTAACCCTATGAAAGGTAATGTTTTGCTTTCAGACAGAAGTCTAACATAACTGTCATCTGTGAGGCTCCACCAACAACTGACTGAAATTAATGCGGACAGCCACAGCCAAACATTAGATTGAGCTCAGGGCATCCTGTGGCAGGTTTCGGGGAGGAATGAAAGACACACAGGGGATGGGAACTCCATGGGAAAACCAACAGTGTCAACTAGCCTGGATACTTGAGGATTCTTATAGACTGAATCACCAAGCAAAGAGCATAAAAGAGCTGAACTGAGCCCACCCTCCTTGAGGGCACCTATGAAGCAGATATACATCTTGGTCTTCATGTGAGGTCTCCAAGAACTGGAGTGGGGACTGTCACATATTTTACCTGCCTGTGGATCCTGTTTCACGTAACTGGCCTGCCTTTTCTCTCCTCATTGGGAGAGGATGTGTATAGATTTCATTAACTTGATGTAGCCGTACCCGTGGCAGGGAGAGCATCGCCTTCTCAGAGGAGAAGGAGAGAATAGAGGCGGGTTCTACAAAATGGTGACTGAGCAGAGAGGGGAGGACTATGGTCAGGATATGAGTGGAAAAAAAGAAATAACAAAATACATTCACATTTTTATAGTCTTCCATTCCTTGATATCATAAATCACTCTAAAATAAATTCTTTATTGTGGTTAATTTACACGAACTTTCTTAGAGCTAAAAACTAAATGAATAAACAACTTTTACTGAACAAAGTGGGGCATTTTCCATCTAGAGCAATCACACTCTTTTCCCACAGTATTTTCAAGTAAAGAACATGATGGGAGGAAACAAACTATTATTTGCCAAATTACCAAGGTAGATATTTACATGGTTTTACATAAGTTATATTAACATGATCTAGAGTCTTTACATCCTTCACACAGATCAATACTACAAATAAACATTTCCCAGAAAAAGATTATCTCAAACTGTTTTATGAAATATTATAATATAAATATAGACATAAATTCATAGGTACATACACACATACACACATTATATGTGCAACATAATAATTAAGACATTTAAATTGTAGTAGAAAAGTCTATTTTCAGATCACAGAAATGTAAAGGTTGATGCTTCCTTAATTTTCTGTGTCATATTCATAAGTCTAAGAACATCTTTGATGGATCCTCTATTTTAAAGTGTGTGTGTGTGTGTGTGTGTGTGTGTGTGTGTGTGCATGTGCTATATGAGTAAAGTATTTTTGGAAATCTAACAAGGGTATCCAAAGCTGAAATTGTGGTGGTTATGGGTCACCCAATGTGGGAACTTGGAATTTAACCTGGGTCCTCTGGAAAAACAGAGAGCTCTTTTAACATTCCTTCCAACCCTTATGTCTTCTTGTCTTCTTTCCTAGTCAGATAATTATACATTCATGTCTTTTCTTCCTTTCTCTTGTGTTGTTATTGCCCATAGTCTGAATATATATATATATATATATATATATATATTCAATCATTGAGGGTTTGATGGAAAAGTATCCCCAGTTTGTAAATTGCATTCTATCATATTGCTTTATTTAGTAATATTTCCTAGTGCCCTTATATGTCACACCATTACTGTTCTTATTGGGCATTCTCCTAATTCCCAGTTATCAATAATATATTGTTCTCCATTCACTTGGAGTTTTCTTCTAATTGAAGGTGTTAAAGCATTGAGTATAGCTATGGGCTCTTTGTAAATATACTGAAAGTTTGGGATTATAAACATTCTTTTATACAAGTTGACTGCATATTGTCAAATTTTTCTGAAATGTCAGTAGGAGAGAAGAGCTTTACAAATGAAAAGACATCTGAATTATGACTTAATATCACCATTACCTAAACTAAGGAGTTCAGGATTTCTTTGTTAGTGCTTGTCTTTCTGATGGTCTCCCTTTCCTTTTTTTCTTTTTTTTCTTTTGTTGTAGTTATTGTTGTTGTTGTTGACCCTTTGACAGAAAGTTATCCCCAGCTGCAATTTCGCAATTTCACCAACCGAAATTACATCCTAGAGCAACTGCTAGTTTAGTACATTAGCAAAGGCTACAATTACAGTGTGATATTCCACTAACTGTCATTAGCCTTAAAAGACAAAGATGCTGACTCCAAATTCCAGAGCTGACCTTTGCAGAACTGCCTAATTGGAAGAGTTCCCATCCTTCCCAGGGACTTCATATTTAGCATCTATAAATAATCTCCAGGAACATTTGCCAATATCAAGCACACTGTGAAGTCACTTCCACTTAGTCTGATTCCCCACATCTGATCCTATTTATCACTTGGTTTGAAGCATTTAAACGCTATCAGCCTTCTTTCCTAATCAATGGTAATTATTTCCAGCAGTTTTTAATGGATAATTCAATTATAAGACCTTCAGAGACTTGCCACATTTAGATGCAATAAAAACAAACAGTGAAAAAATAAGTAAAGGATGAAAGCAAGACACTTAACACATAGACGAATCTGGGGATAGCCTCAGCTGAGGCAAGATTCTGAACAGTGTAAGCCTAAATCTGAAAAGTATTCTTTTCATTTGACAGGAACACTCGAACAGTGTTTATAAACGCTGACTGAATAGCAGTTTAGGCTTTTATTCTTCAGAACTATAATTTTCTTTGTTGCACTGGCAGTACAGAAGAGCATTCCATAGATATTTGGAACTTTGACTTAAAATACAGATTTGCATTTTGATTGGGGAGATATTTTGGGGATTGTATTCAAAGGGCTCTTTAAGAGATAAAGGCCTTGTGAAAATGTATCTTCAAATATGTCCAGCACTGAATAGTTTTATGATTGAATCTTCAAAGTTCATAAGCATATTCATAGAGTAACATACAAAATGGTAGTGCAGTCTCACTACACCACTAGCAAGTGATATCCTGGGAGGAACACACAAGGTTCCTCTTGCTTCAGAATGTATGGAGCTCATCAAAACATCAGTAGATTTACAGCTGTTTCAGGTCAGGGGTGATGGCAGGATACCTCTGATTGGTATGACTCAAGGTCTGTTTCAGACTTGAGATCAAAGTATGACAAGGAACAATGTCTTATCTGAAAGCCTTCAAGGGAAGACCCACTTCTAAGTTCTCTAATAAGGAAATTGTCTTCTTGTGCTTGCTTTTCTCATCGTTTGCCTGGAATGCGTCCTAAATTGCAAGATGCTGTACTGAGGCTATTGTAACTTACAGCTTCTCTCCCTTGTAGCATCTCATAGTTTGCCATATTCCTGACCCAAGTTAAATATGAGCAAGAGAGAGAGAGCCAGAAAAAATTAGCTCTCAATATTTCGCAGCCTCCTCTTTGTTATAAGCAAATCATTTGTTTGCAATTTCCACTGAAATGTATTATATTTTAATTTTAATTTAGTGTTTTAAATATTCACTTTATATCCCAATCACTAATCCTCCCAGTCTTCCCATAGCACCCTTCTTCTCTGAGTGGATGGGAGTCATCTGGGTATCCCCCTTCCATGGCACTTCAAGTCTCTGAGAAGCTAGATGTTTCCTTTCTCGTGAGGTCAGACAAGGCAGCTCAGCTAGAAGAACATATCTCATGCCCAGGCAGCATTTTTGAGATAGCCCTATTCCAGTTACTCAGGACACATATGAAGGTCAAACTATATTATTATGCCTCATATTCAAAGGAATGAATAAGTTTAGAAGCAAGGATATTTTCAAGACTTAATATCAAAAAATAAATAAATTTTAAATTTTTCCCTCATCTTCAAGTTATCAGGTTTTGACTGTTGCTTGACATTTATAGCCTAATCCTATAGTGTGTGTGTGTGTGTGTGTGTGTGTGTCTGTGTCTGTGTCTGTGTCTGTCTGTGTCTGTGTCTGTGTCTGTGTCTGTGTCTGTGAGTGTGTGTATCAGTGTGTGTGTGTGTGATGTGTGTGTCATATAGGAAAACAACATAATTTTTTTTACACTTGTTTGAATTAAAGTAAGCTTTGCTTTTAGAGACAAATATTATCCACATTTTATAGTTAGGAACACTGATTTTGTATATTTTAAGTATGGAGAATATGATTTTCAGCCTGAATTTTAAATTCTTTGGTCATGTGAATGTTATGTAAAAGTGGTTATTTATTCATGAATCTTATAACAGTAAATTTTAAACCTTCAGATGGAAAATAAAATGAAATAGTAAACAAACATAATATTCATTTTATATACATACAATGTAATATATCTGTTGTCT
Organism: Rattus rattus; assembly: GCF_011064425.1. Lineage (NCBI taxonomy): Eukaryota > Metazoa > Chordata > Mammalia > Rodentia > Muridae > Rattus > Rattus rattus. Next base: position 71,414,186 of record NC_046159.1, read on the forward strand.
AACAGCCTTTAACATGATGTACAATGCTCAATTTTCTGTAAAAAAAAACCCTATTCTACAGGTTTTCATTTTTATCATTTTTTATATATATTCTGAGCATGGTTTACTCTCCCCCAACTACTCTTACATTCTTTTCTGATGGCCAACCAACCCTAGTCCTTCCCTTTCTTCCTTGTCCCTTTTTATTAAAAAACAAGGAGGGAGGAAAGTTAATAATAAAGGAAAACAATTAAAAAGACAGAGCTGAGATGGAACTTACGATGCTCCTATAAATAAATGTTCTCAGTTAATTATATTGAGCATAAAAGAGAAATACTATGATAAAAGAGAGGAATGGTGTACTTTAAGAAAGCTCAGCATTAAAAAAGTGTGTGTGTGTGTGTGTTTTGTGTGTGTGTGTTTCTCTGAGTGTGTCTGTGTGTGTGTTTGAAGATTTCTATAGCCATAAGTCATTTTAATTAAATAAGTTAAGTGCTTAACTTGTAGATGTTAGATATTTCTTTCCTCTTGACTTGATAAAATACCTTGTCAAAAGCAACTTGAGGGAAAGGGGGTTCATTTGTTTCACAATCCTATGTTACTGTTCATCATCACTGACACTTGAGGCAGCCAATCTCATTCCATCCATAGTAGAACAGTGAGTGATGGATCAATGTATGCATACTGGTGCTAAGCTCACACTCTCCCTTTCATTCAATCCAGATCCCAGCCTATGCCATGTAGGGCACATACCAAGGTAGGTCTACCCACCTCCATTCACCCTAAGAAAATCTCTCCAAGTATAATCACAGACAAACCTTGTGACCTCAATTCTCCACTGAGATTCTTTAGCTGAATCTATAACAAAAGAAGATGTCAGTGAAACTCAACCATAAATATAAGAGATAGAACTTGGCAATTCATGTGTTTAGTTTAAAGTATTATCTTTTTCTGAAGATTAAAATATTGCACTTCTCAGATCATGGAGATGAGAATCAGCCTTTATGTAAGGTTTCCCTTTATTGTGGTTTTGAGAATTGCCTGGACAATCGTCTTTGGCTTAAAGACAGATGGGCACAAGTGATGTATCATGCAGCATTGCAATTTTCATGGTAATCCTTACTCCTCATGTTAATTATAGGACACTTACATATTTTTCCATGAGAAAATAAAGCTATGACATTATATATACATATATATATATATATATATATCATTCCCATCCTTTGTCACATATATAAACATTTTTTTGATAACTACATTCATTTTAATATATTAGGGAATTATATCCATCATAACACTGCATTTTAAGTAGATGAATCAATAAATAAAGAAATCTTTATTTGTAATGAGACCCTAAAACAGGAAAACAAAGCAATAACCGAAAATTGCCTTAAAAATATGTCACTTCCTGTAAAGAGTTCTTTAGTGCACACACTTATGGAAGAAAGTAATTTCAGGGATGATAAGGTATATGTCAAAGTCTATGAAGCAACAATTAATCAAGCAAGACATTCTCTAAGTGACAAAAACCTTTAAGTCAATGCTGCTTCTATAGTTTATACTTACTTGATTGCTACAAATAGAACCAAACAAAACAAAACAATAAAAGATGTTTTGAGTAAAGACTTTGAGTAAACCTGTTCAAAATCCAAAATTGTAACAAATGATAGTACCAGTGCACAGCCTCTTGGTATGACAATCTAAATTTTTTATTGATTCTATACTAATTTTTAGAATATAATTTTAAGTTTTTTGAAATTCTTAAGGAGATCAACCTTGTTTTATACATTTGCTTATGACATAAATGATGTATGCTTTCTTTAATATAAATCTTTCAGTATAAAATCTTTACCTTAAACTATCAACTATATATGACTATATTTTGTGTTTTATAATAATATATAACAAGTGTATATACTGAAGTATATATACAATGAAGTAGAAACACTTGACGAAAAATAGCTACACCATTTTTTTTAATTTCACAGATGAGCAGAACTAAATTTCTTCAAAGTTGTCTGGATATATAAGTGTTATGAACTCTTTAAATGCCATCTAAAAATATAAATGTTAGTGGCTGCCAAAAAAGAAAGAAACCAAACCTTTTCATTCCAGAGCTAGTCATATCAGGTTGCTGTGGTCTTTACATTATCTAGCTACTTTGTATATGATCTTATTATATACTTACCTGCTCTCTTCCTTAGTCTTTTAGAATCTATCACAATATTTTACTTGTGGATAGCAAACCTTGAAAATTTCTGAGACTGCTTACCTGTGGTATTTGCCCAGATTGACTAAAACATATTGAATCTGTAAGACTTCAGGTTGACAGAATTGCCTTATGGATGACTTCCGGATATCTATAATTCTCTCTAAGGTCTCAAAAGCTGTAGAAGAACACAGTGTAATGACAAATATGTATATTAATAAAAGTTGATCATTTGAGGGAATTATTTGGTTTGAAAGAATGTTTTATAAAATGTAAGAAACAGTGTATCCTGTTCATAAGAACTATCCTATGTTCATAAGATTAGTTTTAAGAGACACAAGGGAAGATATTTTGAAAATTAAATAGCAGAATAGAAGAATTCAGTGTGTGTGTGTGTGTGTGTGTGTGTGTGTTTATGTGTGTGTGTGTGTTTATGTCTGTATGGTTGAGTGTGTATATTTGTGTGCTAGTTATTATTAATGATTATTATTAATGATATATTATTATTATTATTATTTTGATCATTTGATTTTTTTAACTTTTTATTAAATATATTTTTTATTTACCTTGGTTTTTTTTGTTTGTTTGTTTTTTTGTTTTTTGTTTTTTGTTTTGTTTTTTTGTTTTTTGTTTTTTGTTTTTTTTGGAGCTGAGGATCGAACCCAGGGCCTTGTGCTTGCTAGGCAAGAGCTCTACCACTGAATTAAATCCCCAACCCCTAATTTTTTACTTACATTTCAAATGTTCTTCCCGGTTTTCTGTCCATAAGCCCCCATTCCCTCCCCCCCCCCTCCCCAATACGGGTATTCCCCCATTAAACCCCCGCCTCGTGCTCCCTCCCATATTCCCCTTCACTGGGTGTCCAATCTTGGCAGGACCAAGGGCTTCCCCTTCCACTGGTGCCCTAACAAGGCTATTCTCTGCTACATATGCAGTTGGAGCCCTGGGTCAGTCCATGTACAGTCTTTCGGTAGTGCTTTAGTCCCTGGAAGCTGTGGTTGGTAGGCATTGTTTTTATGGCATTGTAAGCTCCCTCAACTCTTTCAATCCTTACTCTAATTCTCCCCAAGGTGGTCCTGTCCTCAGTTCAGTTGTTTGTTGCTAGCATTGGCCTCTGTATTGGACATGCTCTGGATTATTAATGATTATGATTATTTGTTGTTGTGGTAGTGATACTTGTGTTCTTGAGCATGAACCTAGGAAAATTTGTGAAGAATTTCAATGAGAAAATGTTTCCACCAGATTGACTTGCACACAATACTGTGCTATATTGATTGAGTAATGAAAGGCTCTGAAAGTTATTTTCAACCCCTGGATATGTGGTTCTAGATTATGGTAAAAAATATGAAAAAACAATAGTCTGGAAGCTACATAGGAACATTTTTTATGGTTTTAGTTTCTGCCTCCAGGTTTCTGTCTTGGATTCCCATGATTCCTATTCCTTGGATATGCTTACAAGTAATTGAACATAGGAGAATGTGTGTGTCTGTATTTGTCACTGAGACAAAATACATTCAATTATTCTTGCCAGGAGATACAATGTCTCTGAGGTTCTTAAGATAATCCCCACTGAAGTTCTCATTCTTTGTACAGATGATTTCTATACCAAGATTAGATATAGAAGTAAAGAGCAATTTTAACATTAACATTATTAAAAAAGATAATGAATTTAACATTTATCTAATTGTTTACCTTTGACAGCTTTTTTGTATTAATGATTTAGATTTTTTAACCTAACCTGTGGTCTAATGTGTATGTTTCCCTTTATAGAATTTGATACTAAACTCATGTGTTTAGGGTCTTGCTTGGAAGATGAAAAATAAAAGAGAGAAGATGATCACAGAAGTCATGATACAAAAGATGTCTGAAAACTGGAAACATTCTAGTCAATCTAGGAACAGCACTTAATGAGTTTCTAAGAACAACAACATTAATATTTAGAAATATAGAAAAATCATAGATGCTTCATCAAGATTGTCAGAAGTTAATTTTGTGGATCTAGAAAGTCTGAGAACTCTATACTAATTGGAACCTAAATTGATATGTTATCTTCTTTTCCAAATCCTTTGTATGAAGTTTAACTCTAAAGATGATTCCTGAGGGGAGGAATGGATAAAAATGTGCTAGGGTATAATTTTTTTGGAAACATAACCTAGGCTTCAAGGTTGTAAAAGGTCTCACACAGTAGAGGAGGAATTAAAATTCAGGTGCTGTGGCATAAACAACACCTTTTAATCTTATGTTATTGAATGCCCAGATTATGGAGAGAGAAAAAGAAAGGAGTGGCATTCATTCAAACAATTTGTGGTGAAGGAATTCTAATCCTGCAATACAGCTACTCTGGCAAAAGTTCACACCAAAAGATATTCTGGGTCTGTGTGATCCATCTGGAAAGGCTGGAATGTAGACATGACATTATCACATGCCTGTAAATCTAAACAAGGAAGGTAAAGTTAGCTTATAGAGTGAAACAGGAACATTTGAAAGTTATGTCTAATTGAGGGACAGGCAAAGGAATAAGTCACAGAATAATTTGACAGAATGCATCCCAGGTAGTTCATGCCCAACTCTCAAGAGATCAGACAGGAAAGAAAAGCTGCTAAAAAGAAGGGAACAGCAGAGCAGATAAGAAGAGAGAAGAGCAGAGGAGAGATAGAGGGGAGAGGAGAGAGAGAGAGAGAGAGAGAGAGAGAGAGAGAGAGAGATTGGTAGATGATAGATAGATAGATAGATAGATAGATAGATAGATAGATAGATAGATAGATAGATAGATAGAGGTAGACAGACAGACAGACCAACAGATAATTAGAGAGAGAGGAGTCAGTGTTAAGGGACAATTTTTACAGAGACAGACTGGAGGAGAAGAGAGAAAGAGCCAGAGAAAAGAAAAGGAGCTAAAATATTAGTAATATTAAGACCTGAATGGAATCTTAAAGCCCAGGTAAAATGTTAAGGCCTAGATGTAATGTTATGTCCTGGGTAATTCTTATCTGTCTAGCCTGCCACTTTCTTCTGTTACTAATATTATAAGCCAATTAACTTATATGTTGTTTCTGATGTTGATAAAAAACTTTCTCATGCACAAGTTGATTACGTATTTTGTTAGGTGGAGTGGACAACTTTGTCTTCTCCCTGATTTTAGTTGGATTGCTTCAAGTTTCTCTCCACTTAGATTAATGGTTTGTTATACATTACTTTTACAATGTTTATGTAGGGATCTCAAATTCCTGATCTCTCAAATACTTTTAGCATGAACAGGTATTATATTCTGTCAAAAGTTTTCCAGCATCTAATGAGATAATTACGTTTTTTTTCCTTTGACTTTGTTCATATAGAGGATTGCACAAAGTTCAAGTCCAAGTTAATTAAAGACCTCCACATAAAACCAGATATGCTGAATCAAATAGAAGAGAAAGTGGGAAAGAGCATCAAACTCATTGTCACAGGGGAAAATTTCCTGAACAACACCAATGGGTCATGCTCTAAGATCAATAATTGACAAATGAGACCTCATAAAATTGAGAAGTTTTTGTAAGGCAAGTTAATTGAACAAAACAGTAAATAACAGAATGGGAAAAGACCTTTAACAATCCTACATGCAATAGAAGGCTAATATCCAAAATATATGAAGAACACATGCAGTTAGACTCCAGAGAACCAAAACACCTTGTTAAAAATGGGGTAAAGAGTTAAACAGAGAATTCTCAAATTATGGATCTCAAATGGCTGTGAAGCACCAAAAGAAATGTTCAACATCCTTAGTCACCAAGGAAATGCAAATCAAAACCACCCTCAGATTCTACCTCATACCATTCAGCATTGCTAAGATCAAAACCTCGGGTGACAGCAGATGCTGGTGAGGATGAGGAGAAAGAGGAAAGCTCCTCTATTGCTGCTGGTTGATTATTGCAAGCTGGTTCAACTGCTCTGGAAATCAGTCAGAGTTTTCCTCAGAAAATTGGACATAGGACCCAGCTATACCACTACTGAGCATATACTCAAAAGTTGCTCCAACATATAACAAGGACAAATGTTACCCTATGTTCATAGCAGTCTTATTTAAAATAGCCAGAAGCTGGAAAGAACCCAGCTGTCCCTCAACAGAGAAATGGATGTAGAAAATATTTACACAATGGAGTACTACTCTCCTATTAAAAACAATGACGTACTTTTGTTTTTGAGCCTAACCTGTAATGGCTGAAAAGCTTGATTACCCAAGATACAATCCACAGACCATATGAAGCTCAAGAAGAATGACAACTAAAGTGCAGAATCTTTAGTTCTTCTTAGAAGAGGGAACAAAAATGTTCATAGGAGCTACAGAGACAAAGTTTGGAGCAGAGACTGAAGGAAAGGCCATTCAGAGACTGCCTCTACTAGGGTTCCTGTCCATATACATACAGCCACCAAACCCAACAATATTGCTGATGCCAAGAAGTGCATGATGACAGGAGCCTTATATAGCTGTCTTCTGAGAGGCTCTGCCAAATCATGACAAATACAGAGGCAAATGCTCGCAGCCTATAAGTGAAATGAGAATGGGGTTCCCATTGGAGGACTTAGAGAAGGAAGGAAGGACCTAAAGTTGCTCACAACCCCAAAGAACAATACCAACCAACCAGAGCCCCCAGAACTAAACCACCATCCAAAGACTACTCATAGACAGAACCATGGCTCCAGTTGCATATGTAGCAGAGATTGTTGGGCACCAATGGGAGGAGAAGCCCTTGGTCCTATCTAGGTAGGACCTCCCCCGCCCCCCAGTGTAGGACAATGTCAGGTCAGGGAGGCGGGAAAAGGTGGTTGGGGAGGGGGAATCCTTCTTATAGAAGAAGGGGAGGGATTGAGATAGAGGGCTTATGAACGGGAACTGGGAAAGGGAGTAGCATTTGAAATGTAAATAAAAAATATCCCATAAAAATATATATAAACAAAACAAACAAACAAACAAAACCCAATATGGAAGACCAAAGTTTGAATGCTTCAGTCTTTCTTAGAAGGGGGAACAAAGTACTCACAGGAGGTAGAGGATGGGAAGGACTTGAGAGGAAGAGTGAAGGAGATGGGGAAAAAGGTGCAGGATCAGGTGTGGGAAGAGACAGGGGAGAAGTACACAAGTCAGGAATTTGAAAGGAGGTGTATAGCAGCAGGAGCTGGGGAGTGGTGTTAGCACTAGACAGTCTCAGATACCAGGGACCCAAGATGTTCTCAGTCCCCAACAGGGATGACATTCGATGAAATATCCAAGAAAGGGGATAGAGAACCTGTAGACACCATATCCAGTGGAATGGCACTGTCCCTAGTTGAGGGATGGGGCCACCCACCTATCTCAAAAATATTAATCCAGAATTGCTCCTATCAAAAGGAAATGCAGGGGTAGATTCAAACATTCAACCATCAGACTAAGCACAGGGACACCAATGGAGGAGATACGAGAAGGACTGAAGGAGTTGAAGGTGTTAGCAACTCCACAGGAAGAACAATATCACTCAACCAGACCTCCCAAAGCTGCAAGTCCTAAACCATGAGCCAAAGAATCCACATGGACGAACCCTGGCACCAGCTGCATATGTAGCAGAGGATTAACTTATCTGGCATGAATGAGAGGGGAGCACCTTGGTCCTATGGAGGCATAATGTCCAGTATGAGTGCTGAGGTGGGAGAGGGGCTGGACGGGGGAACACCTTCATAGAAGCAGGGGTAAAGGGATAGGGGGTTTAACTGTGAAGGGTGATAACATTTGAAATATAAATAAATACAATAACCAATAAAATAAAAAATGGAAAAAAAACTATAGCTAAATATACTAAAGTTAAAGAAAAACCTAATGAAGAGAGCAAAAAAGAAAGTTGTTCTATGTTTTGCTGTGCATCAATAATGTGCCTAAATATTTTACTTCTACTGTAAATTTATAAGAGAAAAGACATTTCTTGTCATTGTACATCTAATTCTCTATATTATCAGTAATACTTTAAGGCTGTATGGAATTAATATTCTGTGCCACATAGTTATAACTAGGATAAAAACAGCTGTGCACCTTGATCTTTCAGAGCTAATGTAGCTGTCCTGTTTCCACTCTCAGCCAGCAACAAAGATTAGACTCAATCTCAGTACAGTAATCAAAGTAAATGGACTAGGGTTTTACTCACATACATGGTAGGATTTTCTCCATGTCCAATGTTTTCTGTTAAATAGTGTATTCTCATTCATGGCATTCTCTTCTGAATATTTTCATTGATGTTCTGGGATTCATTTTTTATTAAAAACATTGTAGACATTTTAAGATATTAATATTATATTACTTAATTTATTGTCTACAAAGAAAAAATGCCATAGCTCCCTATATCTCCCTGAAATTGTTTTTAAATATTCACCAGAAAAGGATACTTGGACATAGATTCAAGCCAAAGCAAATTCTTTATTAGACAGCTGATGATTATACTAGATATTTGGGTCACTAGTGTAGTCCCTAAATCTTAAAACATTTTCTTTTAAACACAAATGTACATCATGAGATGACACACTAGTGAGCAATGGGAGTTAGCCAGAAGCAGAACTAAGTACAAAATTCAAAATTATGTTTAGTACTTTTATGGATTATTTTCATAATTATGGATTTCAATGTACTTAGCATTGGTCTAACTTTGGTAGGAGGTACTGCCTATTTGATGGGGTCCGTGTTCTGAACAATAATATATCCTTCATGGAGTCAGGTGTAAAGTGTCTGAGGACGTCTTAGAAAAATTTTAGAATTTAAGTTATGGAATTATACAAAAAGAGATGTGACTCCCAATTGAGGTAAAATATAAAAATTGTTTTGAAGTTGAGAATTATAACAACTGTATGGCTATATACATAGAGTACTATGGACCTTTAGATCTCTGATTATTTTCCAAGTTATTTATTCATGCTCAATTATAATTACTTGGTGGTGTTACTTTGAGTGCTTTATAACTTAATGGCTAACAAATCACACAATCTCACAGTACTATAAGAGAGTATATAAGTATAAGAGAGTATTCTTTCCCTTATAGAAACCCAAACCTAGTTAGCATACCAAGTATGCATTTAGCTTATATTTTTCTCTTTGTAGATCTTAAAATAATTAAAATTACAAGGTTGACTGATACTTGCTAGAACTAACAATGTCTGTTTAGCACATGCTTCCTCTGGATTAAGCATGGTAGAAATCATACAGTATATATTATCTTACTTTATTTTGAATAATAAAATTATGAAAAAAAATCTTCTTTTTACAGAACTGAAGACAGAATAAAAATTTTCAGGGACATATAATGAAAACCTCAAATAAGGCTCGTTAGTTTGCTCATTTTAGCCCAGTATCTTTTAATACTTGGAGAGCAGTCAAACCAAGCCACTTCAGAGCCTTACTTTCTAGCTCCCCATCCAGCTTTGTTATCTTCTGATACTTCTCTTCTCTTTACAGTATTGAAGATAGACTAAAAATTTTCAGGGACACACAATGTACAAGTGTCAAAGGAGACTCTTTATCTTTGTTCATTTTGTCCCAGTATCATTTTATATTTGGAGAGCTCGTCAACCCAAGACACTTTACAGTCTTACATTCTAGATTTCCATCAAAGTCTGTCATCCTTTGTGGCACATTATCACTATGCTTTAAATGAAAGTTCATTTTATTCAATGGAAGTATTAATAATTAGCACTTATCACAAACTATCCACTATAGAAGGTTAAAGTAGGAAAAAAGATAAGGAAGAGGAGAGAAACAAAGGAAAGTGTGGAATAGGGAGCTCTTTATCCATGAAGCCTTGCGAACACACAGGAAAGAGGATGTTATATCCACTCTATGGAATCATAATTTTTCAGGATAATAATTACCACAAATTGACCTTTGGGGTGTCATGGAGTGACATGGGGTGTCATGTTTATTTTTATATTATTATTATTTTTCTTCCATTTTTATTAAATTCGTATTTCTTATTTACATTTCAAATGTTATTCCCTTTCCTGGTTTCCTGTCCATCAGTCCCCTAACCGCTCCCCCTCTCCTTCTATATGGCTGTTCCCCTCCCCATCCACTCCCCATTACCACCCCCCCAAAACAATCCCCTATACTGGAGAACAAGACTTGGGAGGACCAAGGGCTTCCCTTTCCACTGGTGCCCCAACAAAACTATTCACTGCTACCTATGCAGTTGGATCCCAGGGTCAGTCCATGTATAGTCTTTGGGTAGTGGCTTAGTTCCTGGAAGTTCTGGTTGGTTAGCATTGTTGTTCTTATGGGATTGCAAGCCCATTCAACTCTTTCAGTCCTTCCTCTAATTCCTCCAATGGGGTTGCCTTTCTCAGTTCAGTGGTTTCCTGCTGGCATTCGCCTCTGTATTTGACATGTTCTGGCTGTGTCTCTCAGGAGAAATCTATATCTGGTTCCTGTCAGCATGCACTTCTTAGCTTCATCAATCTTATCTAGTTTTGGTGGCTGTATATATATGGCCCACATGTGGGACAGGCTCTGAATGGCCATTCCAACAGTCTCTGCTCCCAACTTTGCCTCCATATCTCCTCTTATGGATATTTTTCCTGTTAAAGAAGGAGTGAAGCATTCACATTTTGGTCATCCTTCTTGAGTTTCATGTGTTCTGTGCATCTAGGGTAATTCGAGGATTTGGACTAATAGCCACTTATCAGTGAGTGCATACCATGTGTGTTTTTCTGTAATTGGGTTACCTCATTCAGGATGATATTTTCTGGTTCCATCCATTTGCCTATGAATTTCATAAAGTTATTGTTTTATGATAACTGAGTAGTACTCCATTGTGTATATGTACCACATTTTCTGTAACCATTCCTCTGTTGAAGGGCATCTAGGATCTTTCCAGCTTCTGGCTGTTATAAATAAAGTTGCTATGAACATAGTGGAGCATGTGTCTTTGTTGTATGTCGGACCATATTTTGGGTATATGCCCAGGAGATGAAGCCTGTTTTATTTGCCTTAAAATGATGTTCTTCAACTTTTCATTGCTTTTGGTTTTTTTTTTTTAAATAGGCATTTTCTCAAAGATCCTGAATCTTTTCTTCCTTATAAAGACTGTAGTTACTTTTTTACTTTTTCTATTTTCTTTTGTAAATTTTATTTTACTCCTTTATTTTATATATTCACTTTACATCCCACTCACTGTCCTACTTCCTTGTCACAGTCACCAGTCACCACCTCCTACAATCCTTCTCCCATTCCTCTTCCCCTTCTTTTCTTTTGCTCTACAAAGAGAGGGTAGGGGCCCCACTGGGTTTCCCCCCACCCAGGTACATCAAGTTTCTGTGGGGCTAGGCCCATTCTCTCCCACTCAGGCCCAGCTATGAGAATATATCCCATGCATAGGCAACAGCTTTTAGGATAGTCCCCAGGCCAGTTGTTTGGGATTCACATGAAGAGTAAGCTGGACATTTGCTACATATATTCAGAGAGACCTAAGCCTAGCTTGTGTATGATCTTTGGTTTTGGTTCAGCCTATGAGAGCCCCAAGGGTACAGTTTAGTTGACTCTGTTTTTCTCCAGTGGAGCTCCTCAGTGGAGGGAAGCAATATTACATGACTACTTACTTACCAAACAAAATTATTCTGTATGTTGGCCAGGCTATTACTGCAGGAATCAGTACCTATAATCCAGGTTTGAGGTTTGATCAAGGTTTCCAATACTCATCATCACATAGAGGACTGAGTCATGTCAGAACTTGATAAGTGTTGTCTGTGTGGTGTTCCTGTAAAAAAGAAAATGTGGAAAGTCTGTTCTTTCCTAGATCAGTGACATAGCTATATTCTAGTATCAAAGGAAATCCCGTTTATTCCTACTATGCTTTTAATTGCACAAGTTGCTCTATTTAATAGTCATACCAAACAATGTGAATCATTGTGGCATGTCACACAAATATATCATTATATCTGTATACTCAAAAGTATAGATCATTGTCTCTGATGATTACAGTCTACAAAGTTGCTGGTTTAACCTAAAATCAAGTTTCCAGTTGTGTGATGATTTGTATATGCTCAGCTCAGGGACTGACACTATTAGAATATGGGACCCCATTGGACTAAAAGGCACTGTGTGGCCTGTTTGGAGTAAACATGACCTTGTAGATGTTGGAGAAGGTATCACCCTGTTGGTGTAGGTGTGGCCTTATTGCAATAGGTGTGTCACTGTGGGTGTGCGCTATCTCGCCCTAGATTTCTGTAAGTCAGTATTTTGCTAGCAACCTACAGGTGAAAATGTAGAACTCTCAGCTTCTCTTGCACCATAACTGTCTGGATGCTGCCTTTTTCCTGCCTTGGTAGTAATGGACTAAACCTCTGAACCTAATCCAGCCCCAAATAAATGTTGTTCCTTATAAGAGTTGCCTTGGTCACGGTGTCTGTTCACAGCAGTAAAACCCTAACTAAGACACTTGTGTAATTTTAGCTCATTTCTTTTCTATTCTACTCCTATTCTTGCTGTCTTTCTAGTTTGTCTTCAGTGACTTCTTGTGTGCTTTCATTTGTTATAGCAAAAGTGTGTTGGCACAGGTTTCTGCCTGTAGGGTTTGGCACTTAAAGTAACTGAACTTTTTGTCTTTACTATTGTCTCTCTCTACAAAATAAAATAGTCTCTTCAAATACATCTAACTTTCTTCTTTAACATGAATAAATACCAATTTTCTAAGAGATGCATAGATACTAATAGTTAAGATTCAATATTTAGGATGTGGAGTCACTTTTTGTTTATGGCTTCACCTCACTACAATGGGCACATTACACACGCGCGCGCGCGCACACACACACACACACACACACACACACATGTACACACACATACATACACACACGCATATAAACACACACACACACAAACACACACACACTCACACAGAGAGAGAGAGAAAGAGAGCTAGAATAAATATTTGAATCTTTGGTTTTCCAATTGAAGTTTATATGTTTTTGTGTTTTAAGTAAACATTTAATGTAAGTATACATTGATATTTATTAGAAGTAGAATGTAACTGACAATATCTTCCCCAAATTTGTAAAAATTTATAAACTTGAGTCACAATATAGTATAGTTTAAGTTGACCTGCTGTAGTGTTTTGTATTGATTTATGCCTTTGTATGATTAGGAAGAGTTACAAATTATTGTGTTCATTTCTGTGTACATTTTGTCTGTTTTTTTAACAAAGTGTTCTGATTATGAGTTAAAAATTTAATCAGTGCTTAAGACCGCACATTTTGTATCTGAATAGTCTTGGGAAAATCAAGATTTGGTGTTTGAGACAACTTGTATATTTTTTTCTCCCATTTCTTCTATTGATTCTTTCATTTATTTATTTTTTTACTTTTTACTACATTTTCTACAGGCTTACTTTATTAATAATGTATCTACCATTCCACCACTCCCTTCTCCAACTTTCTAGTTCATAACTGCTTTTGCTTATATATATATATATATATATATATATATATATATATATATATATATACTAGTTGGCTGTATCCAGAGATGGGGATCTGTAAGTCTGTCCTGCCAACTAGAGTCAGTCATCACTCAGGTCTTGTTTAGGGGACCCTATTTTTAAATTTTTGACAGTAGCTTCCATATGTAATTTCTTTGTGTCTTCTTTTCTTTTTCTTTTTTGTGTTTTTCTTTCTTGTTTTCTCAAGAAAACTGACTAAGGAATACATATGATTACATTAAAGTATGTTATATGAATTGGAGAAGACAGGATTTTAATTTGTAAAAGATGAGTTGTCATAATATATACTTCTGTGTAATTCTGCATGTCTGTGTGATTTATGGACTCTTCCACTATCTGGACTGCCTGGTTGGACCTCAGTAGGAGAGGAGGTGCTTAGTCCTGGTTGGACTAAATGTCCCAGAGTGGGGTAATACCCAACAGGGGGAAAGCCTCTCTTTCTCTGAGGGGAGGGGAGAGGTAATTGAAGGATGACTTTTTTCAAGTGTCAGACAAAGAGGAGAGGAGGGATAGAAGCTGCGGTTCGGCTGTAATCTGAATAAAAAGTAAATTATGGAAAAATTAATATATAAATTACATAACATAAAATATATTTCATTGGATTCTTTAGCTATCTTATTTGGGGAGAAAAAAAAGCCTATTGTGACACAGACTGACTTTCTTGCTTTTCCACAATTGATTTCTGTATGCAACAAATAGTAGTGTTTCCCATAGACATATACTTCTTTAAGTCAGTTGATTAAGTTTGCTATTTCATGGGTTCAGTGATTAGATCAATGGTGGCATCTCACTTGATTGAACTGACATCCTACTTTAAAAGCAATATTAAAATGGAAATAAAACAAAATTAGGAATTATGAAAGTTTGATTCTAATCATATATCTTTATTTAACTAACTCTTGGCCTTGAGTAAGCCTTAATGAACTGTATTTTAAATGACCCCATTTATATATAGTCTACAAAATTGAAAATGATCAGGGAAGAAATTAAACACTTAGCATTACATATGCAATTTTCTCTCTCACTCACTTTTTTCTAAGACAAGTATAGCCCTGGATGTTTTGGACATTGATTTGTACATATTTCTGCATGCCTGTGCTCCCTGAGAGCTGAGATTGAAGGTGGGTATCATGACACCTACCTAATTTTCATTTAATTAGGATTCATTTAACTATAATAAATTTGGTTGCACTTATATGTTTCAAAGACTTTGTGAGAGGTATAATCTATATTACCCACCAAATAACTCAAATAGTGTGGAAATGATTTGAAAAGGACCCCAGTGACTTTTGTTTGTCACCAAATGAAGCTTTGAAAACTAGAATTGCATTACAATTGAGTGTTTGGTCAAGGGGTTCCTTGGAAATCTACAAACAATCCAGAACAGTGGCAAAACTATAGGTTGTTTTCCACAAACCAATGGCAAGGCCCAACTGTTGAAAGCAATAACATAGACACAGTTCTTTTAATAAGAATTTGACCTAGTGATGAGACCCTTCACCATTATGTTCAAGCATCTTTGTTACAGTGAAGTATTCTGCATGCTACTGACAGAGAAACATAAACATTAACCCAGCCAAAATTTTTTGACCTACAGTGATGTTTAACCTCCAAGATATGACAGTGTGATGGTGGCACAAAGATTGTAACAAATATTCATTTGATTTATTTAATTTTAGGACCATTAAATCATTCTATTAGTCTATCTATGGTCATTTGGTGACTCATACATCCTGCATCTTACTCATCCATAATCATCATGATCAAAACTCATATGACATCACAGAGAGAGAGGGAATAAGCCGAAGCCCAGTGTGGGTCTGTATTAGGTCCTTTACATATATGTTATAGCTTCCAGTTTCATGATTTTATGGAATTCCTAAAGTTTGAACAAATTTGTCTCTATTTCTTGTGTCTTCTCATGGATTCTTTTCCTTCTGTTTGTTTGTTTTGTCCAATTATAACAAATTAGTTTCTGTCCAATATTATTTTACATTTTTGTTCCAAAAATTTGTACTGCAATAAATAACTTTTTATTGTTTTTGCATTTCAATAAAAAATCTAACTCAACTAACATTGTAGTTTAAGAATTCAACCAATTCAATTAAACCCAGCCTTGCATGGCTTAATTTAAACTTCATTTAATCAAGATTAAAGAAATAAGCCACAGAGACTGTCCTGCCCTTGGACATGGGCTTTGAGCACCATTTTAATAAATAAAGATATGAACAAGAGATGCAAAAGATAGGAAAACTTGGACAGTAGAGATAGTTGGAACAGGAAACACTATAGAAATGAGAATCATACTGAATTGAATGAACTGCACTGTCACCTGTGTCCATTGTGATGCTTGGTTAGTGCAGCCATCAATGTGAATAGACTGTGTCACCACCCAAAGCCATGCGTATTCCCTATGCTGCCACTTGAGGCCATGGAGATATCCACGGTACAGGTTGTCTCTGAGAGTCTTGTCTGGATCAGTGGTCCTCCTGCAGACAGAGATTGTATTATTGGTCTGTTCTATCATCAAAAGCCATGTTGAACTCCAAGTCATTGCTCCTGTTGACTTCAAAGTGTAAGGAAGCTACTTTGGCAGTGATATAGATGATCGCAAACACATAGTTGAGAAAGAGGGAAATACAGGCTTCTGTGACAACCTCTACTACCACCCAATCCCTAACCCCCTCAAAGAGTAGCAACTTAAGCAGGAAGCCATCAAAGAGAACTCTTAAAAAGTCTCATAAAGATGATCAGTTTAGCTTTCGACTATTGATGGTTTTCTCTCGGAGATGTGGTTGGGGAATGGCTCAGTTATACTTTTAAGTGGAAGACGGTGCTCCAGTGGGTAGACAGAAAACAGAAATTGGACTTATTGTTCTCCTTGTCCTTCTTCTTCTTGTTGTTGTTCTTCTTCTTCTTCTTCTTCTTCTTCTTCTTCTTCTTCTTCTTCTTCTTCTTCTTCTTCTTCTTCTTGTTATCATTATTAATTTTAATGGGGGGAGGTAATAAGGACCAAAGATGAACCTGGAAATACTGAGAAGTGAATTGTTCTCTGGGTTCATGATAGGAAAACTTCAAAGAATATTGAATAATAATTTCAATAATAATACCATGCTAACAAAAAAAGTCCTAGGACTGACAGGAGTTACGAGCACCTGATGCATTTGCAGAGGGTCCAGGTTTGACACCAAGACACATGGTAGCTTAATGACTTCAGTTCCAGTTTATATGATGCCCTCTTCTGGAATTCGTGCACAGCAGGCACACCTGTGTTGTACAAACTAAATCTTTGGAAGGTTTTTAATTCATTGAGTATTCATGGTACCTATTATCAATCAACTTGAAAATGAATCACAAGTTTGTCTGACCTGCACAGAGAGAACACTGGTTTATTTACAGATTTGGTTCATTCTTCAGAAAGCAGGGATGATGTCTTCTACATCAAAGATGAGTGCTCATTTGCCTACGGTAGTTGTTAGGATTTATAAAGACACTGAAAACAGTCATTTGTAAGTATGCAAATTTTCTTAAATAGAAAAATAACATCTAGCTTGGAGTGATCTAGAGTTGAAGCCTAAAAGCATTCTTCTCTGGCCACAAACCTAAAACTATTATATGTTACAAAGGGTATTTTGAGTAGGCTGTGTGTATCTGTATGTGTGTTTGTTTGCGGTGTGTGTGTGTGTGTGTGTGTGTGTGTGCGCGCGCTCATACAGGCTTCAGCTTTTGTGTTTATGAACTACAGGAAATGGATGGAGGAAGTCAGAATTCATCCTGAGGTTAGTGGGGGATTAATGGCCATAATTAACATACTGTTAAGATTTCCACAGGTTGTGTGACAAGCAGGCAGAGTCAAGAAGTACAGAAATAGGAGGAAATAAGAAGTAGTTTTCTGGGGTAGATAATGAAAGGCACTATTATATGGGGGCATGGGAAGCAATGTGATCGTTTTCATTTGCAAATTACAGCTAATGACTTTGCTATTGGTAAAAGGGAAGTTCCAAGAACTAATTAAAAATAATTGATACATTAATGCTAATAAATGTACTTGCCAACCAGCACAAATAGACTTGTAATTTGAGGGCATGTTCTCTGTGCTCACAGCAGCTTGGATGAAGCTATAATTTAAAGATCACTATTCAGAAATTGTCAAGAACCATGGGAAGCTAAAACTAGTCCATTTACTCCCCAGCTAAAATGAAGATCAAACCCTTCTTGCAAATTCACAGGTGAGTTAAGATGCTATCCTGACCATGATTAAAGGTTTTCTTGGTCTCAGATTCTTCTTGCTGATACCTTAGAAACAGGAGTAGCACTTAATTGAGAGAAAAGGAGTGTGATATTTATTCTTGACAACTTTACAAAGGCTTTCTCAACTTCTTAGATATGTACCCACTACTGGATGGAAAGAAATGCCCTGTGGGGCTATGCTAATCACTGTCTACCTAGAGAAAAGGGAAGTGTAGCAAATAGCTCTTAAAACAGTCATAGTAACCAACCAGACCTCCCGGAGCTCCCAGGAACTAAACCACCAACCAAAGAGTATACAAGGCTCCAGCCGCACATGTAGCAGAGGACATCAATGGGATGAGATGCCCTTGGTCCTGTGAAGGCTCAATGCCCCAGTGTAGTGAAATGTGAGCAAGCACAGGGTGGTAGTAGTGGGTGGGTGGGTCGGGGACACCTTCACAGAAGCAAGGTGAGGGAGAGTGGGACAGGGTGTTTCCAGAGGGGAAACCAGGAAAGGGGACAACATTTCAAATGTAAATAAATAAAATACCCAATTTAAAAAAAAGAAAATATACACAGATATGTGAGAAAGAAAGATTTAAAAAGAAGTAAACAGTATGACAAATCCTTCTAAAGAAGTAAAAGTATAAAAATATAAAAGAAGAAATCAATAGATTTAAGTACGTAAGAACTATTAACTGTTACAAAATACAGCACAATAATTCTTCCAATTTGTATCAGCTGAATCAAGGTAAAATTCATAAACAATAAAAACGTAATGGAAATACAGAATATTTTGATCTAATTTTAAAGCATTTTTTTCTAGTTCAGACAATGACAATTCTGTTTTCTATCAATATAGGTTATTAGTCTGTTCTACAATTTCATATAAGTGAAGCTATGTGATTTTCCTTTGTGATGTGCTTATTTTGCTGACCAAAGATGGGTATAAACAAAATATTAAAATTACAAATATTATGCCCTAAAAATACTTGTTAGGAAAATGACAGATTAAGTATCACATAGTAATAGGAAAACTACTGACCAGAGAAATAATATTAAAAAAAGAAAATCACACGGATTTTGAAATTTGTCCAAGGTTATGAGGTTAAAAATGTACATGTATACAATAGTGAACACATCTATCTATATCTGTCTATCGCTATCTGTCTATCTATCATCCGTCTACTTGTGTAGTTTGTATACATTTGTGTATTTAAAGAATAAATACTTAGCAGGTGAGTCCAGAATATTGAATATAAGATGGAAACATTGACGCTAAAAGCAGAATAATCATCAACAAAACTTTTGGTCAAGCAAACACCTGACTAGGAGAATTAGAATAATTTTTTCTTCTCCAATCTTTGCTTTAAAATTCAGTACAGGAAATTCAAAATCCTCACCCAAATTATCAGGCTGTATAAGAAAAGAAAACAAAGTCATTCATTTAGCCATTTCCAGTGCTTCCTATGTTAGGTTGGTAATAGAAATTAAAAACTGAGAAAGTAGTATTTTCAAAAATCAATATATGATTTTTATGTCATACATAATATGTAATATCAAAATATACAAATTGAAAATTAAAAGACAAATTGGGTAATTATTTCTTATTTAAAAATTGGATTTAACTATTTCTCAGAAAGTCTTTTTCCAAGATGATTGGACAATAAAGAAGGGAAGTATAGAACCTGTGCTTTTAAAACAATGTCTTTAATTTTGAATATTATGCAACATATGTAATTCCATGTAAAATTACAGAGTTTTAAGTTGCAGTGGATCTGTTGTGTGAATTCAAGTAAGTTGACAAGTACATAGACTGTTAGTTACATAAAAGCAATGTTCCTGTGTAGGAGAATTATGAAAATTACCAGAGATTGCTTAAAAGATATGTGGATGTTGTAGATGTTATGGAAATATGAAAAATTCATTGTAAATACAAGAAAATTTCACCTTTAAAAATGGAAGTACTTTCTTCATTATATTAATTAATATCCAGAGCTTCTTTTTTATTCTTTAATTTTTTTACAGTCCCCTTTGTCTGTCTGCCCTCTGACTGTTCCTCATCCCATACCTCCTCCACCCCCATTGTTTCCAAGAGAATGTTCCAACCTCCACCTCCACCCCAACAGACCTCCCTGCTTCCTAGGGCCTCCAGTCTCTTGAGTGTTAGTGTTAGAGTGTTAGTCCTCTGCTGTATATGCGTCAGGGGCCTCATATCACCTGGCATATGCTGCCTGGTTAGTGGTGCAGTGTCTGAGAGATCTCAGGAGTGCATATCGATTTTGAAATTAGTATATATTCTAAAACTGAATTGAGTTTTTGCTTTTTTTCCCCTATACATAGAGGAAGCCATGTACCTTGTTATTTTCCTAGCAACCAATGAGGAATTTTTTCAAAGATCTGAGCACCCTACAGAAGCTCTTTATTTTATGTCACAAAAAAATGTAAAGAAAGATAGTCTATGATTCATATAATAAAAATAAGATATAATTTGAGTTTTAATATTGATGAAAGGTAGTGAAATTATAAAGACACTGTACCTATTCATGGGTTCCTATGTTTGTGTGTGTGTGTTTGTGTGTGTTTACCTTTGATTCTAAACCACTTATTGAGCTTTTCGGTTTCTTTGTATGCAAAACTGTATCATTTTTCCCCTCGCAATCTTTTATACAAGCCTTGAAAGACATACTTTGAACTTAACATTTGAACATATTTTAATTGGAATGACTACAAAGCATAAGAAGATATTTGTTATTGGCTCTAATTAAAATAATTTAAGAACTAGCTGACACTTTAAGAATTTTAATGAGCATGATATTTCAGGTAAAAAAAAATAAAGCCTCCTATTAAATAAGCAAACTTATATTCATAGTGAGTCAACATTTTAGTTAGACAATCTGTTGTAGTTTAATTCTGTGTAGTTTCTAGTCTTCCGTGAAAATCCTAAGTGTTTTCTTATCATTTTTTCCATTATAATATTGTGATTCCCTATTACATTAGGGAAATTTGCAGCGAAAACTTATATTCCTATTTCATTTAGATTTACATTTCATTTCCTCCCTGTAAAATTTTTATCCAGTACCCATATTGGTTATTAAAATTCGCCTGATGGATCGGGAGCATTTATGTACTTCACAGTTCATTTTCACACCTGTACAGTGCAATCTAAATATCTTTTACCCACAAAATATTTATCAAATGTTATATGCCATAAACGTGTCTGGTCATATGGATTACTCCACTGAGCAAGCAAATATAACCAATTGAAATATGCGTGTTATGGTTGCATTGGTGTTAAAAAGTGATATTCACGGTATTCAGGCCAAACAATTGAATTTGCTATCAGCAGATAGGAAAGGAGAAATACCCTGAAGTGATAGGAAAAAGAAGTACAGCAGCTTCCTTTTTAAAGTAACATTTTATGCTTCTTTCACACATTCAAGTAGAGACAGGTTTAGACAGTGAAATTAAGTAGAATCACAAGTGTGAAGGAGTATCAATGAGAGACCAGAGAAGAAACAATGAGCCCTAAGCATAAGACATTGAAGAAGAGTGAAAAGATGAGCTTCAGTAAGTAAGATAGTGGAAAGAACAATTCTTGACTTCTTCCTAAATTTGTTATTTATGGCTGTGCTTGTATATGTAAGACATACATAGTCCAGAGCCAGATGTATGATCCCCTTAAGCTAATGTTACTTTTAGTTGTGAATAGGCACATGCATACAAGGGGTCTTACCTGGGTTCAATAGTTCAGACTACTTGTAAATCTAGCTCCATGTTAGATGATCTGAGATAGATCCTTGGGTTTCCTATGACGGAAAGAGAAAACTGACTTTTATAAGTGATTCCTTCCTTCATAACCATGCCATATCATGTTCAATGAACACACACACACACACACACACACACACACACACACACACAAATAAATAATGAAAAAAATCCAGAAATTCTAAGTAATTAAACCTTTTCATTGTTATCTCATTTAGTTTTTATAAGAACAAAAGGCCAATTATTTCAATGTATGGATTTAATTTTGCTTTCAAATATGCATTTCAATGGATATGAATACAAATATATGTTTAATATGTGAAGTGTCAAAATTAATATTGCCTAAACTGAGAGAATAGTTATATGACTTGTAGTTTACATCATGATAATATAGAGCATATATATTTAAAGGTAATGTATAATTAATAGATATCCAGCGATTATTTAGAACTTGATTCAATACTTTAAGTTAGATAATACATAATAGACATGAAAAGGGAATTTAATGTAGATAATAAAATAAAACTTTATAGCAATGATAAGTAATAGGTAAGAGAGAAAACATCAAAAATCAGTTCTGATTATTTTGAAAATATATGTACATATTTACATGAATTTGAATAGATCTGTGAGAATTTGAAAATATAGTAATAATTTGAGAATTTTACCATAAACACTTTTTTTTTTATTAACTTGAGTATTTCTTATATACATTTAGTGTTATTCCCTTTCCGGGTTTCGGGCAAACATCCCCTTCCCCTCCCCTTCTTTATGGGTGTTCCCTCCCCATCCCCCCCTTCAGCCCCTCACCCCAACAAGGGGTTAGGTCTAGCAGGACCCAGGGCTTCCCCTTCCACTGGTGCTCTTACTAGGATATTCATTGCTACCTATGAGGTCAGAGTCCAGGGTCAGTCCATGTATAGTCTTTAGGTAGTGGCTTAGTCCTGGAAGCTCTGGTTGCTTGGCATTGTTGTACATATGGAGTCTCGAGCCCCTTCAAGCTCTTCCAGTTCTTTCTCTGATTCCTTCAACGGGGGTCCTACTCTCAGTTCAGTGGTTTGCTGCTGGCATTAGCCTCTGTATTTTGCTGTATTCTGGCTGTGTCTCGGGAGAGATCTACATCCAGCTCTGTCGGCCTGCACTTCTTTGCTTCATCCATCTTGTCTAATTGGATGGGTGTATATGCATGGGCCACATGTGGGGCAGGCTCTGAATGGTGTTCCTTCTGTGTCTGTTTTAATCTTTGCCTCTCTATTCCCTGCCAAGGGTATTTTGTTCCCCCTTTTAAAGAAGGAGTGAAGCATTCACATTTTGATCATCCGTCTTGAGTTTCATTTGTTCTAGGCATCTAGGTAATTCAAGCATTTGGGCTAATAGCCACTTATCAATGAGTGCATACCATGTGTGTTTTTTCTGTGATTGGGTTACCTCACTCAGGATGATATTTTCCAGTTCTGACCATTTGCCTACGAATTTCATAAAGTCATTGTTTTTGATAGCTGAGTAATATTCCATTGTATAGATGTACCACATTTTCTGTATCCATTCCTCTGTTGAAGGGCATCTGGGTTCTTTCCAGCTTCTGGCTATTATAAATAAGGCTGCGATGAACACAGTGGAGCACGTGTCTTTTTTATATGTTGGGACATCTTTTGGGTATATGCCCGAGAGGTATAGCTGGATCCTCAGGCATTTCAATGTCCAATTTTCTGAGGAACCTCCAGACTGATTTCCAGAATGGTTGTAGCAGTCTGCAATCCCACCAACAATGGAGGAGTGTTCCCCTTTCTCCACATCCTCGCCAGCATCTGCTGTCACCTGAGTTTTTGATCTTAGCCATTCTCACTGGTGTGAGGTGAAATCTCAGGGTTGTTTTGATTTGCATTTCCCTGATGACTAAAGATGTTGAACATTTCTTTAGGTGTTTCTCAGCCATTCGGCATTCCTCAGCTGTGAATTCTTTGTTTAGCTCTGAACCCCATTTTTTAATAGGGTTATTTGTCTCCCTGCGGTCTAACTTCTTGAGTTCTTTGTATATTTTGGATATAAGGCCTCTATCTGTTGTAGGATTGGTAAAGATCTTTTCCCAATCTGTTGGTTGCCGTTTTGTCCTAACCACAGTGTCCTTTGCCTTACAGAAGCTTTGCAGTTTTATGAGAATCCCATTTGTCGATTCTTGATCTTAGAGCATAAACCATTGGCGTTTTGTTCAGGAAATTTTTTCCAGTGCCCATGTGTTCCAGATGCTTCCCTAGTTTTTCTTCTATTAGTTTGAGTGTATCTGGTTTGATGTGGAGGTCCTTGATCCACTTGTCTCCTTCTATCATCTTTTTCATCAATAGACTTATTGAGACAGGATTTCTCATATAGCTCAGTCAAAGAATAAGTTACTCTAGTTAACCAGCTTTGCTTGGAGATCTACCACTCTTTGCCTATTGGGTTATTATAGTTACAAATGAGTACTTTCATGTGTGGCATTTATTATTCATTATAAATCCACACTCAATTCTTAGTATATGCACAGCAAATGTTTCACTGACTGAATGGTCTCTGATGTTTCATTTTTATATTTTTAGGCTTTATTTTTTTCCCAAAGTCTCCCAAAGAGCTTAGATCTTTAGATGTGTCCCCTTGACAGAGCAGCCATGTTATTGTAGTAAAATTCCTCTACCAGTTTCTTGTTTTACTTTTGTCTTTGTCTTTTCTGTTCTCAACTTATGTACTGACAGGTTTGCATTAAGAACTAGATCAGCTTGCTTCTTTGACACATATGCTTCGATTCATAGGTTTAGCAATTTCATGCAAAATATTTTCTGTTGTGAATTTTTTAAATCATTGAAAGCATATTGCTCTCATTTTTATCTGAAAATTACATATTTCACATGATAAAGCAAGATACAATAAAACAGGGCAAAAGCCCCATATTGGTGATAGATAAAACATCCCAATAGACCCCAGTGTAGGGTAATGCCAGGGTGGGAGGGGAGGGAAGGAGTGGGTGCATTAGTGAGTTGTGGAACTTCCTCATAGAAGTAAGGGGCAATGGGATAGGGGAGTTATGGATGGAAAACTGAGAAGGGGATAACATTTGAAATGTAAATAAAAAATATCCAAAAAATGAGCATCCAATAGAAAAGAAAATATCCTAAGACCTTATGTCCTAGCATCAGCTTGAGTTATTTAGGGATCTTCAGAGGACTCTCTCAGCCAACAATTCAACTGAACTGAGCTCTCTCTTATCACTGGAAGACTTTTCTGGCTACAAAAGGTTGACAGTTCAGTCTCCATGTTCTCCACTAGTAGGAGTCCTTAATAGGGTCACCCTCCTAAATTCAAGGAAGTTTCCACTGAACTATGTTTACCACTCTCCAAAGCCTTCTTATTGTTACATACTCTCAACCTCCCTCTTCCATCTCCAGTATTCACCTGACCCCGGCCCACTACAAAATTTATTCTATTTTGCCTTCTGGGGAAATCCATGGTTTTCCTGAACCTAATGTCTATGAGCCTGTGCTTTGTAGCTTGATTATCATTTACTTAACAGCGAATGTCTACTTATAAGTAAGTAAATAACATGCTTATTTTCTGACTCACTCTTATCTCACTCATGATGATGTTTTTCTAGTTCCATCCATGTGCTTGCAAATTTTATATCAGTTTTGAAAACAACTTCATATGACTCCATTGTATAAATAATGTACCGCATTCTCTTTTCTTCTGTCTAGAGACATCTAGGTTGTTTCTAATGTCAGACTATTATGAGCAAAGCTGCAATGAATAAAATTGAGCAAGGGTCATTGTGGCAGGATAGAATGTCTTTGGATATATGCCCAAGATTGGAGTATGTGGGTTTGAGGAAGATTGATTCCCAATTTTCTAGGAATAGCCATACTGGTGGTACAAGTTTCAACTTCCATCAGTAACAAAAGGGTGTTACCTTGCTTCATATCCTTGTCAACATAACCTGTCACTTGTGATACTGGTCTTAGCCATTGTGATAGATGTAATCTAATGTTGATTTTCATTTCCCTCATGGCTATGGGTGGTTAATGTTTCTTAAGTGTTTTTCAGCCATTTGAGATTCATCTAATTGAGAATTCTCTCTTTAAATGTGTACTCCATTTTTAATTGGATTATTTGGCTTTTGGTAGCTGGTCTTTAGAGTTATTTATATCATTTGAAAACTAGTCTTCCATCACATATGGAGTTGGTAACAATCTTTTCTCGTTCTGTAGGTTATTGCTTTGTCTGAATAATGACACCTTTTGCCTTTCAAAACCTTTCATTTCATTAATTGTTTATTTTCTTGCCTATGCTATCATTGTTCTGCTGAGAAAGTCATTTCTTATGTCTATGAATTCAAAGCTGTTACTCAATTTCTCTTTATTGGATTCAGTGTATCTGGTTTTATGTTGAGGCCTTTGATCCAGTTGGACTTGAGTTTTGTCCAGGGTGGTAAGTATTAACAAGTTTTCATTCTTCTACATTTATACAACTAGTTTGTCCAGCACCATTAAGAAAGTTTTGTTTTTCCAGTATTCATTACTATGTTATCTATCAAAAGTCTATGTCCATCAGAGTGTGTAATAATGCCTGGGTCTTCAATTTGATTACATTAATCAATATATCTGTTTTTCTGCCAATACCATATGGTTTTTATTCCTATGGTTCTTCAGTATAATTTCAAGTCATGACTGGTAAGGCTTCCAGCAGTTCTTTTCTTCAGGACTGTTTTAGCTATCTTGGGTTGATTTTGTTGTTTTGTTTTGTATTGCATTGTTTACATAAGAAGTTGAGAAGTTGAGACATTAAGGAATTGTCATTGATTTTTGACAGGGATTGCACAGGATCTGTAGATTGATTTTGGCAGTATAGCCATTTTTACTTCATCCATCCTACCAATCCAGGATAAAGGGATTTCACTTTCTTGCTTAGAATTATTCCAAGATATTTTATATTAGTTGAGGCTATTGTGAAAGGTACTGGCTCCTTGATTTCTTCATCAATCTGTTCGTCAGTTGTATCAAGGAAGGCTACTACTTATTTATATAAGTAAATCTTGTAACCTGGGTATTTTGATAAAGGTGTCCATCAGCTGCTGGAGCTCCTCACTGGAGTTTTAGGGTCACTTATATACTATCATATCATCTTTAAAAAAAAACATTTTAACTTCTGTTTTTCCAGTTTATATCCTGTGGGGCCAGTGGACCATGTCACCAGACATAAGAACTGGTAATTTTGAAAGAACTCAAATACCATGAATCTCAGCATTGAGAATGGTAGGAGGGGGGCCAACTCCCTGGCTAATTCTGGTTGCTCTGGGGAAAGTAACAATGACACACCACTGAGAAGACAATGAGAATGAATCACTTAGGGTGAACACCTGAAGTCATTCCCCATGTAAATCTCATCACTGGCATCTCAAGCTGAGCCAACAGGACCCATCTACCCCTGGACCCTACCTACATCTCAATGTTTATAAGGTACCTATCCACATGGATACATTCCCTATCCACAAGTTATTTCACCAAGAATCATCTGAGAGTAACTGTTTTACTGAGCTGTAACACTTTGGTAATGAGTTTTCTTTCCTGACGAACTCATCATGGGATCTTGGACCTGCCTGGCAGATCAGCTCATTCCCCTGTACCCTCTGACTCTGCCACTCCCATAGTTGCCTGCCTTTGCTCTGAAATTGACACTGCCACAATAGCAGGAAAACCTGTGACCCAAGATACATGCATTGTGTGGGCTTCTGTTCTGAGAAGTTTAACATTTTGGCCATTTCCAGCTGGAACAGAGACCCACAGAACCTATTCCTTTTGCTTCCAAAGATGGCAACAGTATTCTCATACTCTCATTCAGTTTTATTGTTGCCATAAGCCTTCAAGTACTATCTATATTGCAGGGACATAGAGGGGTCACCACCGTATTCTGTTCATGATTTTAGTGGAATTTCTTTCTTCCCATTTAAGTTGATGCTGGCTAAGTGCTTGCTGAAAACTATCTTTATTATATAGAGGTATGCCCCTTGAATTATAATCTTTTCAGGACTTTTATCCTGAAATGGGTGTTGGATTTCTGCATCTTATACAATGATCATTTTGTATCAGCTTGTTGGTACTAGATTACATTGATGGATTTTTGTGTACTGAACCATTCCATCATTTCTGAGATGAAGCATACGATTATGGTGGGTGATTTCTGTATTTCTCATTCTTTGACAAGCTTGACGTTGTTTGGGTATCAAAGTATTTGTAGCCATAAAGTGAATTGGTCAATGTTCCTTCCACTTGGAGGTGTGTGTGTGTGTGTGTGTGTGTGTGTGTGTGTGTGTGTGTGTGTGTGTGTGTGTGTGTGTTTGAAATAACTTAAAAGTATTGGCACTGATTTTCCTTTGACAGTATGGTATATTTCTGTGCTAAAGCTATTTAGCTCAGGGCTGCCATCTCATCATCACCACCACCATCACCACGACCACCATCATTTGCTTGAGAGAATTTTAACGACTGCTTCTATTAAAGTAGACAATATATGTCTTTTCAAATTTCTTATTTGATCTTATTTGATCTTATTTGACTTTGGTGTGTGTTACCAATTGAAAAAAATTATCCATCTCTTTTAGATTTTCTGACTTTTTGAAGTATATATTTTTAAAGATTCCATATCATACTCTCGATTTCCAGGATGTCTTTTCTTACGCTCATCTTTTTGCTTCTTATTTTGTAAAGTTGAATTGCATAATTTTAGTCTCTGTGTATAAGAGTTTGTCTATCTTTTTATCATTGAAGAAACAACTCTGTTTCACTGTTTTTTATTGTTTTCTTTGTTTCAATTTTATTGATTTCAGCCCCAAGTTTAACTATTTCTTGTCCATGACTCCTTTTTGGTGTGATTCCTTCTTTTAGATCTAGAGCTTTCTGGTGTGCAGTTATTGCTAGTTTGAGATCTCTCTCTCTCTCTCTCTCTCTCTCTCTCTCTCTCTCTCTCTCTCTCTCCCACTTTTTGTCTCTCCCTCACCCCTTACTGCTATGAACATTACTCTTAAAATAGCTTGAATCTGTTGAGACTTGCTTTGTACCCAAATATGTGGTCTATTTTAAAGAAAGTTCCACGAGATGCAGAAAGTTATATATTTTTGTGTGTGTTTGGGTGAAATATTCTATAAAAATCTGTGAGGTCCATTCGGTTTATAACATCATTTTGCTCCAATATTTCTCTTCTTAGAT